>NC_057864.1:437504321-438104321 GCF_019393635.1 Dromiciops gliroides | reverse complement strand
CTGTTTCCACAGTAACCTTTTCCAGATGGTTCCTCCTTACACGATTTCACAGGAAAACCGCTGTTTGAGTAAACTGCACAAAGAAAGTTAATCTTAGATAATCTGAGGTGTGGGTACTAGGAATCATCAAACTTTTTTATGTGAAAAAGAAATCATTGGAATAATCCAAGTATTCACTGAATCAAGAAAGAAAATTATCATCTTTGGAATGTTAGCTATATAAGCCACGGTGAGACGTGTCCTGAATCAAACACCTGTTAATAGGCAATAATTTTAAAAGACACTGCCTCCAGTTTTCCCACCTCAAGAAATTTCTGTCAGATAAATGAAATTGGAGAGCATATTTCATTGTGTCTGATACTTATGCAAATTAAAGATTCAATTAGTGCACCTTAAAAAAAACTTATAATGACCTCCAAAGTTCTCTTTTAAAAGAAATTACTCAGACCCCAACAACAATTAACACGGTCTGAACTGCACAACATTGGAAGCGCTAGCTAAACCTTTAAAATGCAAAACATTCAAGTTTAAATGGGGGAAAATGAAAGACTATTGATAAAGAGGAGGGAAAGGAAGTAACCAAACCTTGGGGAAAATACCTGCCTGTTTCAACTACAAGCCAGGGGTTGCCAGACAGCAGATAGAATCAGGTGAGCTTTGTGTTGTCTGTTGAGAACAGTAAGATTGTACAGGGAATTGGACAAACACTTCTCATCCCTAGATTGCAATGTCATTTGAAGAACAAATAGTTTCACACAAATACCATGTTAGGATGGAATACATCTTTCCTTAGAACTTTGGCTACCATTAATAATGCTTGGTTTTCACTGGTAAACAAATGGACACTGTTCCATTTCCATTGGTTTGCATTGTTTATTTGTAAAAGAAGATTGCAAATCACTGCTCATGCACCCCTCAACCCATGCTGTGTTGAAATCACTCCTTCCAATACCTTGCTAATTCACATAGCTTTCTAACAACCTATTTCCTCTTGCAAAGACAGGAGGCAGTCATCTCATTTTGAGATAATTGGTCCAATTTTAATTTCCAGTGCATTAGAATAATATAAAGTGCTAATATTGGCCATGCAATTGGAATTAGCTTGCTAATTGCAATGAAGTCATAATAATATTTCATTTTTAAAAGCAGAAAAGAATCTTTTTTCTCCAGAAATTAATTTATTCTTTTACATAGCCTGAAGATTAACCTTTTAAAACTTGGTATTATTTAACCACAAGGATTATAGATGTCATGTATTCCTTTGCATTGAGGAAATTGACCATTAAAGTAACGAAGTTTTTTTTTTTCTTTTTCATAATGGAAAATTACTTTCCATCTTAAATTGAGGTTTTTATCATAGAATCTTCTTTACCTTTTTTTTTTTTTTTTTTGCTTTATCACTGTCTTTTCCTATTCATAAAACGTTTTCAGGGAGAAAGAAGTACATCATTCCCCCTAGTGGGATATCATTTAAAAGGATGTGATGAGAATATTTGGTGGGAAGAGGAGGTTGTCAGATAAGGTTGATGCTAAGCAGTACTGATAATTGAGATAAAATGTAATTTCATTTGGTTTCTTCTGTGAACCTATCCTTAGTGTCAGCATTTCTTTATATCCTTCAATGCATCTCAGTGGAGTTCATCTACTTAAATGTTTCCTAGGCAACTGAGTAGAATGGCCCCCTTATATGGATGTTTACCTGATATCTAAACTTACTGCATCTTAAATGATTAGACATTTCCACAATGGCTCATTTTTAGTAGTGATTTCTTTTGGAATTATGGTAGGAATGACGGAGTGTTAGAACTGTTTTTACATACTAAATAAAGGGTCTTATGAACATATGGGTGAACAAAGTTCATTGGACATCTTACATTTATTTAGAAAAGATAGAGGATACATGAGTTCTGATCATGAACTAAGCTTATGCCACTACTTGTAGAGTTCTGTGTAAATCATATAGTCTATAAATATGGATCTAATACTCTTTTTTCAAGAAAAAGATTTTTTCCAAGAGAAGGAAGTCTTGTCCTAAACATTAAGTACAACATTTTATTACAATTCACTACTTGAAACAAAACACCCACACACACACACACACACACATACACAATTTTGGATTTCTTTTCATTACTTAAAAGGATAGGGAGAAATTAAGACTAGACCTCTGATTTTACTAATATAGGGAAATCTGGGTGAAGAGACTTCTTCCCATTACAGGTTGGCACATTCACTGTAATTTGTAGTCTTAAAAAGTCACCTAAAAACATTACCTAGACCAAGACTGAGAGGTTAAATAATTTGTCCAGTATCATACAACCAGTATGTGTTAGAGGTGAGACTTGAACTCAGGTCTTCATGATTGTAATACAGCTCTTGATAGACACCCCAATTCTGCCTGTGATTTAAGAGAATGATATCCTCGAATATTCAAATGGATTTGCAATTTCATAAATTTGGGTATTTTAAACCAAATTTGGTTTGGGTAAAATTTGGTTGGTTTTCAACACCAAAAATGCAGAGTGCAACCTCTCCATGCCTGCCCATTCATTGTAACTCATACCCATGTCCTCCCTTAAATTCACCATAAAAGGGCCACCCAGTGCACTGGAGGCCTTCCTCAATTTAAGAAGAACACAAATGAACATGTATTCTTCTTAAATGGTATATACAGATATGAAATATATATACATACATATGTGAATGCATATATATGAACACACACACACACACACACACACACACACATATATATATATATATATATATGAATAATCAGTGAAGGATCCATCAAGTTCTAAGATTCTGACTGATTTTGCAAAGAAGTCATCTTATTCAGTGACCATTACACAGAAGATTGGTATAATTAACTTCAAATTCACTTGCAATGGAAAAATGTATTATCTTCATAAATTAATCTTGTATATTGAAAATAACCAAGCTTTCATTGCTTTTAAACATCTGAGGGGTAGAAAGAAATACTTTTTAATGCTTTTACATGTAGCCTTTCTGTTTGAGCTCAGCCATATCCCTTGTAAGCAAGTTAATGAATTTTGGAAAAGATCTCATCTCCAATAATATATCCCATCTAGCAGAGTGAAAGTTAACCCCTTCATAATTGGCGGTATTTAATCAATAGAATTAGTTATCACCTATTCTTTTATGAGGCTGAAGAGACTGGCTTTTCTAGTTATAAAGGATTATATTCTTATGGGACTTATTCATTTAATCTCCTACCTGAAAAGTATAGTCAATTTGATGGAACCTGACAGGAAGAATATTAGATATTTTTCAATTTTAAGATGAGTTTGATTCTTTCTAATATTAGGCCAAAATCCTTTAATCCTGGTATTAGAGAACTTCCTCTTATACTTGTTTGTTGGTTAACTGAAATACCATTTCAGATAGCACTGTATACAGTGGGTTCTTTCTTATTTTTAAAGGGGAAGAGGTCTGATTCATTGGATGATTGCATAAGACAAACATGTTGAATGAATACAAATATAATCTCATTGTTTTATTATCATTTCTAGAAACTATCACTATACAATATTCAGGGACATCCTGTTAGGATGGATAGAGTGCTGGCTTGGAATCAGGAAGACTTAGTTTCGAATCCTGTCTCTGAAAATTACTAGAAGTGCAACCCTGAGCAAATCTCTTAAACTATCTGTTTCCTCATCTGTAAAATAGAGCTTATATTAGCATCTACCTCATAGAATTGTTGTAAGACTCAAATGAGCTCTTGTACATAAAGTGCTTTGCAAACCTCAAACTTGTTAGTTGTTCTTATGATGGAGAGAACTCCATACTGGATAGAAATCCTCACTTTTTTATATGCTTGCTATGTAAGGCAAAACCAATTTCTTTGTTTTTAGAATGCAGAAAATAATGGTTGTACTACCTACCCTTCAGGGTTGTTATAAGGCTCAAATGAGATAATGGTTGCAAAGCTTCTTATAACCCAATTTACAGTATATATGTATATTTTTTTGCGGGGCAATGGGGGTTAAGTGACTTGCCCAGGGTCACACAGCTAGTAAGTGTCAAGTGTCTGAGGTTGTATTTGAACTCAGGTCCTCCTGAATCCAGGACCTGTGCTTTATCCACTGTACCACCTGGCTGCCCCCAACACATCATTTTCATAAATAAAATATGGATTTGTGACCAATTTGGAATGTGGTGTGGATGAACTAAATTTTGTTTTTGCTAATTAGCTCCACTGTATCCCCTGGCCAGGCACTACAGAAGACCTGAATTGGAATCCTACTTCAGACTGTTACTAGCTGTCACTACACCCCTGATTGCCTCCATTTCCTCATCTGTAAATTGGGGATAATAATGACGCCTATTTTCCAGAGTTGTGAGGATCAAATGAAATAATAACTGCAACTTTATTATTTAGGAGAGTCCCTGGCACATGGCCAGCATTATAAAAATGTTAGCTATTATTTAATGCATAATACTGGTCACAAGAGGGTGCTGGTGAAGGCATATGGGTAGGTTAGTGGCTATCCAGCACAACTAATAAAAAAAAAAACAAATTAAAACACATGTTCTTTAATAATGAGTCAGAAAATACACATGTAGAAAAATAGTTATTTCCTTTCCAATAACAATAATTTCTATTTGGCACCATGGTGACATGACTAAATGTACTTAGAAATATTAGATTTGTATTCATTCAATCAACAAGCATTTATTTAATACCCACTATGAGCCAGGTATCATGCTAGCTATAGGGGTTGCAAATACAGAAATTTAATATATATATATATATGAATATTGAATATTTATATAAATATTGAGGACTTTACTGTAATAAGGAAGGAGGACAATTGCAGTTTCGAGGAATCAGGAAAGGTTTAGGGTAGAAGATGGTGTTTGAATTGAATCTCGAAGGAAGAGGAATTATATGAGGCAGAGGTAAGGAGGGAGTGTGGTCCAGGTATCAGAGACAACCAGTGTGAAGTAAAAGCAATGGGAGATAAAGCATCATGTTGAGGAATGGAGAGAAGGCCAGTCTGGCTGGAAAATAGAGGGCAGGAAGATATTAATGTATAATGAGATTGTTTTTGTTTAAAAAAGAAGTTGGGGCCAGATTGTTAAGGACTTTAAAAACACAACAGAGAAATTTATAGTTTATCCTAGAGGCAATAGGGAGTTACTAGAGTTTCTTGAGTAAGGAAGTGATGTGGTCAGCTTAAGAAAAATGTCTTTGCTGTGTGACCCTGGGCAAGTCAGTTAACCCTCATTGTTAAAAAAAATGTCTTTGGTGGATTTATGGAGGATTGACTGGAAGGGAAAGAGATAAAGCAGGGAGACTAATTTGAAGCCCATTTCAGGAGTCAATGATAGCCTGAATTAAGGTGGTGGCTGAAGGGTTAGAGGTGAGAGATATTGTAGAGATGGAGATGACAAGATTTGGCTGCTGAGGGACTATGTGAGGTGAATGAGAATTAAAAATAATGCCAGGACTGTAAACCAATAGACTGAAAAGCAGTGGTGCCTTGACAGAAATAGGGGAATTACTACATCGGTTGCTCTAAACCATAAAATTAAATGTCAAAATTGAGATTTTAAATGCACAATAAAAAGGAAATTTAGTGTTATGGTTTATTTTAGAACCATTCCATTCCCATGCATATGCTATATTCAAGTGTTTTGCCATTCTGTATATTATAGCAACTTCATTTACGTAATATCTGTTCATATTCCATTTCTATAGGAACCATCACTTGAATTTTCTGACTGTACATTTAAATTTTCCTTATAGCCCTTCTAAGCTCTTCCCACCTTTCAGCTGTGAATAAAAAGTGAAAAACCCTCCCATGTGAGAATTACCAGGCACTATGCACACCTTCTTCTGCCCCAAGTCTGAAAACTTGGGAAACAGGATAAGATACCATTACAAAGTGAGAACTGCAAAAAAGGCATTTAGGGGGTGGGTGAGGTTTTTTTTCTCTTCTCTCACACTTTTAGACTGAAGATGAAACTCCTGTGTTTCTTTTTCCTCCTATGCTATCATTTTCCAGTTTGGGGTATGTATTTTTTTCTCTTATTTTTCGGGGACTTTATATATCATAATGTAAGCACCCATCTGACTTTTACTCATACATAGTCAGCTGTCATAAGTTCTGAAGCATAAAAGATCTGGATTATAAGAAGGATGGATGGACTACACAGACTAGAAAGCACACTGCTGTGGCTAAGTTTTTGCCCTTTTCTTAGAAAAGGGCTATTAGAAACAGGGGCTTCTAGACAATTGCTATATCTAGCTTTTATCTTTATAAGCAGATGTCATTTGAGTGATGCATTAATGGTTAGAAAACTGATCTGTTGATTGTCCACATTGTAAAAATTATACACAAATAAAGGAGAATCATGAGTGCTGCCCTCCACTAAAGTCCTACTTGGATGCCTCATTGGGGTGCAGAGATATCTCTGGGTTCTTGAAGGCAATGAAGCACAAACTCGGGTGGGTCTTACCAAGCTAGAACGACATCAGGTGTTGATCCTTGTATAGGCTGTATAGAACAATCCTGCTAAATTCACAAAGTTGGCTCCTTACCAGAAAATTGGCTTCCAAGGGTTCAATTTTTCAGCCATAATCTACATGGAAGAATTACCATGAATATTAGATGAGGGAATACTTATCCCATGGAAATCATTATCCATAGTAAAATAATTTTTTTCCTTTTCCAAGTCTTAAAAAAATTTTTTTTTGTGTTTTGTTTTTTGTCCTTTCTCAAGTCTTAAGAACAATGTGCTTAAAAATTTTTTTTGTTCTATTTAACTTGATTTTTTCTAAGTTTCACTGCCTAGCAAAGCTGTATCTTGAAATTAAACTATTTCCTTCATGATGTTTGCATTTTCTTTGGAGACATTTAATACTGTTTTAATCTAAATAGGACAGGAGACAACAGATTTGCTAGAGTAAAAAAAAATCATGCGATTTTGGGCAGGATGTAGTGCTTCTTGCTCCAATGTACTTCAGGGATCTGTAATTTCATCCATACGGGTATTCCCTACACTGATGTAGTTAGCAGCCCTTCTAAGACTTAGTAGGGTATCACCAAAATTTTCTTTTGCTAAAGAAAACCTTACTCTGCAGCCAACCTAGTATTGAATTTTCAGTATTTTGTTGTTGTTTACTTGTTTCAATTGTGACCGACTTTGTGACCTCATATGGGGTTTTCTTGGCAAAGATCTTGGAATAGTTTGCCATTTCCTTCTCTACCTAATTTTACAGATGAAAAAGGAGTTATGGGACTTGCCCAGGGTCACACAGCTAGTAAATATCTGTGGCCAGATTTGGAATCAAGAAGACGAGTCTTCCTGACTCCAGAGATGCCACTCTATCCACTGTGCCACCTGGCTGCCCTCAATACTATAATTATAGCATTTAGATGAGCACAAATTGCATTTTAGATTAGTTAAAATGAATGTGTTTTGTAGGAATAGCTCTTATTTTCGAGGATAGCAGGGATCACCATCAAGTGAGGTAAAAAGGAGAGAGGAAGAAGCAACTTCATTCTTCTCCACTCAGTTCCCCTCATGTCCTCCCATGAAAGCCTATTATTCCATTTTGATGAAGAAACAAGTAGAGAAAGCTTGCTTCATGAGAATTCATTTTTTACTCTTCAGGGTTTTTCTCTATTTAAAAAGCAATCTTGATATAATAATGGTATTTACTTAGGACAGATTGAAATAGTGTGAAACAGACTTATTCTACTCTCTTAAAACTCAATAAAAACTTGTTTATTCAATGATCAAAGTAGTACAGCAAAGAACTTCTAGAAAGCCTATCTGTATTCCTGGCAGACCTGCCAAAGAATCTCCCTCTAGGTTTAGTCCTATTAATAGCAAGTTCTAAAACTCAAGGCTTGATTGAGATGATAATAATATGTATGATTTCCATAGTGCTTTAAGATTTGCAAAGAACCTTACAAATAATATCTCACCCGAGCTTTGCAACAATCCTGAAATGCAGATGCTATTATTATCCCCATTTTAAAGTCGGAGGAACTGAGGCAGACAAAAGTTGTGACTTGCCAGAATCATGCAACTAGTAAGTGTTTGAGGTCAGATTAGAACTCAGCTCTTCCTGACTCTAGGACCACTGCTCTTTGTGGTGCCACTAGCTGCCTGTTACCCTGAATGGTAACATTCTTGTGTGTACGTTGAGGTATCTATGATTTAACCCATGTTTTACTCTCTTCATTGAAAAGAGATGACAGCCTTTTTGTACTTTCTCATCATATATACTTGTTGTTCAGGGTGTCCCATTAATTCTCCATAGTTTTTATACAATGTGTTAAAAATACAACTCTTACTCTTTCAGTAGTATGAAGATGTCAGTGTACCACAGGTTAATGATAAACAGTCAATAGAACAAAGGGAAGGCTCCCCTGTGGAAGATGCACTGGAGGAGAGAGAAGGAATCACACAGGATAGGAAGGCATGGATGGGTTGTGATCTTTATTGATGAAAGTGGCCACATCTATGAGACTGTGGTGGGACATTGGAGCACCAATGGATCACTCTCCACCTCTTGTCTCTTGTTTTCACTACATGACTGAGCTGTTTCCTTTTTCATTCATTCATAATTGACAATATCCTCAATGATATTTTTGCTCTATTTCTCACTTACAAAATCATCATTAGTAACATGTTACAGCCTGCTTAGACTTACCATGCATCTTTCCACTGTCTTTGCTTTGTTCTGAGATCAGTGTTCCATTATTTGCAACCATATAACATGGGCTTTTGTGGCAGCAAGCAATTTGGGATCTTTAAAAAGCACTGAAGTTTCCCAAATGTCATCCAGCCTGAGCTCCTATTGCTTGATATTTAGCCCAAACCATTGTCCATCTGAAGCACCTGCTCCATCTGGACCTATTCAAAGGGTTCTCCGTCCATCTGCATGTCATAGTCTAGGCAAAAGGCCTTTTCATCCACTTCATTTTTTCTATTGTGAATGGTTTACATTGCAGTGGGTTTCACTTTGTAGTGTTGGGAGACTCGAAATTAGAACAATTTCATTTGCAAATAGGATCATTTAGAGAAACTTGTGATTAAGGTAGAATTTTACTTAGAATTTACCCAATATACTGGCAAACAACTTATATAAATCTTTGTAAATCAACTTTGCCTAATGTCAAAACTGAGCAGATTATCAAACAAAGTTACCTCCATAACCATATTGGTCAGAAACGTTAGGGAAACATTTTGATGAGAGCCTTTAAGATTCAGTTTTATTCTACAAAGTCAAGTACTTTTAAAAAGTTGATCACAACAGCAGGATCTTAAGTTCTCCTTGCTACTCAACTGTTTGTCTATAAAGATATGGTCTGATACAGAAAAACATTTGAGAAAGGCTGATTTTCACAGAAACAAAAGTTTTAGAGATCGAAGAACCCTTAGTGGTTTTCCTGCCCAACTTTCTCATTTTACAGATGAGGAAACTGAGGCCCTTGGAAGTTAAATGACTTGACCAGATATTTTTATAGGTAGTAACTGCAAAGCCAGGGTCTTAAGCTGTATTATTTGACTCAAATCTGGTGCTCTTTACACTAAATCATATTTCTTTGTCATGTTTTCCTTAGGAATATCCTCAAGGTGTACATATCCCATTTTCTTGAAGATTTTATAGAGGTGGAAAAATAGGCATGTGGGACAGTAATTTTTTTTCTTCTTGCTTACTGTTTTTCCCTATAAAAGCTTTGCATATGATCTCACTGATTATCTTGTAAAAATCCCCCTGAGAATCAAATCCTGAGTTCTTTTTTAAATGATAGATTTCTTCTTTATGTGTTTGGCCAAATCCACTAATTCTTCTCAAAATTATCTTCTTTTATGTTATATATTACTTCCTCAAACAATATGTCTGGTAGAGAGGTGGTAGAGTGTGACTTTTTTGAGGACAGCAACTGTCCATTTTTGTCTTTATATCCCTTATGCCTAATAGTCCTTTATGAATAATAGGGGAATGAGAAGTGCTTATTAAGTTGAATTAGGGATCAGATATGCAGTTCTTCTGTCATTGCCCTTGAGAATAGATCACTATAAAAAATTAAATACATGTCAGCAGATCTCTTCCATTTTGTATCTGTTTGTTAACTTCCTTCAAGTTTCATCTGTAAATACATTCAGAATAATCTAGTTGAGTGGAGCCCTGTGCAAAGTTCTCCCTACGCTAATTTTCTAGCTTTTTGTTAATTTGTGAAACACTACTCTATAATCTTCCATCATCCTCTTCCATAATTTTAAAAGTTTAATTTGTGCCTTTTATTTTTCTACCACAGTCATTTCCTAATGAACTTTCCTATGTAATTACGAAAAGCAATTAAACCAATGTGGTGACTTCATCTACCATCTACCCTCATGTGCAAGATTTAACATCCATAGTCCCACTTCTCTCTACCTGGAAAAGGGTGGTGTGTTTTATATTCTGTCTTCTAGACTAGAACTATTATTTCCATATTGTTTTACAAACCATAATTTTTACCAAAGTTAACAAATATTTTACTTTCCTTGTAAAACAATGTTGCCTTTGGTTGTCATTTCTGCTTTACACAGAGTTAGAAATTGCTTAAGCTAGCAAATGTCTTAAGTTCTTTTTGCTACCTTGTTGTAGTGACTGTTTTAAATGTTATATTTTTCTAAGAAATAATAAGAGTCAATGTATTTCTTTTCTCTATTTCCTATTTTTAGTTAATAGCTTGTTTAAATAGGTAAGATTGGAGTTGCAGTAATAACATGTGTGATGTTTAAAATCTAAATTGTGGTCGCCTTAAATTAGAAGCTTTAGCACCAGTCCTTGGGCATTAAACATTTATTAAAGCATACAGGTGTTCACAAGGCGTTCAGAAAGTTAAGAAAAAGCCTATCTGACATAGAGTTCCAGCCTGGTTGGGTTCTTCCTCAAGTCCTCCTCCAGGAGCCTGCTTTAATCAGGAACTGTCCAGCAAGATGATTGTGGAAGCTTTTTATAGGTTGGAACAGAGGCAGTCCTTACACACTGCTTCAAGCTGATTGGTTGGCGTCATCCAAATCCATTGGTTCTGAAGGTGTTCTCAAGGTGTGATTACAATCCAGTTAACTTGAAGTAGGCTAATCAGCAGTTAATCACTCTCACTTGATTCAATCAGTCTAGATTAATCTCCAGGTGGGTCTTTGAGTATCTGCTAAATCTCATTATTTCATCAGACATGCAATGCTTTCTCATTTTTATTTCTTTTAGATTTACTTTGACTTTTGCTCTAACATGCCAGTGTTCTCATTGCCTAAAGAGAGCCAATTTGGAAATGACCACTCTATCTGTAGGTAGTAATTTCCTTTCTTCTAAGACATAATTTCACTTTTTATGATGCAACTGGGAGACAGCCTGCTGTAGTAGGTAGATGGCTAGCATTGGAGTCTAAAAGGTCTCAGTTCATTTCTACATAGGCTTTGTTACCATGAACAGATCACAGTCTGTCATAGCTCTCCAGCCCCAGTCAGCTCTCTAAGACTATTCTACAAACAAGTTACTAAATGATAACAGAGTTGTGTTGGTAGAGTGTGATGGCAGTTTTTTATTTTTCACTCAGTAACTTCACCTGAACAAAACATGAATCATGGAATAATAATGTGAAGGGTAAGTCAGGGCCATTTCTCCTAGTTGAGAGGTTGTTGGGTTGACCAAAACCTGTCCCATGGGAAATATTTACTTATAGCCTTAAACATTCCTTAGAGATGAAACCAGAGGAAGAATCTCAACTGTTACAGACTTCTTGGTGACATATAAATCTTCTTCCTCAATTAGCCTATTTGTGATGTATTTAATCTATACTGATTTAGTCTATCTATAGAGTCTGTTTGACTAGAGTTGTTTATGTAGGAGATGATAACTTTAGCTAAGTCTATTCAACTTCTTTTTTTTACCTATATACAAGGAAACATTGGGGTTTTGGATCTACTCTTCCTCTAACTTTTGTGGCCTAAGAGGAATGTACAAAATTTCAATATGTAAAAGAATTGTTTCTATGCCACTCTGACATAGTTTTGCCTATAAGAAGTCCTGTCAGAATACTAATGATTGTTCAGGTATTCTCTGAATTTATGCTTGAGCATAATAAGAAAACCTAGGTTTTTACCTTGCTCTATTTGTGGAAGGATTCCTCTTGCTCTGACCCTATGGTTATCTCTATAACATGTAAATCTACCCCTCTCAATTAAACTCTTGTAAAATCTAAAATCTTAGAAACTTGGTTTTGAATATGTAACTAAGTCTGTTTGGCTTGGTCTGCTAAGAGGAGGTAGGATTGCTATATATCAAAAATTATTTCTCTGTCTCTCTGATGTAATTTTCCTCTATAAAATCTTTGTTACAAACTTCAATTAAGGTTCAGTTAGCTTTTTGAGTATGTTTTGTTTTGTTTTGTTTGCCCTAAATCTGTGCTTAAGCATAATAAAACCTAGGTTTGAACCTCTGGAATTTCTGCATTGTGATAGAGTTATTAGCTACTGTGTTACCTATCACACAAACTCAATGGAAATCTTGTTTACCCCATAATGGATTCTCCTCACATCCAGCATTTTCTATCTCCCTGAAAAAATGTTCATGATATATAGCAATGATATTTTTGTGTCATCTGACCTCTTTCATGTCTTGATCCACAATTATGTTTCCCAATATCTTAACTTTACTTCTAAATTCTTCCCTTTCCTGGATTGACATAACCATGTATCAAGGTATGCATCAGCTTTATAGGGAGGACCTTATCAAACTCTTCATAACATTACTGCATTTTATGATTTGCAGACATTGGAGCATAGACTTTCCCCCAGTATATTCTATATGGTAGTTTATGGCCTTGTTTAAAAAAATTTACACTTTATGAACTACATCCTAAAACATCTTAAATGACTTCTCTAATCAGTAGAATTTTCAATATAAATTATAAAATCACAAGAAATTTAAAGTTGTATTTTTAAAAACAGTGATATATTGATCATTGAAAGGGCATAGAACCATTAAGTTGAGAAACCATAGAAAAGAGTTGTTACTTATGTCATGCTCCATTGAAAAAGTTTAACAGAACAATGCTAATGAATGAATAGAGAATGGAAATAGGAAAGACAAGGAAAGAATTATATTAGGATGCTTAAGGAAGTCCTTGAAATAGAATTATTGTGAGTGCAGTTGCAATGAATTAAAGGATACACAATAGAGAAGTTGTCTTAATCCTATACAATATAGTAAGAGATATTCAACTTTTTTCTCTCCTTTGTACCATGAAATGGAGGTTCTCCAGGTCTGAAATGGTAAGGACCACCACAGCTTCTTTAGTCATTCTTCAACTGATGGATAGTCCCTTGATTCCCAATTCTTAGGCACCACAAAGAGTTGCTATAAATATTTTTGTACAATTTCCCCCCCTCCCCCACCTTTTTTCTTTTTCACGATTACTATTGTTAACTGTTTCCCTCCATACTATTCCCTTCCCCATGATATTTACTCTTTTACCCTATGCCTCTTCAAAAGGGATTTGCTTCTGTCTGTCCCCTCCCCTAATCTGCCCTTGCCTTCTTTTGCCCCTCTCTCTTTATCCCCTCCCCCTCCTATTCTCCTGCAGGGTTAGATAGATTACTCCACCCAATTGAGTATGTATGTTTTTCCCTCCTTGAGCCAATTCTGATGAGATTGTGGTCTTTGAGCCAATTCTGATGAGTGCTAGGCTCATTTAGTGCCTAGATTAAATAGATTACTCCACCTAATTGGATATATGTTAATCCCTCACTGAGCCAACTCTGATGAGATTAAGGTCTTTGAGCCTATTCTGATGAGTGTAAAGTTCATTTATTGCCCTGCTCCTCCCCATCTCTTCTCCCACTCCATAAGCTCTTTCCTGTTTCTTTCATGTGGGATTTCACCCCATGCTACCTCTGCCCTTCCTCCTCCCCCAGTGCATTCCTCTCACTCCTCAATTTTACCCTAAAAATGTCATAATGGGGCAGCTAGGTGACACAGTGGACAAAGCATCCACCCTGGACCCAGGGGGACCCCGGCCAAAACCCGGCCTCAGACACAAGACAGTCACCCACTGCACGACCCTGGGTATGTCCCCCAACTCCAATTTTTTATGGTTCTCTAGGGTCTTGTATTTGAAAATCAAAATTTCCATTCAGTTCAGGTCTTTTCATCATAAAAACCTGAAACCCCTCTTTTTCGTTGAAATCCCATTTTTTCCTCTGAAAGATTATAAACAGTTTTGCTGGATATGTGATTCTTGGTTGTAATCCCAATTCTTTTGTCCTCTAGAATATCATATTCCATGTCCTCTGGTCCTTTAATGTTGCAGCTGCTAGATCTTGTGCTATCCTGACTGGGGTTCCACAGTACTTGAATTCTTTCTTTTTGGCAGCTTGCAATATTTTCTCCTTGACTTGGGAGCTCTGGAATTTGACTATAATATTCCTGGGAGTTTTCCTTTTGGGATATCTTTCAGGAGGTGATCTTTCAATTTCTATTTTCCTTTCTGCTTCTAGAATATCAGGGCAGTTTTCCCTTACAATTTCTTGGACAATGATGTCTAAGCTCTTTCCTTGATCATGGTTTTCAGGTAGACCAAAAATTTTCAGAATATCTCTCCAGGACCTATTTTCCAGGTCAGCAGTTTTTCCAAGAAGATATTTCACATTGCCCTCTATTTTCTTTATTCATTTGGATTTGCTTTATTGTGTCTTGGTTTCTCATAAAGTCACTAGCTTCCATTTGTTCAATCCTAATTCTTAGGCAATTATTTTAGTCAGAGAGCTTATCCATTTGGCTTTTCAAGTTGTTGACTTTTTTCTCATGTCTTTCCTGCATCTCCCTCATTTCTCTTTCCATTTTTCCTCTACCTCTCTAACTTTATCTTCAAAGTCCTTTTTGAGCACCTCTATGGCCTCTATGGAAGATTTAGATATAGGGGCCCTGATATTGACATCTTCCTCTGAGGGTGCACCTTGATCTTCCATGTCACTAAAGAAACTTTCTATGGTCTTCACCTTTCTCTG
This sequence comes from Dromiciops gliroides, assembly GCF_019393635.1. Taxonomy (NCBI): domain Eukaryota; kingdom Metazoa; phylum Chordata; class Mammalia; order Microbiotheria; family Microbiotheriidae; genus Dromiciops; species Dromiciops gliroides. Next base: position 438,089,276 of record NC_057864.1, on the reverse strand, counting down.
TCTGTTCATCTTGCCTTTATTTTACTTGACTTTTTACTCCTTAAAGTGGGGCACTGTTTCCAGGCTGCACTATCTCAAGCTTCAGGAGGTCCTAGGTGGTATAATTTAAGGAGGATCAGGTTCTTCATTTGCCTGGACTGTTCCCTGGTCCATAGATGACCCCAGACCAACTTGCTAATCAACTAGCTTTGTGTGCTGTGGTTGTCAGCTTTGACAAACTTGTGCCCCTCCTCCAACTGAGCCACTGCTACTGAAGCCTACTTCTTGGTTCCCAGCAGGGGTGAAAAACCCAAATTCCACCTCAGCCCTAGCAGAGACCTCTGTAATCTCCCCCCTGACAAAGGCTCATCCCTCTCACCAGACTGTGATCTTAGTTCCAGGTGCTGCAGCTGATTCAGAGGCTCTGCAGGGTCTCTTTCTCTGGTGAGGCCCTCCTGGGACTGGATCTGTGTCAGGGTGACTGTGGGGTTGGGCCCAACTCCTGTCTCAGCACAGCAGCTCCCTCCTTCTGACCTTCCAAGCCATCCTTGGTTGGAAAATGATCTCAGCATATTCTTCTGTGGATTTTCCTGCTCCAGGAATAGTCCTTTGGCATTATTTGGATATTTTTGGAGGAATCATGTAGTGAGTTTGAGACCTTACTGCCTTTCCTCTGCCCCGCCCTGGAAGTCTGCTTGAGGGGATTTTTAAAAAATTATTTTATAGGTTTTTATTTTCTCTTTATGCTTTAATATATTTTATCTTCTTTATTTTCTTTTATTATTTCCTCCTTCCCCTCCCCACACTGAGCAATTTAAAAAACCACATTCAACAAACACACAATCTAGCAAAACAAGTTCCCACATTGTCTATATCCCAAAATTTTGTTCTGGGTTTTAAGTCCATCACCTCTCTGGCAGGGAGTGGATGGCTATAGTATGATTCATCTTCAGTCCTCCAGACATGTGGGTTCAGATTCTGTTAATCAGAGCTCTAAAGTCTTTGTAAGTAATTTTTCTCTATAACATTGCTGTCACTGTATAAATTGTTCTAGTTTTGTTCATTTCCCTTTGCATCAGATCATAGACATCTTCCCAGTTTCCTCTGAAATTATCTATTTCATTATATCTTTTGTTGCAATAATGTTCCATGATATTTGCATACCACAATTTATTTAGCTTCCCCCAATTGATGGTCAAACCCTGGGTTTCCAATTTGACACCACTATAAAAAGAGATGTTATAAACATTTATGTACATATTGGTCCATTTCCACTTTCTTTGGTCTTTCTGGGAAATAGGCCCAATAGAGGATACCCAAAGGGTATCCACAGTTCAGTAACATTTTGAGAATGGTCCAAATTGTTTTCCAGAATGTTGGGACAAATTTTAAGCTGGACTATTCATGCATAAGTGTGTCTGTTTTTCCTCAGGGAGAATCTTTTTGTGTGTTGTTTTGTTTAGTCACCATGTTTGTGATTTCATCATTCATTTATATTATTTAACTCAGCAATCTGACTTTGATTTATAACTTGGACATATAGTCATTACTATTTATTATGAAACTAAAAGTAGGAAATCTTTTTTATTCTAATATTTTGTATCCCTGACATGATATGATTTCAAAACAACTCTCTCTGTCTCTCTCTCTGTCTTTCTCTCTGTCTCCGTTTCTCTCTCTGTCTCTGTCTGTCTCTCTCTGTCTATCTGTCTCTCTCTTTATATATATATATATAATTGGCTTTTTAAAATAAAATATATTGTAACAAATATCATGTTAAATTAACAATGTATGTCAAATTTAAATGCTGCTTAGAGCAATACTGCAGTAGTTAGGTGAGGCAATGGATAGAGCACTAGACTTGGAATCAGGAAGACTCATCTTTATGAGTTCAAATGTGACCTCAGATACTTGTGACCCTGGACAAGTCACTTAACAGTATTTGCTTGAGTTCCCCTATCTGTAAAAATGAGCTAGAAAAGGAAATGGCACACTGCTCCAGTATCTTTACCAAGAAAACCTCAACTAGGGTCACAAAGAGTTGGACACAACTGAACAACACAATAAATAGAGCAATATTGAGTGTTATAAATTGCTTTGCTCACAGTCTGTAACTCTCATGAATTTCTAGTTTTCTGAAAGAAACCAAATTTTAACAGACTGTCAAGTTCCAGTGAGTTTGAGTTTTTTTGGCTTGAGTTCAGCATGTCAATTCAGGAGAGGAGCCCAACAGAGGATCATAGAGTATTAAAAAGTAACTTTGGGAAGGGGCAGCTAAGTGGTGCAGTGGATAGAGCACTGGCCTTGGATTCAGGAACACCTGAGTTCAAATCCGGACTCAGACACTTAACAATTACTAGCTGTGTGACCCTAGACAAGTCACTTAACCCCAATTGCCTCACAAAAAAGGAACCTTGGTGCTTTTTCTCACTGTTATGTTTAGCATGAGTAATAGAGTTCCTTTGAAAAATATGTGGGGCTCTCAGAAATACCCCAAGGCTGATGGGTCTGAGATAGTTTCTGTATCAAAGATGTAGTTTAAACCATTTAAGGAAAGCTTTATCACACTGTTGTATGAACTAGAACCCTGACCCCAAACCAGTGGGGAGGTGTCAAGTATAGTCATAGCCCCTAATATACTTCGGAGAAGGAAAACACAGACAGAACATAAGGCTCACCTGGCCGCCTTCTCTAGGATCAGTATTCTGGGCGAGACATAAAGAGAAACCTTAACATCAAATTAAGACTCCCAGAAACCTCAAATAATGCAGCCATTGCTTTCTTGAACCTTGGAGGCTTTCATAAGCTTGAATTGCTCCATGAAGGCAAATGAATTTACCAAATGGGCATGAAATAGTGGTCAGTCAATTAACTACTGGTAGAAATCTCCACACTATTTCCTCCCTAAACCTCTCTACTATTCACTTCCTTTTTTGGAGGGTGGGGGGAGGCAGGGCAATGAGGGTTAAGTGACTTGCTCAAGGTCACACAGCTACTAAGTGTCAAGTGTCAGAGAATGGATTGGAACTCACGACCTGCTGAATCCAGGGCTGGTGTTTTATCCACTGTGCCACCTAGCTGCCCCCACTTCCTCTTTATATCAATAATGATAACACAAAAAAAAGAAGAAAGAAAAAGAAAAAAAAGAAAAAAATTATCATAGAGCAAGGCAGCTGAGCCAGGAGCAGATCAAAGTTCTGCCTTGGAATATTGCTGGAACAATTCACTTCTTCAAATGACATCATGACTCTTTATTTTGGTGCTGATAATTACAGTGAAAACTAAGTCAGTGATTTAATAGTCAATCCAGGGACAGCTAGGTGGAGTAGTGGATAAAGCACTGGCCCTGGATTCAGGAGTACCTGAGTTCAAATCCAGCCTCAGACACTTGACACTTAACTAGCTGTGTGACCCTGGGCAAGTTACTTAACCTTCATTGCCCTACAAAAACAAACAAAAAAAACCACCCAAATAGTCAATCCAACAAACACATCCCACTTTTTTTTGTTTGTTTTGGCAGGGAAATGAGGGTTAAGTGACTTGCCCAAGGTCACACAGCTAGTAGTATGTGTCGAATGTCTGAGGCCGGATTTGAACTCAGATACTCCTGAATCCAGGGCCAGTGCTTTATCCACTGTGCCACCAAACTGTCCCAGCACCTCCTACTTTTGAGTCAGGGCTAGGCACTGGAGATAAAAACATGAAGAATAAGTAGCTTACTGTTTGACTTGGGGGCATACAAATAAGTATGCCACAAAGTATAATGGAAAGAGGAAAGTGGGAGGTGGAATGGAAAGGAAAAAGGGAAATCCCAAGAAAGTACTCTAGGAGCATCTGAGTAGGTAGAGATGTTTCAGCTAGAAAAATGATGGAAGGCTCCGTGGAGTAGGTGGCACATGAGCTGAGTGTTGAAGTTAGAAGAGGATTTCAACATGAGGAGAAGATGGAGTAGATTCCATGTATGAGAAATAGACCTCACAGGTTCTTCCAGAACATGGAAGAAAGCTATTAATCCAGTTTAGATGGAACATAGAGTGTGTGGAAGAAAGTAATATAAAATAAGACTTGAAAGTTAGATGGAAAGCAGGTCATGGAAGGTCTCAAATGCCAGGTTAAGACATTTGTCTTTTATCTTACAGGTAGTAGAGAGCCACTGAATGTTATTGAAAAGGGGAGTTACCTGGTCAGATTAGTGTACTAGGAAGGTTATTTTGACATCTGTGTAAAGAATGAATTGGAAAGGAGGAAAAGACTATCTTATCTCAGGAAAACCAGTTAAGAGGAGACAGCAATAGGTGACAGTCTGAAGTAGGATACTGGCAGTATACAAAGAAAGGAAGGCATGAATATGGGGGATTATGGAGGTAGAATCAGTATGGCTTGGCAATTGATTAGATATGGGAAATGAGAGAGAGAGAGAGTCAAAGACTAGAGGTTGAGCTAGATGACCAACAAAGTTCTTTATAACTCTTCATTTATATGACTGTGAAGTTTTGAACTTTGTTTGAGTGAGGGAATGGTGGTGCCATCAACAGAAACAGAGAATTTGGGAAGACAGATAGATTTAGGAAGTAAGATAATGAGTTCATTTTTGGACATGTTCAGTTTGAGGTGTCATGGGAATATGTAAGTGGAGATGTCCAACAGGCAGTTGTAAATGTGGGATTACAACTCAGGAGAAATTGAGCCTGTATCTCTAGATTATGTAAATATAGGTATAGAGCTTTATATCGCTATTTTCATTCTATCTCTATCTTTATCTGTCTCTATATATACTGGAGAGCCATTGGCTAGATAGGATAGTGGCAAAGAGAGCATTTATACATAATATCAACAGATATTTCATAAATTTCATTTCCATAGGACATATTAGGTATTTTATTAGAGCAAAAAAAGTAACTAAACTAATTTAAGTTAATATTTTTCTCTTTCACAAGAAGTGTTCATTAACAGAATGAAAAGGCAGGGAAGAACCACAGTGGTTATAATCTACACCTTTGATAATCTGACTGAATTCTTAAAAGTTCACTGTATTCACCAACTTTTTTCACTCTCCTGAGCCTCATGCCATTTATCTCTTTTTTTAGCTGAGAGAAACAGAGTTAGCTAGGGGCAAAGGTCACCCTTGCTTTCACTTTACAGAGGTGGTTCTGTGCCAGACTTGTTGGAACTATTTCTTCCCTTTCTTGAAAGTTCCCAATCACAGTACTTGGCCAATATTTGTTTACTTTGCTACCATTTCAGCTTTTCTTTTTCTTTGTTTTCCTGCTTCAGTGGAATGGAAGTAGTATTTCTAACTATGGCCTCCTTGTATGGTCAAACCCTATAACTTATTTTCTCATTTGTTATACATATGGCACCATTGTTTAATACAAAGAATCACATGCCCCCAGTGCATATAATGTAGACTGAGATTTTTACAATAAAGGTATATCAGTAGTGATGTGACCCTGGCTCTACAGAGTTAGGAGAACCATGGTAAATGATTAGGGAGTCAAATAATGAGATACAGGAGTGTTATTCAAAAGGGACCTTGGGCAACTATGAAAGAACTCTTATTCCTCTGACATTGCTTTTAGCCAGCTTAAATTATCTAGGCATAAAGAACGACTAGGCAATCAGAAATTTTCAGTTTTTATAATGGAAACTAGCCTGTGTAAGATCAATAAAAGGTAGTTGCTCCAATATTTCTCTCCCCAATGCTTCCATCACCCACGAACCATCTCTCAGCAGATGATCTGGACTTCCATTTAACTGACAAAATAAAGACCATCCACCAGGATTTGCTTCTTACTCTCACTTCTTGCCTTAAAAACGTCTCTCCATGTTCAATCATCCTCTCCTTTACTCCAGTCTCTGAGAAAGAGGTTCTTTTTGTTGCCGAGGTCATCCCTTCTATTTGTTCCCTTCATTCCATCCTGTTCTATCCCATCCAGAAGCTAGTTTCATCAATTAACTCTCTCCCTCTGTTTGTGTATATGTGTCCTCTCTTCTCCCTCCTCTCCACTCCTGTCTCTGTCTCTCTGTTTCTCTGTCACTCTCTCATCTTGCAAAGTTTTGTTTTCACCTATTACCCTCATTCAAGCCTTCTTTACCTTTCACCTGGACTGTCGTGAACTACTCGTTCACGCTTCCTCAGGTCTTTCTTCTTTCCAATACATCCTCCACATACCTTTCAGTGATGGTCCCAAAGCACAGGTCTGACAGTAGTACTTACCCGCTCAATAAACTCCAGTGGCTCCCTATGATTTCTGAGGTCAAGTACAAACTACTTTGTTGGACATTTCAAGCCTCCACACTTAGAGTATTCTGTGTTACTCCCTTTTCTGCATTTAGTGACCCAACCAAGCTGGCCTCCTCACTGACTCTTACACATGACACTCCATCTGCCATCTCCATTCTTTGCACAGGCTGCTTCCCAATGTGGGCAAGGTGGAACCTCCTCTTTGAATCCCTAATTGTCTTCAGAGCTCATCTCTGATATAAGGCCTTTCCCCATGCATAATAGGCATGGAGGAAGGCCAATACAAAAGCATGAACATAGAAGGTGGAATGATGCATATGAAAAACAGCAACCCCTATGGCTGGACCATAATTCTAGAGAAAGGCCAAGGCTTCGCAATCTACACCTAACCTTGGCTTCTTACTCTTACTTCTTTTTTTTTAATCACCAAACAGATTCCAGAGGCAGTAAAGAGCCAATAGAGGATATTAGGCAGAAGAGTGATATACTCAGATTTACAGATTAAGAAAATCACTTTGGTAGTTATATGGAGGATGAATTTAAGTTTGGAGAGACAAGACTGAGAGATCAATGAGGAAGCTATTGCAATACTCCAGGCAAGAAAGGATGAAGAAGGCAGTTACAGTTGAGTGATGAGATCAGAAGGCAGATTGCAAAGGGTTGAGAAGTGAATGAGAGGGGAGAAAGTGGAGGAAACAAATATAGATGACTTTCTCAATGAGTTTTGACTAAGAAACGGAAATATATATATATATATATATATATAATATGGTACTTTGAAGGGATGGGGCACTCTAGTAAGGTTTTTTTAAAAGAATGGGGTAAATTTGGTTGTGTTTTAGATAGAAAGAAAGGAACCAGTAGAGAGAGGATGAAAAATAGAGGGAAGGAATGGTTGGGAAGGGGGGAAATCTGTTAGAAAATGTAGAAGTAGATAAGATCAAGGGTACATGAAGAAGGGTTGGCCTTGGAGAGGAGTTTTCATCAGAGATTGAGGTGAAGGAGGAGAGAATAAGGGATGATGTCAAAGTGCTTGAGATGAAGAGAAAGCGTGAAAGAGGGCAAATGCCTTCTTTCCTAAGTAAAGGATGAGGTGAGATATTCAGTCATGAGGATTGGAGTAGGGGATTGTATGGAAAATTTAAAGAGATCCAGCACTTGTTAGAAGTGGGATAGAGAGATGATTAGAGAGGATTAAAAGGATGTCCTGGCTGTGGTCAGGGACAACTAAGATTAGATAACTAACATACATTTGTAATGGACCTAGTCAGCACAGCTGTGGGATATACATCATTCCCTCTCCCACTTTCCCTCACACTGGAAAGTTCTTCCATCTTTCCTCTACCTTGTAGAATCCCCAGCTTCCTTCAAAGTACAGCTCAGGTACTGCCTCCTTCAGGTTGTTAGTGTGTCCCTTCTTCACCTCTAAATTACCTTGTATTTAAATTGCATACATTTTTTATGTACTGATTGGTCTTCCTGTTACTTCTCCCCAGTAGAAGTGTCTTGAAAGCTTTTTTTTTTTTTTGTATTACGTAGCTCTGTTATGACACTTAAAAGTTGCTCAATATATGCTCATTGGATTGAATCAAATTGTTCAGTTACCAGTGGTTTCTGATGGTCAATACATCGACACATACAGCACAGCCTTGGCATTTTAAATTGGTAACTTTATATAGAGATGACATATCTTGTACAATAGCTAAGTTTCTGGAAGGTATTTATAAATTAAATTGTTATAAACTAATTCATTTTCCCATTTATTTCCATTATCAATAAGAGGTAATTCACTTTATCTATTTGATTTTCAATTTCCTGGGGTTCCTAACATTTTAAGTTTGTTTCTCTGCTCCATGCTTTCCACATCCTTTTCATCAAATAGTTGATGATAAGTACACACAAAAGTCTGTATTTTTGCAGTATGAATTATAACTTTCTAGTTTATTTAAGTTTCCATTTTTATAAGTGGCTTTGAGGAGTATTATTCACAATGAGACATTTTCTTATTTTAAGGGATAAAATTATTTAAATTTCTTTGTAATAATAAATAAAAATCTAGATATGATATTCGTTGAGATCTAGAATGAATTTTTCCACAATATTTGTTTTGAGAATGTTTCCCTTGCTCTGCTCCCCATGAAACTGATATGAGCATGAGATTTCCCTTGGCTTCAAAGTCAGCACTGATCTTGGATTATCTCAGTGGGGTGTGAAGAGAAAAAAGAAAGGAGGAAAAAAAGAATGAAGGGAGGGGGGCAAGTAGAGAAGGAGGAAGGGAGGAAAGAAAGGAGAGAGGGGTCAGAGGAAGTAAAGTAAAGAGGGAAGGAAAAAGAAAGAAGAAAGGGAGGAAAGAAGGAAGGGGGAAAGGAAGGAGGGAGGGAGAAAGGAAAGAAGGAAAGGATGAGGAAGAGGAAGAGGAGAAGGGATGGAAAGAAGAAGGAAGGGAAGGAAGAAAGGAGGGAGGGAAGGAAGAAGGGAGAAAAAAGAAAGGGTGGGAAGAAGAAAGGAAGGGAGGAAGGAAGGAAAGGAGGAAGGAAAAAAGGAAGAAAGAAAGGAAGGAAGGAAGGAAGGAAGGAAGGAAGGAAGGAAGGAAGGAAGGAAGGAAGGAAGGAAGGAAGGAAGAAAGGAAGGAAGGAAGGAAGGAAGGAAGGAAGGAAGAAAAGATAGATAAATAAGCCCTTGGAAATTTATGTTTTTTTTATGTGAGCATTTGGGGATTTTTCAAATGATCTTAAAGATACATTTTACTTTCCAAGTAGCCTGGTCAGATTTTGTTAACTGTTTCAAATTGAACTTTTGTGCCATCATCAGTGAGAAAAATAATCAGCAATCCAGGTATGTATCTAGATTTTTCCTGGCATATATGTATATTCACATAATAATAATAGCTAATACTTACATAGCACTTACTATGTGCCAGGAACCATGCTAACCACCTTATAATTATCATTTGATACTCAGAACAACCTTGGGAGGTAGGTGTTATTATACTCATTTTACAGATGAGGAAACTGAGGCAAAAACAGTGGTTAGGTGACTTGCTCACATGCATATATTCACATATATTAAACATGTATGTTGCACACTGTGTTTACAAAATTAAAGTGCTTTAACAATTTTTCTTTTTAGGGCAAGAAAATTTCAAAAGTTCTGAAAAGAATCATGTGCAAATCTTTTCTACTTTCTCATTAAGCATGTCATTTTTTAAAAATCTGAAGTCTACAGTAATACTGTTGTTTACTCTGCCCAACAGATATCTGAAGAAGCCTCACATAAGAGCTGTAGAACTGTACTGTGAACAGTAAGATATTCATTTTTTTTTTCATCACATAGATCAAGAATGCAATGACTGTGATGGATGGATATCTGCCTGCTTGCACACGTCTTTGTTTTTATTGGCATAAAACAATTTTCTAAGTTACCCGTGTTTTCTAACAAGTGCATTATGTAGAGGGAACAGCCCTGAACCTGGAGGATTATCTTCAAATCATGTGCAATATAAGAGACTGATGAAGGACAAGAAAGAAAAAAAAATATTATTTTTACATCATTTCAACCTTTTGAATACTTGCTGAAATATAAGTGTTCAGAAACTTAAAAATCAGTGCTGCTAATAAAGAAAGCCTAAATGTTTGGTTTGAAAAGATCAGCTGTTACTGTTTTCTTTCATAATAAACCTAAGTATTGTCTTTAATGCTAAGATATTAATGTTATGTTCTGTTTTCTATGTAAAATTTTATTTATGAAAATATGTATTAACCAAAGGCTCTCTTATTTCTATTAACCCAATTTCACATAAAGAAATAGCAGAGTCTATACTGTGCCCTGAGTAAGGGCATTAAAGACAGACTTGCCTAAAAGAAATGTGCCTTGCTTTTTGAAGCAAACTCCATGTATTCATTTTTTTTTAAAATTCAAAACAGTAGATTTGCAAATTAATCTTGTCAATCTGGGACTCCAACTTAGGTATTAACTATTCTAAACCTTATGAAAGCATGTATAGTACTTACTATACTTTTCATCTGGACTAAAAAGCATAGTATTTAGTTATAATTTTAAATAATGAATAGTTAATATCAATTACTCAACTCTTATTTTCCATGGGATGTTAGAAATGGAACTTTTGAGAGAGAAGTAAATGCAATATTTCACCTGTCTTTAAGAGTAATTACTTCAAAAGTATACCCATGAAAGTCTAACTTTTAACATTTTTATTTTCTGCATTTACAATTTTTTAAGAAATGAAATTTTTTTGCAAAAAGAAGGCAAAGTTTTGTCTGGGTAAGGATGGTCAATAATCATCAAATTGCTTCCCATTTTGTGGCAGTTCACTTCTGTCCCATCCTTACATGTTCACTGTGACATTTCAGCAAAATAGTAGCTATTTGTACCTTATTTTATAGGCCTTATGGAAAGGCTAACCATGACTGTATAGTATAAAGAAGACTCTTTCTTCTTGCCCATATTTCTTTTTGCAAACATATCTAGACACCCACATAAATATATCCATTTTTTGCTACTGAAATGGCACATAAACTTACTTTTTAAAAATGTACAGAACTAGAAAATGTTTATTTTGGCTTGAAAATTGAGGCTTCATTTATAATTCCCTTTGATTTCCTTTAGAAAGAACTGTAGTTGCAGAATTTAATTGTTAAAACAGTTGTTAAAATTGTTGAAGTCTAGTTGTTTTTACAGAATCTGAAATAAATATCACTTGTCTTATAGGAGCCATCTCAGATGGAGCAGTTGAAACTGGAATAGATGATTTAAAAGCATGCCCACTAACAGAAAAGATGGCCTAAGCATGTGGTTTTGTGCAGTTTCCCCATGTGGTTACAGGTGGAAAACCCAATGAAATGCTGATCATTTCTTTCAGGGCATTATTTGAACCTAGATTAGTATGATAACAAAATAAAAAGAAGGACTGGTAATTTTCTGGCAATTTTGATGTAGGTGGCCGTACTGTCTGAGTAATTTAGTATTAAAATTAATTTCACTCCCCCCCCTTCATTGTGCATTGTGTTGGCTGTTACAGATGTCGACTTAGATGGTGGCACAGCCAGTCTGTCCTAGCTATCTTCAGAAGGTAGCCTGGAATAAGGATAAGAGCACCAGACATGGAGTCAGCTAGCTGAGGTTAAAATCCTTGGCTTTGTTACTTCAGCTATGTGAACTCGGAAAATTCACTTAACCACAGTGAACCCCAGTTTCTTTGTGAGTAAAATGGGGCTTATGACATTTTAATTACTGACCTCATGGGGTTGTTGCATGTAAAAGTGCTTTGTAAACTTTGAAGCACTAGATGTGAGCTGCGATCCTTTACTGGCCATCACAAACTAATCAATCACATAACTCTCCATAATAACTGGTTAGCATGGCTGAAATGAACAAACTACTCATACCGTGGTATAGAATTGGCTTCAAACTGTGCAAGTAAATATGCTTATATCTGGATCTCCATCTCCATCTATCTGCATCTCTATATCTATGGAGATATCTATACTGATAGCGATACATCTATCTATATCTATAGTCATATCTATAAGTATTTCTATAAAGGTAGATATTGTATAGATACCAATATTGATGTAGATAGAGATAGAGATATAGACGTCCCAAAATGGCTCAAATATAGACAAAGCTTTGTCAGAGTAACCTCAAACTCGCTGGAAAAAGAGTACGTTGTCTCTGATGAAATTAAATCCTTATCTAAATTATTCTCAATAATTTTTCTTCTCAAATGGAACAGTTTTACTTTGGAAATCAAACAATTCACTGAACTCCTTTCTAAACATTTAATTCATGTATTTATGAACATGTGACAGGACAAGTATTTGTCAACAGATCTGCTAATAAAAATCAATATAGTTGTCACCAGAAGGAGCAGCCCAAAGAAAGAGAATGAGAAGGGACTGAGGGAACAAAGGGGCTATGTCTAGAAAGATGGTTTCATCTCCCTTTGGGGAAGAGGAAGTGAAGAAGATGAAAAGAAGGTTGGGATTCCCAGATTAAGGTATTTCTTAGGTAAATAGATTGGGTAGCATTTAAATAAAGTTAGATAAAGGATGATTCCTACAATGGCACAAGAGAGGGCGATCTTCACTTATATTGATTGTTAACTCTATTCTGAAAGACATTTTGGTGAGCCCTAAGGGCTAACAAAATGAAATTGATGAGGTTTTTGAAGTGTAGTGCCTTCATATGCAGTCCTCTGATAGGTTAGAATTACTGAATGTGATATTATTAGTGTTGTCTCAATGTGCAACACCTGTGTGCTTGTAGCTCTCTCTGCATAAAGTAATAATAGCATTTCTATGCCACTTAATTGCTTACAAAGCACTTTTCTCACAATAACTCTGTGAGGCAAGGAGGGACAATACACATTTATTGGGCCCATGCAATCATAGAGCTCTTGTTTCTCAATTCCTTGACTTCCTGCTCTGCTCAACACCTGTAGACAAAAAGTACCACCTCCTCCCTTACTGACTCCCTTTAATGACTATTATGGTAGAGCCTGGGGCATGGGGGGGGTGCTAGGAAGATGTAGTTTTCAAACACTATATAACCCCCAACCTTATTGCACCATAGTTGCCTCTCAGATAACATTAGGAAAAGGGGGAGAGGTGCCTGTAGATCCCTAGGATGGTCACCTGAGCTTCTAGAAGGTCAGCGAAGAGGAACAAATAAGTGATACCAGCTTGATAAGCTCTTACAGCAAATATGTTATGTAGCTTCCTAAACTGTGTGACTTCAAGCAAGTCATATAACCTCAAAGGGCTTCAGTTTCTTCCTCTATAAATCAACAGACCCGAATCATTGCTCTCTGATGTCCCTACCAGCTCTAAGATTCATTCTGATTCCAGAAGTTTGCAGTGCCCTGAAAAATAATTTTGTCAAAGGTTTCCTTTATATTTCTGAAATCTTAATATTCAAATTAAAGAAAAATTGGGGAAAACAAGCATATAAAGTGTTGGCTGGATGTAGGATTTCAGATCTGTAGACAGGACAGAAATTCTTCTAACCCTTTTTTTTTAATCTTCTACCACTGACCTACATGACAGAAGATGGGGGTGGGAGGTAGCAGGGCCACTGATTTAATAGGAATAAGGGAACTCTGGTGAGGAAACTCCCTCCACTAAATCAATACTCTCTTTGCAATTTGCATGACCTTGAACAAAAAAAAAAATCACATAATATCAAGATAATGAAGATGGTATCTCTTATCTGATTTAGTTCAGTTACATGTTAAGGTACTTTAAAATCCCTATGAGAAATGCAAGAAAAACACACAGATTTGGTGAAAATACAGTTGAACCATGCTTTAGGCAAGCCAAAAGGGAAAAAGATAAACCAGGGAGTTGTTAAGCATTTTTGCTTTATGTAGGATTCACCTTATGCCATCTTGATTCAATTTACCCCATCTATTCAGAGAGCCATCCTTGTTTTCTCCCCTTTTACCATTCTCTCTCTCTCTCTCTCTCTCACACACACACACATACACACACACACCACAAGGGTTTCATAAATATTTTACATCAGTCATAACCTGACAATTTTTAAAAAGTTTTAGAATGAAAACATATTAGAAATTTAGCTATTTATATTCTTATTTTTAAAAAAATTGGCAGCATTGATATTTAGTGATTCCAGCATTTAAAGAGACAATGAAATAAGACAAATGCACTTAGTTGAATTTGTAGCATTCTTATATCACCTTACTTAAATAAGCACAAGTATCTGTATCAAATATTATCAAGTATATAATTTATACATTTTATAGCTTTACCATTGAGTATTGATTTAAGTATGCATATAAAATATTTTACACTCCCACCTAAGGCCTACTCTTTGATCAGCCATATACTCTTTTTTTTTTTGGTGAGGCAATTGGGGTTAAGTGACTTGCCCAGGGTCACACAGCTAGTAAGTGTCAAAAGTCTGAGGCCGGATTTGAACCCAGGTCCTCCTGAATCCAGGGCCTGTGCTCTATCCACTCACTGTGCCACCTAGCTGCCCCAGCCATATACTCTTAAGACTTTACCAGATCTAAAGTAAATATATTTTTAAAATAGAATTAATTGATTGGGCATATGTTTGTCACATATAAATAATGAACACTCTTTTGGTCCTTATAAGAGGCACCAAGAATTTTTTAATAATCATGGGCATTTGTAAGGTATTTTGACCCTGTCAAAGGAGGCCTGATTTATAATCATTTCATAGTTATTCATGCTCATGGAATATAGGTATATCATGGACCAAATCGTGGTCAGGACTGGCATCAATTTATATGTTCAAAGAGATGCCATAGAGGAACATAGATGTACTACAAATGATATATTCTGACTCTTCACAATTAAGAAGAAACTAATAAGAAACATTTTTAGTTTCCAAAAACCTTTTCTGGAAGCCAGTCTTGTACTATAGAAATCATTTAGTATTACTGAATGGTGTTACTGAGAACATCATTGAAATCATTTAAAGAAACTGGTAATTTATTTGAATAATTCAAAAAAGATTGTGTATTGTGATATTTATCAGGAGTTTATGTAGTTTCATTCTACCTCCACCATTCCAAAAATAGAGGCCAGTTTTGGTCATTGATTTTAAGCCTCTGTCACAACTGGAAATGTGTATTTTAACAGAATGATTCACTAAAAGATCATTTAATCTGGCAGGTTTGAGTTCATGAATATAATTTTTTTTCTTTTTGGGTAAGACTTTGTGCTTCTTGTGTATTGGTGTTATTGGACTTTGTTCATTCATAATGGAGTTAGTAAAATATGCCAGACTTTGATCCTAGTACATTGTATTACAACTGTTCCTAGCCAAAATTTGTGATGCTTCTTGTACTGAAGCTTAACTTATATCACTATTTTCATGGTCTGGTTTCTAATGCTGGATTAGGGGGAGTTTTGTGAATTTATTTAAAGCTAATTGTCATTGTGGTTCTCTAAATAGGCATAAAATCTTGTAATGCTGAAATTCAGACTAATGTTATCTTTGTGTAACCATAATCTAGTTCAGAATATTGCCTTGTGAATTTTAACTGTGTTGTGTAGATTATATATTAGAATTGCCACACAAAGCATTTTCTGTCTTTGACAGAAACTCTGATATAAAGGAAAGCAAATTAAATCTGTATAACAAATATGTCTCTGTAAATTGCTTCTAACTGAATAAAAGAGAAATACAGATAATCTAGCCAACAGTTCCTTTGTAAAGATAGATACAGCATAGGTGAGGGTATATGCATGTAATTTGCATAGATTAGAATAGCAAATATATTGCCTCCATAGTAGAACTTTTTCCCCACACTGAGGTGACCACTGTTACCTTCTTTCAATTTTGATAGAATTTTTATTTCAGACATTAAAAAACTACCTTTGAAGTTTCTTTCTTTCCTTTCCTTTTTTTTTTTTTAGGTACAGGCTATTTTTGATGCTTTTTTTATTTTGAGAGGTTTTTTTTCTGCTAAATTATAATACTAAGTTGAACCACAATGGGCTATTTTTGATTTTGAAAAAAAACCCTTTATGTCCATATATCCTTTTTGCAGTAAATGAATTTGATGTCTTAAATATATTTTTAAAATTCCATCTTAATAAATGATTTCTGCACAAAGGACTCAGCCTTGCAGTCAATGCCATTCAGACATTATTACAGCTAAAAATATCAGATGACTTTTTAATCTAATGTTTTCCATCATATACATTTTTCAAGATGTGCAAGGAAAAATCACTTTCTCATATTATTTTCTATGTCATAAGAACTAGGTATGTTACATCATATGGTTAATTTGGTTAGACCTTCGATGCAGGTAGATAAAATCATGAAAAAAATTCAGATTCAGCCCATTTCCCCAGTTATTAGAAATTTTAAAGTCAAATTGATCTTGAAAATATAATTCAGATGAATTCATTAAACTTTATTGCTAGTCAAATCAGTAACATGTATTAAAAATCAAATTATTTAATTCTACTATTTTCATATTAGGGAACTTATTTAATCTTTCAGTGCTCTAGGCAACTCTCTAAAACTATAAATTAGAGATAGAGTGCCAATTTGCTTTAGTAGGAGGAGTTACCTCACCTGGGTGTTCCCTATACCAATTAAATCAGATGTGGTCTGTATCACTTTCCTGTATTCCTTGCACCAATTAAGAGCATTCCACATTTCTTCTAACTATTCATGTAGAATAAGAACCAAATGTCATATTTTGACCATATTAACACTTGACCTTTTCTGGGCTCTGATGGATGAGGTTAAAGTTAACCTTAATGGGCTTAAGCCCGTTCCTTAAAATCCATTTAAGAATTGTTTTCTTTCCCTTTGTAAGCACTCAAATTAAAAAAGGAAGCCCATTTAATTTTAAATGACGTTGCCTCAACACAATTGTGGATGTTTTGGGTCTATATTGTTATGATTCTCTAGAGTAATTGATATGCATTGACAGTGCTTTCCCTATGTGAATCAACAATCTGTGACATATATGGTACTTTTAATGGCTTGTATTTAATGTTACTATGAATATTTTAATGGAACATACACTTTTAGCTGAAATTTCACATTTCCAACCCAATTTTATTTTATTGGCCAATACACGTCAACTACATAAATGCTATTTTTTTGTTGTTGAATGAATAACATTCTTTTTTGAGTAATGACCATAATCAATATAATTCTAAATTAGGGTATAGTATCAAATATATACCAGATATTTCATTGCTATATTTATAATTTCCATTTTAAAATTTTAATCATGCTTATTTGTCACACTTGATGTAAAGTACAAATGAAGTATTACTTTCTGCTCACTAATATCGATTCCATGATGACTTGCCCTTTTTGTTAATTTGCAGTAAATACAAGTGAGTTTTAATTGTGTAGTTTTAAAAATTTGATCAAGTTTCTCTTGGTTTTCTTTGGAACTTTGAAATGTTAAGTTATTTCATATGCAGAATTCAATAAAATAGCAAATACATCCTGTTTTATTAAGTATCTTTTCCAATTGATTATGTTGGGAAGGAAGGAAGAGAAAGAGACATTCATAATGGTTAGACTTTAGTCACTACTGGATTGACCATGAAACCAAGAAGAGATCAATTCAATATCACTTAACTGGGTTCTAATTTTTTTTTAAAGTGTGACCATGGTTCTTTCCCTTCTAGTCTCTACAGCACCAAAGCAGTTTGGACATGGTTAAAATTGGCCCCCAACCTTAAAAGTTCTAGTAACTAGCTAAAATGTCAATCCGTATTTGTTATCATCGATTTTTGGAAACTTTACATTTATAAATGTAAATATAGTGTTAAGCAGCATAGGATGATGGCAAGAAAGCTTTCCTGGGAGTCTAGTTATAAAAAGTGTACCCTCTGCTCTTGTCAGAATCTCTTTATCAGTAATGCCCATGGTAGCCATGGGCACTTTTAAGTAAATTGTAAGGATCGCAAATCTAGAGACGGAAGGAACCTCAGAAGCCATCTTGTCCAACCCCTTCATTTTACAGATAATTAAGCTAAGATTCAGGAAACTTATGAGACTTATCTGGGGTCACAGAGAGCTCTGCTCTAATGAACTTCAGAGATTTTAAAATTTAATAACCCTTTTTTCACTTTTCTCAAATAATGATACTCAGTCATCTCTGGTAATGAGGATTGGGAGAAACTGAAATGCTCCAAGTACAATTCAGTTTATGATATTTTTTTTTTGGGTGAGGCAATTGGGGTTAAGTGACTTGCCAAGGGTCACACAGCTAGTAAGTGTCCAGTGTCTGTGGCCGGATTTGAACTCAGGTCCTCCTGACTCCAGGGCCGGTGCTCTATCCACTGTGCCACCTAGCTGCCCCTCAGTTTATGATTTTTTTTAAAATTTAGTTTATTCTGAATTTAGGGTTGCTGACATAAGGGCTCACATAAGAAGGATGGTGTAATATAAAGAACACTTATCTTAGATTCAAAAAATCTAGGTGGGAACCCAAGTTCTAACACTGAATAGCTGCTCAAACCTGGCCAAGTTTCCATGCCTTCTTGAATTTCATATTCCTCACCTATAAAATGGGGACAATTATATTTGCATTACCTGCCCTCAAGGTTGTTCTGAATAGTGTTTTCTTTCTTTTTTTTTTTTTTTAGGAAATGGTTTTCTAAACCCTAAAATGTTAAGTCATTATAAATGATTATTATAATCTAGGAAATCAAGATCTAAATAAAGCCTACAGTTAAGCCATTTTTGTTGAAATATCCTCTCACATCTCAAACCATTTACTAAGAGAAAACAAGAAGAGGAGGAGCAGACAAGCAACTCCCCAGATCTCTTAATTTCCAAAGGTTCATGTGGCTGGCACTGCAAGGCACTGTAATATTTAGCACCTTGGAGAGTGCCAAGTTCAGATAGATACTTAATACATGCTTTGGATGAAGATGATGAATATAAATCAACTACTAGATAGCATCACATTAATCTTCATAATGTCCCCAGGAGGTAGGTGTCAGGTATTACAAGTTTCATTTATATCATTATGCCAACCATGAAACAGACACCGGTCTACGTGATGAGAATTGAAAAGTAATCACGAAGGTAGTAATAAAAATTAGGCAAGGACTTGAGGAGGAATTGTGTGTGTGCATGTGCATGCTAGTGTGTGTGTGTGTGTGTGTGTGTGTGTATGTGTGTATAAATCACCTCTTTGGTTTCCATAGGAGTCAATATCTGTGGGAGAACTGATGATATTTGCTGCAGGGAAATGCTTGTTTGCTTATATTAGAATTGTAGTAGGAGGTAGAGAGAAATAGCATTTGTTAAAATGGATAACCAATGTAATTTTACTTATGATAATGTGTCCTAGATTTAAGGGAAAAAATGATGAATTCTTGATGTGAGAGGCACCTCTGGAGTAGTAGAAGCCCTGAGTTCTAGTTTTAGCACTGATACCCTTTGAGGGACAGAAGATTTCTCTTGGTCTCAGTTTCCTTTTCTATAAAATGTGAGTAGCAACATACTGTTTATGTTGTGAGGATCAAATTAGATAAAGAAAATAACACACTTCGTAAAATCATCAACTCCCATGGGAATAACAGCTGGTAGTAGTATCATTATCAGCATCTTCACGTCCCCCTGTGGAGCATTTTCTATGATGAATAGAAATGCACTGTAATAAGAACCATATTTTGTTGTTATTCAATCACATCTGATCCTTTGTGACCCCATTTGGGGTTTTCTTTGCAAAGGTACTAGACTCCTTTGCCATTAGCTTCTCCAGCTTATTTTATAGATTAAGAAAGTAAAGCAAACAGGATTAGTGACTTGCCTAGGGTCACACAGCTAGTTAGTATCTAAGGTTGGATTAGGACTCAGGAAGATCAGTCTTCCTGACTTCAGGCTCTCAACCACATGACAATACCCCCCCCCCCCCAAAGTCCCCAAAATGTCATTGAGAATGCTCCTAACAACTACTGCTGTGGGCCTGCCACAGAGAATGTGATGTGATTTTGTGCCCTGCCAAGAATATCTCAAAGCTGTTGATAGTTTCCCTTTAATATATCACTTTTTAGATCAACAGTACAAAATATCTCATGAACCCAACACAGGAAGGAATGTGAAGCTGTTGGAGTTAAGCAGTATTACTTTTCCCAATCAAGTAAAAAATGTAGGTTAAGTTCAGACAGAACCAAAGGGTATTTGTTTTTTGGCCTAAGAGTAACTTTCTTAAAAATACTTGAATCATATAAATTTAATAGTATTTTATGTATGTATATTTTTAAAAAACATTTTCACATATATCATCCAATAGAAATCTGGCTATTTCATGCCTTTGATCATGTAATAATAATAGCCCACCTACTATGTGCCAAGCACTGTGCTAAGTACTTTACAATTATCATCTCACTTGATCCTCTCAGCAACCCTGGGAAGTAGGGGCTATTATTATTCCCATTTTGCACATGAGGAAACTAAGACAGACAGAGGTTTAAGTGATTTTCTTAAAGATATACAACTAGTAAATCTCTGAGGCTGGATTTGAACTCAGGTCTTTCTGACTTCAGGCCCAATGTTCTACCCACTGAGCCACTTAGCACAGCAAAGAGAAGGAAATTGTTATTGTGGACCTCATTTTAATCAAGACACTGTGGTGAGAAGCAGAAACCCTTTGCTCTGAAGTCAGAAGACCTAGGATGAAATCCCAGATCTCCCCCTAACTACTGTGTAAACTTTACTTCATCTTTCTCATTAACAAAGCGAGAGGTTTAAATTAGATGAATTCCTATGTTTCCATGTATAAAGAGAATCTTTGGGCCAAAGTAGAAATGAGTGAAATTGTCACCAGTTTTCCTAGCTGAGTAGAAACGTATAGGGACAAGAATCAGGAGGGGGTGGGAGGGACTGGGGGAGGGGAGAGGAGAGCAGGGAGAGACATGATCATCCCATCTTCTAGTCGATAATAAGTAAGGGATCATAAGGCACAGAATGATAGTATCCTATGCCTTGGGAGAATGAATTACAATTAGTACAGGTAGGTAGAATCCAATGTCCTAACATTTTACAAAGGAAATTGGTTCCTGTGAGATGGGAGGTTCTCTGGAATGCTTTTCTGGTGACACAAATGCAGATTATTTTGATGAATAACACCAAGAAGAACTGTATAAAGAAATCACATAGCTGCTTAGGGAACTTGTCTGCCAACTGGGTTTTTTAAAGACATACTATACAGAAGATGGCAGCAGGTGGCATGATTCTGCAGGAATGTAGGGATGGCTAAAGCCCAGAGTAGGCTGGGAATTACAATGAATGCTAAGAACATTGAAAGGGGCTCTTTAAGGTTTGTGGGGATGGAGCAAGAGGGGAAAGGGATGATAGTAAAAGTAAATGGCAGGAAAGCTCATGAACTACCCCTTTGATAACGAATCCTTTATTTTTTTCTCCAGAAATCAACAGGTTCATTAGTTTTCTTTAGAAAATGTAACTCCATCCAATGTTTATTAAGTATCTGTTAAATGCAAGGCACTGAACTAGGTGATGGAGTTATAATGGCCAAAAAAAAATCAAAAGAGGTATCCTTAGGGAGTATACATTCTGCTGGGAGATACAACATGTACCCAAATAAGTAAATACAATGCCTACTCAAAATGGGCAGCTATGTGGTTCAGTGGATAGAGTGCTAGGTCTCTATTATCAGCTCCTATCTGCTTACTAGCTATGTGACCCTGAGCAAGTCACTTAACCCTTCTGATGTGTTCTCATCCAGTAAAGGTATCTAGGTTAAAATGGAGTTAGGAGATTTCCCCACCCTTACAATAGAAGCATAATATCTGGGACAAGGGACCCCTACTATACTCTGTCCTGGCCAAAGCATATGTGGATTACTTTATTCAGTTGGAAAGACACGATGTAGCCTGTCCAGAGGACAGCAGCAAGGCTGGTGAATGGAGTATGTCATAGAAGTATGTATTGGGAAAACTGGAAATACTCACTGTGGAGAAAGGAGAACTTAGAAGATAGAATATTGCCGGTATCTTCAAATACTTGAGTTGCTATCATTTGGAAGAAGGATTCAATCATTTTTAACAATTCTTATAGGGAAGAATTTAGACTAATGGATAGACAGTTCAAAGAGGCAGATTTTTTGCTTGATAGCAAGAACCATTTTACATTCTACATAATTAGATGTGTTTTATTTTAACCATCACAACCATATTTTAATGATTGGTGTGATTCAAAAATTTAAAAGGCCTCTTTAAGATCCAGCAGAATTTGGATGACCCTACATCATAAAAGTTTCAGAATGGACTCATTCTTTTTTTCTTTTTCTTTTTTTTTGGGGGTGAGTGGGGCAATGAGGGTTAAGTGACTAGACCAGGGCCACACAGCTAGTAAGTGTCCAGTGTCTGAGGCCAGATTTGAACTCAGGTCCTCCTGAATCCAGGGCTGGTGCTTTATCCACTGCACCACCTAGCTGCCCAGAAGAGACTCTTTCTAACTCAGATTCTATCATTCATTTGGTATTTACAAAATCCTGTGAGGTAGGCATGGCAGGATTATCTGTACTTTAGAGATGAGATTTAGTGAGGTCAAATGACTTCCTTAGTCACATTTTAGTGAGAGGCAGAGTTAGAAGGAATACCCAGTTCTTCTGACCTCAGTCCCCTTTACAGCTTAGCCCCATCCTTATTTATCTGCTAATATCCCCCAACCCCCACCCCAATTCAGACTTTGTGGTAAAATGAGAAGTATGTGAAGTATCCTCAAGCATGTTGGAGATCACAAGGTATGAGAAAAAACTCCCCTACCTGCTTATTTCACCTCATTTCAAAGTATTTGGGATGTTCCTTTGTGAAGGCAACAGAACAATATCCTCATAAGCCAATAATTTGAGGTCCTCTGACTCTTTTGCTGTTTATATTTTAATTAACTTTTTTCAAATAAACAAAAAAATCTATTTTCTCTCTCTCCTATACTCCCTACCCCTTGAAAAAAGGAAAAGGAAAAAAAACCTTTGTAACAAATGTGCATAGTCAAACAAAATAAATCCCTATACTGACTCTGTCGAAAAATGTATGTCTCATTATGCCCCAAATCCATCACCCCTCTGTCAGGAGGTGGGTAGCATGATTCAATTTCAAGATTCTGGTCATTTTGTTCATCAGAGTTCTTTGGACTTTCACAGTTGCTGGTCTTTCCTATGTTGTTAGTGTTTAACTTTTCTCCTGATTTTCTCACTTGATTTCATTCTGTAACAGTTCTTAAGAGAGATTCCAAGAGGAGAAAAATGCTCAGACTCTGTAAACTTTGAATCAACTGTTAATCTCTGTTTTTCCTTCTCACTAAATTCCTTTCAGTCAATACTGGTTTCATCTTCTATGAGGCAAAAACGGCTTTCTGACTTTGGTTATGCTGCCTCAATGATCTGCCATAACTTGGAATGCAATTTCATGTTTGTGTTAGATTCTCCTAGATGATACCCTTTTTGTGGCTTCCCCCTGTCCCAGTGCTAACTGTAATGGGTATATTCAGACATTGTCCTGGGTCCTCATTCACTGAGGAATACTTTGCTCTTACATTAATGTGGTTCAGAAGGGAGAGAGTGCTATTGCAGAAGAGCAGCACTGTCACCCAGGGATGTGGTTGAACAGCCATGGCAGTACAGAGACCAATGGAGACTGGCATGGGTGGGTACGTTCTTCTCCTTATTGCCTCTACCTCCACAAGCAGCAGGCTAGTGGCTACAATATGCAGCAATACACAAACTGATCCCAGACCCCTAGAGCCACTCCAGGTTCAAACTTACAGAGAGTTTTAGACAAAGAACTGAGAGAAGACCAAATGCATCTCTCTCCTGGCACTTTCCCCTCCTAATTTTGAAATAATTGAATAGTGCAAAAGAGAGGTAATCTGGACACAAGGAGTCACTGTTTTAGAAAGCTGTTTGATATTCAAGGAGCCCTCAGGCCCTTACTATAAGCCTATTAAGTTAGAAAAAGAAATCAAATAAGTACAGTTTTAGCCTTAGAATTGAAGCCATTCTGATGGTTTTTAAACTTCATCAAAAGCTCCTCCAATCCCCAGTTTATTTAAGTATTTTATTTGGACAAGGGCTCTTGTGTTGAATTGCATGGTGTTTGCTCCATGGAAGCCACACTGAGGGATACCCAGTGAAAATGTATCCCGATTCATAAAATGCATGTTCATCTGCCAGTTCTCATTTCATCTCATGGACATTTGCCCACAGAAAACTGCAGATTAAAGACCCAGGTCTCAAACTGTAAATCACTATTATCACAAGCATTTATTGATGATAATCCCACCCAGGGGTGACGAGAAAGAAAGAGATTAACTGTGAAAGAGCCTTGTCTGGTTTCCTTTAATGATAGAGAATATAGGCGGGATGAAAGACAAAGCATTAACTCTGAAACGCAGGAGATATTTCCCTTTCCTTACTAGGCCTCTCATCTTTTAGTTTAATGAAGGGAGAGAGAGACAGAGAGAAAGGGAGGGAGGGAGAGGAGAGGAAAAAGAAGAAAAGAGAAAGGGGAGAGAGGGGAGAGAGGGGAAAGATAGAGAGAGACAGACAGAGACAGAGAGACAGAGACAGAGCTCATACTTCAATCAAAATATCAAACCTTCACTGATCTCATCAATGTGAGGATTCCCTCCTTCAATTCAAACAACCATCAATCCACTTATACTTATTAAGCACCTACTGTGTGCCAGGCACAATAACAAAAGTGAAATAGTCACTACCCTGAAGGAGTTTATAAACAACAGGGAGCAGGGGCTTTCTAGTCATCTCATACATCCTCGAAAGCCTATTGTTAAATTTTTTGTGTGAGCATGTACACCATGGAAATCTGCAAATGCTTGCTTTGTTGTTTTGTTGATTGTCTAGACTTAAGAAAGTGATAGAAAATGTAAATAATGAAAATTAAGCTTAAAAGTATGCTGTGCAGGGGGCAGCTAGGTGGTGCAGTAGATAAAGCATTGGTCCTGGATTCAGGAGGACCTGAGTTCAAATCCGGCCTCAGACACTTGACACTTACTGGCTGTGTGACCCTGGGCAAGTTACTTAACTCCCATTGCCCTGCAAAAAAAAAAAAAGTATGCTGTGCATATATTTTTTTTCCTGGAGAGCTGGTTGTTAAACATTTACAGCACACCATTGACTAGAGGAGCCATATACATATGTGTAATTTTAGGAGGAAGTAAGTAGGAGATAGAAGATCAGGAGAGGCTTCAGATGGGGAATCAGAAGATGGTATTTGAACTGACTTAAAATAAACAAGCAATTCTAAGAGAAAAGGGTAAAGAGATATTCAAAGCATTGTGAACAGCCAGTGCAAAGGTATGGAAATGGGAAATGGAGTGGCATATGTGAGGAGTAGTAAAAAAGGCCAGTTTTGTCTGGATCCATCCATCCATCTATCTATCTATCTATCTATCTATCTATCTATCTATCTATCTATCTATCTATCTATCTATCCATCCATCCATCCATCCACCCATCCATCCATCCATCCATCCATCCATCCATCCATCCATCCATCCATCCATCCATCCATCCATCCATCCATCCACCTATCCATCCATCTATCTATCTATCTATCTATCTATCTATCTATCTATCTATCTATCTATCTATCTATCTATCTGTGTGTATAAAATATGAGGGGAAAAGTAGATTGGGACCAGTTCATAAGGGGCTGTAAATGCTAACCAAAGGAGTTGGTTTGATTCTAGAGTTAATAGGGAGCCACCAGAATTTGTTGATTAGGAGGCATGGTCAGAACTATGCTTTGGGAAAGTCACTGGCATCCATGTGCATGATGTATCAGAATAGGGGAAGACAATGCAGGGAGATCAAGCTATTGCAGAAGTTCAAGTTAGAAGTGATTAGGGCCTGAACTAGGTGATGGTTGTTATAGATAAGAGAGATGTTATAGAGGTGGAGATGACAAGATTTGGAAATTGACTCAATATATGAAATGAAGAAGAACAAAGAATTAAGGATGGTACCGGGGTTGGGAAATATGGATGACTAGAAGCATGGTGGCACCCACAAAAGGAACAGGGGTGTTTGGAAGAATTGTGGGTTTGAAGAGAAATATTATGAATTGTGTTTTGGACATGCAGAATTAGAGATAGAACATCCAGTTTGAAATACTCAACAAGCACTTGGACACACTAGCTTTGTAAAGAGACTATTTATTGGTGAATAAATTGATCTTGGGAGTCATCACCATAGAAAAAGTAATTAAACTCTTGACAATTCATGAAGTCACCAAGTTGAGAGAGTGAAGAGAAAGAGAAGATGGAACAGGATGGGGTCTTGGGAAACACCTATAGTTAGGGGGTGTGACAAAGAAGGAGGAGTCAGAGAGCTAGGGGGAGAACCAAGAGAGAAAAATATCTGGAAAATCCAAAGAAAAGAGTGGGGTGAGGTTCACAGGGAAAGGGGAATTAATGCAGATCACAACCCATCCATCCTTGCCTTACCATAGTGGGTAACATTCATTTCTTCCCATAGATTTTCCACAATAGATCTACACAACTAGTTGGAGGTGAACACCAATGAAGTTCTTGGACTATCCATGCCCATCTTTTGCTCTTGCTCCATGACTAGCCCACCTCCTTTTCCTCAATGATAGCTATCCCTTCTGTCACTCTTCACACATAGGTCACAATTGAAAATATGCTGCAGCCTACTTTCGCCCACCATGCCTTTCATGGAGCCCAGTGGTAGGATGTAATTAATGTAGTGTGGTATTGGTGATTTAAGCAGTGACAAATTATAAGGATGCTACTGTAACAGGCTCCCACAGAATTAAAAGGAACATTTGTTCTATCTTAATGATGGGTCATGATAACCATTCTTAGACATTTCTCTTTATATTTTTAAGTGGTTATCTGCCTTTCATCTGGCATCTGATTATGTGGGCCTTGCTTATAACACTAAGATTACTAACCTATTGTTTATATCTGAAAAGACCTTTAACATCCATTATTTACCTGTTGCTGAAGAATTAAAAAAAAAACAATCTTGTATTTAAAAAATATATACATAGCTTGGTGGCACAGTGGATAAAGCACTGGATTCAGGAGGACCCGAGTTCAAATCCAGCCTCAGACACTTGACACTTATTGGCTATGTGACCTTGGGCAAGTCACTTAACCCTCATTGCCCCACAAAAAAATATATATATATATGTATATATATATATATATACACACATACACATACACATACACATACACATACACATACACATACACATACACATACACATACACATACACATACACATACACATACATATCTTTAGCTGGTCTCTATGATGATCTACTTCTCCCAAAGAACTTAATACTGAGTGTTTGCCCCAGACAACCTAATAGTAGCAAGAATTGAAGGATATGTCACTAAAGAAGTAATTCCCCTTAAAATTTCATTAAGGTAATTTTTCAGTGGTGTTCGACTCTTCACAACCCCATCTGGGAATTTCCTGGCAAAGTTACTGGAGTGATTTACCACTTCCTTCTTCAGCTCATTTTCTAGATGAAGAAATTAAGGCAAACAGGGTTAAGGGACTTGCCCAGGGTGACACAGCTTTTGAATGTCTGGGCCCAGGTTTGAACTCATGAAGATAAGTCTTTCTGATGCCAGGCCAGGTGTTGTATGCACTATCCTGCCACTAGCTGTCCCTGACTCATGCTAGACACTCTATATATTTGGTGATTCTACAAACTTTAGTTGATAGCCTAGAATGGATACCTCATTGTCTGGGACAGGTTAGGTATAAAACTGCCTGGGAAGGAGAGGATGGACCCAATCACTATGATGACTAGGTGTAATCCTTCTGTCCCTAGCTTATTTAATCCTAGAACACATTTACAGAGGATTTTGTCGTCTGTTATGTGCTTTCTTCACAACAACCACAACCCCGTGACAAGCAGAATCTGTGATTTCATTGGTTCAGAGAGTCTTCCATGAGGAAACATGTCCTACTAATGCAGACTGGCAACTGTTGGCAACTATAAGACTGTAACATGTGGTCTTGGGTTAAGTGCCTTGCCCAGGATCACATTGTCCAGATGTGTTGGAGCTAGCTGAACACTATCTGAGGGCTCTATCCTCAACAATAAGCTGCCCCTCAGTGCAAAATTTGTTGCCCCTATTTTAAAGATGAAGAAAGAGAGGGGTTGAGTTCTTTGTCTGAGCTCAGACGGCCAGTTATAATAGCTCACATCTGTATGACATTTTAAAATTTGCAAAAATGCTTTACATATGTGTCACCTTAATTGTTCCTCACAACAACCTTGTGAGGTGAGTGCTATCATATCTTCACTTTATAGATGAGGAAACTGAGGCTCTTAGGCTGAGTTACTCATCAAGCTAGTGTCAGAGGTAGGATTTGAATTCAGGTCTTCCTAACTCTGAATCCAGCATTCCTTTCACTGAGCCATCTAGCTTCTAAGTAAGTAGCAGAACTAATATTTATAGAGGCTTTCCAGCTCTGGACGTGTCACATCTGGTCTCAGAGAGGAAGATAACCTACCCCCAATTCTCTAGCCCTGAACCCAAGCTTTTTGACTCCCAAGTCTGTTGTTCCTCCTACTACACTCAGATGCTTGACTAGGAATCTAGGGATGATGCACAGTTCTCTTGTGACCCATGACAAATCTCTTTTGGATTTTTACATCATAAGAATAACCTCATATGAACCAGATTTCAGATCTGTTTCCCTCATTCCGTTTATTTATTCCCAATATGTCCAGTCCTCCACAGAGACACACCTCGAGGAGTATGGTTAGCAAACACCCAACTCATATTTATGAGTCATTGTCTGATTCATCTTCCAAAGCAGTTAAACCTTTTTGTCTAATAACACTGTCCCTGAGATCTCAGCTGGTAACGCGGAAGTGGGACTGCAGCTGTTGCACATCACTGTTATTGTTTAGTTGTTAAAAGCACGTCAAGATTTTTGTTTTGGTTTGCTCGGTTTGGGGGATGTTTTTTTGGCAGGGTTTAGGAAAGACCTGGAGATCATGAGATTTATGGTAGGAAAGCAGCACCATTAAGCAGGAGCTGAAGCTATAGGCTAAGGATTTCAAAAAGTATGTGTGCTCTTGGTTCCAATTCTTCCTAATTTCTGTCTAGCACTCTTCTTTTCCAAATAAACTGCAAAACTCAGGCCATGCCCCACCCCACAGGCATCAGCAGCATAGAGAAAAGGGATGTCCTTTCACGGGTTTAAAATGTATATATGTATATGTATACAGGTATATATATGCACATACACACATATGGAAAACAAAGTGAGTAATCCTTATACTTGACTTGTAACAGCAAAAGGAGAGAATGTGGGACAATGTCAACCAAGATTTACTTAGGGCTTTCAGAAAGGGAAGCTAAAGAGTGCCCAAAAATCTCACCACCATCACCATTTAAAAATGCAACTAAAGGGGAAAGCTAGGTGGTGCAGTGGATAAAGCATTGGCCCTGGATTCAGGAGGACCTGAGTTCAAATCTGGCCTCAGACACTTGACACTTACTAGCTGTGTGACCCTGGGCAAGTCACTTAACCCTCATTGCCTCAAAAAAAAGCAACTAAAAAGGAGAAAAGAGTTAGCCATGAGGCAGACCAACCAAACACAGGGCCCTCAGGGAACTTACCTTCGGCTGTTAGAATCAAAGGAAGTATGGCATAGTAGCTAGAGGACTGACCTTGGACGCATGAAAAAAAATTAATAATAACAGCTAACATAATAAAGGACTATGTATCTGACTCTTTACTAAGTGCTTCTACAAATATTATCTATTTTGATCCTCACAACTACCCCAGGAGGTAGGTGCTATTATTATCCACGGTTTTACAGATAAGGAAACTGAGGCAGACACAGGTTAAATGACTTGCCCAGGGTCACACAGCGTCTAAGTGTCTGAGGCTAGATTTTAACTCTGGTCTGAATACGTCAGAGTTCTGTCTCTCACCTATATAGACTGTGTGACTCCGAGCAAGTGTCACATAACTTTAGTAATTCAGGCAACTCTCATAAGAGAGTAAGTGGTAGAGAAGACTGAATTGGTGGAGGGTGCTCCTCGAACACATTCTCTCTATTGATGCAAACCACAGGTCTGGATTTAAAATTGGAAACCACCTTATTGACCACCTAGCTCCTTGGTAAATGATTGGGTGGGGGAAAGAAGTCACCAGCCACATTCCACCTGCTCTGCCCCTCCCCTTAGAGAGTGCTTAGTGCGATTATACCAGTCTAGCTGTGTCTCAAACGGTTTGGGAATGGGGCAGAGAAGGTGAGACATGACCCTACCCATCATGCTAAAAGAGAAAGCTAGATCTCGAAGGCCCATTACTAAATTCTGTGATTCTGTTCCCCTAACATAAGTTCCCTGGGGGGCTCTATGTTTGATCCCTAAAGATCCCCTTTCCCACTCCATTTTCAAATTATTATATGATATAAATGTAAAGGTTGGGGTCGATCTGCATCAGTCAATGAATCAGTCCACAGAACTTATTAACAAATTCAGGGCTCTAGTCTTGATATCTTTGTCAGGTGAACATAAGACTATTGAATCATTCAATTAATGACACGGAGCTAAGTGACAGGAACTAGTTAATCAGTTTCCACCCCTAATAGTTTAGAATGAAGAATTAGAGGGTCTGGCACTCCAGAGGAGGCAAGATTTTCTAAGACGGACATGCTTGGTGGGGGGGGTGAGGGTGGTAGAAAACCTCTGTTCCCCCATCTTCCCCCCAACTCACCCATACACCTTGCTCAGAGTCAGACCCTGTAAACTTGGGAGGGTCAGCGGGTTTAGATTCCTCTTTGGTGTCCTAGCCACATCCCAGGAGTGGGAATGACCGGCAGCAGTGTCTACAAAAGAGGTCATGGACAAATTAGATACACTTCGGAAAGGCAGCTGCAAGACTCTGCTGAGAATACAGCTGAAAGCTACTGAATACACAAGAGGAATATCTTGAGGACTCTAGTCAAGGGATTTCCAGGAGCTGTGAGTTATCCCCTTTTCCATGTGTGCCCTGTGCTTTAGTCCACTTTCCCTTGGATCCTCTATGTCAGAGGAATGTCAGAGAGTATATTGATTTTGAGGGGGAGCAAGGTGGGAGAGGAATGTCAGAATGTCAGAGAGTATATTGATTTTGAGGGGGAGCAAGGTGGGAGAGGAACATTTGCACAAATGATTATTCTTACTATAACCTTTTAGTAAAGACCCATTTCTTTTTAAAATAATGAACATTTTTATTTATAGTTTTGGGTTCCAATTTTTATCCTTCTTTCCCTCCCTCCCCTACCCGCTCCCTGAGGTGGCAAATAATCATATATACCTGTATGATTATGTGAAACATTACTGTATTTGTCATTTTGTATAAGAAAACTTGATTGAAAGAAATGAATGCGAGAAAAAGCCTGTTCCATCAATATCAATTCTTTCTTTGGAGGTAGATAGTATGTTTCATCAATAGTCCTTTGGAATTATCTTGGATCATTGTATTGTTGTGAATAGTCAAGTCATTCACAGCTCTTCATCAAACAGTATTACTCTCTCTGCGTACAATGTTCTCCTGGTTCTGCTCATTTCACAATACATCATTTCATACACATCTTTCCAGGCCTTTTTGAAGTCATCCTGCTTGTCATATTTTATAGCACAATAATATTTCATCACCATCATAGACCACAGCTTGTTTAGCCATTCTCCAATTGATGGGCATTCCTTTGATTTCCAATTCTTAGCCACCACAAAAAGAGCTGCTAGAAATATTTTTGTACAAATAGGTCTCTTTCTCTTTGGGGGGATGTAAAGACCCATTTCTAAAAGCTAATTATGCCTGGCTGGCTAATTGATTATAACTGATAACAGCTGATGAGATCAAGCAAACTAGTGGGAGAAACAAACTAGAGGAAGGGAGGCAGGGATTGTGTGCTATTGTATAGAAAAACCACTGCAACCCCTCTGGGTAACCTACACCTGGGATGTGCTGGTAGGTTCTTAGAAAAATAGACATTTGATGCTTTTCATATTAGTGTAAAGCCACTAGAGAGGTTCTTCTAGAAATGTTATTTATTGGATACCCAAATTTTAAAGATCCACTAGGAAAAATATCTTTTTTTCTCTTTTAGACTGCAATTATATAGCAGTCATTTTTGTTGGTCTGCTTTTTATCAGATAGATGAGTATATGTTTAAAGTAACTTTTACTTATTGGAATGTTCATTTATCAACATATTAAATTACAGTGCACTCAGTCTGAGCATTACAGCTAATATGGATTTTGCATCCTTATAATACTAGAGGTTCACCTAGAGTAGAGGTGTCAAATCCATTTCCCATAGGCCTCAATGCTCCTTAGTACAGCCTGAACCAGATTAAAATGCAATTGGGGGGGGGGGTCAGCTGGGTAGCACAGTGGATAAAGCACCAGCCCTGGGTTCAGGAGGACCTGAGTTCAAATTTGACCTCAGACACTTGACACTAGCTGTGTGACCCTGGGCAAGTCACTTAACCCTCACTGTTCTGCCCCCCCCCAATGCAATTGGAAAACATTTTAAAAAATAAACAAAAATACCCTAAAATACAGATAATATCACATATTAAAACTAAGTCAATATGTGGCCCACAGAAACTCTTTTGTATGCATTAGTGGCTACCACTTTCTATTTGAAATTGTACTTACCTAGAGTAGGCTGATCTATGCTCATATAAAAAAGTTTAATTTTAAGCAGACCTAGAATGCTTGCTTTATTGTAGCCTGAATCCGACACCTTGTCTGAGTTCTTTGTTGACAGTAGGTCCACAGGACACAATTTGCCTGTTGGCCTAGAAACTCAGAGTAATCAATCCTAAATGAATAGTTGATCCCACTTTCTCAAGTGGGTGGTAAATAGAAACTCCATTTGGATTGCCTTTGCAGTGTCAGGGATCTATTGGGGAAATTGGGGGCTTCCTTTGGTATAGACACCCAGAAGAAATTTGTCTGGATACCCCAGAGGATCACCTATGGGAGAAAGATCCCTGAAGAAATTATAGTGTGCACTATGTAGAAAGGGACACTTTTATCCAAACACCCACTGGAGGCCTTTATGAACTGAGGAAATCTTGAAAGGGCTTTCACCCAGGATAGTTTGGTTTCCCTTCAGAAGGATAGAAGAGTGACCTCCAGTTGACCGCAGATCCTTAATCTTTGTGGAGAGAATCCATGTATTCAAAGGGAATATCTATCCTTCTGAGATAGGAAGCTTGATTGTTTTGTTTTCATTTGGTCAATGAATACAATTTTTAACATCATCATTACCAGTAGGGCATGCCAACATTAACTTTTTCAGTGAAAATTCAGAATAGGCTTTAATACAGCAACTAATGCAGAGTTTAAAAAGAATAATAAGTCAGAGGGAAACAAGGGCCCATTCATCAAGGGTGGGTAACAGGTTGTTTCCCTGCAGCCAAGAAGAAAGATTCCACCAGAGGTTATCTGGAATGGGTTGTAGTGTCTCTGCTAAACTTGGTGTATGTAGATCAAGAGGAGAAAGGTACCTCTGGGATGAGGGAGAGGGCAAAGACTCCAGCCCCACTTACTGTTCATTGGGTGAAGGAGGAGGCAGAGGCTCCTGGCTTCCTTATTCCCAGCTGAAATCTCATCTTCTCCAAGAAGTTTCTCCTGATACTGCTTAATGTTAGTTCCTTCCCTTTGCTCATCTCCAATTTATCTTGTACATCTCTTGTCTGTAAGCAGGTGCTTTCAACTGTGAATTCCTTCAGATCAAGGCCTGCCTTGTGCTTTTCTTTGCCAGGCTTAGCACAGTGCCTAGCACTTAGTAGATGCTTATTAAATACTTATTGACTAACTAATAAGGACTAGTAAAAAAAAAATTGTCTAGAGACTTGTAAATTTGAAATTGAGAGAGAGCCCTCTGTGTGTGTATGTACTTGCACCCATACTTGAATGTGATATCACAGAATGTAACAAACACAATGTTAAAAAAGGAATATTTAAAGGACTAATAGTTCACAGGAGACAATATACAAGAAGATTGCCAGTAATCAACTGCCAGTAATCAACTTGTGGCCTTAAATATGTTCAAATGAAAAAAAAGGTCATTAAGAAGGTAAACTGGAAGTCATAATGAAAGGAGGATAAGTCAACCAACAAGCATTTATTAACTACTTATTATGTAATACATTAGGCTGTGTGCCAGGCAAAGAGAATAACATTTTAAAAGAAAGAAAGAAATAGTCACTGCCTTCAAGGAGTTTATATTCCTTTTTTTTTTTTTTTTTTTTTTTGGTGAGGCAATTGGGGTTAAGTGACTTGCCCAGGGTCACACAGCTAGTAAGTGTCAAGTTTCTGAGGCCAGATTTGAACTCAGTTCCTCCTGACTCTAGGGCCAGTGCTCTATCCACTGCGCCACCTAGCTGCCCCAGGAGTTTATATTCTTATGGAAGAAATAGCAAGTACTTATATAGTATTTACAAAGACAGATACGAGGTAAATGACACCCAGTTTGAGATGTCCAAGAGGCAGATGGGGGATATATGACTGTCAAAAGCCAAGGTGTTGAGGTTTGGTCTTTCATCATCTGCACGGAGATGAACTGCAGGCCTCGGAGTAGATGGCCTGGGTTTCGGCATGTGGCTAATGGGCAAGGGAAGAAAAGATAAGACTTCTGCTTGGATGACTATGATAATAATTACTCGACTCTTTTTTTTTTTATTCAGTTTTTTGATCTCAGCTAAGACTGACTTTTGTATTAGGAAAAAGAGCAAAGTTAGTCACTGGAGAATTGAACTCTGAAATAAATGAAGATCAGTGAGACAATTAGTTGCTTTTACGTCAAATCTCACGGATCAACTTCATCTCCTTTGTTTCAAAGGGCTCGCTCTACTGGTCGTTAAGGGGTCAGGGTGGTATAAGCATAGCATGCCTAGGATTCAGTAAAATATCTGACAAAAGTCCCTTATGCGATCCTTGTGACCAAGTTGGAGAAATATGGACTAGATCCTGACACAGTTAGGTAGATTTAAAGTTGTCCAAATTCAAGGCCAATTAACTAATAAATCTATGTCTATATGAAGGAAAGGAGAATCTATCCTCAGCCCTGCGCTGTTCAACATTTTTATCAATGACTTGGATAAAGACAAAGAGTTAGAAATAGGCATCTGATGGATTTTACATTAGATCCCATTCTTATCAAACTTCTAGGTGACAAAGGTGAGAAGTATGTTTCAACATCCTACTTAAAATATCAGTATGGTATTGTTGCCCCTTTTGTTCTGAGAAACTGTACTGTGGGAAATGATATACATCCTCTTAGGAGAATGCTCAGGATCCAGAATTGACAGCTTATTTTTGCATAGAGATCAGATCTCAGCCATTGGCTCCAGTGCTCTATCCCTTATCAAGGCAGATCCCCAATTCATACCCCCAGTGGCTCTTAAATCTTTGGAGTGGCCCCAGCCACTTGAAAGAATGGGGGATGTGGTTGCTAAATAGAGCCTTTTCATTTTGTTGTTCTGACTGCTTTCATATTACCAGAATCAGAATCTTAGCATGGGAATTCAACTCCTAGCTATGCAGGAATCCCCAACATGACATCCTGACAAGAGCCAATTAGCCCTCCCAGTTCCATCTCACAGCTTATTTTCCTTCTTCACTCTCTTATTGTAGGTAATACCGTCCACTACATCCTAATCCCCAGGGCTGGATTTTCAATCTTGCCATTTGAAATTATTCATGCAGGTCAAACTCAGACCCCAAAGATGATAAATGTTCCCCTCATGGCTTCCATCAGAGGGTTTCCCTAAACGCAATTAATCTCATTGGTATTCTGTTCAGACAGGAAACCTCCTTTTCAAAGCAGAGGTGGAGAGAAATATAGCTCCAAATGCTATAAATAGAGTATTTTATAAAAACATATAAAAATCGTTGAGAAATGGAAAAAGAGTAGGGGGTGGGAGGTTTCCATGGTAACTCAACTGTCGCTTTTTCTCTAGAGAGAAAGGTAGAGGAAGAACACATCAGGGTCTGGTATCTTATGCTGCCAGGTGATCTTCAGAATCTTCCTAAGACAATACAAATGGAAGCCATCCAGTTTCCTGGCATGGCTGGTATACTGTCCAGGTTTTACAGGCATACAACAATGAGGTCAGCACAATAGCCCCTGTAGACCTTCAGTTTTGTAGTGAGTCTAATACCTCATCTGCCCCACACTTTTCTTCAGAGCCTCCTGAATGCTGAGCTAGCTCTGGCAATGAATGCCTCAACCTCATTACCAGTGTGTACATCCCTGGAAAATATACTGCCACCGTGTGAGAAATGGTGATGGTTTGATACATAGTGAAATCTTCTCAGAATGGTTTGATACATGATGGGATCTTCTCAAGGGAAGCATGCCCATGTAGAGAACAGCAGGGCAATATTATCTAGTGAATTACATCAACTCAAGAAAGAAAAGTAAGTTTTTCAGGACTAGAGATAGAAACTAGTTTGAACTGACTCTCTCCAGTGTCCTAGAAAAAGTAGGTAAAAGGTTAACCCTAGTCTCTACTGCACTTGCTTAATAGTCTTATTAATATTAACTACTCTTCCCTTGTTCAAAATCTCCACCCCATTTTCTTTTTCTTTCTTTCTTTTTTTTCTTTTTTGGTGAGGCAATTGGGGTTAAGTGACTTGCCTAGGGTCACACAGCTAGTGTTAAGTGTCTGAGGCTCGATTCGAACTCAGGTCCTCCTGACTCCAGGGCCAGTGCTCTATCCACTGCGCCACCTAGCTGCCCCTCCACCCCATTTTCGATCATGGGTCGAGTGAAGGTGTATGTGTATAGGAGGGGAAACATATCAAGGAGGATTTAGCTAGAACTCTTCCGGGAAGATTGTGAACCTGTGCCTAGCAACCTATGGTGGCTCAAGGAAAGGATTGATTTTGGCAGGGTGTAGGATAAATACTGATGCTTGCTTTCAGCATTGGCACTCACTGAATGGCTTTACTGTGGGTGTCCCATTCCCATGAGAATGCAATGATAGGGCTAAAATTCTAGCTAGTCTGTCTAAAATATCTAATGAGTGGTTGCCAATAAATTATAAGCTTTAGCAAGAGGCTTTTAAGCATTTATTAAGGAGAATAAGAATTTGGTAAAGAGAAAGAGAAAGGCCTATATTCATCTATCTATTAAAGGGAGAGTGCATTTCTAGCTCCCTTCTCCACCAGAGTCCTCAGGAAAGAGAGCGAGTCAGAGCTCCAGGCTCCCCCTTCTTCCTCCCACAAGCAAACGTCACTTCCTGACGCCAAAGAAAAGACGCATGGTCTTGCCCGCAGAGACCTTCACCTCATTGCGGAGCTTTTCTACAGTAAGTCTCCAGCAGGTGGTATCATTCCAATCGTTACAGCAATAAAGGCTTTTGTCATACCAAAGCTGCCTCTGAAAGAACTTATTTTGAGGAGGTGGTCTCCACCTGTTTCTTACGAACATAAGTGAATTTATCTACAACATGGTGTGGTGCTGGCTGATGGAACACCTGTGTTTTCTTGGTATTAATTGTTAGGCCAAAATTATGACTAGCAGCAGAGAATCAGTCCATACTTTGTTGCGTCTCAGATTCAGAGACTGCATTGAACATATAATCACCTGAAAAAAATAAATGGATGAAATAAAATAAAATCATGCACAAACACTCCCTCCACTTTAGTCTTGGCTTGTAACCTTTTAAAGTTGAAGAATTTGCTTCCTTTTCCCTTGAGCTGTCCTAGGTAATCATTTAAAATGGTGAGGTACTCTCTTGATCCAGAGAACCCCACAAAATCATGCAAGTAAAGGGGTTCAAATCTCCGAGTCCACTTCAAGAATACCCATGAAACAGCCCAAGCGATCAAGGGCATGCAGTTCCGAAAAGCTACCAAGTATTTGAAAGATGTCACATTGAAGAAACAATGTGTTCCTTTCCATCAATACAATGGTGGGGTTGGCAGATGTGTCCAGGCTAAGCAGTGGGGTTGGACAGAGGGTCATTGGCCCAAAAAGAGTTCTGAGTTCTTTCTGCATTTGCTTAAAAATGCAGAAAGTAATGCTGATGTGGATCCTCTTGTCATTGAGCATATCCAGGTTAACAAGGCCTTCAAAATGCGATGGCATACTTACAAGGCTCATAGTTGAATCAACCTATACATGAGTTCCCCTTGCTGAATTGAAATGATACTGACTGAAAAGGAACAAATTGTTCCTAAACCAGAAGAGGAGGCTGCTCAAAAGAAAAAGATACCCCCAAAGAAACTGAAGAAACAAAAACTTATGGCACGGGAGTAAATGTGACATTAATATGAAAATAAAAGTGAAATAAAAAAAAAGTTGAAGAATTTAAATTCATCAGTATAACTGATCTTGATGTTGTATTTTTCCTCATTGAAGGCATTTGGCAACATTACTGAAAACATCATGCCTTTTTAGATACCGCTGACCTGTCCTGCTGATAAACCCTGTGGAGTTCTCACCATTCCCCAATTGAAAGATAATCTCTTGGTTTCCAATTTTTTGCCAACACAAATAGAGCTGCTATAAAATATATTTTGGTAAAAAAAATGGGCTCTTTACCCTTTTCTTTGCTCCCTTTATGATACAAACCTAGTAGTGGTATTACTGGATCAAAAGGTATGCATAATGTTATAGTTTTGGGGGTATAGCTCCAAATTGTTCTCCAGAATGGTTGAACTAGTGCACAGTTCCACCAACAGTAAATTAGTGTCCCAATTATCCCACATACCTTTAGCATTTGTTATTTTCTCATTTTCTTGTGTTAGCCAATCTAACAAGTATATAGTGGTATCTGAGAGTTGTTTTAATTTACATTTTTCTAATCAGTAGTGACAGAGCATTTTTTCATGAAATTGCTTTGATTTCTTCTTCTGAAAACTGCCTATTTATAGCCTTTGACCATTTATCAGTTGGGGGAATACCTTTTATTTTTAGAAATTTAGTTAAGTTCCCTTACCCTCCCACTTCTCAGCAAGGCAAGATGTATTGCTATACCTGCCTGAGTGTGTATGTTATTCCAAGGCTCATTCACTCCCCCGCTCCTTCACCATCTTCCCTTCTACTCCATACGCTTTTTCTTTTTTCTTTTATGTGAGATACTTTTCCTAATTCTACCTCTCCCTTTCCCTTTCTCCTAGTGCAATTCTCTCACCCCTTAATTTTATTTTAAAGATGTCATCATGGGGTAGCTAGGTGACACAGTGGACAAAGCACCAGCCATGGACCCAGGAGGACCTGATCCCAAATCTGGCTTCAGACCTATAAGACACTTCCCAACTGTGTAACCCTGGGTGTGACCCCCAAACCTGACTGCCCCACAAAAGTGATAAGCAAACAATAAATGCTTTACAGATATCATCCCTTCATAATCAATTCCCACCTGTGCCCTCTGTCCAAATTTATTCCTTTCAGTTGCCCTAATACTGAGAAAGTTCTTATGAGTTAGAAGCATCATCTTCCCATGTAGGAATGTAATCAGTTTAACCTTTTAACATCCCTCATAATTTCTTTTTCCTTTTTATATTTTTATGCTTCTCTAGGGTCTTGTATTTTAAAGTCAAATTTTCTATTCAGTTCAGGTCTTTTCATCACAAATGCCTGAAAGTTTACTTTTTCGTTGAAGTTCCATTTTCCCCCTGAAAGATTATACTCAGTTTTGATGGGTAGGTGATTCTTGGTTCTAATCTCAGATCCTTTGCCCTCCAGAATATCATATTCCAAGCCCTCCAATCCTTTCATGTTGAAGCTGCAAGATCTTGTGTTATCCTGACTGTGACTCCTCCACAGTACTTGAATTGTTTTTTTTCTTGCTACTTGCAATATAGTCTCCTTGACCTGGGAGCTCTGGAATTTGGCTATAATATTCCTGGGAGTTTTCATTTTGGATCTCTTTCAGGAGGCACTTAGTGTATTCTTTCATTTTCTATTTTACCTTCTGCTTCAAAACTATTAGGGCAATTTCCCTGATAATCTCTTGGAAGATGATGTCTAAATTATTTTTTGCGATCATGGTTTTCAGGTAGTCCAATAATTTTCAAATTATCTCTCCTGGCTCTATTTTCCAGGTCAGCAGCTTTTCACATTGCCCTCTATTTTTATTCATTTGTGTTTGCTTTATTGTGTCTTAATTTCTCATAAAGTCATTGGTTTCCACTTATTCAGTCCTAATTCTTTTTTTTTTTTAGTGAGGCAATTGGGGTTAAGTGACTTGCCCAGGGTCACACAGCTAGTAAGTGTTAAGTGTCTGAGGCCAGATTTGAACTCAGGTACTCCTGAATCCAGGGCCGGTGCTCTATCCACTGCACCACCTAGCCACCCCTTCAGTCCTAATTCTTAAGCAATTATTTTCTTCAAAGAACTTATGTATCTCCTTTTCCATTTGGCAGGTAGACTCCCAAGTATTTTATATTGTCTGCAGTTAT
The DNA here is from genome assembly GCF_019393635.1 of Dromiciops gliroides. NCBI lineage: Eukaryota > Metazoa > Chordata > Mammalia > Microbiotheria > Microbiotheriidae > Dromiciops > Dromiciops gliroides. Next base: position 438,049,083 of record NC_057864.1, on the reverse strand, counting down.
TTTAAATAGAATTTTACTTTGTATCTCTTCCTTCTGGGTTTTGTTAGTAGCATATAAAATGCTGATGGTTTATGTGATTTTATTATATCTAATAACTTGCTAGAGTTGTTAATTTTTTCAGGAATGGTTTTAAATCTCTGTGGTTATGTTGGTGTAATAAAGGATGTGTAACAGGATTCCTTAAATTGATATGTAGATTTACCATTGTATACAAAATAAAAACAAGATTGTTTAGAGTAATAAAAATCCAAGAATATCAAGAACATTAATAAAAATGTAGCAAATAAAAAGGAATGTCATTATCATATTTTAAATAATATTTTGCACCAATAATTATCCAAATAGACCAATGGAGTGGATTAATTAATAATGATTTAGAAGCAAGAATGTAAAGAAGTCTAATGTTCATTAAACCCCAGAACATATATTAATAGGAAGTATTATAATAATCAATAAAAACATTTAGAAAAACAGGATAACAGTTTTTCAGAAAATGGGTTTAAAGCAGTAACGTATGCTATATGTCACAATAAATTCCACGTGGATGAATAATTTAAATAGAAAAAAGCTAAACTATATAAAATTATATAAAAGAAAAAAGAGAAAAGAAAAATAGGATGGTACTACCCTGTGTAAGGAAAAATATCTTTATCTTTCTTTTTTTTCTTTTTTGGTGGGGCAATGAGGGTTAAGTGATTTGCCCAGGGTCACACAGCTAGTAAGTGTTAAGTGTCTGAGGCCAGATTTGAACTTATGTCCTCCTGACCCCAGGACTGGTGCTTTATCCACTGTGCCATCTAGCTGCCCCCAGGAAAAATATCTTAACCAGCCATTATATGGAGTTTCTTAACCTGTTTTTCATGGATCCAATAAGTTTAGATGGGTGAAAAAAAGCATATTTTATTTTTTTTTAATTTCCATCTAACTAGAATTTAATATACCTCCCATTGTAAGATATCTATTGAAATTGGTATCTATACCAATATATACCAGAACACAAGGGGAAAACCTCAGAAAATAAAAAACAATAACCAATAAGTAGAAACAGTATGGTTCAATCTGCATTCAGATTCCACAGTTCTTTTTTCTGGATGTGGAGAACATCTTCTATCATGAATTCTTTGGAATTGTCTTGGATCATTGCACTGCTAAGAAGAGTCAAGTCTATCACAGTTGATCATCACACAATGTTGCTGTTACTGTGTACAATGTTCTCTTGGTTCTGCTAACTTCACTCAGCATCCGTCCACTTAAGTCTTTCCAAGTTTTTCTGAAATCTGCCTGCTCATCATAACTATCTCTTTAAAAACATTACATTTACTACAACATATCCTCCCTTTTGAAATTGCAGTTTCTTCTCAAAACTACAAAGCCTCACTTTGGTCCCAATCATTTTCCCATTGGTGAGGGACATCATTGATTTGAAGCAATTTTCTGTATTTTTAAAAGCCAGTTTAGCACAATTCAGTTTACTATACATACATGATAGTTTACATACTATACATGATCACCTAAACATAATTTGCATGTCTAGGTAAAGCTAAATTTATATCAACAAGTTTTTTTTTATTATTCTAAGTCTACTAAGTATCAGGTCCCATGCTAGGTAATAGGGATAAAAATACAAAAAGGACAGAGTCCACACATTCAAGGAGTTAACCTGCATTGGAGGACAGTCTTTAAATAGATGAGTAAATATGAAATATAGGTCAACAACATATGATGTATGGAGATATGGGGCATTAGATTTGGGGGAATCATAGAAGCTATTCCTTACTCTTGGGTTGTTTAATATATGAATAACCCGATCTATTGACATACTTCACAACTTTTTAGAACCAGTGTGGATACTTATGAGTTAGGAATGGGGGAGATTGTCAGAAGTTTATTTCCAGGTGCTTTTCATGATTGTCTCACCATCATCAGTCATCACCTGCTGCCAACTACCAGAAGATACTATTTTTTGTTTGCTTTTTGTTATTTTTTTGCGGGGTAATGAGGGTCAAGTGACTTGCCCAAGGTCACACAACTATTAAGTGTCAAGTGTCTGGGGCCGTATTTGAACTCAGGTCCTCCTGAATCCAGGGCCAGTGCTTTATCCACTGTGCCACCTAGCTGCCCCCAGGACGATAATATTTTAAAGGAGAGAAAGCTCAAAATATTTTTTATAGAGCATAGAGGATACTGAGATATTTGTGAGGCACGTGGTTCTTATCACTTTGCTGTATAGTTATACTGTAAGAGCTCAGAGAAAACCACCTGTTATCTCTTCCATTTGAAATTCCCATGGAGAAGAGCCAGATGAAGGGGGAATACAAAGGAGGATGTAAATGAACTTGGAGGGCTTTCCCTTTGTTTTCCTTTTGTTTTTCCTGGAGGGCTTCTCAAAGACATCGGTTGGCTGAGGTTACTGTCTGTACTAGGTGCAATTAGGACATTGGCAAAGGTCTGCTAATTAGTGATTGTTCAAACCTGCTAGACTAGAAAATAAGGTGAGGAAGTGTCAGGAGTACAGACCTTTGGCAGTCTTTAAAATTGGAGGCACCTGGGGCAGCTGGGTGGCGCAGTGGATGGAGCACTGGCTCTGGAGTCAGGAGTACCTGAGTTCAGATCCGGCCTCAGACACATAACACTTACTAGCTGTGTGACCATGGGCAAGTCACTTAACCCCAATTGCCTCACTAAAAAAAAAAAATGGAGGCACCTGAGCCCAGGGCTGCAATGAATAGCCTTAGCAAAATAGTATTGTAAATTATGGCTGTACAAGGAGTCTCTAGGAAATGCTCCAGGTAAAGGAAGCATGGAAAGTAATGGAAAAATTCTGTGGACCAGCATATATTTTGCTGGATTTCTGTTTCTGCCACAGGTAAGTAACTGTGAGCTCCTTGACAACAGGGACTGTTTTTACCTTTTCTTTGTATCCCCAGTGCTTAGCACAGTGCCTTTCACATAGTAGGTGAATAATAAATGTTTGTTGACTGATTGACAAACTAGAGGAGTAGGTCAAAGAGCTAGGAGAAAATGCCCCCTTCCCTTTTACTCTATTTAGAAGTTTATTTTCCCAAATTACATGTAAAAACAAACTTTAACATGGATTTTTAAAATTTTGTGTTCCAAATTCTCTTCCTCCCTTCTTCCCCACCCCCCTTAAGAACTCAAGAAATTAAATCTAAGTTATACAAGTGCAGTTATGTAAAAAATATTCCACATTAGTCAGGCTGTAAAAGAAAACAGACCAAAAAATTAGAAAAAGGAACTAACAAAAAATTGTGCTTCAATCTGTATTCAGAAACCATCAATTCTTTCTCTGTAGATGGATTATATTTTTCATAAGTCCTTCAGAGTTGTCTTGTATCATTGTATTACTGAAAATAACTGTCATCCACAGCAGGTCCTCTTACAATATTGCTGTTATTTTGTATACAGTACATTTCAATTTGCATCAGCTCATGTAAGTATTTCCAGATTTTTCTGAGAGTATCCTGCTCATCATTCCTCATAGCACAATAGTGTTACATCCAAATCTCATCTCACAATTTATTCAGCTGTTCCCCAGTTGATGGGCATCTCCTCAATTTCAAATTCAACATTTTGTTTTTTATCTCTTTTTGGATACCAATCTAGTAGTGGTATTATAGGTCAAATAGTACACATGGCTTTATAGCCCTGTGGCCATAGTTTCAAATTGTTCTACAGAATGTTTGAATCAGTTTACAACTTCACCAAGAGTGGATTAATGTCTCATTTTCCCATAACCCCTACAACATTTGTCACTTTCTTCTGCTGTCCTATTATCCAATGCAATAGGTATGAGGCAGTACCCAGAATTGTTTTGACCTGAATATCTCCAATCAATAGTGAGTTAGAGCATTTTTTCCATATGGCTATAGGTAGCTTTGATTATCTCATCTGAAAACTTCATGTTTTTTGCTCATCTATAAGTTGGGGAATAGTTCTTATTTTAACAAATTTGACTCAGTTCTCTATGTATTTTTGAACTGAGACCTATTAGACAAACTTGCTTCAATTTTTTCACAATTACTATTGCTAACTGTATTTTCCTCCATTCTATTCCCTCCCCATGATATTTACTCTATTTTGTATCTTCTTTCATTATATCCCTCTTCAAAAGTGTTTTGCTTCTGACTGTCCCTTCCCCCAATATGCCCTCCCTTCTTTCACCCCTCCCCCCTTATCCCCTTCCCCTCCTACTTTCCTGCAGGGTAAAATAGTTTACTATATCCATTTAAGTGTGTATGTTATTTCCTCTTTGAGCTGATTCTGGTGAGAGTAAGACTCACTCACTACCCCACACCTTCCCCATCTTCCCCTCCACTCCATAAGCTTTTTCTTGCTTCTTTTATGTGAGATACTTTATACCATTCCACCTCTCCCTTTCCCTTTCTCCAAGTGCATTCCTCTCACCCCTTAATGTTATTTTTAAAAGATATCATCCCTTCATATTCAATTTGCAACTGTACCCTCTGTCTAAATATAATCCATTCAGCTGCCCTAATAATGAGAAAGTTCTTATGAGTTACAAGTATCATCTTCTCATGTAGGAATGTAAACAGTTTAACCTTTTAATATCCCTCATGATTTCTTTTTCCTGTTTACATTTTTATGCTTCTCCAAGGTCTTGTATTTGAAAGTAAAATTTTCTATTCAGCTCAGGTCTTTTCATCACAAAAATGCCTGAAAGTCCTCTCTTTCATTGAAGTCCCATTTTTCCCCTGAAAGATTATACTAATTTTTTCTGGGTGATTCTTGGTTGTAATCTCAGTTCCTTTGCCTTCCAGAATAACATATTCCAAGCCCTCCTATCTTTACATGTAGAAGAAGCCAGATCTTGTGTTATCCTGACTGTGACTCCTCCACAGTACTTAAATTGTTTCTTTCTGGCTACTTGCAATATTTTCTCCTTGACCTGGAAGCTCAGGAATTTGGCTATGATATTCCTGGGAGTTTTCATTTTGGGATCTCTTTCAGGAGATGATGGTGGATTCTTTCAATTTCTATTTTACCTTCTACTTCTAGAATATCAGGGCAATTTTCCCTGACAATTTTTTGGAAGATGAAGTCTAAGTTCTCTCTTTGATCATGGCTTTCAGGTAGCCCAATAATTTTCAAATTATCTCTCCTGGATTTATTTTCCATGTCAGTCATTTTTTTCCTAAGGAGATATTTCACATTGCCTTCTTTTTTCATTCTCTTGGTTTTGTTTTATTGTGTCTTGACTTCTCATAAAGACATTAACTTCCATTTTCTCAATCCTAATTTTTAAGGAATTATTTTTTTCAGAGAGCTTTTGTACCTCCTTTTCCATTTGGCCAATTTGGCTTTTCAAGCTGTTGACTTTTTTTTCATGATTTTCCTGCATTGTTCTCATTTCTCTTTCCATTTTTCCTCTGCTTCTCTTACTTTATTTTCAAAGTCCTTTTTGAGTGCTTCTATGGCCTGAGACCAATTCATATTTTTCTTGGAAGCTTTGGATGTAGGATCTTTGACTTTGTTGTCTTCTTTTGAGGGTATATTTTGATCTTCCTTGTTACCATAGACACTTTATAGGGTCAGCCTTTTTTTTCTGTTTGCTCATTTTGCCAGCCTATTTCTTGACTTTTAACTCATTCTTAAAGTGGGCCACAGTTTCCAGGGAGCACTGTGGATACAAGCTTTGGTGTGCCTGTGACCCTCCCCCACCTGGGCTGTCACCCAAGACTGTGACCCAGATCCAAGCTTGGGCAAAACAACAGAGTCCTGCTTTAGCACCAGGAAAGAGACCCCTACAATCAAACCCTGGCCAACTGCTCGACCTCCTCACCAACCATGTGCTGAGTTCCAGAAGAAGTTGCTGCTGCAGCTGAATGATTTCTGTAATAATAATTATAATTCATAAAAGAGGAAATGGGGTATAGTGGGGTAAGTTACTATGTAACTTCTGTTCTGGAGGGCCCAATCCTACTCCTATCCTTCCTCCCTTAAAAAAAAATCTAAACCTTTGAACCTCTCCTTTGCATTTATCACATTTATTTATATGTTCTCCCCAGAACTTTTTTGAGTAATATTATATGTGTATGTGTGTGTCTGCATGAGTAGGTGGGTATGTGCATTATGCACATTATATGCACGAGTAGGTGGATATTCTAATAAATTGATCATGTTTAGATCATTGTCTCATAGTTTACATTAATTTCCAAATGTAACAATATATCATGTGTGTATACACATTTATGAGTTTATACATAAAATCTGTATCTATATACCCATACATGAATATATATACATATACACATTTAGAAATGTATGCATATAGATATATTTAATTGCTTTTGTCCAGTCATGTCCAATTCTTTGGAACCCATTTTGGGGTTTTCTTGGCAAAAATACTGGAGTAGTTTTTAAAAAAAATTTCCTTCTCCAGTGGATTATGATAAACAGAAGTTAAATGACTTGCCCAGGGTCAAGCAGCTAGTAAGAGTCTGGATTTGAACTTGAATCTTTCTGATTCCTGTCCCAGTACTTGGTCTACTGTGCTACCTCACTGCCTTGAAACAGAATCAGGAAACAAAGTAGACTAGATTCACCATTGTCCCAATGGTTTCTCCTTTATCTTTGCTGTTTAATCATTTCACTTGGATCTTACTCTTCAAAGCTATTGGGGGTTTTTTGGCAAAAATACTAAAATGGTTTGCATTTTCCTTCTCCAGCTCATTTTGCAGATGAAGAAATTGAGGTAAACATGGTTAAGTGTCTTGCCCAAGATTACATAGCTAGTAAGTGTCCAAGGATGGATTTGAACTCAGGTTTTCCTGATTCTAGGCCCAGTGCTCTATCCACTGTGCCACCTAGAAACATGTTGAGTTCTAGAAACATGTTAGTTAGTTCTGGAGCCACCCAGACATTTTAATTGACTCCTAGAGAATTAGAAGATAATGGGGGTGCAGGACTAAACTAAGAGTTCACAAAATAGCTTCAAAATAAATTAGATTTTCCTCCCCAAGATAAGCTTACTCCTATTTTTAAACCTGCTCCTGGAACCAAAGGCAAAGTTATTTTGATTGTTTGTGTGAAAGAATTTCCCATCTCTGCTACAGACTTGGAATTAGTGATAACAAGTGTTTGCATCTTTTTTTTCATCTCTGGCATAATTTTATCTGCTGCGTTAGGCGATATGTGGCTCACATTAGCACACAACACTTGGTTATTTCTTTCTCTGTATCTACTTGTGCAAATGAAGTTGAGTGAACATCAATTAACAAGACATTATTAATATATGTTGTACTGTGTAGACAGCCCTAGGCTGCTGTGGTTCATGGCTCCTGACCCAGACTTGCCTGAGAGAAGGTAGAACTCAGGTGTTACCAAGTATATAGCTATTGATGGCTTTGTGATAGTCATAAAGTGGTACAGTGGGAAGAGATGCTGGTTTTGGAATCAGAAGTCCTGGGTTCAAATCCAGACTAATTCCTACCCCCATGACATTCAGTTAATGACCTTGCTTTCTTCATCTGTGAAATGAAGAGGTTGAACTAGATGACCTCTATGGTGCCTCCCAACTCTAAAGCTAAGAACCCATGATGTCAGACTAAAATGATTAAGAAAAAATGATATCCACCTTTGGAGTGATAAATTCTGAGTGCAGAATAAAGCATTTTTTTTCATTTTCTTGCTGCTTTGCAAATAGTTAATGTGGAAATGTTTTGCATTACTTCATATTTAGTATTCTATTTCTTGCCTTCTCAATGAGTAGGGAAGGGGTGATGAGATGGAAAGAATTTGGGACTGAAAATTGAAATGAAAAAAATATTTTTTAAATTCTACAGAAAGAAAAAAATCACGTATAATGACTGCATGAGGCAATGCTTACTGCAGAGGTTTTTTTGTTTTGTTTTGTTTTTGGTTGGTTTTTTTGCGGGGCAATGGGGGTTAAGTGACTTGTCCAGGGTCACACAGCTAGTAAGTGGCAAAGTGTCTGAGGCCGGATTTGAATTCAGGTACTCCTGAATCCAGGGCCAGTGCTTTGTCCACTGCGCCACCTAGCTGCCCCTACTGCAGAGTTTTTAAAAAGTTTATATTTTATCTAATTAAAATAAAAATGTTTTATTCATTAAGAAAATAATTTTGCCTCAGACACTAGCTGCATGAGGTAAGTCATTTAATCTCTTAGTCTCAGTTTCCTCACCTGTAAAACGGAGATACTAATAACATCAACCTCCCAGGATCATTCATTGCAAGGGTCAAATGAAATATTGTACACAAAGGCTTTGTAAACCTTTAAGCACTAACGTCAGTGTTAGCTGTTGAGTGCTGTTGTTGATGATGATGATTGATTGATTGATTGTTAATATTGAAGGGCCATCCCTCATCTCTGAGGTTGACATTGGAGGAAGGGTCATATCCTCCTCTGAAACACCTGCGGAAGTCACTAACGAAAGAAGAATACTAAATTGTTCAGACCACCTGTTCCTTTCCCAAAAACTATGCAAGGAGGAAAGCCCTAAGTTATGAAGCAAATAACCAGGTGGTAACTAGAGAATTAGCAGCAATGAACTGTGCTTCTGCAGCTTTGGCTGCATGGGACATTAGCACTGTGAGCTGGTTGGGAACACACAGATGTTCAAAATGACCAATTGTGAAGCTGCACATCGGGGGCAGGGGGGGGGGGGAGGGGGCTTCCCATCACTGGGCCAATTATGTATATGTTCTAGAGATTAAACTGCTATAGCCACAATCTTTAGGAGGGAGGGGACCATTCTCATTAATATTCACAGACACACTTGTGTTTCTTCTTTTTCTCCTCTTGCTTTTTCTTTTCTTTCCCATTCAGTCTCAGTCATACACACACACACACACACACACACACACACACACACACACACACACAGAGTGGTCCTCTCCTTCCCTCTCTCCTGCACATATTGCATCCACACTAAGCAAATATTTGCAAACCTCCTACCCAGCTGGGCCCCAGGGGCCCCAGATGGCTCTATCTGACTGAATTTCTAAAGATGCAAAAAAGGAGGCTTATGACTTCTTTCTCCATCTTCTATCCTGCAGTCAGCCACTATTTCAAAATATATTTGAATTCTCAGTTTTATATTGGATTTTTTTCTTTTTACTTAGGAAATTTTTTAGCTGTGATAATTTCATATGGCATAGTCATCTTATTTCATAAGCAGATAATTCTATTTTGTAGACAACAGGACTTATTTTTACCCTTCTGGTCCCTCCGACTGTGGGCAGCTTAAATGTGTATTTTAAGTCCTTATAATATCTTTTGTAATAGTCCTATGTACTGTAAACCTAACTGCATTGTTTTCTAACCCACAAAGGCAGCTCTGTCTAATGCCTTTGCCCCTTGCTCTCATGCCAGTGCTCTCACTGAAGTCAGGAAGGGATGATTGAGTGAACATGGCCTTACTCTGAGAAGCTAATGGGCCAGAGACTTACACCAGTAGCTGGAGGGAACAGTCAGTTCCAAGATCTAAAAGCAGATTCCCTTCCTGAAGCCAGTCACCTCTCTTCTTCCCCATTCCACTTTCCCACCTAAAAATGTGCCCCCAACCTTACCCAGAGGGCTGATAAGATGAACTTCTATAGGTGAATTCCACTGTTCATCAATCCCTGAACATGAGGAGAGTGCTAAGGCTTAGAAAATGCAAATGAAGGAGAAGGAAAATTTTTCATTGGAAAGATTCTACCCATTCAAGACCTGGGCTGTCTCATGTCTGCAAATCCCTCAAACTGGCAGGCATGAGCAACCCTGCATGTGTCTGCAGTCAGCTGGATTGAGAAAATCCATTTTTGCAAAGAAATGCCATTTAACTGTTTCTTCTTCATAATTGTTCCCTACCTAACGAGACTGCAAACTGGATAAAGGCAGGGACTCTGTTTTATAATTATCTTGTTTAATCCTACACAGTACTGGGCACATTAAAGGCAATTGAAATATCTGTCAAAATCAAGTTAAATTGAATCTTTGTGCAAAGCAGCCACCACCCTCAAATATCTATGTTTTCATTAAAGTTTGCTTAAAACCAGAACTGATCCTACCTCATGTACTTCCAACTCACACCTACTCTCGCAGTTCAGATTCAAGTCACTAGAATGAAAGCATAACTTCCCTGTTTTAAAGGCAGGGTTTTATTCTACTACTAATTGGGAAAACTTGGAAAACAGCAAATGTATGTCCCAACAAGATCTTACTGTAAAAACCTCTTGTACTTATTAAACTTAACCTTGCTATCCATAGCTGCAAATGGTCCATCATGATTTGGAGAGTGTAAGAAAATAATGGGCTTTGCCAATGCCCAAATGACCCAGCTGGGATTGATTTTGACTGATGGGATTGACTGAGAATTGACTGACTTTGCTGATTAAGGTACTTGAAATTGACTTGATTGAAACCACACCTGCCTGACTCTGAAGAGGGTGTGTTCTCAGAGACTGTGGACTTTGACCTCAACATGGGACCACCCTCAAGTCCAGTGAATCAATGGACTTGAATGCTACCAACCAATTAGCTTGGAGTGGTGTGTAGGCACCGCTTCTCTTCTGGACTCACAGGTAGCTTCCACTCTGACAGGCACAGGAACTTCCTCTTTTTGGCCTCAGATTCATAGGTGAAGATGGCTCTTTATCTCTTCTCTCTCTCCCATAGATCCTAGCTAGGCTTTCCTATCTTTCTGACCCAAGTGTTCTATTTTTACTAATACCTGGTATGATTAAATAAATGCTCAATGCCCCAAACTGGTGCTAAAGCTTCTAATTTATAAGTAAACTCTAGCTAAATTTCCCTATGCTTGGGACAGGAGTAAGGTGACCACACATTAGATTTTTTTTGTGGGGCAATGAGGGTTAAGTGACTTGCCCAGGATCACACAGCCAGAATGTGTCAAGTGTCTGAGGTCAAATTTGAACTCAGATCCCCCTGAATCCAGGGCTGTTGCTTTATCCACTGTGCCACCTAGCTGCCCCTCACACATTAGATTTTAAACATCACAGTGAGGAATCATAGAAAAGGTCAAGAGTGTTAAAGAATCTATACCTTGGCTACTGCTAAATGGTAGGAAGAGGATCAAAGGACCCTCTGAAATTTTATATTTTATATGGAGGGGAAATCTCTATTCAAAGAATTGATTGGCATGTTGCAAAGAAACCTCCCCTTCCCTACCCCTTGCCTGTGCAAGGCTGATGAGGGTATGTGTCAGAACCTTACTGAGTAAAAGCAAGAATTTTAGAATAGCAGGAAAATAATGAAGACCATGGGTCTAGTCTATTTTGCTATTTTGCTGCCTGCATTTTTTGGAGCCAAATTAGATGTGAGAAATATGTGCAATGAACCATCTGGAGCTGAGGTAAAGGGCTAGGAATGGTCCCACCAGCTGGTCTTTAGCTGAATGACATTTAGTTGGCCCTTGCATACAGCCCTGAAAGAGATGACTAGAGAAGAGGACAGAACAGAAGGAGAAGGACTGGCCTAGGAAGCCAACAGCCCCATTCCTAGACCTCCAAAGCTTTCCCTAGCTTACTCCATAAACTCAATCTTCACTCCCATCCTCTGATCCAATCAAGCTGTTTTTTTGCTTGTGGCTCCCCACACACACCTGGTCCTGCCCCCTAGCCTTACTATCAAGAATGGAAACTTCCTTACCACATCCTTCAATATCACTTCCTTTCTGTTACAACTCAAGGCTTCCTCTTACAGGAAGTCTTTACTGATCTACCACACCCATTCTCCAACCTATTACTATGATTTTTGACTTCACTCCTTCTTATTAATGTAATGTAATATTGTATCTATTTATATGAACATTTCTGTGGGAATATGTTTATGTCTCATCTCTGAAACAATATTACTCAATATTAAAAGCACCTGGGAGAGGATTACACAGAATTCAGTCAATACTTAGTGACTAAGAGATTTTTACTATGACTTAGTTTCAAGACTGAGGGAAATGTGACCCACCTGAGGAGGGACTGGCATCCCTTGGGCCAGAAACAACTATGCTTCTAAGCAGTTGGCCTTCAGAAGTGTCCATAGGGAACCAGCTATTCAAAAATCTTATCGGTTAGACAGCACAGAGGGAAGATGAACTAGCCACCTTGGACAACACCCATCCAGGCCCCAGGCTTCCTTTCTTTCTCCAGGGCCTGAGAGATAGGTAAAAGTGATCCCAAAACAAACTAGTATTTGATGCCATGACTGCTGCTTAGTTTAGGGAGCTGGTATCAATCCCGGGACTTGATTCTCAACAATTTTTGTGACTTGATTCCCTTTGTCCGAGTCTGGTGAAGCCTATGGATCCCTTTTCAGAAAAAAATTAAATACATAAAATAAAATACAAGGATTACAAAGGAAATGAACTATATCAAAATAGTGATTTTTTTTAAAAAAGCAAATTCAAAGAGCTCAGGTAAAGAACCACCATTTTACAGAGGAGCAATTTGAGAGGGCAAGTGATTTGCCCACGTTCATCTAACTGATATGTAATCTTTTATGACAGTCTTGTAACAAACTAGTAAAGAAAGTGGTACCTGAGACTTTAACTTCCTCCATTGTGCTCAGAGCTGAAAACCTCCATCTAGCTCAAATCATATTGTGCAGCATCATCACCCATTCCCTTCCATTTTTATCTGGGTGAAATTGTCTCTAGGGTCCATGCAAAGTTTCCTGACACACAGCACTATGTCTCCCATATATTCCCATGAGCTGGCTATCCATCATGCCTGGGATGCCCTCAATCCTCGGCTCTGTTTCTTGGAACCCTTCCTTTTTGTTAAGGTCCAAACACCCCGTGTTATATAAAATCTTACCTGATCACCCTCAAACATCTTCCCTCACCAAAGAGCCAAAATAAAACAAAATGCTCCTTTGTGTTTAATGTGTATATATTGTGTATACACCTACATATGTACATGGCACCATAACAGATAGAGCATTGGGCCTGGAGTCAGGAAGACCTGAATTCAAAGTTTCCTCACTGTGAAATGGGGATAATAATAATACCCACCTTCTAGGATTTTTGTAAGAATGAAATGAGATATCTGTAAAGCACTTTGAAAACTTTAAAGGCTTTTAAAATAAATGCTAGCTGTTGTGATTTACTATTATTACATAGCTAAATTGTTTCCCTTTGTATCCTTATAATCCAGCACAGGGCTGGGTTCATGGTATGCTTGTTGACTCATTGAATTCAATTCAATGATCACTTACTGATCACTTCCTTATGTGGAAGGCATATCTAGGCAGTGAGAGTGTACAGTTATATATGGCATGATCTGTTCCCTCAAATTTCTAATAGGAGAAATATGACAAGGACTCAAATAAATATAATACAAGATGGCAGGTGCTTAGTGCTGGAAAAAAATATATATATGTAAAGTATTCTGAAACTTCCAGGAGGGAGAGATCACTTCTAGCTTGGGAAATCAAGAAAGGCTTCTGTGGAAGAGGTGGCATTTGAAATGGACTTTGAAGAATGATGGCTTTTGCAAAGTTGGAGATTAAATCAATCAATTAATCAATATTTATTATGGGAAAATGCATGGTGTTTGGGGAATGGTAAATGAACCCACTTGACATAGTGTTCATGAGGGGAAGGATTGATTATAGGATCATAGTTTTAAATCTGGAAGGGACCTTAGTGGGCATCTAGTTCAACTTCCTCACTTTACAAATGAAGAAAATGAAGTCCACACATGTTAAGTGACTTGTCCTAGGTCATATAAACAGAAATGGCAGATCTGGGTTTTGAGATCAGATCCTGCAATAATTCCTACACAAAGTTTTTACAAAGAGATATTTACTGTGGCAGTCTCTTGACTGAGGGAAATGTGACCCACCTGAGGAGGGACTGGCATCCCTTGGTCCAGAAACAACTGTGCCTCTAAGCAGTTGGCCTTCAGAAGTGTCCATGGGGAACCAGCTACTGAAAGTCTTATTGGTTAGACAGTACAGAGGGAAGATGAACTAGCCACCTTGGACAGTACCCCTAGTAGCCATTCAGGTCCCTAGGTTTCTTTTCCATCTCCAGGGCCTGAGAGATAGGTAGAAGTGATCCTGAGTGATAGGTAGAAGAGATAGGTAGAAATATTGACTGAACTCTGTGTAGAAATTCCTATATTCTTACTACTGTATCTTATTGCCTTTTCAATTAAAGGAGAGACTGGAAAGATAAGTTGGGACCAGTACCTTAACTAGCTAATTTTAACAGCCTCCCTGTTAAGAATATGAAATTCTACCATTCCCCCTCCCCCTTCTAATGATGTGATGTCTTTAAATTAGTAAATAAACATTCTATATTATTTTTTTCTTCCGTGACACTCAGCTCTGTGTGCCAGAGATAAGGAAAGCATTATTTGTTATACTCTAGTTGGAACTTAGAGTAGAGGGCCTTGAATATATGGCTTAAGATCTAGGTTTTTATTCTATAGGCAACTTTTCTAAGCAAGGGGATGGTATACCCAGAGCCAGCAGCAGAGGTGAAAGATAAATTAGAAGAGAGTAGAGACAAAATATGAGGCTGTTAGAGCAGTCCAGGATAGAAGTAATGAGACCCTGAACTAGGGTGGTGGCAGTGGAAAAAGAAAGGAAGGAATGGATGTCAGAGATATCATCAAAGCAGAATCGACAGGACTTGTGGATTGACTGTAAAGATCAAAGGAAAGGGATTAATCAAAGATAAGTCAAAGATTTCTAATTTGCATTATTAGGAGAAAAGGAATTTCTAAAACTTAACCAATTAATCAACAAGCAATTATTTATCATAATGTGCCAAGTATTTCAATAGACAGCAAGGATAGAAATAAAAGTTAAAAGTTCCTGTTCTCAGGGAGTATTATAGTCTAATGTGCACATACTAAGGTTTATACAAAGCACATACAAAGCAGAGATACAAGGTTAGGGTGGGGGAAGCAATACTGCTATATGCCTTGGAATTGCAAGCATGGGTGTGTGTTTTTTTCTGGTGGAGATTTATGGATTCAATCAGTACTTTGCTGTCTGCATTCAGAAGTTCCAGAAGGTTTTTCTTTTTTTAATAAGTAAAAGTATTTTATTATTTTCTAGTTACATATAAGGAGAGTTTTCAACATTTGTTTTCACAAGATTTTTAGTTCCAAATTTTTCTCCCACCCTTCCTTCCCTCTCTCCTCCCCAAGATGGAAAGCAGTCATATAGAGGTTATATATGTACAATCACATTAAATATATTTCTGCATTAGTCATCTTCTGAAAGAAGAATCAGAGCACAAGGGAAAAACCTCAAGAAAAAAGGGAAAAACAGCCCCAAAGTAGAAACAGTATGGTTAAATCTGCATTCAAAATTCACAGTTCTTTTTTCTGGATGTTGAGAACATTTTCTATCATGAGTTATTTTAAATTGTTTTGGATCATTGCACTGCTGAGAAGAACCAAGCCTGTCACCATTGTTCATCACACAATGTTGCTGTTACTGTGTACAATGTTCTCCTGGTTCTGCTCCTCTCAGTCAGCATCAGTTCATGTAAGTCCTTCCAGGTTTCCCTGAACTCCTCCTGTTCATCATTTCTTACAGCACAATAGTATTCCATTACATTCATATACCACAATTTGTTTAGTCATCCCCAATTGATAGTTATTCCCTCAATTTCCAATTCTTTGGCACCACAAAGAGAGCTGCTATAAATATTTTTGTACATGTGGGTCCATTTCCGTCTTCTATGATCTCTTTGGGATACAGATCTAGAAGTGGTACCACTGGGTCAAAGGTATGAACAGTCCCATAGCCCTTTGGGTATAGTTACAAATTGCTCTCCAGAATGGTTGGATCAGTTCACAGCTCCACCAATGATGCATTAGTGTTCCAATTTTCCACAGCTTCTCCAACATTTATTATTTTCCTTTTTTGTCATATTAGCCAATCTGATAGGTGTGAGGTGGTACTTCAGGGTTGTTTTAATTTGCATTTCTCTGATCAATAGTGATTTAGAGCATTTTTTCATATGGCAATAGATAGCTTTTATTTCTTCATCAGAAAACTGCCTGTTCATATCCTTTGAACACATAAGGTTTTTCTTACATTATTTCCTGTATGCATGTTATTCAGATTTTTTTACATTCATCATGTTCTTGGAGACCTATGATTCTTAAGTTTGTTTTGCACATCTTGTGGCCAAGGTCAGCTTCTTTGACTTGTACTTTTTTTCAAGTTAATTGTCTTTTGCTTTTCTTCTGCCAAATTTTGTTCTATGTCTGTATTTTTGCATTCAAGACCTTGTTTTCAGAGCTGCTACTATTTTGTAGACTTTCCCATGGTGTATGTCATAAGCTGTGTATTCTAAATTGTGTATTCTATTATTTATAAGGTCATAGATTGAGAACTGGAAGGGATGCCAGAAATCATCTAGTCCAATCCCTTCCCCCAACCCCAGCCAATTTACAGGAGAGGAAACTGGGGCCAAAAAAGGTTAAGTGAGTTTCCCAATTCACATATCAGTTTAGTAACAGAGAGGCAGAATTTGAACTCAGGTCTTCCAGTCTCCAAGTCCAGTACTTTATCTACTGTAAGACCTAGCTAAGTCACATGACTGGTGATGAAAGGATCAGGAGGTAGTCATGCGAGTTAGGAGCAGGGAAAAGAAATGAGAGAATCAGAAAACAGTCATAAAAGGCAGGGAAAGATGTGATAAAAAACAGGAATATCTCTATGAGCTTTCACTTGATGCTCCTGAGAATGGGGAGGGTGGAGAGAGGGGAGCATTGTTGAAATGGGAGAGGTGTGGTCCCACCCCTTTGCTTTGATGATGGTGGGGGCAAGATTGGTGGGCTGGTTGTTCTCCTTAACCTTAGGTCTCCTTTAGCACCAGCTGTGAAAACCTCCTCCTCTGCTCCAGCTGAATGCTTTCCTGAGTCACCGGCCAGCTGTTAAGTAGTGGCAGAGTGGGATCTGGGTGTAATCACCCTGTTTCATATTACCCTGGCAGTGGTTCAGAGGGAAAAGGGGTTGGAGGTCCATTTGGCAGCCCTGTATTTCAGATCCCCAACCAGAGGAGTCTGCTCTAAGAAGGACAGAGCCCTGTATTCGGTTGAGTGTGCCTGGCACATAGTAGGTGTTATGTCATTTCTCATTCCCTTCCCCATCCACATGGACTTGTGGAAGCAACCTTAAGAATACTCCCCCTCCACTCTCCTCCAATGGAGAAACCATTTACATTTAGGGCTGGCTGGAAGGGACTTCAAAGATCATCTGGTCTCTTCTAATTATATGGAAGAGAGAAGTGGGGCACAGAGCAGTTAGGTGATTTGTCTTGGTTTTATGAGGCAGTTTGTGGCAGAACCAGGGCTGGAACCGAGTCTCCTGATTCCCAGGCCAATGACTGTGCAGAAAAGATATTGCACTGGATAATCTCATTCTCAGTCACACTCCATGTTCCCGTTCCCATCTCTTTGCTCTATCTGTCTCCCTCTGAAGCCATGTAATGTGTTCAATCTGAAACTGGGGCTGAGGTTGGTGCCAAGTATAGCAGTTGGTTTTCTTCTCTGGAATGACTCACCAGAGGTAGTTTCCCATGCCCAGAATGCTCTCCCTCCTCACTCCCTCTTCTGAAAATCCCTGGTGTAATTGATGATGATGATAATAATAATAATAATAATAATAATAATAATAATAACTCAATATCTTAACAATAAACCCCATTTTACAGTTGAAGACACTGAGGCAAACAGAGGTTAAATGACTTGCCCAAGGTCACTCAACTAGAAAATGTCTGAGGCAGGAGTTGAACTCAGCATTTCCTGACTGGGCCTGGGCCCAGTGCTCAATCCATCATTCCTACAAGCTTGGTTTAGAATCAGCTCAAGTGACACCTCCTTAAGGGATTCTTTCTGGTCCCCTCCCTCCCCACTCCCTCTACCACACTGCCCCCTGGTGCCTTTTCATCCAAGGTTACCTGGAATCTACTTTTTATGTATCTTGTTGTTTTTTGTTTGTTTTTTGCGGGGCAATGGGGGTTAAGTGACTTGCCCAGGGTCACACAGCTACTAAGTGTCAAGTGTCTGAGGCCAGATTTGAACTCAGGTACTCCTGAATCCAGGGCTGGTGCTTTATCCACTGCACCACCTAGCTGCCCCCTATGTATCTTGTTAATACCTCTATATACTAAAGTCTCTCCCATTAGAATGTAAGTTCTTGCTCTCCTCTCTCTCCTTCCTCTGTGGCCACCACCATCATGCACACCAGCTGCGTGCAGCCCATCAAGCTTGGCTCGGGTCACCAAGGTTCTAGGCCGGCCGGTTCTCAGGGCCAGTGCACCCAGGTGCACATGGAGTTCATGGACAACATGAGCCACTCCATTATCTGCAAACTGAAAGGCCCCATGTGGGAGGGAGAATGTACACCCTGCTGGAGTCAGAACCCGAGGCTGGGAGACTGCAGTGAAACCTGTCGGTGGAGGCCCCTAGGCTGCTGCTTGTAGAAGGACTGCTAAGAGGTAAGTAAAATAAAGAGTTTTGTCTAAAAAAACAAAAAACAAAAAACAAAAACAAAACAAAACAAAAAGAATGTAAGCTCTTTGGGGGCAGCTAGGTGGCACAGTGGATAGAGCACTGACCCTGGATTCAGGAGGTCCTGAGTTCAAATCCAGACTCAGACACTTGACACTTACTAGCTATGTGACCCTAGGCAAGTCACTTAATCCCAATTGCCTCACCCCACAAAATAATAATAATAATAATTAGAATATAAGCTCTTTGAAAGCAGTAACTGTTTCCTTCATCTTTGAATTCCTAGTATTTGGAACATTGTAGGCACTTAATGAATGTTTGTTTATTGTTGATTGTGGGGTCAGACAGCAGAGAAGCAAGTAATCTTGACTGATGGAACTAAAGGGAGAGAACTGAGTGTCTGGGATTTTTTTTACCTTTGGGGGGGCTGGGGAGCAAACCCTGGACACTTTACCCCAGAGTTAGAGTCAGTCTGGCATTTAATTGCCAAGTAGCTGAATCACTTACCTTCTTAAAACATCAGTTTTCCTCCTCTGTGAAATTGGTAGGATAGTTTTAGGCAAAAAGAAAACTGTCAGATGTTGTGAGGGAAAATCAATCCTCTTCTCAATAATTCTCAGGAACTTAATAGCAATGTGGCAAAGGCTCTTCATTTCCTTCTCATGAGAAGGAGGCACCCTAGTGTGCATCTAGTGGGTGCAAAGAAAGGGGGCTCACAAACCCTGTTTTATATCCTAGTCCCTAATTGGAATGGACCCTCCCCTTTTTCATCACTGGTCCGATTACTCAAGGGTTACAATCCACTTGCAAAAACTATTTGGAATGCAGTATTCCCATCCCTCTTTCTTGTATGGGCATAACTCAGGAGTGGACCTTATATTTCCTTATATGGACACAACTCTGGAGTGGACCTTATTGAGACAAGGGCTCCTTGAACCATGTGATTTTGTTAACCTGAGAAGGAGGAGGGGATCTGAGACCTTTGTTCTACAAACAGGTCAGGAGGAGTATGACTGACTGTTATATCCGCATTGAGAGAAGACAACTACCCATTTTCTCACAGATGTATTAGAAAACGAGAAAACCAAGGTAAAGTACCTTTCACTGTCAGTGGCTTTCTGATGCCTTATAACATGTTCCTTTGAAACTGGGGCTGGGGCTGAACACAGCAGCTGGTTTTCTCCAGAGGAATGACTCAGCAGAGGTAGTTTCCCTGACAATGACTGTCAGAAAAGTCCCAGCTGGGAAAATTTTTCAGCTGGGACTGAGTGATCCCTCCCAGCTGTCCCCAGACATTGGATGTTCTACCTATGGTGGAAAGCCTATGCCCTGGTTTAGCTTGACTGATCCCAGAACACAAAGATCCATGACATGGTTTACTAGCCAACCCCTCTCCACCAGCCCCTTCTATGAAGCTGATTTCATCAGATCCATTTTCTACTTGGCATTATCACCAGTTAGGACCATTGCCTAAAGGGTTTTAAGTTGCTGTGATGAGTCTTGTACAGTGAGCCATTCTAGATTAGCTTCTGCTGACTTCTATATGCTTGTTCTCTAAAACTTTCCTTGACCTAGGCATACAGGTATGGTACACAAAGGCACCAGATTAGCAATGACCATTGAACCAAGATGGGAATAAGGTAATAAGAGGAGAATAAGGTAGGGTAATGGAAGGATGGAGTGGACTATATTTTACTTATTATACTTAACTGGCTCCCCGTTGTCTCTGGGATCAAATAAAAGGTTTCCCCAAAGTCTTTGGGCAGCTTTAACTGATGTTTAGGACCTGTATAAATTCTTGTTCAACTTTTAAAGCCTTTAATAACTGAGATCAGCCTATCTAATGATGGAGAAATAGATATGGATGGATGGGTAGGAAGAAAGAAAGGAAGAGAGGGAAGGGGTAAGAAAGGAAGAGAGGGAAGGGGTAAGAAAGGAAGGAAGGGAGGAAGGGAAAGAAAGAGAACATTTATTAAGTTCTTACTATTTGCCAAGCACTAGGAATACAAATACAAGCAAAAAGAAAGATTGTTCCTGCCTTTATGGGCAGGTACTGGTAAAAGAATGAATAGGGGCAGCTAGGTGGCACAGTGGATAAAGCACTGGCCCTGGATTCAGGAGGTGTCATGTAATTTCTGTGTGACCCTGGGCAAGTCACATAACCCTCATTGCCTCACGAAAGAAAGAAAGAAAGAAAGAAAGAAAGAAAGAAAGAAAGAAAGAAAGAAAGAAAGAAAGAAAGAAAGAAAGAAAAAAAGAAAGAAAGGAATGAATAAACAAAGATATATTTTGTTAGACACTGCCATCTCCTGCTGCATCTATAGCTCTATATCTACCTAATTTCCACCATTTAAGGGTAAGAGAAGTAGAGAAGGGTGACCTCCCATCTGGTCATCTGACCATGTACTTTCCATCGCATACTGCATTTGCTTCCAGCTGACTCACCAACCTCTTTGGGAAATGTACCTTCCATTCAATGATGAACATTTTAACACATGGTCATACCCTACACACCCCAGTGATTCTTAAGCTCTGTAGGTCATCACCCAAACCCCATTCCTTACCCATACCTCCTGATTCCTCCATATTTACCCCTCTCTTCTCTTTCCCCCATGTTGACCCTTTAAACACTACACTGTCCTATTCTCTTGAGTCTTTAACTGCCTTATCATATTGCCAATTTTTCCCTACCAATCTTCAGCCTTGAATCATTCCCACTATCTACTGCCTTTGTTCCTATAAACATGCTACTGAATGAAGGTGGAGAAAATAATGCAATCATTATGACTAGGTCCACTATAAATTTATGTTACACAGCCTCAACTGAGCTCTTGCTACTGCTAGGAAATACTAGAAATTTGCATATTTATAGCAGCTCTTTTTTGTTGTGGCTAAGAATTGTAAATCAAAGGAATGCCCATCAATTGTGAAATGACTAATGAAACTATGGTATATAATAGTGATGGAATATTATTGTGCTATAACAAATGACAAGTGGTATGGGGGGGGGCACAGCTAGGTGGTGTAGTGGATAGAGCACCAGCCTTGGATTCAGTGTATGGCCTCAGACACTTGACACTTACTAGCTGTGTGACCCTGAGCAAGTCACTTAACTCTCATTGACCCGCCAGAGAGAGAGAGAGAGAGAGAAATGATAAGCAAGATTATTTCAGAAAGGCCAGGAAAGACATGTATGAAATGATGTATAGTGAAGTAAGCAGAACCAAGAGAACATTGTGCACAGAGACAGCAATATTGTTTGATGAAGAACTGTGAATGACTTGACTATTCTCAACAATACAATGATCAAAGACAATCCCAAAGGACTATTGATGAAACATACTATCCACCTCCAAAGAAAGAACTGATATTGCAAGAACAGACTGAAGCATGCTGTTTTTCACTTTCTTTCATTTTTTCTTTTAATCACATTTTCTTGTACAAAATGACAAATATGATAATGTTGAATATAATCATACATGTATAACCTATATCTGATTGCTTGTCACCTCAGGGAGGATGGAGGGGAGGGAGGGAAGGAGGGATAAAAATTGGAACCCCAAACTATAAATAAAAATGTTTATTACATTAAAAAATAGAAAAAGAACTTTGCCTTACATTTTATAGAAAAAAATGAAGCCATTTGCAATGAGCTCTCTACTTTCCTTCCTTATTCACATCACTTATATGTCTTCTGCCATTATCTCTTCTTTCACCCCTTTTTCACATGAAGAGGCAACCCTACTCTCATTTTTCACCTTTTATTTATTTTTTCTCTTTTTAAATAAAAGTATTTTATTATTTTTTAGTTACATGTAAGGATAGTTTTCAACATTTGTTTTCATAGGATTTTTAGTTCCAAATTTTTCTTCCACCCTTCTTTCCCTCCTTCCTCCCCAAGACGGAAAGCAATCTGATATAGGTTATATATGTACAATCACATTAAACACATTTCTGCATTAGTCATCTTGTGAAAAAAAGAGTTAGAGCGCAAGGGAAAAACCTCAAAAAAGAAGGGAGAAAACAGCCCAAAAGTAGAAACAGTATGGTTAAATCTGCATTCAAAATTCACGGTTCTTTTTTCTGGATGTTGAGAACATTTTCTATCACGAGTTCTTTTAAATTGTTTTGGATCATTGCTCTGCTGAGAAGAGCCAAGTCTGTCACCATTGTCCATCACACAGTGTTGCTGTTACTGTGTACAATGTTCTCCTGGTTCTGCTCCTCTCAGTCAGCATCAGTTCATATAAGTTCTTCCAGGTTTCCCTGAACTCCTCCTGTTCATCATTTCTTACAGCACAATAGTATTCCATTACATTCATATACCACAACTTGTTTAGCCATTCCCCAATTGATGGGGCAGCCCTACTCTTTACCAAGACTAACCCCTCTACTTACATCTGATCTCATTCTATTCCATCTTCTCCAACAGATTGCCCTTTCTATTATCCCTAAGATATCACTTATCTTCAACTTCTCCTTGTCTACTGGATTTTTCCCTACTGCTTACAAACATGTCTATCTCTCCCCCATCCTCAAAAAAACCTTCATTTGATCCTTTCATCACCTCTAACTTTTGTCCTGTATTTCTTCTGTCTTTTGTAGCTAAACGTCTTTAGAAGGAATCTGAAATAGGAGCTTCCATTTTTCCTCCTCTTTCTCTCTTCTTAAGCCCTTACAATTTGGCTTCCAATATCATCAATCCACCTAAATTACTCTTTTCAAAGTTACCATTTATTTCTTAATTGCCAAATCCAATGACCTTTTCTCAATCCTCATTCTCCTTGACCTTTCTGAAGCCTTTGACATTGGTGATCAACCTTTTCTCCTTGATACTCCCTTTCTTCTAGGTTTTTGGGATACCACTCCTCCCTACTCATCCTTCTACCTATTGGACCCTCTTCAATACCCTTTGCCAGATCCTTATTACAATCATGCTTTCTAATTGTAGGTGTCCCCAAGGGCTTTGTCCAGGGCACTTTTCTCAATATATACTATTTCACTTGACAATCTCATGCTCCCATGGATTTAATGACTATTTCGATGCTGATGTTTCTCAAATCTACCTATCCTTTCATAACCTTTATGTTGACCTCTAACCTTGTATTATCAACTGCCTTTCAGATATCTTGAACTAGATGTCTGGTAGACATCTTAAACTCAATACATCTAAAACAGAACTCATTATCTTTCCTCCTAAATCTTTTACCGCTTCTATCTTCCTCTTATAGTACAGAGTAACACCATCTTCCCAGTGCCTCAGGTTCACAACCTAGGTGCCATCCTTGACTCCTTACTATCTCTCACCCTCTATTATCCAATGTGTTGCTAAGGACTATAGATTTCACCTTTGCAACATCATCCCTTAAATATACTCCCTTCTCTCCTCTGATACTGCCACCATTCGGTGCAGGTCCACATCACCTCACACCTGGACCATGCACTGTTGATGGGTCTCCCTGCCTCAACCCACCCTCTATTTAACCACCACAGTGATTTTCTTAAAGTGCAGGTTTAACTGTGTAACCCCCTACTCAAATTCCACTGACTCCCTATTACCTCCAGGATCAAATATAAAACCCTTTGTTTGGTGTTCAAAGCCCTTCAAAATCTAGTCCCATCCTACCGTTGCAATCTTATTTACATCTTCCTCCCTGGCATCTATTATTTAAACCAGTGACATTGTTCTCCTTACTGTTTCATGAAAGAGGTACTCTTGACTGTATATTGAGGACCCCTCTCTCCCAACCTTCATGTCAATATCTGCTTTCTTCCCCCAGCTCTACCTATCTGAAAACAACCCTACCCTTCCTTCACCTACCCAAGGGAGCCAAGAATCCCATTGCTACTCTAGCAATTTCCTCATTTCCCTGTGGTGGTGGCCCAGACCTCTCCAGCTTTCCTATCCTCTGGAGTGGACGTGGTTGTTCATACTAGTTAGATGAGCTTGCAGTCATCAACTACAGTCCTTCTAGTAATATAGAAGGCCACTGAATCTTGCCAACTTCCATACCTCCTAAGGTCTTCCAAGTCTTACTATGCAGAGGATGTCATAACATCCTGAAGATCCCTGGGTGCTGCCATTTAACCTTCACTTTACAGACCCTCAAGTCTTGTGATTCACCTGGGATTTCCCATCTATCCTGAAGCTGAAGCTATATTGTCTCTCTGACTCAGAGTAAAAGCTCACTGAGAGAAGGGGCAGTTAGATGGTGCAGTGGAAAAAGCACAACTCTGGATTCAGGAGGACCTGAGTTCAAATCTGGCCTCAGACACTTGACACTTAGTAGTTGTGTGACCCTGGGCAAGTCACTTAACCCTTATTGTCTCGCCAAAAAAAAGCTCACTGAGAGCAGAGCTGTCTTGCTTTTGTTCTAGTTGTAACTCCAGTGCTTAGCAAAGTACTTGGCATTTAGAAAATAATTAATACATCTCCTCCCCCCTCATTCATTCATATGAATGGCTGCCATGTTGACAAGCTTCACTTTTCCTCAAAGGGCAAAACCAGGGGTGATGGGTATAAAAGAGACAGATTTAGATTTAATTTAAGAAAAAATTTCCTACCAATTTGAGCTATCAAATAGTGGACTGGGCTCCGACAAGTCTTCAAGCAAAGGATGGATGACTTCTTGTCAGGCATATTGTGGGGGAGCTTCCTTTTCAGGTACAATTAAACTAGATGGCTTCATTTGGCTCATAGGATTTAAAACCGCATGGGACTTTAGAGATTATCTAGTCCAATCCCCACAGTATTTTATAGGTCAAAGACTTACCAGAAAGGGAAATACCTTGCCCAGGGATCATGGAATACTAAGACCTTGGAGATGATATAATTCAATCTCATTTTACAAATGAGGAAATGACAGCTCAGAGAGACTAAGTGGCCTTCTGAATGTTAAAGGGAAGTGAGCACCAGCACTAGGATTAGAGCCCAGGACCTCTTACCACCTGTCCAAATCCAGTTCTCTTTCCACCACAAGAATTGAATTTAGGTGAATTAAGTAAATGAAGTGAAGAAGGTGAGTGGGGAGGAGGGTTTTCTCAGCTAAGGAGAGAAAGCTGTGGATTTCCTCAAAAGGTAAAGCTCCCATTTCTCCAGGACTGCCTATTTTGCCTACTTAGTCATTTCCAGATTCTGGGAATGTACCCCCTTTCATGCAGCCATAGTTATCTTCTTGTTGTTGTTGTTGAATCATGTCCAACTCTTCGTGAGCCAATTTGGGGTTTTCTCTACAAAGATACCAGAGTGGTTTGCCATTTCCTTTTTTAGCTCATTTTACAGATGAGGAAACAAGCAGACAGGGTGAAGTAACTTGGCCCAGGGTCACACAGCTAGTAAGTGTCTGAGGCCAGATTTGAACTCAGGAAAATGAGTCTTCCTGACTCTAGGCTCAGCACTCTATCCACTATGCCACCTAGATACCATCACATTACCTAGAGAAAGATAATTTAGCTAGTTCCAAATTTTTCTCCCTTCCTCCCTAAAAAGAAAGAAAGAAAGAAAGAAAGAAAGAAAGAAAGAAAGAAAGAAAGAAAGAAAGAAAGAAAGAAAGAAAGAAAGAAAAAAGAACTTGGGGTTGCTTTATCCTAAATTGCTCAGTTCTCTTTATTAACCTCAGCCCTAACCCCATTGCTTTCTTGCAGCCAAAACGCCAACAACACTTAACAAAACTGACTAAGCAGAAAACTGGATGAATGGAAGGCTTGAGGTATTTTTTTAAAGTTCCTGCTGCCAGTGATAGCTAACATTTATAATAGTGCCTACTATGTGTTAAGTGCTTTACAAGCATTATCTCATTTGATCCCCACAACAACCCTGAGAGATGAGTGCTATTTTTATCCGCACTTTACAGATGAGAAAACTAAGGCAAACAGATGCTAAGTGACTTACCCAGGGTCACACAACTAGGAAGTGTCTGAGGTCAGATTTGAACTTGTCATCCTGACTCCAGGCCTGGTGTTCTATCTACTGTACTACCTAGAAACAGCTCTTCAAGGATCTGTCTGGGTAAAGATGTAGAAAACTCAAAGGAAGAATACTCCCCCTGCCCCCAACAGAAGCAATATAGAGAACTAGACTTGGCAACAGGAAGACCGGAATTCAAATCTAGCCTCAGATTCCTCCTAACTGTGTGACCTTGGGCAACTCACTTCCCCTGCCTACTTCAGTTTCTTTATCTGTAAAATGAGGATAATAACAGCATGTCTCTCCCAGGGTTGTTGTGAAAATCAAATGAGATAATATTTGTAAAGCATATTGTAAACCTTAATGTGATGTATAAATGTTAGCTATTATTACTAAGGGCAGCTGGGTTGCATAGTGGATAGAGCACTGGGCTTAGAATCAGGAAGAATCATCTTCCTGAGTTCAAATCTGGCCTCAGACATTTATTAGCTGTGTGACCCTGGACAAGTCACTTAACCCTGTTTGCCTCAGATCTTTCTCTGTAAAATGGGCTGGAGAAGGAAATGACAAATTAGTCTTGTACCTTTGCCAAGAAAACCCCAATTGGGTCACAAAGAGTTGGGCATGACTGAAAAATAACTCAACATGGATCTTAGGATGATGGATTCAGAGTTGGAAGAGTTTTCAGAGATCAGCTAGTTCATCCTCTTCATTTTACAGATGAGGAAACTGAGGCTGGGGAAAATTTAGTGTTTGCCCATGGCCTTAAAAAGTGTTGAGAGGTGGGATTTGAATACAAGTCCTCTCTAATCCATCTAGGGCCAGTGTTATTTCCACTGCACCACACTGAGTCAAATCATCTGAGTCTAAATCCTGTCCCTAATCCAGCCCTGCTAGGCCTTAACTCCATCTGTGAAATGAGAGGGGTGGACGTTATCATCCCAAAGTTCCCTTCCAACTCGAAGGTCTTCCCAACTCCAAAGCCAAGTCTCTAGCCAGCATATAGCAGCTGCTCCTCATTGTATTATTATTATTATTATTTTGGTGAGGCAATTGGGGTTAAGTGACTTGCTCAGGGTCACTCAGCTAGTAAGTGTTAAGTGTCTGAGGCCGTCCTGAATCCAGGTCCGGTGCTCTATCCACTTCGCCACCTAGCGGCCCCTCATCGTATTATTTTACATGATTCCTTAAGGGTTCTTCCAAACCTTGGGGGAGGCCAAGCCAAAGAGAGAAGAGATCCCAGGCAGACAGATACAACTTATTCTGAAAATACAGAGTGCACTGCATTTGATACATTCTTCTGGTCCCTCCCTCCCTCCCCAGTTCAGCTTCCCGAGTCCCGTTAGGTTGCATTTTTAAGTATAATTACCAGGATGGAAATGGGACAGAAAGGAGGCAGATCCCAGAGAAGTTGCAGAGAAAGAGCAGCTGGGTGTTAACTCTGCACTCTTGCTTAGGCCCCAAGCTCAGGGAGCATCTCTGTTCCTTCCTCTTTGTATCTTTTCTTGCTCAGTCCCTAGCTTTCAGCACACATGGACACTTTACAGAGAGGGGCGTTGACTCATGCCTGCTTAATACTGCTGCGACTACTGCAGCTGCTCTCTGCTGCCCTCTGCGGATCGGATGTGAGAACAGCTTTCTACTGCTCATGTCTGAGATGGATGCAGGCTCATCTGAATACTGGGGTCAGACTCCATAGAAAGGGCAGCATGGCCCAGGCACCTTCCTACCTGTGCTCCTCCGGGTTTCTCACTCAATGGTTTGGTGCTCTGTCTTTTCACTCTTTTTGTTCTTTTAGCACTGTCACAGAATCGCAGTATTGGAAGGGACCCCAGAGTCCCATTCTGGCTAAGAATCCCTGCTACAAACATCACGGACCAGTCATCCTTCATCAGAATTATCCAGTATTTACCAAGTGTCCATTAAGTTCAGGGCTGGGACCATGGACAAACAAAATGGAGAGTGCTCATTATTTTAATTGTCTCTATTTCAGTCCTCACTTGAATCCTTTCTCTCCCCTCTTGTCTCTGCCTCTGGAGCAAGGTTCTTAACCTGTGGTCCATGGACCTTCACCAATAGATTTCAGGAGGTCCACGAACTTGAATGGGAAAATTACATCTTTGTCTTTTTTTTTTTAAATCAATTAGATCATCATTTCTTTTTTTTGTTTGTTTTTCTTTTTTTGTTTTTTGTTGGGCAATGAGGGTTAAGTGACTTGCCCAGGGTCACACAGCTAGTAAGTGTCAAATGTCTGAGACCGGATTTGAACTCAGGTTCTCCTGAATCCAGGGCCAGTGCTTTATCCACTGCACCACCTAGCTGCCCCCATCTTTATCTTTACTAACCTCTAACTCCAGACTTCTTAATCTTTGTTGTTGTTGTTACATGGACCCCTCTAATAGTCTGGGAAACCTCTGTACCCCTTTGTGGAATAATGTTTTTAAATAATTGAATGAAATGCTAAATTTCAGTTGGAGGACAGTCATTTTCTACAATGTGAATCTTTAGGAAAAGCACTTAAGAAAGGAATGGGGGGGGGGCATCTAGGTGGCACAGTAGATAGAACACCAGCCCTGGAATCAGGAGAACCTGAGTTCAAATCCGGCCCCAGACACTTGACACTTAACTAGCTATGTGACCCTGGGCAAGTCACTTAACCCCAATTGCCTTACCAAAAAAAGAAAGGAAGGAAGGAAGGAAGGAAGGAAGGAAGGAAGGAAGGAAGGAAGGAAGGAAGGAAGGAAGGAAGGAAGGAAGGAAGGAAGGAAGGAAGGAAGGAAGGAAGGAAGGAAGGAAGGAAGGAAGGAAAGAATGGCTCTTTGCGGGCTCCCCTACTAGCTAGGTGGTGCCTGGAATCAGGAAGACCACTTATTTATCATTTCCCATGTACATGGAGTTCATAGACACCTCTGAAATTGCTCTGGTCCATGGATCCCAGGTTAAGAACCTCTGTTCCATCTAGTGTCATCATCATCCAGTTACCAGCATTGTATCTTATTCATAATAGTAACTAATCAAATTGAATCATCAGTCATCAAGCATTTATAATGAATTGACTATATTCCAAGCACTGTGTTAAGTCTAAGGAATAGAAAAATATGGTCCCTGACCTCAAGGAGCTCACAATCTGATGGGGAAACCACATGTGTGTATATGTATAGGCATAGGTATATGTATATGTGTATATGTGTATGTATATATATATGTGTATGTGGTTGTGTATATGCATGCACATATATAGTTTTATACAGCATAAATGCAATGTAGGCAGCATTGTGCTATGCTGAGTGAGTCAGGCATGAAAACATTGCCTATGAGAAATGAAAGTTTAAGCCAGACACCCCAGCACATCCAGGGATATAGAAGACATCATTGCAAAGCCACAGTCTGAGTCATCTTTCCAGGTTCCAGAATAGATTTTCCCTTGATTATATACCAGGTCTCACTTGAGAGGCCACTGACCAATAGTTGAGCAGAGTCAGGGACACAGGGGTAGCATCTGGGTAGTATATGGGAGGCAACGTGGGGTAGTAAGGAGAGTGTTGGACTAGGAATCAGAAGATCTTGGATGGACCAAATTTATTTACATCTCAAAGCCTCAGCTTGCTCATCTGGACAATGGAAATAATAACGCTTTCGCTACCTGGCTCACAGAGCTATTTTGAGCAAAGTATTTTGGAAATTATAGAATGCTATATAAATGTGAGCTTCTAGTCTAACAAATTCTAAGAAATGTTTCTAAATAAATATTTATTGCCCAATCATTAGAAAAGTGCACAGGTGGCTGACAGAGTGGTGCTCAAACATTCACTCCAGGTGTGCTGAGCACCAGGTATTTTCCAGCAGCAATCTAACCAGAGGACAGGCCAATATCACAGCCATCCCTGAACAAAGGAATAAATTGAATCATGTATCAACATGAATGTGTTTGCTAATCAGTAAGTGATAAGGATTCATGAAGTCTATATAGCAATATAGGGTATGTCTTCCCCTCTAACATGACCTTTCTCTCAAAGCCCTCAATCATCAAAAGGAAAAGATTATTATGTTCTTTATCAGTTACAAAAGTGAGTGTGAAAGTGCTTTGAGATCCTAGGATGAAAGGTGCAGTATAAGGATAAAGCATTATTAAGCATCTTGTTTCCTCAGGAGCTCAGAGAAATGTAGGCTTAGTCTATGGTACACCAGGTTGGGCAGACATCTTGGATGTTAGTTGCTATGGCGTAAGTCTCTAAGGAAAGAACTTTAAGAAAAGGCTTTCCCACTAGTTAGGAAACACTGGAACCAGAGTCAGAAAGACTTGATTTCAAATCCAGCCTCAGTCACCAGCTGTGTGACCTTGGACAAGTCACTTAACCTCTGCCTGTTTCCTTAACTGTAAAATGAGGACAATAGGACCTACCTCCTAGGGTTATTCTGAGGGTCAAATAAGATAATATTTGTAAAGCACTTAGCACAGTGCCTGGAAGATAGTAGATGCTTAAATACCTTTTCCCTTCCATAGAAAAAATATTCTTCTATCTGATGCTAAAATGTCAATTTCTTTCTTTCTTTTTTTTGTTTTTTAGTGAGGCAATTGGGGTTAAGTGACTTGCCCAGGGTCACACAGCTAGTAAGTGTTAAGTGTCTGAGGCCGGATTTGAACTCAGGTACTCCTGAATCCAGGACCAGTGCTCTATCCACTGTGCCATCTAGCTGCCCCCTAAAATGTGAATTTCTTAAAGGCAGGCATTGTTTTTGCATTTCTTTGTATTCCTAGTGCTTAAATATATGCCTGGTATGTAGTAAGTGCTTATTATATGCTTGTTGATTGATCAATTGGAAGCATCCAACCCTCTTTCACAACATATTTAAATTTATCTCCCACATAATCTAACAAAGAAAACAATAAGGAAGTGTGAAGGAAAGCCTGTATTACATTTATTAGATGGCTAGACAGAGGTATGAATCTGCAAAGTTGCTTGGTTAAGGTCATACAAAGCCAGCTACTCCATAGCAGCCCCACCAAGGCAAAGCCCCAAATATTGACATCTTCTGTCTCTTTTCCGGGTCAGTTGCCTTGGGTTCTCTTCACCATTCCTGATCAGGCCTCCTGGGGGAGGGGATAATCCCACCTTCCAGTAAGATTAGTGGCTCCAGCTATTGGTGAACCCCTTTCTAACAAGAAGAGAGAGATTACAAAGCAAAAGGGGAGGGAAGACTCAGTCTATACCAAATGTATATGTCTTTGCTTAACCAATAGCAGCAACTAAATAGGGAGACTCACTACCCAAAGCCCCCCTGCTGTTTTCTGTAGAGCCAGGGGTACCATTTATAAAAGATATCCTTTAATCTCCCAGGAGAAGGGGGAGGGGAGGGGTGGGTTGTAGAATCTACCAGTGCTACTGCTGGAACATCTGGGCCTCCTCTGCAGGCTCTATGACAAAGCATATTCATAACAAGACTCATACGACAGGATGAGTACTATAGTGAACTTCCATTTATCCATGCTGATGGAAGGTCGGGAGACTCTATTATTCAGCTAGTCTCAAATAGTAGGCAATCCAACAGCCTTTTTTTTTCTGTCTTGGCTTTGAAATGTATTTCTATGATTTAGTGGGCAGATGACTTGACTTTCTAATTCTGTTTACCTTAGATGGATATTCAAATTAGCTGGTATTCCCTGGGCACATGCCAGATGGTCAGTGAGTCTAAGAATGTCAGGGGAAGTCAGCCCAGGATTCCATAAAGCAGGTAAGGTTTATATGCACTGGGGAGCTTCACTGGATAATAATAATGAAGGTAACTTCTGTTTCCCATATGTGACCTCATTTAATCATAACAACCCTGTGAAGTAGAAAGTACCAATAATGTCACCCTTGTTTGACAAAGAAAGAAACTGAGGCCTCAGGAGAAGTGACTTGTACAGGGGACTAGTTGTAGAGGTAAACTCAGATCTTTCTGATTCTGAGGCTTCCACTTCCTGAGCCTACTTTTCCCAATAACCCCAGAGTCTGGAAAATGGAACAAAAAAAATCTAATCACCTACCACATACCCAGTCCTGGAGAATAGCTCCACAGTGGCTCACTTTCCCATTCACCATGGCAGCTCTTTCAAACTTTCTCATCTTTCCTTATAGCACCAATCTCCCCTTCTTCCCACACTCTCAAGCTGACAACCTGGCTTCATATTTCACTGAAGAGGGAAAAAAACTGAGACCATTCACTGAAAGCTCCCTCTTCTCTCATTCTCTTCAACTCATCTCACAGATGCCTTCTACCATCATCTCTGCCCTCATTTAATGAGGTGGTTTCTTCTAGTCAAAGTAAACCCCTCTATTTACACCAGTGATCCCATTCCATCTTGTCTTCTCTAGCAGATACACCCTCCCCATTATCACTCCAACTTCTTCACTTATCTTCAATATCTCCTTATCCATTAAATGCTTCTCTACTGCCTATAAACATATTTATGGTTCCCTCATCCTCAAAAAATTCTCACTTGATCCATCGGTCCTTTCTAGCTATAATTCCCATATCTCTCCCCTCTTTTCTGGCTAAACTCCTTGAAATGGGTGTCTCTGCTTCCTTTCCTCCAGATTTGGAGAATAAATTACCTCAAATCTCATTAAAAAAAAACTTGTTTGTGAAGACAACAATCACATCAGAACTTAGCCTTCCTTTTCTCCCAAATTAAAGAACCCCAACTAACCCCTCTTCACAGAACATGTTCTCCATACCTTCAATCACCCTTAACCAAGGATGTGTTTGTTGGTAAATGTTGTTGATATGAATATGTGGGGGTGCTAGGTGGTGCAGTGGATAGAGCACTGGCCCTGGATTCAGGAGGACCTGAGTTCAAATCCAGTCTCACACTTAACACTTACTAGCTCTGTGACCCTGGGCAAGTCACTTAACCCCAATTGCCTCACCAAAAAGATATATGAATATGTGAATCACCTGGATTTGATGGAGGTGCCTTATTATCTAAAAGTATTTTTTATGAAACTCTGGGTTAATAGGAGCAAAATGTCCTTCAACTGGACTTCAGAACTGAATCCAGATAGCTAGCAGATAAAAGGCCCTACTTAGTAACTTCTTTTTCCTCAAGATAGTAAGTCCCTATCTTATGGGGACATCTGGGTATCCTTATCCTTGCCAAACCCTTTTTTGGAATCCTGTAATCTTATCATGATGCCTCTGCTACATCCTTTCTTGTTATAGTATTTGATTTTGGGTTGATTTGTAACTGACAATGCCCTGTAACCCATGGGCAAAGAAACCTTAAAAACCCTTAGAAGGAGAGGGTCACTTAGCTTCCCTCTTAGGAGAGGAGTCTCCACATGATCATGTGTTATATATTTATTCTTGGGACAAAATATTAAATTGATATTATGTTTTTCTGTCTGTCTCTGATCTGGTTTATCTCATAGGAGATATGTTATCCGATCTGGTTTTGGTAGGAGATATTATCAGATATTATAATTTCTCTGATCTTTAATAATTTTATAGGAGAGATTAAAGATATTAATTTCTCTGATCTGGTTAGTAGGATATTAATTCTCTGATCTGTTTTTAGGAGACAGGCAGATAAAAATTATATTTTGATATTCAACAGTATTTAACAACCAGATCTCTGGTGGAAGGAAATGTGCACATGACAAATTCATAAATTTAATCTGCACATTAATTTTTTCTCTATCACTTTCTTAAGTTAAGACAATCAATGAAATAATAACTCAAGCCCTGATTCACAGCATTTGCTAATTTTCAAGGTGTAAATACTCCTACTGAACATTTTCAAGCGAATACCAGCTGGCTCTGGAACCCCACTGCCTTTTACCTTCTTCTCTTAGCCCTCTGCAGCTTTTCCACATTTTTTTCTTCTTCTTCTTCTTCTTCTTTTTTTTTTTAGTGAGGCAATTGGGGTTAAGTGACTTGCCTAGGGTCACACAGCTAGTAAGTGTTAAGTGTCTGAGGCCGGATTTGAACTCAGGTACTCCTGACTCCAGGGCCGGTGCTCTATCCACTGCGCCATCTAGCTGCCCCTTTTCCACATTTTTTTAATCCAGTGACCAAAATTGACTCTTATACTCTAACCATTGTGTGGTTAGCGAAGACAACAGTTAAAGGATTACTTCTTATACCTTACGTGGTGCATTCTAATGGATACATCCTTAATACACGTTCACTTTTTTTCACCTTGGTGACTTGTATTAAACTAGTCTCAGCTCTCTGCTCATGGCTATCTGTGCCTGGCTAAGCCAACCTATACCATTGACACTTTTTTTTTTTGGTGGGGCAATGGGGGTTAAGTGACTTGCCCAAGGTCACACAGCTAGTAAGTTTCAAGTGTCTGAGGCCAGATTTGAACTCAGGAACTCCTGAATCCAGGGCCGGTGCTTTATCCACTGCGCCACCTAGTCGCCCTGACACTTTTTTAAAAAGTATTTTATTATTTTCCAGTTACATATAAGGATAGTTTTCAACATTTGTTTTCACAGGATTTTTAGTTCCAAATTTTTTTTCTCCCAACCCCCCCCCCCGCCTCGTTCTCTCCCTCCCCCCTAGTATGGAAAGCAGTCTAATATAGGTTGTATATGTACAATCACATTAAACATATTTCTACATTAGTCATCTTGTGAAAGAAGATTCAGAGCACAAGGGAAAAAAACTCAAAAAAGAAGGGGAAAAAAAACAGTCCAAAAGTAGAAACAGTATGGTTCAATCTGCATTCATAATTCATAGTTCTTTTTTTTCCGGATGTTGAGAACATTTTCTATCATGAGTTTTTTGAAACTGTTTGCACTGCTGAGAAGAGCCAAGTCTATCCCCATTGTTCATCATACAATGTTGCTGTTACTGTGTACAATGTTCTTCTGGTTCTGTTCCTCTCAGTCAGCATCAGTTCACGTAAGTCCTTCTAGGTTTCTCTGAACTCCTCCTGCTTATCATTTCTTACAGCATCATAGTATTCCATTACATTCACATACCACAACTTGTTTAGCCATTCCTGTATTGATGGGCATTCCCTTGATTTCCAATTCTTTGGCACCACAAAGAGAGCTGCTACAAATATTTTTCATGTGGGTCCTTTTCCCTTTTCTATGGTTTCTTTGGGATACAGACCTAGCAGTGGTACAATTGGGTCAAAGGGTATGAACAGTACCATAGCCCTTTGGGCAAAATTCCAAATTGCTCTCCAGAATGGTTGGATCAGTTCACAGCTCCACCAATGATGCATTAGTGTTCCAATTTTTCTACAGCTTCTCCAACATTTACTATTTTCCTTTTTTTGTCATATTAGCCAATCTGATAGGTGTGAGGTGGTACCTCAGAGTTGTTTTAATTTGCATTTCTCTGATCAATAGTGATTTGGAGCACTTTTTTTTTTCATATGGCAATTGATAGCTTTGACTTCTTCATCAGAAAACTACCATTGACTCATTACTTAACAGCCATTCATTACAAACCATCTACTCTTAACTTTGAAAGGTAGAAAAGCACAACTGAATTTCAGTGTCTCAAGAATCAGTTGTGAACACAAACCTATTCACATGTTCACAGATTTAGAGCTGGAAGGGACCTTTGGAATTGATGCCCTAACCAAAGGACGAAAAAGTGATCTCTCCTGACCTACAGTCTCATGTCTTTAACTGCCTATTAAGCATCTTGAACTGGATGTCCCATGGATATCTTAAAATAATCATGTCCAGAACAGAACTCATCTCCTCTCCCAATCTTCCCCTCCTAATTTCCATATTACTATAGAGGGCACCACTATCCTCCTGACCACTCAGGCTTAGAACCTAAGCATCATCTTCAATTCTTCACTCTTTTTCACACCACCATATCCAATCTGTTGTAAAGTCTAGACACTTATACCTTTGTAACAACTCTCCTATATACTCCCTTCTCTTATGACACTGTCACCACCATAACATAAGTCATCTGGGGAGCTAGGTGGTGAAATCATTAGAGTACAGGGCCTGATATCAGGAAGACTCATCTTCCTCAATTCAAATCTGGCCTCAGACACTTACTAGCTGTGTAATCCTGGGCAAATCACTTAACTCTGTTTGCCTCAGTTACCTTATCCATAAAGTAAGCTAGAGAAGGAAATGGCAGACCACTCCAACATCTTTGCCAAGGAAACCCCAAATAGGGTAATGAAGACTTGGACTGCTGAAGAACAATGTAAGTCATCATCACTTCACACCTGGACTATTGCAATAGTCTATTGCTTGATCTCCTTGCCTCAAATCTACTATACTCAATTATCAGAGTAACATTTGTATAAAGGGCAAATTTAACCATATTGTGCCCCATCCACCCAATTCAACAAACTCTAATGGCTCCCTTTTACCTACAAGATCCTCTGGTGTTCAAAGCCTTTCATAACATGGCTCCTTTCCTACCTCCCTAGTCTTCTTATGCCCCATCCATATACTTTATGATCCAATGACATTGACCTCCTTGCTGTTCCTCACATAAGACTCTTCCCTCCCGACTCCATACATTTCCATGCAGTCTCCCATGAAATTCTCTCCCTCTATCCCTCTTCTGGCTTCCCTAGCCTCCTTCATATCCCAGCTTAAATGCCACCATCAGTAAGAAGCCTTTGTTAGACTCCCTTCATGCTGGTTAATGCCTTGAAAATTATCTCCCATTTATATTGTATAGATCTTACTTGTATATACTTGTTGGCATGTGGCACACTCTTTAAAAGTAAGAATTGTTTTTGCCTTTCTTCACATCCCCAACACTTAGCACAATACCAGGTACACACTAAGCATTTAACACTTGTTGACTAGGAGAGAATAGTGTTCTGAGGGGTAGAGACATGACTTTGTTTCAGTGAAAGGAACATCTGATTATGACACCTGAGTTCTAAGCCCAGATCTGCTATTCACTAGCAGTATGGCTGTGGGCAAATTGTTCTGTCTCTCTTCTAATGAGGTTTCCCTCATTATAATGCTTCCTCATTAGTAAAATGAGAGCTTTGAACTAGATGGGCTCTATAGTCTCTTTCACCTCTGAGATTTTCAGAGAGGACAGAGAAATTCTAATGAGAGGAAGAGGTCAGGAAAAAATGAGGACAGATGGCAAGTGAGGTTAGGCACTATTGTGTGGGGGTAATGAGCAGCCAGGAATGGGGTGTTTAGTGAGTATTTGGGTCCCAGAGACATCTTTCACCCCTTTCAGCATTGCCAGACCTAAAAAAGAACCTTGATGGTTGTTTGGATATCCAGGGTAAATGGTATTGTCTGAGTCAGTGCAGTTCAGATATAACAGAGACCAAATCCTGACTTTGGACTCATCAACACCATGCGATGTAGTTAAATTCAACAAACAGTGACAAAGAACTTATTCTCCGTAAGAAACTATTCTGCGGGGGGGGGGGGGGTAGGGGAGGGAGGGGTGCACCTAGGTGGCACAGTGGATAGAGCACTGGCTCTGGATTCAGAAGGACCTGAGTTCAAACTCAGACACTTGACACTTACTAGCTGTGTGACTCTGGGCAAGTCACTTAACCCTCATTGCCCTGCAAAAAAAAAAAAAAGAAAGAAAGAAAAGAAACTATTGGGGGGGGCAGCTAGGTGGCACAGTTGATAAAGCACTGGACCTGGATTCAGAAGGACCTGAGTTCAAATCCAGCCTCAAACACTTGACACTTACTAGCTGTGTGACTCTGGACAAGTCACTTAACCCTCATTGCCCTGCAAAAAAAAAAAAAAAAAAAAAAGAAAGAAAAGAAACTATTCTGGGCAGCATGGGGGTGGGGTGGGGCTGGTGGTGGAGTAGCAAAGACAAAAACAAAGCAAAGCCTAGCCATCAAGTTTGCAGTTTACAGGGCCAGACACAACATGGACCCAAGCATACATGGTACAAGGGAAATTAAGGAAACCAACAACTTTTTGTTGTCATTCAGGCATTTCTGACTCTTTGTGAACCCATTTGGGGTTTTCTTCACAAATATACAAAAGTGGTTTTCCATTTCCTTCTCCTGCTCATTTTATAGATGAGGAAACTAAGGCAAACAGAGTTAGTAACTTGTCTAGGGTCACACAGCTGGTAAATATATGAGGCCAGATTTTCACTCAGGAAGATAGGTCTTGCTAACTCCAGGTCAGGTACCGTATGCATTATGGCACCACCTAGCTATAACAACTAAGAGGAGTGTGGAAGATTTCACAGAGGAGGTGGAATTGAGTTTTAAAGGAAGCCAAGGATTCTTGGAAGCAGAGATGAAGAAGTGATCTCTGGGCATGGGTGATAAATAGAAGCAGGAGATAGTGTCAGGTTTGAGGAACATGCTAATAATCCAGTTTGGCTAAAATATCCAGTTTGTACAGGGGCAAAATATGAAATTGTCTGGACAATTGGGCAGGAACTAGATTGTGAAAAATCTTAACTGTAAATCTAAGGAGTACATAATTTACAGTGTAGGCAATGGGGAACTAATGATAATTTATTAGCAAGAGAGTGACATTTATAGATTTGGGCCTTAGAAAGGATATTTTGTCATCCATGCAGAAAAAAAGATGTTTAAAGAATGCTTGGCAGGATATATGACAAAATCACATCATTCTGAGAATTTGCATTAAGGGCTGTCTGCTTTTAATGTAGCACTACTGTTGATAATTTTCAGCTTCCTCTATAAAATTGTCTATTCTAAGACAGTGTTGCCTTTAGCTTCCATATATGTCTGCTTAAAAAAGGATACTGAATGCTGGATCAAGTAGGTAGTTTCCAGGTTATTTTCTTTCCCTCTTGTGGCAATTAATTTAAATCAGTCCAGTTAAGCTTCCCTAAGAAATGGTAATAGTCTATTTCTATGTCTGTTTGTTTATCCATTTCCCATTTTCAAACAGACAGGCTGAGTGACACAGTAGATAGAAGTCCTTAATTCAAATCCAGCCTCAAATAGCTGTGTGATTCTGTGAAAGTCATTGAACCTCTCTTTATTTCATTTTCCTCAACTATAAAATGATTATATCTCCTACTTCCCATGTTTGTTGTAAGGATAAAATGAGATAACATTTGTGAAGTGCTTTGAAAACCTTAAAGTTCTATGTAAATACTAGCTATTAATATTGTAGATAAAATTGACAGAAAGATAAGACAATGGATAAATAGGAAGATAGGAAGAGAAGATAAAGAGATAGAAAGAGATAAAGGAAGGAAGGTAGAAAGAGAATGGTAGGAAAAGAGATGGGAAGGAAGATAGAAAATGTAATAAGATGAGAAAAGAACCAAAAGAGAATATCATAAAAACTCAAGAGAGGAAACATATCTAGGAAGACAGAGTGGTCCACAAATGTCAAATACTGTGGAGAAGCAAAAAAATGATGAGTATTGAGGAAAGAGGATTTGTAAGAGATAATTAGTAACTTTGGAGAGAATAGTTTCAGTTGAATGATGAGCTTGGGAAGCCAGATTACAAATAATTGAGGAATGAGTGTTGTTGTTCTTTGTCCTTCATTCTCTAAGAGGACCATGGCATTAGGGTGATGTCATAATTTGCACTGAATCTGATTTAAGTGAGGGAAGGCTGTGAAAGATTACCAATGTCACTCTTTCCTCCAGAGCCAGCTGGGTCCAGTGGCAAGATAGATATCAGGATGACTGGAGATGGTCCCACATGGGGTTAAGTGACTTGTCCAGAGTCACACAGCTAGTGTCTGAGATGAGATTTGAACTCAGGTCCTCTTGATTCTAGGGTCAATCCTCTATGCACTATACCACCTAGCTGCCTTGAGGAATTAGAGGAAATGGAGGTAATGAGTATCTATAACATTTTCTAGGAGCTTGGTTATAAAATGGAAGATCAATATAGGTTGACGGTTTAAGGACATTATCGTTGTTGTCCATCCTTCATTTTGGAAGAGGATCAATGACATCATAGGGTGATAGTTTGACTTGAAGGTGAATTGAATTTAAGTGAGACAGAGTTTCACAAAGTCACCAACCTCACTCTTTATTCCTGAATCATCAAAAGTCCAGTGGCAAGGCAAAAATCAAAATGGCTGGTGATGGCCTGGGATTCAGTGAATGACCCTGGGGTTTTTGATGCCTGACTAAGCTCTAAGTATTCCATTTCACATGGGTCAGATACCTTCATGGCTGTTCTAATACATTGTTCCTATCTGTGCATCCCACTGGGAGAGGTCTTCACATGCTTGGGGTAGGCATCCTCCTAACTCACCAACAGGTTAGACACCTGTCAGTTACCCTCAAACTGGCTTAGCTCCTCTGCCAACACAGTTTACTAGAGTATGGCTACTGAACCTGCTACAGCTCCTTGGAGCCGCAGGTGAGAGTTGGGTAATAGGCAGGCACCAAAGGTAGATGAGTGACCCTGAAAAGGTCTCAGCAAGCCCTTATACCAGAGGACACAGTAGGATGAAATGAAAGGACAATTGGGCATGTTTGTAGAAAGCAGGGAAGGAGCCAGGAGATAGGAAGAGACTGAAAATTAGAGACATAGAAAGGAATCATGATCTGAATCAATGGAGAATAACTAGAGATTCTGAGAGTCAGAAATGAAGAAAGAATGCCTTTCAGGCATGAGGAACAGTCTGTGCAAAGGGAACAAGCCAGGAAATGGTGTGCCAAGTTCAGCAGGTTGGCCAATTTGGCTGAATGTAGAATTCAAGAAGTGATCTTTTGTTCAATATGGGAGATGAAATATTGAGTCCAGGGAATGGCAAGTGGGTCATTGAGCTAGAACAGAGAGTATCTAAATAGCCTTTTGTCTTATGTCCTTTTTGTCATTATCTATTCCAGTTGAGTAATCTGCCACCCTGGACACTGTTGACTAGGCCCTCTTCTTAAATGACCTCTAAGGCCCATTTCAGGTCTGAGAGTCTGTCATTCTATAACTTTTTCCTCTTCCTCTTGACTAAACTAAATAGGCACAACAGCTCTAGCTAAAGCCCTGAACCAGGGTCCTCAAAATGTCAGATGAATTTATATTGTAAGAGAAATTTCTATTAATATCATTTCCATGTGGATTGACCCTCATATTCTCAGGGCTTTTCTTCCTTCTCTTTTCCCTCTACCTTGTGGAAAGAATTATCCCCACTCTCTACCCTGTATGTTGGTATACATGTAGAAGGACACATAACCCTTTAGCAGTTAACGGGGCAATATCCTAGAATCCCAAGACTGCTCCCAAGCAGGGAAATCCTTTACTTGAGATGCCTCATGCCTATATTTCCAGATTCCAGTAGTTCTCCAAGTCAAATACTCACAAATATCTACCCAATTTTTCTGCTGCCAAGTCAGCCATTTCACTTGTTCTCACATTGATTTAATATTTAAAACACATTAGAGTCAAAAATAATGTTTTATGATTCCCAAGGTCAGGACAAAGAAGGCTGCATGGCAGAGTATAATAAATGTTTGAATTGAAATTGAATTATTCCTTTAAAGAACTTTATATCAGAATGCTAACTTGATTCATTCATAGTCAATGGTTTTTGTTATTATTACGGTTGATGTTGAAATACATGGCTAAGGTCCATACCTTAATACTCATTCATATAAGTAATGGGATATGAAAGGAAGAAAGGAAGGAAGGAAACATGTATTTATTAAATGCCTACTATATTAAACACTTTACAAGTATTATCTCATTTGGTCTTCACAACAATCCTAGAAGGTAGGTATTATTATTATCATCCCCATTTTACAGTTGAAGAAACTGAGGCAAACAGAAATTAAGTGATCTGCTCAGGGTCACAAAGAGTCTAAGTGGATGAGTATGGAATTGAATGTGGAGCTTCCTGATAAGAGAGAGACAGAGACAGAGAGACATAGAGACAGACAATTGATTGGGTGTATGGGGAGAGGGAGAGGGAAGATTTAAGCAGGATGCCAAAGTTAGGAACCTGAGAGACTGGAAAGATGGTGGTACCTTGGATAGAACTAAGGAAATTTGGAGAAGTGGGTTAGGGGCTTC
Source organism: Dromiciops gliroides (assembly GCF_019393635.1). Taxonomy (NCBI): domain Eukaryota; kingdom Metazoa; phylum Chordata; class Mammalia; order Microbiotheria; family Microbiotheriidae; genus Dromiciops; species Dromiciops gliroides. Next base: position 438,006,748 of record NC_057864.1, on the reverse strand, counting down.
ATATGTATTGAATTTGAGAGGTCTCCAGAACATTAAGTTTGAAAAGTCCAATAGACAGCTGATGATGCTGGACTGAAATTCAGAGGAGAGATGTGAGATGATCTGTGAATCAGCGGCTTTGTTCCAATAGTTCTTCTTGTCCCTATCCAAAGTTTCCATACTTATAACATTCTAGTCTGGGGTGGAAAGGACTTAAGGTTAGTTCAATACTTGAGGATCTGTTTTTAGTTCAGTATTTAAGTATTTTATTGGTAATAGACCTACCCTTCCCCCTAGAAGTAGTGATTGATTTGTGCTGAGCCATCCACATTCTCTCCCTCCCTTCTCTCTTCATACCCCATGGTTTGGTAGAATGTAAGTTTCAGGGTCATAGGTTCATAAGTTTAGAACTCGAAGGGACCTTGGATGTCATCTAATGCAACTCTATTATTTTACAGATGAGGAAATGGCTCTGGGGTGGGTAGTGAGACTAAATACAAGATCATAAAGGTATAGAGAACCAAGAACAAGACCAGACTGTGATGTGTTCCAGATGGAAAGGAGACAAAAGTCACCAGCCTTTGCAGCCTTCTCTAGAAAGCTCTGTTCTTAATACACTCTTGGTAAAGTTGTAAACTGATTCAAACATTCAGTAGAGCAATTTGGAACTATGGCCCAGGAACTATAAAACCATGCACACTCTTTGACCTAGTAATACCACTGCTAGGTTGGTATCCTAAAAGAGATTTTGTTAAAAGTTGAATTTGGGGGGCAGCTAGGTGGCACAGTGGATAAAGCACTGGCCCTGGATTCAGGAGGACCTGAGTTTAAATCTGGCCTCAGACACTTGACACTTTCTAGCTGTGTGACCCTGGGCAAGTCACTTAACCCTCATTGCCCTGCAAAAAAAGTTGAATTTGAAATTGGGGTGATGCCCATCAATTGGAGAAAGGCTGAACAAATTGTGGGATGAGATTAGGATGGAACACTACTGTGCTGCAAGAAATAATGAGCAGGATGCTATCATAAGGAATTATGAAAAATGCAATCCATCTACAGAGAAAGAACTGATGATATCTGAATACAGATTGAAGTATAATTTTTTGTTATTTCCTCTTTCTAAAGTTTTTTTTTTCTGTTTTCTTTTATAACCTGACTAATGTGGAAATGTTTTGCATGACTGCACATGTATAACATATTGAATTACTTGAGTTTTTAAGGGGAAGGTGGAGAGGGAGGGAGGAGAATTTGTAACACAAAGTTTTAAAAATCAATGTGAAAATTTCTTTATACATGTAACTTTGGGAAAATCCTAAATAAATAAATAAACTAATGAATGAGCAAACAAACAAACAAATAAATAAATAAGTAGACAAATGAACAAATAAATAAGTAAATTAGCAAATAAATAAATGAATGAATATATAAACAAACAGATAGATACAAATTTTTAAAAATCACTAAAAAAACAAAAAAGGAAAAAAGAAAGCTCTGTTCTTTTTACAGAGAATAGAGAATCATCATGGGTGAAGGTTAAAAATTATTTCCTCACTACAGTGTCACTCAGCTCAAATGCCTGCTGTCCATCCTTTGGATACTCTCCAAAGAGATTAGCATCATTCATTCTTTTTCTTTTTTCTTTTTTTTTGGTGAGGCAATTGGGGTTAAGTGACTTGCCCAGGGTCACACACCTAGTAAGTGTCAAGTGTCTGAGGCCAGATTTGAACTCAGGTCCTCCTGAATCCAGGGCTGGTGCTCTATCCACTGTGCCACCTAGCTGCCCCCAGCATCATTCATTCTTTAAGCAAACAGTTATATATTATTTTCTAGTTTGGGGGATACAGACAAAAAAGAAATAACCCTTGCCTGTAAGGAGTTTGCATTCTACTGGAGGGAAAGAGCATGGTCCCAGATAAGTAAGTTGAAAATATGTGCAAAGCAGTTGCTGGGCCAGTGGTGTACTAAGAACTGGTTATTATTTATTATTTTCCAGTTACATGTAGAGATAGTTTTCAACATTTGTTTTTATAAGATTTCTAGTTTCAAATTTTTCTCCCTCCCTCCCCTCCTTCCCCTCCGACCCAAGACAGCAAGTAATCTGATATAGGTTATATGTGTACAATAACATTAAACATATTTCTTCATTAGTCATTTTATAAGAGAAGAATCAGAACAAAAAGGAAAAACCTCAAAAAAGAAAAACAACAGCACCAAAAACAAGAAAAATAGTATGGTTCAATCTTCACCCATATTCCACACTTCATTTTTTTCTTTTTGGATTTGGAGAGCATTTTCCATCATGCGTCCTTTAGAACTATCTTGAACCAGTGTATTGCTGAGAAGAATCAAGTCTACCACAGTTGATCAAGATATAACGTTGATAATACTGTGTACAATGTTCTCCTGATTCTGCTTATCTCACTCATCATCAATTCATTCGAGTCCTTCCAGGTTTCTCTGAAATCCACCTGCTCATTGTTTCCTACAGCACAATAGAATTCCATTACATTAATACAACACAACTTGTTCAGCCATTCCTCAATTGATGGGCATCCTCTCAATTTCCAATTCCTTGCCACCACAAAAAGAGCAGCTATAAATAATTTTGTACATGTGGGTCCCTTTCCCCTTTCCATGATTTCTTTGGGAAAAAGACCCAAAAGTGGTATTTCTGGGTCAAAGGGTATGCACAGGTTTATCGCCCTTTGGGCATAATTCCAAATTGCTCTCCAGAATGTTTGGATAAGTTCACAGCTCCACCAACAATGAATTAGTGTTCCAATTTTCCCACAGCTTCTCCAACATTTATTATTTTCCTTTTTTTGCCATTTTAGCCAATCTGATAGGTGTCAGGTGGTACCTCAGAGTTGTTTTAATTTGCATTTCTCTGATCAATAGTGATTTAGAGCATTTTTTCATATGGCAATAGATAGATGCTAGAAATTTCTAAGAGGGAGAGTGATGAGCTAAAACATCCCAGGTAGGATGTAGGGGGAGTGGCCCTTACACAAAAACAATGTGATTGAAGATAGACTTCCCTGAACAGAAAACAATGGCAGTTTTGCAGTACATGTGGTGTGTGAATATATAAACACAAATGTATATACATGAAACAGAATAATTTGGGGGTGCTAGTAGCTGGGGAAGTGAAAAGGGATCTCAGGTAAGAGGTGACATTTGAGCTGAGCTTTGAAGTAAGCTTGGGATTCTCAGAGGCAGAAGGGAGGAAAGAATGCATTCTAGGCACGAGAAACAGGCTATGCAAAAGCTTGAAGTCAGAAAACAAAGTGTGCATAGAAGGAAGAGCAAGTAGCAACAGCAACCAATTTGGCTGGAATATAGAGTACATGAAGGATAGTAATGGGTAATTAGCCTGTGAAGTCACATCGCAAAAAGTTTAAAAAATTAAATTTTAATTTTAAAAAGTCATATAAATGAGTTTGTATTTTATTTTAGGATAATACAAAGCTACTACAATAAAAGGGTCAGACCTGTGCTTTAGGAATATCTCTTTGGTATCTGTGTGGAAGATAGATGGGAGGAGGGGAAAATGAGGCAGGGAAACCAATTAGGTGATTCCTGCAAAAATTTGGGTGATTCCAGGCAAAAAGTAAAGAGGATCTTAACTAGGGCAGTGGCACTGCAAGCGGAGGTAAGGAAACAGATGCAAGAGACATGGTGAGGGGCAGCTAGGTGGTACAGTGGATAAAGCACTGGCCCTGGATTCAGGAGGACATGAGTTTAAATCTGGCCCCAGACACTTGACACTTACTAACTGTGTGACCCTGGGCAAGTCACTTAAAACCCTCGTTGCCCCAGGAGGGAAAAGGGAGACATGGTGGAAGTAGAATTGACAAGACTTGTCAACTGATTGTATATATGAGGTGAGGGAAAGTGAAGAGGGAAAGACAGCTAGGCTGTGAATCTGGATGAGTGGTAATGCCTTTTACAAAAACAAGGAAGTTGGGAAGAAGGATGGATTTCATGGCGGCAGGCAGGGTGGGGTAATAATGTATTCTGTTTCAGAAATGATGAGTTTGAGATGTTCGAGGGAAATCCAGTTTGAAATATCCATTAAGCAGTTGGTAACAGGGGATGGAAGCTCAGGATAGACACTAGAGTTAGATATATAGATCTGAGAAGTCATCTGCATCAAAATAATGAAACCCATGGGATCTGATCAAATTACTAGGGAGAATGTTTAAAAACTAGATATAAGAGAGTTAAGAATGGAAGTTGGCAGTATACTCACAATTAATGGGGTGGGGTGGGAGAGGGATGAGGATCAATGGTTCAGCAAAGGATGCTGAGGAACAAGGAAGGAAACCAGGAGAGAAAAGGGCCCTGTTGATACTGACTTTATCATTAATTGTGTTTGCCATCCCTCCTAGTTTTCTGGCATCTGCAATTTTGATAAGTGTGCCATCGATCCCTTTATGTGCGTGATCATTAAAATGTTAAACAGCACAAGGACAAGTACAGATCCCTGGGGAACTCTGCAGGAGACTACCTTTGACAGTGGCCTTGAACTATGAATGACTGCTATTTGAGCCCAACCATCCATCAAGTTGCAAATCCATTTAATTCTAGTACCATCTAGCCTATATCTCTCCATATTTTCTATTAAACTAGCATTAAAGACTTTATCAATTGTTTTGCTAAAATCTAGGCAAGCCATATCCATAGCATTCTCCTCTTCTAGATGTTTAGTAACTCAAAAAAAGGAAATTAATTGAGTCTGGCATGGCCTACTCTTGATGAAGCCGTGTTGGGGTTTTGTGATGCCTTTCATAATATAATCTAGAATTTTGCCAAGAAACAAAGTTGGGCTCAGGAAATTATAGTATATAGATTCTCTGTTCTTTTCTTTTTTGAGAATTGGAACATTTGCCCTTTTCCAATTCTGTTATCCCCAGTCTTTCAAATGTCACTGACAGTGGCTTATCAATCATACCCACCAGTTCTTTCAATACCAGAGGATGGGCCTAGTAACTTGAACTTATCAAGGGCAGCTAAGTGCTGTCTTAATAGCTCCTTATTTATCTTGGGTATCAACTCCCTGTTAGTCATTTCTGCTTTGACCTTTCTAGTCCAAAGGTCATTGTTCTTGGCATAAAACAAAACATAGAATGGAGGCACAATGCCACTCGCAGCTCTTTCCTAGTGTCCTTACAAATGTCTTGCCTAGAGTTTTTAAAGTGCTTTTACCTCCATTATCTCCTATTTCAGACATCCCCCAGCTTTGCTGATGTCAGATCCATGGTCATAGATCATCCCCCTCTGAAACACACACACACACACACACACACACACCACTAGAATGCCTCTAAGACTTGGGGATTCACTTTTACTAACCACTGGGGATAGGAAGGGAAAAAGATTCTAGACACAGGTCAACTTGAGATGATTAGAGGCCTCTCTGGGAGAGAAGTCTCTTCCAAAGCTTCCCAGGGGTCTCTGATCCTACCAAAGAGAGTTCTCAGGTTTCAATAGAGAATATATTTGAGATGGGGCATGAGGAGTCCCTCCAGGAGATTGAGGATGGGAGATTTCTTGGCAGGATATTTTGGATTCACAAGGAATCTGTTGAGGATTGAGATGCATTCTAGATCTTGAACAGAGGTATCAAAGACAAGGTCTGGTGCCTGTGGCATTCCCTAGTACAGTTGGAACTATATTAAAATGTCATTTTGGAAATATTAAACAAAATAAATAAAAATACAATAAAATATAATGTTAATTTGTAGTTTTCTATGTCAATATGTGGTCTCAGGGCTTAGCGGCCCTCTGTCTATTTGAGTTTGACACCACTGTTCTAGAACAAAAATTCTTGACCTGGAATCCATGAACTTCTTGTTGTTTTGGTAACTATTTCAAAATAATTGGATACCTTTATAATCCTGTGTCCTTTATTTTATGCATTCAAATGCATTATACCAAAAAAGGGTCACTAAGTTTCTCCAGACTCCCAAAGGGGTTCATGATACAAAAAGGGACCCAAAAATTGTCCTCCCTCAATCCCTGTATTCTGTCTGCCTCAACTGTGTCTCATGAATTTAATAAAGGACTGAAAGCAATGCAATCTTTCCTGATCTACCACAATCTGCTGGATAGGAGAGAAAAACAACCAGCCAGTGTTCTTGGTGAGGCAGAACAAGGCTACAGACAAAATCTGGTGGCACACAGTTTTAATTCATACTATGAATGCTCTTATGTTTTGGACAGTGCTTTTGCATCCAGGAAGAATTATGAGTCAAAGCAAGTTTGTTTCTGCTTCCTCCTCCCTCCCAAGCACACCATCCTCCTAGGCCTACCTTGCTGCTTCTTCCACATTACCCCTTGACCCCTTGTTTCTTGACCTTTTGTTGACTATAGAGCCCATCCTGTAGATTCACCCTTCTCTTAAATACATGAGGGACAACTGAGGCACTGCACTAAGTAATTTACAAGTATCTCCTTCGATCCTCACAACAACCCTGGGAGGTAGGTACTATTATTATCCTCATTTTGCAGTTGAGGAAACTGAGGCAGACAGAGTTTAAGTGACTTGCCCAGGATCACACAGCTAGTAAGTATCCAAATCCCGATTTGAACTCAGGTCTTACTTAGAACCCTATCCACCGGGGCAGCTAGGTGGCGCAGTGGATAGAGCACTGGCTCTGGAGTCAGGAGTACCTGAGTTCAAATCCAGCCTCAGACACTTAACACTTACTAGCTGTGTGACCCTGGGCAAGTTACTTAACCCCAATTGCCTCACTTAAAAAAAAAAAGAACCCTATCCACTTGTGCTACTTGAGGTTTTAAGCCCTGTTCTGCTGGGTGAGTCTGTCTTTGTGTGTCTTTCTCTATTGTAGCTGCTTCCCCCCAACCACCCTCAGCTGCTAATGTTACTCTGTTCAGTTTACCTTCGTCTGCTCAGTATATATCTTCAGTGTACTCAGATGTTTACATGTGGTTGGCTGCAGCAGCAAGTTATGCAAGTTAGCAAGGAAGATGGAATGACATTTGTAATGGAAGACCAGAGACTGGGAGCTGGGTACTGAGACACAGCAACAACTAAGATGGTTATTAGAGCCTCAGAAACTCCAGGGTCTACAATTTTAATAGCCATAAGGAGAGAGTATTTGTTCACTATCTTTTGGGGAGACTAGATATTAGACTATAAAATCCATTGTGGTCTCCCCTTCATTTCTGCCTCAGTAGGGCAGAAGCTCATTCCAAAGCCCATTCTGTTTTGTCAAGTTACTTTTCTAATTTCTGATACAATAGTTTGTATCTCTTTTGCCAGGTAGTTAAATCTGATTGAATTAATCACTGTGTGTTGCCTTATTTTTTATTTTTTAGGGCAATGGGGGTTAAGTGACTTGCCCAGGGTCACACAGTTAGTGCCTGTCAAGTGTCTGAGGCTGGATTTGAACTCAGGTACTCCTGAATCCAGGGCTGGTGCTTTATCCACTGTGCCACCTAGCCACCCCCATGTGTTGCCTTATTTTTGAACAAATTAGAGAACAATGTTTGGTTTTCATATATAGAGATATAGAAAGGATCAGAGTTTGAAACCTGATCCCTAAAAGTACCAGCTTTTCTCCTAGCTGGGAGTTAAACTAAATTGAGAGGAAATCTGATTGTTTTTTATTTACTAGTAATTTCTGGATAAATTTCCCCAAAGGCAGAACTACATTGGATCTAGGGCTTTCCTTCCTTTTCCTTAGGTTAAAAATAAATTAGAGCATCATATTTGCTATTTTGGACAAGGTTTATTGAATTATTTTATTGGGACATGTGGCTTCACTCCCTTGTTTTCTCCCGTCCCCAATTCATGTGCAACAAAAGCTCTCTGCAGGGTTCAAGTTGTAGGCAATGTTGTCATTGTGTTTCCTTTGTTCCCAAAGAGGACCATGACATCAGGAGGTGATGTCATAACTTGCAGTGAATAGGATTTAAGTGAGGGAAGGGTATGCAAAGCTCACCAGCCTCACTCTCTCCTCCAGAGCCATCTGGGTTCAACAGAAAGATACATCAGGACGACTGGAGATGGCCCCAGATATTTGAGGCAATTGGGTTAAGTGATTTGTCCAGGGTCACTCAGCTAGTGTCTGAAGTAAAATTTGAACTCAGGTCTTCCCAACTTCCGACCAGAGCTCTATCCACTGCACCACTTAGCTGCCCCCTGTAGGCAAAGACTAGAGAGTAGGAACTACCAGGTGGGTAGAAAAGAAGTGTAGTTGAACCTCACTGACCACACCCACATTTCAAAGTTGGGGGGGGACTCAGAAGATGGAGTGGATTTTATTTCTCTTTTGGCTTCAACTCCTGTTTTAAGCCTTCACCCAGAAAGACACAGAAAAGATACAATTACATATACTTGAAAGGAAGTGTGAGATTTGATAGCAATAAATAATAAAGACAGTTCCATAAACAATAATTTCACCCTGAGTAAGGCTCAAACATGCAAATTACTAATTAGATAAAATAATAATTATTAGTACATAGAATCTTCTTACCTGTAAATTTCAAGATTTTTTTGAAGATAGACTAATTTTTGTGTGTGCTTTGCCACCACCTAACACAGTGCCTTACTTACAGCAGGTATTTAATAAATGTCTATTGAATTGAATTATTTTACCAAGTAAGTTTGCAAAAAAAATACATGTTGATGTAGGAGTGAAAGGAAGAAAAGGAAGATTTTTGCTAATTGAAAAAATATATTTTAAAAACATTTGTTGAATGAATCATTGAATCAATGAATGGTGTCCTTGAGATACCAAACATTAAAATGTGAACTCTCTGAGAGCAAGAACAGTCTTTTGCCTTCTTTCATATCCCAAGTGATTGGAACATTGCCTGGAACACAATCAGAGCTCAATAAAATGTTTGATGGATAAAGTGGCCCAGGTCCGATACCTACCTGCAATATATTCATAATCTTGTCCATATGGATCTTCTCTCCAACCAGCATAGACCACAGGTTTTCCATTCCTTCTTGTCCTGTTCAATTCTTACCCATAGGTATATTTCCGTAACTACTTCCACTGAATCTTAAAATATTTCGTCATAGTGCAAAACTCGGGAGATGCATGGGCCAAGGATGTATACACAAAAGTAAACTAACAATAGAAAATTGTGTGAAATAAGTGTCATTCAGTTTAAGAGGCTAGAGTTCCAGACTTGGAGTGAGGAAGCTGTTTTGCCTCTTTATGTTGTTGTTCAGTCATTGTTCAATCATGTTCAACTTTCCATAACCCCATTTGGGGTTTTCTTGGCAAAGATACTGGAATGGTTTGCTGTTTCATTTTCCAGATGGGAAACTGAGGCAAACAGGGTTGAGTGACTTACCCAAGGTCACACGTCAAGTAAGTGTCTGAGCTGGATTTGAACTCAGAGTATTCCTGACTCCAGACCCAGCACTCTATTCTCTTCACCATGTAGTTGCCCTATTAACTTTGTGACCCTTGACAAATCATGTAGGCTCTCCATGCCTCAGGCAGCAACCCAGTACCTAGGGACCAAGAAGGATGAGTGAAGGAAGCTCCTCACCCCGATAATCTATGAAATAATAGTTCACATTTAAATAGTCTAGAATAGTGTTTCCCTTGAAATAGCCGAGATGAGGAAACCAATACTCAGCAAGCTTAAGTGACTTGATCAAGGGTAGCAAGCCAATTACTGGGTAGAGGACTTACATCTTAGGACACCAGTTCTTTCCTCTACACCAGTGGATACTAAAGACAAAGGGGTGCTGATAAGTATTAACAACTATCTCTCTAGGGAAATCCAGACTCACTTTTACCAAGTATTCTTCAGCAATAGCATTTTCTCATTCACTTTCTCAAGTCTAAACAATCAACAAAACAATTAATCAAGCTCTGATTTGTAGAGTTTGCTGATTTCCAAGGTGTAAATAAGCACACTGGAAACTTGGAATCTCCTACTCTTGTATGCCCCTAGCTATAGGAATTTGGAAAACATAGAGACCACCAAGATCTAGACTTAGGAAAGGTCCTGCCTCTTCTCTAAACAAACCAGGGACATTGAGCAAATCACATGACCTCAGTGGGCTTTGACTGCTTAGTTTCCTCAGCTAAAAATGAAGGGATTTGGATTAGATAATTTCTAGAGCTTTTCCATCTTTAACATTCTACAATCAATCAATCAAGAAGCATTTATTAAGTACCTACTATATTTCAGGTTGGGCAGCTGGATGGCTGGTCCAGTGGTGGTGCAGTGGCTAGAAGGCTGAGTTTGGAGTCGGAAAGCCTTCTCTTCTTGAGTTCAAATCCATCTTCAGACACTAAGTAGCTATGTGACCCTGGACAAGTCACCTCCATTTCCTCATCTGTAAAATGATCTGGAGAAGGAAACAGCAAACTACTCCAGTATCTCTGCCAAGAAATTCCCAAATGGAGTCATAAAGAGTTGGACACAACAGAAATGACTTCACCACCACCACCCAACAACCAACTATCAACTACCAACAACCACCAACAACCACCACCACCACCACCATGTTCCAGGCACTGCGTTAAGCTCTGAGGATACAAAGAATGGCAAAAGATGATTCCTGCCCTCAGCTCACAATCTGATGAAGACAACATGTAACAACCGTGCACAAGCAAGCTATATACAGAACAAATCAGTCAATGAAGGGAAGGCATCAGAATTAAGAAGGATTGGGAAAGACTTCTGTAAAAGGTGGGATTTTTCCTGGAACTTGAAGGAAGTCAGGAGGCAAAGATGAGGAGGAAGCACATTCCAGGACAGCCAGAGAAAATGCCCAGAGTCAGGAGATGGAGTTTAGGAGACAACAAAGAGGCCAGTGTCTCTGGATCGAAGAGTATATGAGTAGTGGAGGGTAAGGTAGAGGGGATGAGGGATGTAAGATATAAAAAGGCTGGAAAGGGGATAAGTGGCCAGGTTTTGAGGGACTTTGAATGCCAAATAGAAGAGTCTATATTTGATCCTGGAGGTGACAAGGAGCCGCTACATTTTACTGGGAGTAGAGTTGGGGGGGGGTGTTTCTGGTAACATGGTCTGACCTTCAATTGAGGAAAATCATTTGTGCCTGAATGAAGAATGGACTGGAGTGGGGAGAGGTTTGCATCAGGCAGACCCAACAGCAGGCTATTGCAATAGTCCAAGAATAAGGTGATGAGGGCCTGCCCCAGAGTGGGAGCAGTATAGAGAGAAGGGGCACTAACTTGGTACCACGCACCATGCTGTGGGAGGGATAGGGGTAGAGAATTGAAGACAATTCTATGACGATAGGTTTGTCCTTCAAAACGGCATTTGAAGAAAGAGAACAGAATTGTAAATGGACAGAAAGTAGGAAAACATTCCAAGTAGTAATAATTCTTTGAGAGAAGGCTGGAAGGCAGAAAACATTCGTGTTCAGGGAAGAATGAATAGACACATTTGGATGGAGTGAAGACTTTGTGTAAAAAAATATTGATGAAATAAAGCACAGGCTTGCGTATTGGAGCGGTGTCAGGCTTGGAATTGGAAAGACCTGGATTTCATGTCCTGTGTCTAACACGTGTGGACTATGGGACTCTGGCCGACTCATTGAAAGTCTCTGAGACCCAGTTCCTTTATTTGTAGAATGGGATAATAATCCCCACCCTACCTATTCACAAGGTGATGTTGGGCTCAAATGAGGAAATGTATGTGAAGTACTTTGTTATTTATCATTATTTCTATTTTAACACCAACCTCTCTCAGCCTCAGTTCTCATGTATAAATGAGGTAATAATAGCATATACCTCACGGTGTGGCTGTGAGGATTATGTGTAGGAGGCACATGAGAGAATGTATGTAAACTATTTAAATGTTAGTCACTAGTTATTTCCAATGACTTTTTCCTTCTCTTCCCTGCAGTCTTCACTTATGGCCACAAGGTTGCGCTGTGTGCACATCCTTGGACTCCGTTGCAGTTCAGGAAATGTAAACTATAGGTTTTTCAGCCTTAGACTTGGGCTGAGAATGCAGAAAGAATAACACCTCCTTTAAACCAATGGACCACATCTAGTGTTGCCAAACAACCTTGATTTGACCTCTCTGGCTTGTATTTTGTTATATAAGTCAATTAATGTTCTTAGTGATGGACAGCTTTATAGTCTTCCTTTTTTAGTTTTCACTTTAGAAGCAGTATGGGACAAGTGACTAGAGAGCCAGCCTTAGTGTGAACCCAAGAAGACCCAGGTTCAAGTCCTGCCTTTTTAACTTCCTCACTGTGAAAACCTAGGCAATATTTACTAAATAAAATCTTTCAATCTAGGGAGTTGAACCTACTGTCTCTACACATACATACATGTAAATATACATATATATGTATGCACATGTATGTGTATATATTGACATCTATATCTATGTCGCTATCTATCTTTATTTATATATCCACTCATCCAACCACCCATCTATCTATTGGCTATGATCAATGTGGGAATTTGTTTTGCTTGACTTTGCATATATGTTATAGAGACATTTTTCTTTTTCATTGGGAGGCTGTGGTGGGAGAGAGAGAAAGCATGGATGCTTGTTAATTGAAAAACAGATTTAACTAGAAAAAGGAGAAGAAGTTAGTTCAAGATATGAATGAATGAATGAATAAATGAATGCATCAATGGAGTGCTGAGAATACAAAGTAGTATAAGGTGTGCTACCTACCCTCATCCATGTGAGCCCTCCCTCAAACCAGTGTAGACCATAATCTTTCCATTCCTTCTTATGCTAGGCAAGTTTTGCCCATAACTTTCTTCAAATCTACCTCAGGGTATTTACCCTATGAAGCAGAAGCCTAACTCTGAGTTGTATAATGTGTGTGTGTGTGTTTTTTTTTAAGCGGGGGGTGGGGGAGGGTGGGGGGGTGAGGGGATTGGGGTTAAGTGATTTGCCCAGGGTCACACAGCTAGGAAGTATATGATACCAGATTTGAACTCAGGTCTTCCTAACCCCAGGGCTGGTGCTCTGTCCACTGTGTCACCTAGCTGCCCCTCTTATAATATTGTGTGGAGACAAGTGCAATACTCAGGAGATACATGAGCAAACAAGATATGGACATAAAAATATAACTAACAGTACAAGGTAATAAATGTGAAATCCAAGGCATTATTAGCTTCAGAAGCAGGTGGTGTGTTGTCTAGAATGATGAACTTAAGGAGAGGGAGATCCGGGTTCAAGTTCTACCTCTGACACACTGGCTGTAACTGGGCAGATCACAAGCTCTTGGGAACCCAGGGCACTTTCTAAGCTTGTTTCCAATGAGTTGTGGTCTGTATTATGGAGTTTCCCTCCTGAATGTTCCTCACCAAGTCCCTAGGCAGTTTCCTGGCTCTGCCCCATAGTTTACCCTCCACCATCCCTGTCCAACCTCCCATCAAAAAGGAAGTTTCCCCTACAAGCTGCCAGCACAGTCCCCATTATCCCTGAAACCCCCTCCCCAACATCTCTCCTGCCCAGACATAGGGCCCCTCCCTTTCTTCTCTCCTAAGAGGGGCATCTGTTTATCCTCACCAGCTGGCCCATTTCATAGAATAGCCAAGTCTACCAAACTAAACAAGATTCCTCAGGCATTCTGAGTACAGTACTGTTCCCCATTCCACATGCCTCACCAGTACTCCACTCTCCTCCAGGAGTGCTGACCCCCTTACTCTCAGACCTTCATTTTTCTATTCTACCCCTTGAATCTCTCCTCCCCTCTCCCCTTTTTCCTCCAAGTACCTTTCCCCTCTCCCTCTTCCAAATACTGCCCTAGTCTGGCCTCCTCCAAGAAATCACCGATGATTGGCTCAGGGAGCATTATGTCCTCTGACCCTACTTCCCCTTAAAGAATTAATTAATTAATTAAAATTAATTTTATTAATTTATTAATTATTGGATTAATTTAAAAGTAAGATTGCTCAGCAAAGCCTGAGCCCTGTGACTCCCATTCCCAAGCCCCACTACCCCTCACGATTCAATTCAATTCAGCATTTATTAGGGGCCTCCTATGTGCCATTCTCAATGGTAAGATCCCACAGTAGTCTTTGATATTTATTTAATTCATTACCTATTTTGTCCCACTGCTAAACAAGCCTGTTCTAATTTTACTGTTATAGACTCCAGGTTCATCTCTCTGTTTTCAGGTAAGTCAGTGTCTAATTCTCCAAGACTGACATGTGTCTGCCCTACTTTTAAATGTTTCCAGAGATGGAATTTTATTTTTAATCCTACTTGATCAACTTTCCCAAGGAATTCCCCTTACAACCAACAAGGTGGTTTTTTTTTCTACAAATCTGCCTGATTTTTCTCTTGCTTCCCATTGAATCTACATCATCTCATGGGGTCCTGAGGACAGGAAGCAGTCAGTGCTCTCATCACGAGGTCATGTCTAGACCTTCCTGATCCTTCCGAGATAATGTTGCCTTCAGCCTGTTCTATCATGACTTAGGACTTTTATCAGATTTACTATTTTCAAAATGCTTTTGCTAAAATTCCTTCACTGTCCTCATCTCTTAACACTCCCCCCTACTGGTTCTAAAAGATCTTACACTGCAGAATATTCAAAAGTCAAAGGTGACCTTAGAGATCATGTAGTGAAAATTGAGGACCAGAATGGTTCAATGACTTGCCCAAGGTCACACAGAGAGTAGCAGAATTGGGACTAGGACACACACGCTTATTCCCTCCCCCATCAATTCCTAATCTAGTCAGTGTTCTTTATTTAAAAATTCAAATTTATCTTATTTTCAGTACCAAGTTTTCTCCTTCCTTTCTTCCCCTCCCCTCCTCACTGAAAATGGAAAAAAAAAAACGTATTGCAAATATGTAGTCAATGTTCTTTCAACTGTTCCACTCTTCCCTCATGTGGGATACCCCCTCACTCTTATCTACATAGTCCACAGGCAGGGAAAAACAGGGCAAAGGGCATGACTTCTTGCCTACTCCATGTACCTTTTTTTGTCCAGCAGGTAGCATAGTTCCTGGCACTTGTTGTTTAATTGACTGGGGGTTGTGCCTTTAGTGTGGGAAGATTCTTCCCACCTTGCTCGGTCTCAGATCCTATAACTGCAGCAAGCTGGGGAGATCCCCTTTACCCATTCCCTAATGGGATTAGAATGGGATGGGGAATCTTTCTCTCTCTCTTCTTGTGACCCACCAAAGTTTACTCTGAATTCAACTCAGTTTCACCCTCTTTCTTTATGGCAATGAGGTGGCTCAGTGGATAGAACACTGGTCCTGGAGTTAGGAAGAACTGAGTTCAGATTCAGCCTCAGACATGTACTAGTTGTGCGACCCTGGTCAAGTCACTTAATTTGTGTTTGCCTCCATTTTCTCAACTCTAACTGGGGATTATAATAGCATTTACCTTCTAGGATTATTATGAGAATCAAATGAGATCGTATTTGTAAAATACTTAGCACAGTTCTTGGCACATAGTACTGCCCCCTCCATTTCTCTGCTTCTGCTACAAGCTTTCTGGCTACCACTAGCCCCCTCTGGGATTCTTCCAGCGTGCAATCTGTGGCCTGAGCCCTACTAAGAAAAAGAGCAGGGAGCAACGAGGTCAAGAGAAATAGATTTTAAAAGCAATTGAGGTGAACAACGAACAAAATCTGGGGCCTCTGCATCAAATTTCAAAGAGCAGTCTCCCTATTACTGGCCAAAGCTCTCTGGCAGAAAGAGCCTCCGTGGCTTTGGAGGACAATATGAAATCCAGGATTTGCGTTGGTGTTGTCTTTGTCATTATCATCACATTAATAACAAGAACAATAATAGCAAAAATTGTTTCAGTAATAATTGCAGTAGTAATGATTAGAGTCATAATTAACAATAGTAATAAGTAATAGTAAGAAAATAAATATATTAGTAAACTAGCATTTATATAGCACCTTAAGGTTTCCAAAGCACTTTATGAATATTATTTCATTTTAGCCTCAAAACCACCCTGTGAGGTAGGTGTTAATATTATTCTCATCCTGTAGATGGGTCAATCTAGGCTGAGAGGAGAAGTGATTTGCCCAGGGGCATAGCTAGTAAGCTTCAGGAGCACAATTTGAATTCAGTTCTTCCTGACTTCAGGTCCACCCTTCTATCCACCACACCATCCAGTTTCCTGTCTATGACAGTACAACCCCCGCAGCATCACCATAACTCCTCTTTCCTTTGTTCTTTAAGGTTTACAAAGCGCTCCCCACCCCAGCAACTATGGGTAAATAGCACAAGTGTTATTATACCAATTTTGCAGAAGTTCAGAGACATGAGTATCTAAGGACACTTTAGCTAGTAGGTGATAGAGCAGGTGTTTAGACCCTAATCGCCAACTCTGTCGAATGCTCTTTCCACATGACCCATCCTTCCCTTCTGTTAGGTGAGGTCCAGCTCTGATGCTCACTGTGGGACTTCAGCAAGTCCCTTCTTTGAGGCTCATCTTCCTTTCCTAGAAAAATAAGGAACTTGCCCGGATGACCCCTGAGGTCCCTTCCAGCACTGAGGCTCTATGATTCATAAGACAGAGTCAGGAGATATTTAGCGGCCACCTGGTCTAATGGTCCTCAAACTTTTTTTGTGCCATAGATGCTTTGGGAGTCTAGTAAATCCTATGCATTAAACCTTTTTCAGAGTATGAAGTTTGTATGTGCGTATGTATGTATGTGTGTGTGTATGTATGCATGTACATATAAAATTACAAAGGAAATCAGTTATGGTAAAATAGTGAAGATAAATTAAGTAACCTGAATTAATGAATTAAATAAACAATGCATTAATTCAGGTTAAAACCCCCTAATCTACTCTAACCTCTTCATTTTACAGATGAAAAAACTGAGACCCAGAGAGCCCAAATAACTTGCCCATGGACACGTAGCTAGTTAGTGTTTGAGTAGGGATTGAAACTCAGTCCTTCTATTTCCCAGTATTTATGTCTTCCTACCTAAGGTGTGGCCTCAGATACTTACTAGCTGTGTGACCTTGGGAAAGTCACTGGTTTTTTTGGGGTTTTTTTGGTAGGGCAATGAGGGTTAAGTGACTTGCCCAGGGTCACACAGCTAGAACGTGTCATGGGTCTGAGGCCGGATTTGAACTCAGGTCCTCCTGAATCCAGGGCCAGTGCTCTATCCACTATGCCATCTAGCTGCCCCAAGTCATTGTTTATCTCAGTTTCCTCATCTATCAAATGAGCTGAAGAAAGAAATGGCAAACCAATCCAGTATCTTTGCCAAGAAAACCCGAAAAGGGGTCATGAAGAGTCAGACAGGACTGAAAAAGGACTGAACAACGAAACACCTAGGGCGTGTGGGGGGGGGGTGAGGGGGGAGATGAGAATATTTAACAGAATTATCTTATGTCCATCACCTTTATCAGATCCAAATAGCCCAAGGATAACTGGTGGTATGTCAGAAGTAGATATTGGGATCCTAGAAATTCTTTTTCAAAATTTTTGTTTCTGGTAGAATTCCCAATCTATTTTTCCTGCTGGTGCCTCATCTTGTCCTGTTTGTGTATGTAGCCCCAGCCACAGAGAATTGCATGCCTGTTGTGAAAGGACCAGCATGGCCAATTCAGAAAAGTCATTACCAGGTTACAGCAAGGATATGGATTTTTGAGCCTAAGAAAATCTCAAAGACCATACACCGAAAAAGGATGAAGAGTATGTATGCTAATGAAATCACAGATCCTTTAGTTATTAAAGTAAGCTTAGGACACCACCCAGACCAGGATGGGCGAGCGATCCTAGGGATAGAAGCCTTGAATGTGGACAAGGAGAACTGTGCAACCGTTCCAGAATGGATTTCCATTGCTTTGCCTATACTACTTTAGTTCCAAAGACGTAATGGAGATTACCCTGAACAGGATGGATAAGAAAGAACTTAGTGCAGAATTCTTAGTAAAGATGAAGAGCCCAATCAAAATGCATCAACCCATTGCCTTCTCCAGGGAGGAAGAAAGTTAGGGAGATGTCACCCTCAGAAACTGTCACTCCTGGAGCAGGGAAGGTAGAAGGGAGTATCACTAAGGACAGATTTTAGAAAGGGGGTAAAGGAGAAATACAGCAACATGTGCATAGAGCATGTTTAATAAAGGAGTGTGGAAAAGGTGGAAATTTCACTGTGTGTGCACTTGGAATCTAAGCTCCTGGATCTTTTATTTCTATTGCTTTGGAGGAGGTAGAGATTAGGGTGAGGGGTGGGGAGAGCTCTGGTCCTGTGATGGCCTCTGCTTGGGGAGCTCCCTTCACTGAGGCAGGCCTATACTTTATCTATGTCCTAGAGTCAGTGATTAAATCAACATTAATTAAGCACCTGCAATGTGCCAGGCACCATGTGCTAAGAAAGTAAGACATTCCCTGATCTCCAAGAACTCACAGTCTAATGAGAGGAATAACATGCAAATAACTGTACAAACCAACCATATACAGGATAAATTGGAAACAATCAATAGTAACTAATTAGGGAGTTGCCTGCAGCACTGAGAGACTAAGTGAGTTATGCAGGGTCAAAAAAGTAATACAAGTTAGATAGAGATAGTGCTTGAACTCAGATCTTCCTAATTCCAAGCACTGACTTTGGATTATAGTAAACCATTCTTTTTGACCCCTAAAGAGTTTCCAATATATAATTAAGGTGGCTCGAAAAGCCAGAGAGGAGCCAGTGGCCATGTTTATTTGGGGGCAATCTTAAACCTTGGACAAACGGGGCTCAGGGTATCTCAAGTTACAGATTGCCTTGGTTGATGTAGGTCAGGGGACTATAGACTGTTTCTTTGCTCCCTGGAAGAGGGATGTAGAGGGTGAGGTTATTGTTACACTCTTTTCAGTAGTCTTACACTCTCCATAACCCCATTATGGGTTTTCTTGGCAGAGATACTGGAGTAGTTTGCCATTTCCTTCTCCAGATCATTTGACAGATGAGGAAACTGAGGCAAATAGGGTTAAGTGACTTGCTCAAGGTCACACAGCTAAGTAAGTGTCTGGAAGTCAGATTTGAATTCAGGTCCCTCCTGACTCCAAGGCCAGTATTCCATTTACTTTGTCACCAAGCTGCCTGATAGACTATGAGGTGCATGAGGCTAATTCCCTTAAGTGTCAGAGAGAGGCAAAGCTAAGAAATTGAATGGGGACAATGGATGGTTCAAAGGTACTTATGTGAATAGAGATTTATCTGTTGCTTCCAATCTGTCACTGAACCCCAGCTTTAATTTCAGAGAACCCTGGACCAGGACTCCCAGCTAGAGCTGATATGGCTCTTTTTAATCAGGGATGTTGAAGTTTTCTGCACTGTGAGGCGAAGACCACAGAACCCTTCAATCTGAATGAAAAGGACCTGAGAGGACTCAGTGAAAATGTCCAAAGCTATGGAGAGAATAAGTGGGATGATAACTGACAAAGGTCATCAGACAAAAGGCCCCTTGAGACACTCCTCATCCTAGCTAAAACATCAGACAAAAAGCCAAAGTGGCCCATTTGTTGGCCACTGGAATTTGGCCAATCCATCTCTTCCTTCCGCCTTTATACAATGGGTCCCAATCACCTGGAATGACCTCACTTCTTCCCTGGACCTCTTAGATGCCTTTCAAGGTTCCTCATGTACCACCTCCTATAGGAAGCCTTCTCTGATCTCAACCCTCTTCAAATTATCATGTAAATGTCCAACTGTGTGCTGGTAAATGTTTAACCGCCAATGTTTAACTACCAGCTCTCTGAAAAACCACAACAAAACAAAAAAACATACCTCATTTGTAAACTTAATCTTCACTTGTTATTTTCTTCATCACTTTCTTGAATCTAGACAATTAATTAATTAATAAAGTAATACATCAAGCCCTGATTTGTAGGGTTTGCTGAATTCTGTGGCATAAATTGCTCACACTAACAATTTAACAATCGGCTCTCAAAAGTCTATACCAATTGGTTCCAGTACACCTCTGGATACAAGAAAGGCAAAAGACATGCTACATTATACTTAATAGGATACAGTTCCTGCCTTCACTGTTGGATTTAGGGGTAAGACGATTTGGGTTCAAATCCCCATTCTGCCCTCTTTAGGACCTTGGAGAAGTCACTTTGTTCTCACTATCCCCCACCACTTTTCTCATCAGAGAGATGGGAGAGAAAGAATATGAATGGCTCAACACAAATCTATCCCTACTCTTGGGAGGTGAGAGTGGTATGGAGCTAAGAGGATAGTAGTAGTTTAGAGGACTAGACTTGCAATTAGGAAGATCTGAGTTCAAATCTAGCCTTAGACACTGTGTGACCTTGGCAAATCATTCAACCTCTGTATGCCTCAGTTTTCTCATCTGTGAAGTAGGGATAATAACAGCACCTCCCTTCCAATGTTGTTAGGAGTATTGAATGAGATTATATGTGTAAAGACATTTTGGAAACCTTAAAATGTTATATAAATACTAGCTATTGCCTTTTTTTTTTTTTTTGGCCAGCCAGGTGGTACAGTGGATAGAGCTTTGGACTTGGATTCAAAGACCTCAGTTCAAATTCATCCTCAGGCACTTACTAGCTGTATGACCTTGGGCAAGTCACTTAACTTCTGCCTGCCTTGGTTTCCTCATCCCTAAAATGAGAATAATAATAGCACACACCTCCAAGAGTTGTTGTGAGAATAATATTTATAAAGCACCTTATAAATATTAAAGCAATGTATAAATGCTAGTGATTATTAATAGTATTGTCCCTTGTAAGATATGATCATTCAACCACCATCTTCATATGTGTCAGGTGGCAGAGTAATGATGTCCGAAGGTTTAGTGGAGACTGCCCTCAGGAGCAGGACCACCTCTCAATTTAGAATCACCGAACCTCAGAGTTGAATAGGACTCAGTAGCCATCTAGTTTAACCCAGAACGAAACAGGATTCCCTTCTACAACATACCCGAGAGGTGGTCACCCAGTTTTTCCTCAAAGACTTCTAAGGAGGGGAACCAGTGACCTCAGCCTGCTCCACCTTTGGACAGCTCTAGTCATTAGAAAGTTTGTCCTGACATCAGAACCAACATTGGCCCTTCAATCTTCTATCCACTGCTCCCATCCTGCCTTCTGGGGCTAAGGACGACCACTCTGATTTTTCTTCCAAAGACTTGAAGGCAGCTGTGGCATCCCCTCCCCTCCCCATTCCCCTTAAATTAACAGAATATAAGAGAAGGAAGGTGCTCCACAGACCAATTTAGTTCAACCTCCTTATTTTGTTGATGAGGAATTGAGGACCCGGAGAGATAAAGTAACTCATCAATGGCCCCACAGCTAGCTGTCCATAGCACCAAGATAAAAATCTCTCTTGGGGGCAGCTAGGTGGTGCAGTGGATAAAGCACCGGCCCTGGATTCAGGAGGACCTGAGTTCAAATCTGACCTCAGACACTTGATATTCACTAGCTATGTGATCCTGGGTAAGTCACTTAACCCTTATTGCCCCACAAAAAAAATAAACGAATGAATGAATGAATGAATGAGCAAACAAATAGATAAATGAATGAATGAATGGATAAATAGGTAAATAATGAATAGATATATTAGATAGATAAATAAATGAATAAATAAATAGATGAATGAGTAAATAAATGAATGAATGGATGGGTGGATGAATAAATAAATTAATGTATTAATGAATGAATAGATGAATAGAGAGATAAAGAAATAGATAAATGAATAAATAAATGAGTGAATACATTTTTAAAACTCTCTCTAGAGACCCCCTCTAGAGTAATACCTTTATTAATAGGCCAGTGGAGAATGAGTTTGCTTGCTATTGCACATTTACTAGGACATATTTGGGTGCATACACAATCACTTGAAGAGGGAGATAGCATTAGCAATTGAAGAGATCACAGAAGGCTTCCTGTAGGAGGTGGGGCATGACATGAGCCTTGAAGGCATCTAGAGATTCTAAGAGGTTGAGGGGACAAGTGGGAACATTCGAGACCACTGGGACATAGTGTACAAAGGCAGAAGAGGAGATGGATTGCCAAATTGAGTGGCCAATGAATAGGCTAATTTGGCTTGAATGTCCAATGTTTGAATGGACTTTTTGACTATTTTGACTAGAACATGGAATGCCTGGTAAAACCTTCCATTTCTGTGATCTACTTCCTAGACCTCAAAGGCTCTTCTGAAGCCTCTCCTCTTGCCTGTAGGGGCTTCCTCATAGACATCCTGGGGCCTTAGCAGACTCTGCTATAGTCACTCAACAAGATGTTCCTTCCTTGCCTCCCCTCTTTTGTCGGGACTTATTTCCCCAGGTCCTTCCCCTCCCTGTCCATAGTTTTTATTTTGCCCTCTTTAATCTTCTGTCCTCTGCTGGGAGAAATCCTATCCATGCCCTGGCTCCTTCCGGTTCCTTGCCAAACCAAGGCAGTCCTTCCTTCTCTGACTTCTCCACCACTTGCCTTCCCATAGTCCTTTAAAATCCAAATATAGCACTACCTCCTCCTTTGCAATTTCCCCTGGTCTCTCCAATTGAATGATCTCTTTCCTTTCTCTGAGCTCCTGTAGTTCTTTGAACCTCCTAGTATTGATCACTTTCAAATTCTATCTTGTGTCATAGTCATTGGTGCGCAAGTTTTATATTCCCTTGTTGTCTAGTTGTGTCCAACTCTTGATGATCCCATTTGGGGTTTTCTTGTAAAAAATACTGGAATGGTTTGCCATTTCCTTCTCCAACTCACTGTACCGATGAGGAAACTGAGGCAAACAGAGATAAGTGACCTGCCCAGAGTTACACAGCTAATAAGTGTCTGAGGCAAGATTTGAACTCAGGAAAATGAGTCTTCCTGACTCCAGAACCAACATGCTATCCACTATCCCACCTAGCTGCCCCTTTTATAATTCCTTGCTGAATTGTAAACTCTTCAATGACAAGGCTTGTATCTTATTAATCCATGTCATAGACTCTGAGGATTATATATTTAGAAATGATAGGGCTAATGTATTGTTGGTGAAACTGTGAACTGATCCAACCATTCTGGAGAGTAATTTGGAATTATGCTCAAAGGGCTATAAAACTGTGCATACCCTTTGACCCAAAGAGATCATAAAAAGGGGAAAAGGACCCACATATACAAAAATATTTCTAGCTGCTCTTTTTGTGGTAGCAAGGAATTTGAAATTGAGGGGTTTCCCATCAATTGGGGAATGGCTGAACAAGTTGTGGTATATGAATGTAATGGAATTCTATTGTGCTGTAAGAAACAATGAGCAGGAGGAATTTAGAGAAACCTGGAAGGACTTGCATGAACTCATGATGAGTGAGATGAGCAGAACCGGGAAAACATTATACACAGTATCATCAACATTATGTGTTTATCAACTGTGATAGACTAGATTCTTTTCACCAATCCAACGGTACAAGAAAGTTCCAAAGGATTCATGATGGAAAAGGCTCTCCAAATCCAGAAAAAAAAGGAACTGTGGAATATGGATGCTGATTGGACCATACTATTTCTTTTGTTTTTGGTGCTGTTGTTTTTTTTTTCTTTTTTGAGGTTTTTCCTTTTTGCTCTGATTTTTCTCTTATAACATGACTAATGCAGAAATATGTTTAATGTTATACACACACACACACACACACACACACACACACACACACACACATATATATATATATATATATATATATATATATATATATATATAAACCTATAACAGATTACCTGCTGTCTAGGGGAGGGAGGGAGAAAAATTTGAAATTGGAAATCTTATATAAACAAATGTTGGAAACTATCTCTACATTTAACTGGAAAATAATAAAATACTTTTATTTTAGAAAAAGAAATGAAAGGGACCTAAGACACCCTTGAGTCAATCCATCCACCCCACCCCCACTTATTTTGTAGTTGAGGAACCTGAGGCCCATAGAAGTTAATCAACTATTCCCAGGTCACATAGGTGGCAGAGCTTGGATTTGAACCCAGGTCTTCTGACTATAAATCTAGCACTATCCTCTATAGTGCCCAACACAAAGACTTATGCACATATGATACTCAACTCATGTTTGTTGATTGATTGAATGAATGAATGAATGAAGACGAAAATACATTATTGGAAGGGATTCATTGAGGAGAAAGGGTGTATCAGGGACTGTTTCTACAGACTGGAAAAATAAGATCAAGACCCCCCCCCAATCTGACCCCACCTGATACTTCCCACTTTATCTCTAATCAGCTAGGTGGCACCATGGTTACAGGGCTCTGGATCTGGATTCAAGAAGTCTCAAATTCAAATCTATATTCAAACACATACAAGCCAGGTGACCCATGGCAAGTCACTTAATACCTGTCTCAGTTTCCTTATCTGTAGAATGGGCATAATAATAGTAGCTACCTCCTAGGGTTGTGGTGAGGATCAAATAAGACATGTAAACACTTTGCAAACCTCTATTTCTGATGAAGTGTGGATGGCGGTGCCCAAACTAGGTCACATTAACAATGGGTATTGAGCCCATTTTTTTAATAAATGAAGAAACTGAGTAACCAAGTTTAAATAACTAAAGCTCCATTGAAGACTTGGGACTGGAAGCCAATTTACCTGCTTCCAAGCGCAATGCTTTTGTCACTCCATACATGCCTCTTTGTATAGGTCTTGCCATGGTAAAGATAAGGTAATCACCATCTGTAACAAATGATAACCAAGTTAACATTATGATTAATCCAGGCACTCTCAGGATGGACTGGGGAAATAGCCCAGATGGGAACCCATTAAATCTGGACCTTGCCTCAGAGGTTTGATGCTCCCAGACACCGTCCTTTGTGATGCAGAGTCTCCAACACAGCACTCCTATGAACCTGGGGGCTCCCCAGCAGAGAGCTCTGGTGTTTCCCAAGGCAGAGGGGAGGAGGGGCAGGAAGCGCTTCATGCCTTCTTTCCCAAGATAAAGAATGGAACGGCAGTGGCTTAAGTCCTTGACCACTGTCTAGCAGCCTGGTATCCTCTGCATTTTCTTAGCCTGCTGACTGGAGTGTGTTCTCCCCTGTTTTCTGAACAGTATGGCCAAATTAGTGAAGGAATTCAAACATTCAGGAAGAGCTGGTTTCTCTTCCTCCTTTCCCCCAGAACAAAACCTGCAGAGGAATGCCATAAGGTTTGCAACAGCTTTTTCTGAAGCTTAAGGTGGGAGAGAGGCAGATACCTTTAAAGCCAGGAAGACCTGATCCCAAGTCAGACTTGGCTGTGTGTCCCTAAGTAAGTCACCTAACCTCTCTCTATTTGGTGGGGTCAAACTCAAAGAGAAACAGGGACCACTAATCTGTCCATAAAGATCCATGTGGATTGTATAGTGATTTAATTTTACAACATAATATTATTGTTTTATTGTTTTTATTCATTTTATTATTTCCCAGTTATATCTTAATCTGGTTTGGGACCAATCAAGAGTGTTGGGAGGGGCAGCTAGGTGGCTCAGTGGATAAAGCACTGGCCCTGGATTCAGGAGGACCTGAGTTCAAATCTGGCCTCAGATACTTGACAGTTACTAGCTGTGTGATCCTGGGCAAGTCACTTAACCCCCATTACCCCACCAAAAAAAAAGTGTTGCAGATCACAGGCCACATGTTTGACACCTGCTCTGGGTAACTGTCAAGGAATCTAAGTTTGAGAGAAAATGGTGGCCTTCATCCAGGAGTTCCATATATATATATTTGTTTTTTGTTTTGTTTTTTGTTTTTTTGTGGGGCAATGGGGGTTAAGTGACTTGCCCAAGGTCACACAGCTAGTAAGTGTCAAGTGTCTGAGGCCAGATTTGAACTCAGGAACTCCTGAATCCAGGCCCGGTGCTTTATCCACTGTGCCACCAGTTCCTTATATATTTTTAAATTTTTTTATCTATTTTATTTTGCACTTGAGAAATAAAACAAACATATCCATAACATAGTAGAATAGAAAAAAAGATGATCATACATGAAGCTGCAAACCTATTACATACAACTTAATGAAACTGAAGGGCCAGTTCTTATCCTATTCTGTGGTCTGCGGGAGGGCAAATGAAGCTTCCAAGTAAGTGCTAACTGAATGAGGCAAAGCTTTAATACCCAAGAGTGCCCAAAGAAGGAAGGTAGAACAGTTGATCTCTGGGAGGGTAGGATCTATCTTATTTTGGGCTCTTTCCCCCCATCACCTGGCCTGACCAGGTACTCATTATTCATTGAATTGAATTAAAGTGACAGGAGGTGGGTGAGGCTAGTCCAGGAAGGCTTCCTGAAGGAGGTGGTGTTTAGCATGACTTAGAAGGAGGCAAGGCTCTACATTTGGGAGAGAGGAGAGGAGAGGTAATAGCTCAGAGGTAGGAGAAGAAGGAGCCTGAAAAGGAGGAAGAGTGAGATATAGAAAAAGAGGGAAGTATACAATTGAAAAGGAGTGGTTCATAGCAGAAGGGAGCTGTATGCTCATGGGAAATTAAGGCAGCTAAATGAGAAATCAGAGGGAGATAATAGAGCTGGTAGTAAGCCTTTGAATACCTTGAATACCACAGCTAGCAAAGTGCCTGATACACAGTAAGCATTTAATAGATGTTTGTTCATCTGAGTTGACCTTGTGCCTCCAAGGTCATAGAAAATGTGTTGTTTGGTTTTACAAGGTAAGGCTCTGGGGGCGGGGGGGGGGGGGGGCTACGAGTATATTAGGAAGTGACATCAATGTTTAAAAAAACTGTCACTGAAAGAGCTCATATCTCCCCTACAGCCTAGATAATAGGGATCATCAATACACCAAGTAGGCTTAGTCTAGGCAGCTGAGGCCCACTTGTGGGGTACCTGCTTAGTATTTTTCTACATGAACAAAAACAACACCTCATTTCTCCTTCATCCCTAGAGACCCTCCAGCCTACTGACCACCAAGGACCTGCTGTGACTGTAAATGGGAACCCCAAGAGGATCAGACAGAATTAAGGGGTGGGACTTCATTCAAAGATATTTCTTACAGAAACCACTGGTGTGTCTTTTAAAAAAACAAAACAAAACAACAACTATGGTACAGAAGACCCTGTCAAGCATAGGGAGGGGCAAGTAGGAAGGCTTTTTACTCATCTTTCTGCCACTCCCTTGAAAGACAAGGGCCCTGGAGATCTGGCCTACAGAACAATCAATTCATGCAGTATGGTAGCATTTTCACTGCAGCCTGGATCTGGATAAACAGACTCCCCTCACCCCCACCACTCATCTGGGCCATTTTTGGTCCCAGGGACACAGTACAAATGATGAGAGGAGGAGTAGTTCAGGGCATCTGTCCTCAAAGGGAAAGCCTGGCTCTGACCTGCAGTTACCAATAAGTGGACAGTTAGCATTTTAAAGCAAGCAAAGTATTTAATCTATATAATCTCATTCACCCCTGGAAGTAAATGGGTTGTGGGAGAGTAGGATGGAGGTGAATCTCTCTATTCAGAGTGGGGCTACAGCCAGAGAGTCCATCCATGTGATTCTGGGATCAAATGGGAGAAAAAAAACCTGTGTGGAGGCACTGAAAGACTTGACTGACAGGCACAACTAGGGACCCTCACTTAATTAACCTTCAGATCAGGGAGGAAAGAAAAAGGAGGGAAACAGAGGCCATAAGCAGTTTCTCTGCTGTCCATGCAGAAGTAACAGGTAGAATTCTCTCCTTAGCCTTCCCCCCACTGAATTTCTAAACAGGGAGAGCTTGGATAGACAGGTTTAACCAACCCTGTCTCCTACCGAATCTTATATGGAACAATGTGGCACTGTGATTAGAGAGCTAGACTTGGAAGGAGAAAGACACAACTTTGAAACCCTCCTCTTAGTCTTGCTAGCTAAGTGGTCAAAAACAAATCATTTCACTTCTCTGAGACTCAGTTTCCTCTTGTAAAATAGAGGCAATAATACCAGCACTACCAGCCTTCAAAGGGTTGCTTCAAGGGGCAAATGAGATAATGCAGATAAGTATTTTGCTCACTTTAAAGAGCTGTCTAACTGTCCACTATTGGTACTTGCTGGTCAGTTTCCCCCTTTGAGGACAGATGCCTCAACCTACCCCCACCCCATCATTTGTAGAGTGCCTATAGGACCCAACAGGGATCATTTGGTTGGTAGTGTGGGGGAGGGAGTCTGTCTATCCAGAGTGGGGCCGCAGTGAGATACTGCAGGACTTGCTGCATTCAGTCCCCTGGCATTGCTCTAGTGGGTAAAAGAAAGGGAAGCCGAAGGGTGGGGAGGGGGGAGGGAGGGAGATCAGGAGGGAGATCAGGAGGGAGGGAGTGGGGTCTGCAGATACTGTCTGGCATCGTTATAATAATAGCAACACTTCTTCCTGTGAGGCTGGATTCCTTATATCTGTTGGGGATTGTTGCTATTGATTTCTTCCTCCTTGTCGATTTCATTGTGTTGGCAAGAGCCAAGGGGATATGGATCTCCCCTGAAGTTAAATCCTCTTGTCTCTTACCAAATCCCCAATCCCAAGACCTCTCTAGAAATGACCCGAGTTCCATATAAGATTAGGATCCGGGCCCTGAGCTTAGTCAAGAATTATTATTATTAATTATTCATTTCCCACTGCTAGGAATTCAGGGCTGGTATGGTCAGGATTTGGGGTGGGTGGGAGAGGGGTATAGACCCAGTGACATTAATCTCGTGAATATCCATTTTCTGATTGTTCTAAGGAAGTTTAAGGTTATGCTCTGGGGTCAGCGCTCCCCTTAGCTCTGGCTGAGCTGGGAGCTCCCCCCCCATTTTATTCCAATTCTCCTTCCCCAGGGCCAGGTAAGAATGGTGATGCTGGGGCGCATGAAATTTGCTCTGTATGCGCTGCATGCGGGACTGCAGAGCCGGCGAGAAGTCTTGGTTTTTTCACCCCGGCCCCCCCTCGCCCCCAAGCCGCCAGCTTTGCCATAATCTGCGAAAATGGAGGCTCGAGCTGCTGATCCAGAAGGGTAAATTGGAGCAGGGGATCTTTCCCTTTTGCATGCCTCCTATCTTCCAGTACCGGGGCCACTGTAGTCCCAGCCAGCCGTCTGCGGGAGGGAAGGGGCCCCGGGGGGTGGGGGGTGGGGGGGTCTTCTTTGGCCATGCAAGCCCTCTGCAAAAGAATAGGTACAATACTGACCACGAGCCCAGTCCTGTTGGGCAGCACCTGGGCCTGGATGGCTCCCGGTGGGGAGAGGGGAGGAATGGCCTTCATCTCTCTAAGTAGAGATGCAGGAATCAGGACCTGGGTAGCAAGCATCTGAAGCCTGGGGAACGCGGCCGTGCGCAAGATGCTCCAAGACTGGGAGGCTGGTCTCAGTCAGTGCTGGTCGCTAAATCATAGTCCTTCGGCCGGGAAGAGCTCAAGGGAGGCCGGGCCAGATCACCCGGGCAAAGGTGCATTCTCCAGCCCCTACTGAAATGGCTTTGGGGTCCTGGGCTCGGGAGGCTGAGAAGTCAGACTCTGAGGGGTGTTTGCCCTTTCCCCAGGCCTCCGGCGAGCTGCAGAGCTTCCTCTCCTTAGAGAGGAAGGAGGCTGAGATATGGGGCTGCTGCCCCGTTACCCGTCCATCTGGCTCTCCGCTTCCTCTGCCCTGCAAGGGTCCAAGAGGGAACCAGACTCTCGGCGCTTCCACGCCTGGACCCTGGGGGAAGCGAAGGGGACAAAGGAATAGGCTGTTTCCCTACGTCCCCGGGAAGGGGCTCAATCCGGGCCGGGAAGGCGAGGGTTAACGGGAGGTGCTTTCTGGTGCAAGGCTTGGCAGGAGTGTACTACTGGGTTGCTGGAGAGCGGAGAAGGGAGAGGAGGGTTAAGCTGCAGTCTGGATTGGAGAGAGCCCGGGGGTGCTCTGGGCCGGAACCCCCAGGAGTGATGAATGCAGGACGGGGGACCCCTCGATGCCCTGGGGCCTGCGGGATCGGGTTGCTTAAGGGCCAGCCCCGAAGCCTCTTCCCTCTCTCTCTCCCCCCCTCTCAGTTCTGCCATCCCGCCTTGAAACAGAGCTAGGCAGAGCTTTCCATCGTCCTGCAAAGGAAATGCGAGGGGTTTTCTCTAGGGGGGGCAATCAATGGTCGGCCGGAGATACCTCTTAGCTCAAATGCCACCCCTGTCTGAGGAAGGCCGGTGGCCCTGGGATCCTTGGGGGAGAGTAAGTCTGTGGGCTTTGGCGGCTGCCAGGGCTGAGGAGTGGGGGAGGGGGGCTTCAGAGAGGGAGGGGTGGTGTTTGCCCTGCAAAGTTGAGCTCTTGGACGATATTTTTCTGTTTTCCCCAGGACTAACTCGGGTCAGGGCTTTCCATCAACTACCCCCACTCCCACCCCAAGCCGATGAGGCTTTAGCCTGGGCACATTCTTGGTTTGCCTGAGGGTCCCAGTGGGCCCTGTAACCCCTTCCTCCATCTCCTTCTCCACCCAAGAGGAAGGCGTTGGGGGGTGGGGAGAGGTGGAGGGGGGAAGAGGTTCTCCAAAGAGCTTGACCTGGCCACGCTGCCTGACCTGTCTCCTTTGCGAGAAGGAATCGCTGGGTTGCCAGGTGGAGGGGAGCCAGCTAGAAAGGATGGGGAGCTGACCCGCAGTGGTCCCAGGGCACGATGGAAGTGGAGCCCCTAGCTAGAGGGAGGGGTGGGCAGCCAGGTCCCTTAGAGTGCGAGGACAGCTTCCGGAGGCCCCATGTGTTGCCCAGGGTAGGTGGGAAACTGCCCCACATGCCCCTAGAAGCCGGGTCTTGGCAGCCGCTTCCTCAGAACCCCATTTCCACCTTGCTGATGTTTTTTCCAGGCAACGTCACACCTCCTGAGGACGACGGGGAGGACACTGGGTTTCGCTGAGGTTTGCATCTTACCGCCGTCAAAGCGGAGGCTCCAGACACGAGCTGGGCTGCCCCGGAGCCAAGGACCATACTGGCCAGGTTTCCTCTACAGTCAAACGCCAGGGCTCACCTCCGGGAGCCCAAGCCTGCCCTTCTGCCCAGAATGACTCACCATTCTTCCTGACTTGGGTGCTAGGACAATATGGGGAGCTCAGCTGTCTGTTTGTGTATCTAGGATTCCCCCAGAGTCTCAGCGGCTTGGTTACTAAGAGACCTCCCTGATTCCAGCTCCTCCAGGTAACCCAATTTGTTGTTTTGTCATTTGCCGTTTGCCTAAAGCCTGTGGTGCAGCCCCATGCTAAGCACCCTCCCATCCTCTTCCAGAACTGGGGGAGACTG
This sequence comes from Dromiciops gliroides, assembly GCF_019393635.1. NCBI lineage: Eukaryota > Metazoa > Chordata > Mammalia > Microbiotheria > Microbiotheriidae > Dromiciops > Dromiciops gliroides. The sequence continues at coordinate 437,975,675 of NC_057864.1, read as the reverse complement.
CTGGGGCACAGGTATTTGCAAGTGAATAGTTCAGTGACAAGAGTTGGGATGGTGGTTGGGAGGGGGCTGTGCTGGAAGGAACGGGAGTGGTGAAGAAGGAGACTTGATTTCCCTCCCCCTAGCCACCATCTAGGGAGCTGCCTGCTTTAGGTATAGTGGTGTGGCTTTCTTGAGAGACTGCTCAGTGCCTCCTCTGTGCCCCCTCAGGACCAGCAGTAGGAATAAAGTTGTTAGGGTCTGAAGGATTGGGGAGGAGGGAGAAGACAATTTATATTGAAACTCCTCACTGGCCAAAAAATGGGAGACAAGCAGCAATGGCTTTGGGGTATGCTGGCCACTACTCATATTGTAATGCTCTTACCTGACTCTGTTTTTCAGCCGAGCCAAGCAGGCGCTCTTTGGTGTGCAGAGCCCCCCCAGTGCTCTCATGTTCAAAGCCAAGCTGATACGCCCGCTTTTCTGGGGGACATTAGCATTGTCCTGAAAGTCCATTGCCCTGGGACAGCTGGAAGGTGCAAAGCCAGGAGCCTTTCCCAGCCCCCATTATGACAGTGGCTACTGGAGACCCAGCAGATGAAGCTGCCGCCCTCCCTGGGCACCCCCAGGACACCTACGACCCCGAAGCTGACCATGAGTGCTGTGAGAGGGTGGTAATCAACATATCCGGATTGCGCTTTGAGACACAGCTCAAGACACTAGCCCAGTTTCCAGAGACCCTCTTAGGGGACCCTAAGAAGCGAATGAGATACTTTGATCCACTCCGAAATGAATACTTTTTCGACAGAAACCGCCCTAGCTTTGATGCCATCTTATATTACTACCAGTCTGGGGGTCGGTTAAGGCGCCCTGTGAATGTCCCCTTGGATATCTTCTCAGAAGAAATCCGCTTTTATGAACTGGGTGAGGAGGCAATGGAGATGTTCCGAGAGGATGAAGGCTACATCAAGGAGGAAGAGCGTCCTTTACCAGAAAATGAGTTTCAGAGACAGGTGTGGCTTCTGTTTGAATACCCAGAGAGCTCTGGGCCAGCTAGGATTATAGCTATTGTATCTGTCATGGTGATTTTGATCTCCATTGTGAGTTTCTGTCTTGAAACTTTGCCTATTTTTCGGGATGAGAATGAAGACATGCCTGGTGGTGGGATTCTTTCCATACCTACTCTAACAGCACCATTGGGATACCAACAGTCCACTTCCTTCACTGATCCTTTCTTCATTGTGGAGACACTATGCATCATCTGGTTCTCCTTTGAGTTCCTAGTCAGGTTCTTTGCCTGTCCCAGCAAAGCCGGTTTCTTTACCAACATCATGAACATCATTGACATCGTGGCCATCATCCCGTACTTCATCACCCTTGGGACTGAGCTGGCAGAGAAGACAGACGACGCCCAGCAAGGCCAGCAGGCAATGTCATTGGCTATCCTTCGTGTGATCCGGTTGGTAAGAGTCTTTAGGATTTTCAAGCTGTCCAGACACTCCAAAGGGCTCCAGATCCTAGGTCAGACCCTCAAGGCCAGCATGAGAGAGTTGGGCCTCCTGATATTCTTCTTATTCATCGGGGTCATTCTCTTCTCTAGTGCTGTCTATTTCGCAGAGGCAGATGAGCGAGATTCCCAGTTCCCTAGCATCCCCGATGCCTTCTGGTGGGCAGTCGTCTCCATGACAACAGTAGGCTACGGAGACATGGTCCCCACCACCATTGGGGGAAAGATCGTGGGTTCCCTTTGTGCAATTGCAGGTGTCTTAACTATTGCCTTACCAGTCCCTGTCATAGTGTCCAATTTCAACTACTTCTACCACCGGGAGACAGAGGGAGAGGAACAGGCTCAGTACTTGCAAGTGACCAGCTGTCCAAAGATCCCATCTTCCCCTGACCTAAAGAAAAGTAGGAGTGCCTCTACCATTAGTAAGTCTGATTACATGGAGATCCAGGAAGGGGTAAACAACAGCAATGAGGACTTTAGAGAGGAAAACTTGAAAACAGCCAACTGTACCCTGGCTAACACAAACTATGTGAATATTACCAAAATGTTAACTGATGTCTGATTGAAACCTATTAGCATATTTACAGCTCAAGTGGAACTAATGCAGATATTGCGTAATAGCCTGCATTGTAGCTGTGTCCTAACCGCGTGTACTTGGTTCTGCATGGAAAGCAAGACTTGTGAAGTGATATTTTTTATTTCTTAATTTTTTAAAAATTTAGAACACAGACTATCCTGTATGTGGCTTTCATGCAGACTTTCATCACAGATTTAGGGGTTTCCAAAGACTGAAGGTGTAGAAAGGCAGGTGCAACTCATGAAGTCAGAATTCAGAAAGGGACATTCGAACCATCTCGTGTAAGCAGCATGATCTACTAGTGTCAGTGTGTCATCTCTCCCCATGAACTGCCCTTAGCACATGCAAGGGACTCCCCTCCCCATCAGACTTTCTGGTCAGCCCTCCCTTCTTTCTTCCCTTTTCCTTCCCCCCCCCCTCCCCGCCTTCTCTCCTCCCTCCCCATAGCCAGAACGGATCCTGGCTTCACTTTTTAAAGCTCTGGTAACTATTCCAAATGTCATCCCCATGTTTTGCATTGAAAAGAACACACAGCCGTGTGTGCAGAATCACTTTCTGTGTCACCGGCTTGGTGAATTGCAGTTGCCAAGTGGAGGACTGCTGAGGCTGGTTTCATAACGGAAAATACTGCATTCGACTCTTTCTCTGCAGTGTCAGTGCGAGGCCCAGGGGAGGGACAGCTCGTGTGACCCAAGATGGGCTGTTAAGACTCAAATTTCATGCTCGAGTCTTAGGGGAGAAACCAACCGACTAAGGAACCTCTCTGCCTGGAGGGTCACCGTTTCCTAGTTTTCAGGGTCGCCAAAGAGAACGACCGATCCCTCCATGACACCTGAGTTTCCCAGAGTCTCCTTTGCTAATGTGGTAGCCTCTTGGCATACTGATACTGCAGTGAAACCCAACAGTGCTTCAGCACTCTGCATGGGGAATTGTTGCATGAATCTCAATATCTAATACACATGAGATTAATCTGTTGTGTTTTTCTTTTCAGAGTAGTCTACACACACAGTATTCATGCTTATAGTATTGATAGATTCGGGATGGCACTGAGTTAGGGGACTTTTTTTAAACCATGGGAAACCAAAAAAAAAAAAAGTCCTTAATCGGGGAGAGGAAAAGATATAGCGTGAGACTCCCTGGGAAAAGGGAAGCCAGACCTTTTGTGTGCGCTCCACAGTTCTTCCAGGCAGGGGCACAGACCTCAGCTGAGCCAGGAAGGTGAAATAGCGAGGAAAAGCCTGAGCAGATCGTGTGGACTGCACCTTAGTCATTAATCTTGTTGCAAGCAGGATTTTTACAGTTGGCCAGAGCATTTAGTTGTGAGAGCAGGTGGATCTGTGGATCCAATGTACATATATCCAGTATCCCCTTCATGTGTTCCTCAACCTACTTACCTACCTACCTAGCTAGAGATTAAAAAAAATAGTTGCATTCAAACATAATATAAGCTTATGCAATATTTTTGACACAGGGCAATTTATGCATGTGTTCTGACTATGTGCACTAGTGCGTGTATATGACTTACTACATATACGCGGGCAAACACACAACACACACAAATATAAGTATAAATAGTAGTTTATATACGTGTATATATATATGTAAATGTATACTCTCTGGAGTTCAGGTTCAGAGGGCAAGGCCATTGCTCTGTGAGCTGGGGAAATGACTCATGTATGTCTAAGAGGCCTCACGAGTTCATGTTGGATTGATCCTCATTTTGGATTGGCTCCCTCACTGGGCTATGGTTTGCTGCCACCACCTGAGACACTCCAGCCTGTGTGGTTTCTTAGACCATTACAAAATGTCTTTCTGCCCTCCATGTGCTGCAGCTCCAGTCCCCGTGGCTGAAGCTTGTCTTACTGAGTGCACAAGGGCCCATGGCCCTCACGGTTCCCTCAAGCTGCCCCTTGGCCTAGCTCCAGGGGCAACCTTTTCATCACCGGTCCTGAAATCCAGCAGGACAGAATTAACTCCATCACCATCTCCCCTCACCCCACCCCCACTCCTTCTCTCTTTTGGTTTTCTCCTCACCTGGCTCTGTCTACCCAGCCCCTTCCATGGCTCTCTCCTCCCAGAGGTCTCCTGATTGAACACCAAGGCTAACAAGGACCCAGAAACGTTGGTCTTTAACTTTACTATCTAGAAAAGTACAAAGGTAAATCTGGATAACTGAAATCTACATGTGGTCCATTAACAATCTTTGGACCACCAGACTCAACCTCCATCCCCCCATAACTCCTTCCTCCCATTAGACCTGCTGAAGAGGGAGCGTGGCATAGTAGGGAGGGCAATGGTATTGGTGTCAGGAAGCCCTGGGCTTCAATCCTGCCTTAGAAAATTACTAGCTACATGATTCTGAGCAAGTCACTTAACTCCCCGGCATCTCAGTTTCCTTAACTGTAAAATTACAGGATTAGACTTGATAAATCCCCTAAGTCCATTCAGGGTCTAAATTGATTATCCCAAGTGGGTTATATGAGTTTCTTCTTTTATTCTTCTATCCTTTTCCCTCTTCCACCAGCCTCTCTCTGGAGGAAGCTAATAAGGAATGAAAAAACCCTAGGCTTTGTGAGGAGTGGCAAGATCAGAGCCCTATGCCATCCTCTAGAGCTGAATTTGTCTAAGATTCCCACAAAAACAACGATAGAGCTCTGTGAGCTCCAACTTTTGTCATAGGCTCATCTCACTGTCTGCCAATTGGCTCAGTACCTGTAGTTGTCCTGGGGAGGCATTGAGACAGGCATCTAATGGTTATGCACCACTTCTATGCATGGACTCCTGGGCACAGTCAAGGCCCACGGTGTGCTCTCATGGACCCACACATCTTTCAGGGGTTTGCCCAGCTCTGTGTAGTCATCATTATATGCATCCAGTCCATATGAGGCTGTTCTGAATTTATAGGAATTAAGAAGGGTATGTACCATCCTGATCATAGTTGAAAGGGAAACAACCCATATCTATAGACTCTAGGTCAGCGCGGTAAGTATTTTATTACAATATCCTTCTAGAGAGGAGTTAAGAGCAAAGGTTTCCCTTGTGGGATAGAAAGTCCTCTTAAAAGAAAGTCAAACTCGACCCTCTTTTCAAGAGACACAAATACATGCAATAGATACACGTGCAAAAGACACACAATATGACATGCAAAGATGGGCAAAACCCCCAGAAAATACATAGGACCAGACCTATGTGGTCCTACCCACAATCCAAATGCACAAATACAACACGCACAAATAATACACACATGACACCCAACATACACAGACACAACCAACACATACCAGGAGAATCGACATTTCTCTGCTCATGGAGCTAAAAAGGATAAGCACAAACAAAAGTAGATTCTAAAATAAGATTTATCCCCTTAGCCTCATCTGCTGCCCCCCCAAAGCCTCCTACACACACACACACACACACACACACACCTCCCAGCTACTTAGGGTTGCTTTTGTACTCCCTGAATTCTTTCAGGTGCATCTACTTTTACATCTCTTGGTGACTTTCTCAACTTCATTATCTATTTTTTTTCTTCTCTTCTTCCTACTTCATCCAATCCCAATTTTTCCTGTCTAAGGAAAAACCTTCATCTGTGAGTAAAGATAGGTGATTGGACCATCTCTTCCAGAAGGGCTTCTGATTGGAGCAGAGAACCTTAAAAGATAGCGCATAAAATAATTTGTTTTTCTTCCCAGAAATCTAGGGCTCAGAGAGAGCAGGCAGTGCTTGATGTGCAAACTTACTGTCCTACCGTACTACTTCCTCCAGAGAATACCACCTCCCCCAGGCCACATCTATACCACAGTTCCATTAATCCAGTGGGTTTAGTTGTTGTTGGTGATTTCTTTGTTTGTTTGGGGAAGGTGGGATGGAGTATAAGCAGCTTGGTGGCACAGTAGGTAGAGAGCTGGGCTGGGAATCAGGAAGGCCTAAATTCTAACCCTGCCTCAGACACTTAGCAGTGTGATGCCTGGACCCATTCCTTAGTCTCAGTCTTCGTTTTTCTCAGTAAAAAAGGAGATCCTAATAGTACCTACTTCTCAGGAATGTTCCAAAAATTAAAAAAAATCAGATGAAATAATATATCAGGCACTCGCAAAACACTATACAAACGTTCGCTAATTTTATTGTTATTTTTCCTGCATTACTGGAATCTCTAGGCTCAGTTCTAGTCTCTTTGAGGCTGCTGGCTACCGAGAAACAAGAGTCATGGGCTGGGAGCAGCAGAAGAGGAATACCAAGGCTGTCACTCAGGTCATGGATAGCCAGTTTAGATAAATAAGGAGAAATGACATTTTATCTGGGGCAGGGGAATAGTTAACCAACCTTCCTGAAACAACAATTCCCCGGATCCCAGTTATTGAAACCAACCTGCTACTATTGTTTAGTCACATTGGGATTGCTAATGAATTGGGCGGTTGATAAAAAGTGGGCTCCCCTCACTCCTCAGTGCATCCCTAGAAGGTAACTGCTGAGACGTGAGGACTTCTAGTGCTAGCCTGAGTGAAACATAGGAAGCTAAATTGATTACTTTAAAAAAATGGGGGGAGGGAGTGCTGGATTATGTCTTTTTGTTAAAGATAGATACAAGGCTGCACCTGTGATTTCCTCTGTATAGGATACAAGTGGGGAAATCCCCTCTACCAATGTCAGTCAGAACTTTCTCTTAAGTTTACAGTCTTAAAAGAATCACCTAGAGCACTGAGATTTGATCCAAGTTAAGTGACTTAGCCAGGATCACAAAACCAGTATGCATCTGTTAAGGGCTAAAATTCTAGCTAAACTGTCTAAAATATCTAATGAGTGGTCGCCAATAAATTATAAGCTTTAGCAAGAGTTAGACTTTTAAGCATTTATTAAGGAGAATAAGAATTTTGGTAAAGAGAGAGAAAGGCCTAGATTCCTATCTATTAAAGGGAGAGCACATTTCTAGCTCCGCTCTCCACCAGAGTCCAAAGGAAAGAGAGCGCGAGACTGAGCGCCAGTCTCTTCCTTCCTCCTCCCACTAGCCTGTGTCACTTCCTGACTCCTGGTCTTGCCCTCAAAGACCTTTGCTTCATGGGCAGAACTCTTCTACAGTAAGTATCCAGCAGGTGGCGTCATTCCAATCGTTACACATCAAAGGCAGGACTTGACCTCGGGTTTTCTCAGCTTCCGGGCCAGCTCTCTATTTACTGTGCCACTCTAAAACCTTAGTCAAATGATCTAAGAATTGTCCACTATTGTGGATTATCTCAATGTGTCTCTAGTTCCTCTGGCCTCATGGGAACAATTAAGTTGACTTTCTAGCTTGCCCTAGTGAAGGCCAGTAGTTGAAGCAGTGTGCTTCTGGTCTAGGAGCACAGGGCCCAGGAGACTCTAAGTTTTCCCTCTGATGGCCTTCCTTCCATTTTTTTGCCCACTTTCACTTTGTCAGAGGCATGTCCAGAGGCATAAAAGACAGCTCAGCCATTGATGGAACTTTTGCCACAAAGTTGTGCCTTAAGCTCCAGTTGACAAGATGGGGTCTGTTTGGAAGACGAGAACTGACTTTCCCTTTGGTTTCATGTATGGTCTGTGTAGCCTGAGTTTCAGAACCCAGAATATGGAAGAAATGGGATGGAATTTTCAGAGTGCGATGAGGAAGACGAACCCTAGGAGAGAGGAGGAAGATTAGGCTGAGGAAATGAAAATGGAACTGGGCAATTGACAGGCTAAACTATGCAGAAGCCAAAAGATAATGGAAGATGAGAGTCCCTGAGTTTATTAGGGTTTTTGTGGTGCTTTGCAATCTCTCTCCCATCTCCCTCTCCCCCTCTCATTCCCACTTCCTTTTATCTATATTCCTCTCTCTCTCTTCCCCTTCTTACCATCCCCCCTTTATCCATTCTCCCTTTCTTTCCCTTTCTCTTTTCTCTTCCCCATTTCTTCTCTCTCTCTCTCTCTCTCTCTCTCTCTCTCTCTCTCTCTCTCTCTCTCTCTCTCTAATCTCTCCTTTCCTCCCCCCTCCCTCTCCTAATCTGTATTCCTTTGGGATCTAGGCACCTCACAATACCAGGGTGACATTTTAGAAAAAATAAACCCCAAACATTTAAGACCTCCAAGGTGGCCTGACCTAATCTCACTGCCCCTAAAACCACTGATCTGACTGGGGAAAGGCTTCTCCATAAACTTTTCCATTGACTTAAAATGTAATTCCCTTCCCCTAGTGTCTGTGTTACTACCTAAGGTAAAGGAGCTGTGAGGCTTTCAAACCCTAATCACCTTCTTTGACTTTGGTACTTGTAGCCAGTGAGACCTCCAGGAACTCCCACGAACTTCCTCCCCATTAGTCCCTTTCATAAAACATCAGCACCTACCCCCTTGGAAGTGAATGTGGACAGTGCTTCTTTCTGTTCATGCTTCCAAAGTCCCTAATGCTTCAGGGAGGCGTTCATGTCATTGCTATTCATAGCTATAGAGATCAGGACACAATGTGAAATACTAATGATCAAATATTAAAATGGCACCCTGGCTCCATCATCCAGGAGACATATGTTTTGGACTATCTATCCAGAAGTGGAAATGGGTTGAACTGAGCCACCCATGTATTCATTCATTCATTCAACAAACGTTCATCCTTCCATCTTTTTTTTCTCCAGTTCCCTCTTATGACCAGCAGAAAGCCCTCTAAAGGTAGTCAGTTTGGTTTAAGCATGCAGTCTAAGATTGCAGAATGAAGTCCTTCCCTGTTTTGCCCTCAACTCCTACCCATCCATACCATGATCTTAGTCTCCCTGATGTTCTAACCACTTGAGCCAATTAGTAAATAACCATGAGTCACACATGTTCTCCAGGATTAGGAGGCAGCCTGGGGTAGCACTGGACTTGGAGCTACTTGGGTTCTACTTCAGATTCTGCCACTAATTAATTAGCTGTGTGACCCTAGGCAAGTTGCTTATTCTCTCAGGGCCTCAGTTTCCTCATCTGTAAAATGAGGAGAGAAGACTAGATCACCTCCAATGTCCCTCCCACTTCCAACATTCTATGTGCTGTGGTGGACAGTCGTTATCCTCAGTCCTGGCCCCATCTTACTCTTGGAGTCCAGTCATGACCCTTCACTTTGGTTAAGATGCTGGATCTCTGACACATCCTCTACTGGGCCAGTCCCTCCCTCAAATGAAAACAAGCTGGTCAATGCTGCCCTCCCCTAAGCTTACCTGACCCTTTCCCCATCTCCATCCACCCATCACACTCCATTTTTCACATTTTATTTATCTTTTGAAAAAAAAAAGGAGGAAAAGTGCAATAAAATAAATAGTGACTGTTTTCTTTAGCAATAGCTGTTTCAAAACCTTGCTCTCAGGACTGAATAGTGATAACACCTGGATTCTAGGGTAAAGACTGGGGTCCCTGGGTGCTCACTCACCATTCAGTAACTTCCTCTCTCCTTGGCACTCGGTTAGCCCGAGTTCTTTTGCTTTGAAGCCCCTGACCCTTCTCCCAGTATGTAAATGTGTATAGATGGGAAATACCCACAGGAAGTATGCAAGGTAGGCAATAAGAAGGTGGGGGGCTGGGAGGGAGACTGCATGTGCACAACCTCTTTTTCTCTATCTACTACTATGAACTGGCAGGGTTCTGTTCAACCCCTCAATGCCGAAACCATGAATCTGAGTAGGCTCACACTAGGCCATCAAGTTAGCTCTGAGTCTATCTCTGGCAGCTCTTAATGGAAGCCCAGAAGAAAGGGTTTACCAAGAGATTAGAATAAGGCATCCCGGGCCATTATGAAAAGATCCTTTCTGTGGATTAAGAACCATTATCTAATCTTTTGGCCCTCCCTAAATGGAAAATGGTTTCCTGAGGGCATTTCAGCATTGGGGCTTGGACAGGGGCAGGATGGATGACTTGCTTCCCTTCAAAATGAAGACAATGCTGACTTTTTGGAAGAGCCCTTTAACCAAAAGAACATGTATGAATGTTATGGGAAGTGGGGTTAGGGTTATGGTCAGCTGGAGAAAATAAAGGGAGGCATTCACAGTGACCCAGTTCCCAAAATGGATATTCAGATGAACTGAGTTGGGACAGGGGATGTGGTCACTGTTTGTGTCATAGTAACTCATAGCAACACAATGCAACTGCACAAGGAATGCACAAGCAACGAGGGAGGTTTGGGAGAGGCCCCCTGAAAATCTAGGTGTACATATACTTACTTGTATTGGACAATCTTGGTCAGTGGATAACTGATGATGGCCTGGGGCCATTACATTCCTGTTTAATACGCCCTTTCTCTCGCTCTTTCTCTCCATATATATGTATGTATATACATATGTGGGTATCTACATACATATTACAACATAACCTTGATTTACAGGAATGGGGATGCTCAGGGAAAGTGATGTACCAGTTAACTGAATAATCTGTATAATTTAGTATTGACAAGAGAACCCTTTTTGTTTCAATGCTTATTGTTTAAAATCTTCCTAAAATATATAAATTAGTCCATGCTTCCCTGACTTAGTAAGTAGAGTATATGTATAAATGTGATTGAAACTTTTGTGGGGTCAATGATTTTAAACACTGTACTATATCGATAGAGAAGGTCTGGGGAATTATGCTGGATGAAGATGGGCCCCAAGGATAACTCCAGGAAATTAGTGATTGAAACAAACCCCTACTTTGAGCCTATTTTATCTACATTTGCCTCTTTATCCTAAAAGTACAGCACAGGGAATAAAAAGCAATTCTTGCTCATTGAGGGTTTTGATGATATGGGGTTTGGTTATTCGAGGTTTTCCATAAATACACATATGTGTATATATAATATATGTGTACATATATGTATATGTATACCATGACTTCAGAAATTATATATACAAAGCAAGCTCCCTTAGTTGAATGAATGTGGAATAAATTCAACAAACCATGGAATAAACTGCATATTCTTGGTTCTTTGTCCTTCCCTCACCCCTTCCCCATGATTTCTATGCCCTCTGCTTTTGCAGTTCAGTCACTTCTCCCTTGATTCTAGCCCTATTGGGAACATAGCTCTTTTCTAACAAAAGGAATAGGCAGAGTCCCACTTTGGATCCTCCCCACCACCCCAAGAGTTGCCTAATTCATATATAAAAGGGAGATAAGTTCTCAAGCCCAGCCTGCCATCCTTTCCTCATTCTGCCTGGCTTCTCTACAGAGGGCCAGGAACATCCTTCCAGCTTTGCAACCCTGGAGAAGGGGACACGGCAAACATTCCACAGTTGACTAAATAAAGTAGTTATTTCTAGCTCTGCGCTCTTCAGTGGTGTCTGCTTTTTGGTAAGACTGTCTGTCCCGTGTCCTAAAGATAATGTGTAGGCCCTTTCCAACTCTTCATTTTGCAAGTCTCAATAGTGCACAGAAGAGGGGTAACCACACTCCACTAGTTTTAATCGATCTCTGGGGTGGAGGTAGGAGGGACTTCCAAGGTTTAGGTAACCCTGTGGGAATAAGCAGCATAGATCACATTAGAAGCAGCCAGATCAGGCCAGTAACATGCTATAAACTCGTAATCATACCCTGTCTGTTGCATGCTAGACCTGTGCGTTATACGATGCTTCCCACACAACTGCCCACTGTCACCTCCTGTAAAAGGTTGCATCTACCTAAAAGGTAGTCAACAGTATCTCTGCAAAATCCAATGATGCAGACATCTCCCATGATCCTGAGTGGGTGACCATCAATCAGCTGAGGATAGCAAATGGATCTGGACCAAGAGAGGTCCTGCTAGTGGACCAGAAATATTGAACGTGGACAGTGGGCAATGGCCGAGGTGGGTAGTTAGACCAAATATGGATGGAGTATCTGGGCCCTCTGCATAAACATCTGAATGGTCTAGTCTAGCTGAATAAGAGCAAAACCACCATCTCACATGGTAGAAGTCACCCTGGCAGAAATACTGCTGGTGGATATGGGTGTGAACCTGGTTGAGTTCCTGTAGCCCCCTATTCTCCCACTGAGACAATTTAGATGTTAATCCAGCTCAAATTGCTTAATTTGTTCTGGGTTAAATTGCTGCTGGAAACTCATCTTTCTAGGTTCTAGGCAAAGTGGGCACAGGTGTGTTTACAGGTGCCGGAGCACCTAGGTAATGAAGGTAATGTAGATGTGGCCGTGTGCTTAGACCTTCCATCTCTACTGAGAGCACTTCATTCCGGGCCCCTTCTCTGTTCTCTTAAGAGGCCTCTCAACCTCTGCTGCTCCTTGAAAATGACTCCCAGGAGTGCTGGCTGCTTTGTTTGTGTGTGCGCACACATAAACACACCGCACAGATACAGAAAGTGAGGAGAGGAGGCAGGGGGAGGAGATCTTTCGGAGAGGGGCTCGCTCTGCTGCCAGACGATTTCCAGGTCAGCTCCTCGAAATGCTGCCAAGGTCCCTGGGCCTTTGCCGTTCATGAAGTGCGTTTGCAAGAGCATTCAGATTCCTATTCAGGTGTGGCCAAAAAAGGAACACAGCAACTCAGGGCTATGGCCTCAGACTGCTCCACTGGACAAAGGGAAAGAAAGGCAGTCCCAGGCAGGTTTAGGGGTAGGTGAGCATCAGCTCTGGAGTTTCTGAACATGGTAACCCCTTGCTTGCCCACTTCTACCTGGATGCCATAACCAGCTATCCTGTCTTCCTTTGGCATCTCCATACCAACAACTCCAACCCTGGAGAGGAAGGGATACCCCCCCCCACCCAGTGAAACTTGCCAGTCTCCCCTCAGCCTGCTGAGATGATGATGATGCACCAGCTAAATTGTCATCTTCCCTTGAGTCTCTGTGCCCACAAACCCCTCTCTTTGCAGGGCACAGTCTGGGGACGGCCCAGATTGGTAATATGGTGACTAAGAGCAGTGGTTAAATCCTGGTGTTCCTTGGGCATGTTGGAGCACCACCGTAAACCTCTAGTTTGTGGGATGCTGTTTCTTTCCCAGACTCATCTGTCTATGCAGTCTATGTGTATATGTGTATGTACAATGTATGTGGCGGCTGCCTCTTCCTTGGGAGCACAGAGCTGTTTGTAACCAAGTGCAAAGACATTCATTAGGGGTTTGCACTGGCTTTTCTCATTGCTGGAGACTCCGAGGCCATCCTGCCATGTCCTGTCCCTGGTAATTGCTGGGGAAAAAATGCAAAGGGGAGAAGCTGATGAATAGGCCTCATTGGAATCAATAGGAGAAGGAACTCCGAGGCTGGTGGTTAAAGCTTCGTAAGAGTGATTCCGAAGTGGAACTGTGGGTCTCCATGGCAATGGGAGGATGGAGACCAATGGGAGCCAAAGGCGGAGCAGGAGTGGTGGGGAAGACTCACGGGAACTTGGGAGTTGTTTAACCCTTTCTTTGCTTGATGAAAATTTAGACACCAGCTGTAATTGAATTGCACAGTCTGTATAGATGTTATCATTCTTGCTGACATGTCTGGGGAGCTTTCAGGTCCACCTCAACCCCCCCCCCCATGCTACCGAAGCTATATGACCACCCTGCCCCACCCCCACCTCAAGCCCAGACTTCTGTAGCTGAGAATCCCTGTGTCAGTAAGGTCTGATACCTGTACATAGATTATACATACATGTGTACATACGTGCCTCAATGAGCATTGGCTGTCTATCATGGATGTACATAGACTTCATAGAGTACCATCTTTTTTTGTAAATATGGATACAGGTAAATAAATATATAAATATATATTATTGAGGATTTATTTTAACATCATTCTGTGTGAAATAAAAAATAAAATTTTTAACAGACGGCAAATCTTGCCAGTTGTTTCTGTGTTTCATCTCCCCCCTCACCTCCTACCACGTCACCCAAGCCTAGCCTATTCCATTCCCCCTGAAGGCTCTGGGAAAGAGAATGACCCAGGCGGCCAAGCAACACGTCCCAGGTCACCCGGACGGATGGCTCTCTCCTGCATTCACGGGGATCTCAGATGCCTTCCCTGTCTTGGTGACTATGGCAACTCAACACCTCAAGCCAGGAGCTCCCACTTCTAGCCCCTGGCTTCTCTGGAAGTTGCTGAGAAATAGATTTTGACTTGATTTAAAGAAAAATTGCCTAACAATTCCAAAGTGGAATAGGTTGCCCAGAAGGTATAGTTCCTCACGAATAGTGCTATTCAAGAGGGGCTGGGTCACTGTGGATGTAGAGCACTGGCCTTGGAGTCCAGTGGAAGAAGATCTGAATTCTAATCCTGATTCAGATATGAACTAGCTGTGTGATTCTGGTCAAGTCATTTAACTCTTCTCAGTGTCACTTTCCCTCTCTGTAAAACAGGTGGAATTATATTACATGCCTCAGAAAGTTGTTGTGAGGGTCAAATGAGGTAAAATAAGAAAAGTGACCTGCAAACCTTAAAGTGTGAATAATAAAAGAACATTTTCATAAATGTTAGTTATTATGATTTGGGAGCAACTAGGTGATACAGTGGATAGAGTACTGGCCCTGGAGTCAGGAGGACCTGAGTTCAAATCCAGCTTCACACACTTCCTAGCTGTGTGACCCTGGGCAAGTCACTTCACCCTGTTTGCCTCAGTTTCCTCATCTGTAAAATGAGCTGGAAAAGGAAATGGCAAACCGCTCCAGGATCCTTACCAAGAAAACCCTAAACGGGGTTAGAAATAGTCGGACACAACCGAAACTCAGCAACAACAACATGATTATTATTTCATTATCATTTTTATCCCCACTTGTTGGGATGATTCTTGTTCAGGGAAAGGTTGGAGCTGATGGATTGTGGAGTGTCATCCAGTTCTGAGCTCCTGTGATTTTATGAGATGGACGAATCCCATTCCTTGACCCCTGTTGAAGAAGATTCCAATCTGGAGAATGGAATCTTGGGTTTTCAGCTATACTGGGGGCTGCAGATGAGGAGAGTGGGGAATAATAGTCATTGCTTATGTATATATGGGGCTTTAAGGCTTATGAAGCACTTTGCTCACAACAACCCTGTAAAGTTATGTAGCGGAGGGATGATTGTCCCCATTTTTAGATGAGAAGTCGTGTGGCTCACATGAAACTACTAAATGGCATAGACCTGAGCCTGGATCTCCTGACCCCAAGTCCACGGATATATCCTCTACACTAAATTGGTACCTCCTCCAGAAAAGACCTCTTGTCAGAGCACAGGGATTTGTCTACAAGTCAGCCCCACACAGGACCATGACCAAAAGGGAAGGCAACGGATATTGTGCTATGAGAGCCCCCTCCCTAGACTCCCTGGAACCTTCAGCCAGCTGTAGGAGGGCAGGGAAGCTGAGGATGAAAAGAGACAGGGAAAGGATTTTCACCAAACATAGAGAAGGTAACGTTTACTACAGATTTAGCAGGGTCTGGGGCAGTCTAAGTGACAGGAGTGGAACACTGTCTGGCCATTACATTCTTTTTGAAAGGGAATTGTATTTCTGGACAGCAGGTGCTGAGGCAGTGAGGGATGGGGTGCCAGAGGGAGGGGAAGCCACTTCTAAGAGCTCAGCAGCCGGGCGAGTCTGGTATGGATTTAAAAACAACCACAGGAATGGGAAGAACAGGGCACCTGGAAAGCTTCTCTCTCCCCCTCCCTTTCTGCCTCCTCTCTCCCCAGTGCTTACCCCCAGGCTTGCTTGGCCTCTTGCCTCGACTAAAATGAAAAATCAGTCAGGTTATGTCCTTGTCTCCCAAGGACTAGGAGAGAAGGACACCCCCCTCACGCTCTGTGGAGTCTGGGTAATGTTGAGCGAGAGACAAGGGAACTAACAGACCAAGCAATGTGTTTGTCACTGGCTAATTTGGATTCCTCTAGACAGCCAGAGTAAAAAGCCCAAGAAAAAGCCTAGGGTGGTTGACAGCCAATGAGAGACTTGCTAGGGGAAAGGAGGGGAAGCAGATGTGTCTGTGGATCCAATATTGACACCCTAATCATCCTCTTAGGCACAGTGGGGAGCATTTCTGGAGGGATAATAGAGTGGACAGACAATAGGGTCATAGGTTTAGAGCTGAGGTTCTTAACCCAGGGCCCATTGATAGATTTCAGGGAGTCTGTGAACTTGCTTCTTTATTTTTACAAATCTTAGGTTTCCTTTTTAATCCCAGGTATATTATTTTATGCCTTATTTTGAGAAGTGGCCCACAGGTTTCAACAGACTGACAGAGTGAGCCATGATACCCCAAAAGGTGAAGAACTCTTGATCTAGAGAGCGAAGGAAGCTAGCAGGTTATCTAATGATGCAGGGAGCCTCTTTGCCATCTCTCTACACCTTCCAACTCCCAGTATTCTCTCTGACTGGCCCCTTGGCTTCCTTCAAGTCCCCACTAAAAGCCTACCTTCCACAGGAAGCCTTTACCAACTCCCTACTCATGCCTCCTTTCTGTTAATCAATTCCAGTTTATTCTGTACATGTCTTTTGGTATACAGTTTGCATGTTATTCTTCCCATTAGATTTGGAGCTTCTTGAGGTCAAGGACTGGGGGAGGGGTTTGCCTTTCTTTGTAAACTTGGAGTTCAACACAGTGTTTGGCACATAGTAGATGCTTAATAAATGCTTGTTACTGACTGACTGATCTAGACCAATTTTACAGATCTGGATCATTTTACAGATTATAAAACTGTAGGCCATAAAGGCTAAGTCACTTTCTTTCTTTCTTTTTGGTGGGGCAATGAGGGTTAAGTGACTTGCTCAGGGTCACACAGCTAGTAAGTGTCAAGTGTCTAAGGCCAGATTTGAACTCAGGTCCTTCCGAATCCAGGGCCGGTGCTTTATCCACTGTGCTACCTAGCTTCCCCTAAGTCACTTTCTTAAGGTGATATTGGTAATAGATAGCAGAGTCAAGATTTGAACTTGGGTTCTTTAACTCCCAATTCAAAAATTTCCCCAATAACAGTGATGCCAGTAGAACAGGATTTGAGACCCAGCTCTGCCAGTAACTTCTAATGACCTTGGAGAAGTCACTTCCTGTCCCTAGGCCTTAGTTTCCATATCTGTAACCTAATAGAGTGGGATTAGAGCAAAGCTTCTTAACCTTTCTTCTTAGCCTTTCTTAGAATGATGTTTTTAAATGCATAAAGTTGTTGTTTGTCCTTTATTTTCCAAGAGAACCAATGACATCATGGGGCTCGACTTGCTGCAGAGTTGTACAGAGTCATCAGCCTTACTCTCTCTTTCTGAGTCATTGAAGTCCAGCAGCAGGACCAAAGTCAGAACAGCTGGGGATGGTCTGGGATGCAGTAGATGCCTTTGGCATCTTCTATGTCTGACCAAGCTCTGAGTGCTCCACAGCCCCGTGCCCCCCCCCCCGCCCCGCTTCAGCCGCCATCACGGCCATTGGAACAATTGTTCTCATTTACCCATTCTACCAGGAAGGGTCTTCCCATGTTTGGGGTAGACATCCCCCAAACTCGCCAACAGGTCTGAGGTACGACAGTTACCCTCGACCTGGTTTAGCCTATTTGCCAAGAGAGTTTGCCAGAATGTGGCTGTTGCACATGCTACAGCTTCTTGGAGCCACAGGTAAGAGTTGGATGAATCAGGGGGACGCTGTAGATGGATGAGCAGCCCTGAGAAGGGCTCAGAACAAGACGTGATAGTCTTCCCTGAACCCCCCCCATCCACCCCAGATGCCCAAAGTCTATAGGATTACAAAGGAATCCAATGATAATTAAATACAGTTATCAAAATATTATAAAAACAAGTTCGCAGAGCCTCAGGTTCAAACCCCCCAGACTAGATGAAATCCAAGTTCTATTCCCACTGTAATATTTTGAGAGCCTTGGGCAGGTCACAAGATCATAGGTTTGGAGCAGGAAGGAAGGAACCTCTCAGAGGAAAGAGAGTCCAATCCCCTCATTTGGAAATTGAGGTGCAGGAAGGTGAGTCTAGGTCACAGAGGTAAGTAAGCACTTTCACCAGACCTCAGTTTCCTCATCTGTAAAATAAAGGGGATTTGATTAGAATGGGTTTACCAGTCAGTCAATAAATATCTGTTAAGAAGTTTCTATTTGTCAGGCACTGTAATCCCAGGCACTGGGATTACAAAAAAAGGGGGTATGTGTGAAAGACAATCCCTGCTCTCAAGGACCTCATAGCCTAATGGGGGAGACAACTTGCAAATAACTGTAAAAACTATAGACATGATCGATCAATTGAAAATAATCAATAGTAGGAAGGTACTAGGATGAAGGGGGTTTGGGAAAGGTTTCCTGTAAAAGGTGGGATTTTAGCTGAGTATCGAAGGAAACCAGGAAGGGCAGGAGACAGAGAGAAGGAGAGAGACAGAGCATTCCAGCCATGAGAGGCAGCCAGTAAAAATAGCCTGAGTTGGGATATAGTGTCTTGCTCAAGGAACAACCAAGAGGCTGGTGTCACTGGAATATGGGATGGGAGAAGGTGTTCAAAAAAATTGGAAAGGAGGGACTCTTTATGAAAGGCTTCAAACATCAGATGCTTTTATATTTGATCCTGGAGATGCTAGGGAGCCAATGTAGGTTACTGAGATGGGGGGAGGGGACGTGACATGGTCATACCAGCTCTTTGGGTAGGCCACTTGGACAGCTGAGTGGAGACTGGACTAGAGTGGAGAAAGACTTGAGACCAACCAGCAGCCTATTGCAATAGTCCACGCTTGAGATGAGGAGAGCCTGCAGCAGGGTGGAAGCAGTGTCAGAGGAAAGAAGGGGGTGTATTCAAGAGATGTCGTGAAGATAAAATCAACAGATCGATAGAGGTGGGGGCGGGGGTTGGAGAGAGTGTGTGCATTCAAGGATAACACCTTGTTGTGAGCCTGGGTGACTGAGAACAGGGAAGTTTAAAAGAGGGGGTAGGAGGAGGGGAAACAGGAGTTCAGTCTGGGACACGTTGAGTTGAAGATATCTATAAGAATGTCCAATAAACAGTTGGAAATGTGAGACTGGGGATCAGCCAAAAACTGGATAACCAGATTAAAGGATATAAGGTATCTATCAGCAGTTCTGCCCCCCGGCCCCCCCCCCTCTGGTCATGGGACTTTCCCTCCTCCCCAAAATGACTTTCCATCTCCCTGTTCTGGTTAAACTATACTTTATGACTGTCTGTACTTCTGCCGAGATATAGGGAGCAATAGTAGGCTGGGGAGGAAGGATGTGGTTGCCAACTGTTTTGCAGGGTGGGAAGGGTGATGG
This sequence comes from Dromiciops gliroides, assembly GCF_019393635.1. Taxonomy (NCBI): domain Eukaryota; kingdom Metazoa; phylum Chordata; class Mammalia; order Microbiotheria; family Microbiotheriidae; genus Dromiciops; species Dromiciops gliroides. Next base: position 437,956,510 of record NC_057864.1, on the reverse strand, counting down.
GGACAGATTCAGCACAGTGGAGAAAATATCAAAGGGAAATATATACATATGACTGACATGAAAATTGCTTGCAAGAATAGCGCAAAAAATCTGCATTTTTTGAGTCAACAACTTGATTGAATTTTTTTTAAATGGGCCCAACAGCTCTGATTCATAAAATTATAGGATTCAGAGCTCAAAGGGACCAGAAAGGTCATCTTGCCCCCCACTGACGTGGTGCTAGAATTTCAACTCAAATCCTCTAACTCTGATTAAATCCAGGGCACTTTCTGCTGCACCATAATTCTCCCCAGGGGTTCTGTGAACAGCCCTATTGATAATAGCTAGTTGTGATTGCATGATTAAGCAAAGATCCAGTCAAGGGTGTGCCACAGCCAGTTCTCACCTGAAGACCTGATTGTTAAATTTTCAGTGTGAGCGTTTATACCTCAGAAATCATTAAATGTTACAAATCTCAGCTCGATTTATTAGTTGATTGTTTAGACTTAAGAAAGTGATGGGGAAAATGTTAATAATGAAGGTTAAACTTAAAAGCGTGTTATGAATACATTCCCCACCTCTGGAAAGCCAGTTATTAAATATTTTCCAGCACATCACTGTATGAGATCATCTAATCCAGATATGATGTTTTGCTCAGAGAGGCTATTAAGGGACAGAGACAGGGGCTAGAACTTAGGTCACCTGACTCCTAGTCCAGGACTTTTTCTGCTGCAAAACGATCTCGTCTATGACCTTAGGACCTCTAGAGTCTTCTATGACCTAAGACTTCTAGAGTCATCCTTGGTCCTGGGTTTCTGGGATCAGCCAGCTCTCAGAGTCAGATGCTAGGCAACATCCCTGGAACCCAAGCACCAATGCCAGTGATTTGTTGGCCAGAATTCTGAGAATCTCTCCACCTCCACTCTCTGGAGGGAATCTCCCACCAAGGATGGCTCAATGCCATACCAGTCATATCCTTTGACCCTGCAGGGACATGCTTCAGTTGGGACAAAGGAAAAATCCTCCCCCAGGAGATGGGTGAATACTTCACAGGCACTGCCACATTGCAGTGGCCACCTTGACAAGTGTCAAAAAGGGCTTCCTCCACTGAATGAACTGAGCCTTGCACTGCACATCCCACTTGACTCAGATGAACCCAACAACCAGCCCCCTCCTGTTCTTCTGCCAAGTTTTACAATGGTACCAAGAACCCCACCGCTCTGCTGGAAAGGGGCAAAACAGGTGAGATGAGGCTACAGACCCCAAAGAGCTGCTCCACTTCACCCAAAAGAGTCACAGGAACACAGAAGCAACAATAGATAAGGAGAGTCCCCAGAGAGAGGGAGGAAGAAGGTAAGAGGTAGGGGGTGCCTAGTAAGTTGGACCTGGCATCAGGAAGACATCGTTTCAGATTCAGCCTCAGACCTTCCCTGGCTGTATGATCCTAAGCAAGTCAATTAGCTCCAGTCCCTTCATCTGTAAAATACAAACATGAATAGCATTTGTCTCCCAAAGTTGTTTTGAGGATAAAATGCGATTAAGTCATAAAATGCTTGACAAATTTTATATTGCTATTTGTCCTTTGTTTACGAAGAGGACCAATGGCATCACAGGTGATGTCTCCACTTGCCAGTGACAGTGAATTGCATTTAAGTGAGACAGAATTTTGCAAAGTCATCAGCCTCCCTCAAAACTTACAACACTATGTAAATGCTAGCTATTATTAGTGGGAACAGGGAAGGAGGGTCTGGGTGGTGCAATGGATAGAGCACTAGGCTTGGAGTCAGAAAAGACTCATCTTCATGAGTTCAAATCTGGCTTCAGATACTTCCTAGCTATGTGCTCCTGGGCAAGTCACTTCACCCTATTTGCCTCAGTTTCCTCTTCTGTAAAATGAACTGGAGAAGGAAATGGCTAAACCACTCCCATATCTCTGCCAAGAAAACCCGAAATGGGGTCATGAAGAGTTAGATATGACTGAACAACAACAACAAAATTATTATGGGGAGAGGAAGAGATAGAACTATGAAGCCTGTTTCCCAGTCTTGAAATGGAGTTCTTAACCTGGGGTCTGGAACTTTTAAAAAATATTTTATAAATGTGTTTTAACATAATTGGTTTTCTTCTGATTGGTTTCTACACACAATCCTATGTATTTTTGTTTTGTTTTGTTTTTTGCAGGGCAATGGGGGTTAAGTGACTTGCCCAGGGTCACACAGCCAGTAAGTGTCAAGTGTCTGAGGCTGGATTTGAACTCAGGTCCTCCTGAATCCAGGGCTGGTGCTTTATCCACTGCACCACCTAGCCGCCCCCCTATGTATTTTATTGTATGCATTTGAAAACGTTCTTGAGTAAGGGTCAGTGGGGGAGGGGCTCCGGCAGAGCCATTAGGTGTCCTGTGGCCTGGGGACCTTCCTCAAGGGACATCAAAAAATCAGAGTATTAGCAATGAAAGGGATTTCAGAAGCTACTGAACATACCTTAAATTCATATAGCTATCGCCTCTACAATCCTATAACTAAGGATTTAGAACTAGAAGGGATCTTAGAGATCATCTAGCCTGGCTCTGTCCTTTTACAGATGAAGAAACTGAGGCCAGGAGACATGAAGTGATTTGCCCAAGAGCACACGAATAGTAATCAGCAGAACCAGAATTCAGATTCAGGTCTTTGACTCACAGTTCAGTGTTCTTTGAACCTCATTGAACAAAACCATCACCCTTCAGCAAAATCATTTAACCTTTTTGAACATCAGTTTTCTCATCTGTGAAATGAAGAGAATAACATATCTCCCCCTATGATAGTGTTGTGACAAAAGTCCTTTGTAAACTGTAAAGAGCCCTGCAGTTATGAGTTCATATCATTATCTAGTCCAACCCTCTTCAGTTTTTCAGATAGAAGAATCTAAGATTCAGAGAATTGGGGGACTGGCCCAAGGTCTTGTTGTGGATTAGTGGCCAAGTTTGGACAAGAATCTAGGTCTCCTTGGGCCTTGCCTAGTGCTCTTTTCCCTAAATGATTCCTTTTCTTTCATTTTCCTCTCCCCATCTGAGGAGGCAGAGAACAAAGAGGACAATAGGGGGATGCTAAGAGACCTGGCACCCTAACCCCTGGAGGATCAACTGTAATCTTGTCTAAGCCTGACAGGATTGGGTCCAGAAAAGGATTCTCAATCTGGACTGAGCAGTGCTGGCCTCAGCTGGGGGGGGGTGGTGGGGCATCACTGACTTCCTAGGGTTTTTCCATTCCTCCCTGTAGGAAGACCAAGGTTCAGGAGTTTGGGTGGGTGGGGGAGTTTTAATACAGCATTTGCTCATTCACACCCTTGCAACCTTGTGAGGCCCGTTGATAAAAATATCCTAGGAGGGTGATAGATCCAACGGCATTCCTGCATTTGCTGTCTCCTTGCTGGGAGGTCCCAGAACCTGTGGTCTTCAGGGAAGTAGGAAGTTCCCAGCCACGGAACCCTATGAGTCTCAGGGAAGGGGGGGAGATGGGTTTCTTAGGAATTTTTGCTGCAAGAGCATTGTAAAAAGAAGCCAGAGATTACTCTTCCTCCAGCTCTTAAATACTGTGATTCTGTGAAGAGGGAGATCACCATCCTAGTAATTTTATAGCAGTTGGGCTGTGGCCTGAGGAAATTCTGGAAGGGAAGGGCTGACCATTGGATAGAGTTGTGAGCTCTCTCTCTCTCTCTCTCTCTCTCTCTCTCTCTCTCTCTCTCTCTCATATCTATCACTATCTTTCTTTCTCTGTCTCTCTGTCTCTGTCTCTCTGTCTTTCTCTGTGTGTGCATGTGTGTTCTCTCTGTCTCTCTCTTTCCTCCCCTCATTTCATTATCTGTTCTCTTCTTCTCTTCCCTCTTTTCCATTTCATTCTAGACCCATTCTGCATTCTGGTAACTAAATCAGAAGGAGGAAGAAAACATGGAATGTGAGTGATATGACTTGCCTAAGATCTCCTAGAAAGCTAGTACAAAGGAGGATGTAGGAACATCCTATGCTTCCACCCATCAAAGGCTGAAAGGGTTACAAGGAAAAACAGTAACATTGAACAAGACATTTCTCTTTGGTTTCTTCTGCTACAAAATAAGGGCATTGCACTAGAGCAGGGGTTCTTTTTTATAGTATTTTATTTTTTCCCCAATGACATGTAAACATAGTTTTCAACATTCATTTTTGTCAGATTTTGAGTTCCAAATTTTTCTCCCTCCCTTCCTTCCCTCCCCCGCTCCCGAAGCCAGCCAGCAATCTGATATAGGTTATACATTACAATCATGTTAAACATATTTCCACATTAGTCATGTTATGAGAGAAGAATCAGAACAAAAGTAACAAAACACAAGAAAGAAGAAACATTTGGAACTAGAAATCTTATAAAAACAAATGTTGAAAACAATCTCTACATATAACTGGAAAATATTAAAATACTTTTATGATTAAAAATAAATTAAAAAGCAAACAGATAAATAGATGAAGTTTTTTTTTTTAAAAGAAGAAACAACAACAAAAATCACCACAACAACAAAAGTGAAAATAGTATGTTTCAATCTGCATTCAGACTCCCATAGTTCTTTTTCTGGATGTGGAAAGCATTTTCCATCAGGAGTCTTTTGGTATTGTCTTAGATCATTATATTGCTGAGAAGAGCTAAGTCTATCACAGTTGATCATCATACAATATTGTTATTACTGTGTACAATGTTTTCTTGGTTCTAGAGCAGGGGGTCTTAATGTGAGGAATATGGACTTGGTTGTTTGTTAATATTTGATACCTATTTCAATTTAATTGTTTTCTTTTGTAATCCTAAATACTTTATTTCATACATTTAAAAACACAGTTCTGAGAAGGGATCCATAGGCTTCTCCAGACTGCCAAAAGGGTCCATGACACAAGAAAGAACCACTCAGGGACAGCTAGGTGGTGCAGTAGATAAAGCACCAGCCCTGGATTCAGGAGAACCTGAGTTCAAATTTTACCTCAGACACTTGACACTCAATAGCTGTGTGACCCTGGGTAAGTTACTTAACCCTAATTGCCTCACAAAAGATTAAAGAAAGAAAGAACAACTGGATGGTCTCAAAGATTTCTTCTACAATGGACATTTTGTGATTTTCTTCTTTCCTTTGCTAAAACCAGATCTAAACAGATTTTTTTCTGTAGGGAGGAAGGAGAAGGAGTAGAGGAGTGGGTATAATTGGTGGGTCAATTGATAAATATGTATAGAGTACTTACTCTGTGCTCCACACTGGGATAGACTTAGCAGAGGAAAACAAAGAAATATAAGACAGAGTCCTTGTCCTCAAGCTTCTTATAGATGCTATGGATTTCTCCTAACCAGATTCTCCATACCCCTGTGGTCCATGGACCATGGTGTTAGTCATAAAAGGGGTTCCTCTCTAAGTCAGGTTCTGACTAAAACCAGCCCCTCCTGTAGGGGATCTTCCCTGCTCCCCCACCCCCGCACTATGTTCATCCCCAACTCACATACTGCCTGCTCCTTCCATCCCTTAGGATCTGTGAGGCAGAAGTCCTGGCCCAGTCCATTGATCTCCAAAGCAAGGCTTAGCAGAGTTAGAGTCCAAGTGGTCAGTCAGGGCCTGGCCGAGATTTCATTAGGAGATCGATTCTAGGAGGATGTCCTGCCAGAGCAAAAGTGCTTGGGGGCAGTGCCCCAGGAACAGTGAACTCAGACAGCCCCTGGGAGGGGTTCCGGATCCAGCAGATGTCAGAGGGAGTTATCCTCAAATACTTAGTCCTGGTTAGCATCCAATCCTTCTCTGAGTAGGAATGAGATAGAACCTCTTCACTGTTCTCTTTTTTTCCTGAAGAGACCAAATTGGGGGCAAGAGCAAGTTAGACTCGGGACCAGCCTGGTCTGGTATGATTTCAGGACACTCCTATACCCCCAAATGTTCCCACATATCTCCATGATGATGCCTAAAATTCCGCCATTAAGGATTCATTCCTTTTTGGTTAAGACTCTGTCTTCTATTAAGATACAAATATTTCTGGGAGGTGTCTTATGTCAAATATCTACCACTGTGCACTTCAGTAGGAAATAGGTTTATGAAATTAATCCTTTCATTAGAGTAAATGTTGATAGGGAGGAAGGAGAATGAAAACAAGGATAGAGGGACATCTGTAAGAGGGGAGAGTCAGAAGAGATGCACTTTCTCTCCTTTTCAGTTTTTGCCAAGAAATGGCCACAATACGGTAAAAGTACGCCTCAGAGACCTAGTGATGACACTCCATAAAGCAGGTTAGTGATCAGATGACTTGCTGTTTCTTCTCCTTTATCAAACTCTCAAAGGACATGCTATAACTCATCCTCACCTTCTCATCTTTTGCAATCCTTGTGCATGTCTACTGCTAAGTCCTCAAAGATCTTCGCAACACATAGGAGGTATTTTAGCATCCCATGGGTGCCAATACAGCTAGGCTGTCCAACCCATTGTCCTCTATTTTCAATACACAGCTGCCAGACAACCTCCCTTTCTAATCGTACATTTTCTAGATGACATCTCTTACACAACTTCTTATGCACAAGACCCTCTTGATAATAAGCCTGACGCTTTTCCAGGGTCCCCCCTTTGCTCTTTGGGTTACCCCACATTTTTTTTTATTCTTCCAAGATTGATTTTTCATGATTTATAGCAACATGGCATAACCAAAAGAATACTGACATTCGTAAGATGAATTTTTGTGTCAAGGAGAAATTTAGGGTCATTGAAAGTCTTACAGTTTCCCAAATACAGTGTAAGCCATTCTGGACCCCTCTTGTTATCTATTTTCAGTGGCTGTCCAAAACATGTGTGCGATGACCAACCACAATTCCAGAGGACTCATGATGAAACATGCTAATCACCTTCAGATAGAGGTGATAGACTTGGGATGCAGATTGAGACAGGTTGTTTTTTTGGACATGGCTAATGTGAGAATATGTTCTGCTTGACTATATACATTTCAATCAATCAAAATTCATTAATCACCTACTATGTGCCAGGTACTGTGGTAATTTGTGATGGGTTTTGTTTGTCTTGCTTTGGCCAGGGGGAGAGGGCAACAAAAATGAGATGGAAAAAATGTATACACAAAAATGAAATGAAATTCATTTGTAAAATGCATATATTAATGGAGTAACCTCAGTCTAACTACATGTTATTGTTTGAGCAACAATCTATTTGATTTTCTTTTGTAGATTGTTAGGTCTATTTGAGTTGTCATAAATCTCACTGAAAAAAGTCCTGTGGCATACCAGGGTTTGGTACAATCAGTGTAGTGTCATCCGCACAAACAGGACAATATGAAGGGCCTCACAGTCTAAGGGGAATCCTTCTTCCATTTGCAGCCCATGCAGAACATCATCCACGACATTGATGAATACCTTTACCAAGCATAGACATCTCCTTGTTTCACTCTTCACGTAATATTTGATATGCAGATGATCTCTGAATGAGGGTGAATCTATTAAGAAATCTCACCTGAGGGGCAGCTAGATGGCGCAGTGGATAGAGCACCAGCCCTGGAGTCAGGAGGACCTGAGTTCAAATCTGGTCTCAGACACTTAACACTTACTAGCTGTGTGACCCTGGGCAAGTCACTTAGCCCCAATTGCCTCACCAAAAAAAGAAAGAGAGAAAGAAAGAAAGAAAGAAAGAAAGAAAGAAAGAAAGAAAGAAAGAAAGAAAGAAAGAAAGAAAGAAAGAAAGAAAGAAAGAAAGAAAGAAAGAAAGAAGGAAAGGAAGAAAGAAAGAAAGAAATCTTATCTGATTTTAACCCAATGTGGGGATATGTTTTGGGAGATACCTTGCTGGAGGGAATACTCTAAGGTTACATTTTGCTCTACTTTTTTGCAAACAACAAACAATGGGACCTTGCGTTCTCTGTACCTTTTGGTAAGTTGTATGAAGCTGGGTTCTGTGGAAGAACATTATTTGCAAAAGCCTGCTTATTTCTGTCTCATATTTTCCTCGAGAATGGTCTTGATGCATGTTTGATCATTGCTATATTTTGTATTCATGAAAATCAGGTATATGGGTCATAAGCTATTGATTATCTCATTTAAAGGAACCTTATACCTATCATCCCCACCCCCTTCCTGGACCACTAACAGACAGGTCTTAGTGGAGAGTTCTGACAAAAGATGATCCACAGGAGAAGGAAATGGTAAACCACTCCAGTATCTTTGCCAAGAAAACACCATAGACAGTACTCAAATGATAAAAGAGATGAGCCCCTCAGGTCAGAAGGTGTCCAATACACTACCGGGAAGAGCAGAGGTCAACTATAAGTAGCTCCAGTACTAATGAAGCAGCTGAGCCAAAACCGAAAGGAAGCTCAGCTGTGAATGCATCTGGTGACGAAAGGAAAGTCTGATGCTGCAAAGATCAATATTGCACAGGAACCTGGAATGTAAGATCTGTGAACCAAGGTAAGTTGGATGTGGTCAAACAGGAAATGGAAACACTACACATTGACATCTTGGGTGTCAGTTAATTTAAATGGATGGGATTGGGTGAATTTAATTTAGGTGATCGTTACATATACTGCTGCAGAAGAAATGGGGGAAGCTTCATAGTCAATAACAAGATGTGAGTAGCAGTGATGGGGTATAATCTCAAAAGTGACAGAATATCTGTTCGAATCCAAGGCAAACTATTCAACATCACAATAATAAAAGTCTATGCTCCAGGGGCAGCTAGGTGGCGCAGTGGATAGAGCACCAGCCCTGGATTCAGGAATACCTGAGTTCAAATCCGGCCTCAGACACTTTACACTTACTAGCTGTGTGACCCTGGGCAAGTCACTTAACCCCCATTGCCCCGCCAAAAAAAAAAAAAAAGTCTAGGCTCCAACCACTGATGCTGAAGAGGTCAAAGTTGATCAGTTCTATGAACACTTACAACATCTTCTAAAAATATCATCCAACAAAGATTTCACATTCATCATATAGTATTGGAATGCTAAAGTAGGAAATCATAAGGTCATGGGAATAACAGGCAAGCGTGGCCTTGGAGTACAGAATGAAGGGCAGAAACTGATAGAGTTTTGTCAAGATAACTCATTGGTCATAGCAAATGCTCTTTATCAATAACCCAAAAAGCAACTCTACATATGGACATCAGCAGATGGTCAGTATAGAAATCAGATTGATTATATGTTTTGCAGCCAAAAGTGGAAAAGCTCTATACAGTCAGTTAAAACAAGACCTGGAGCTGACCGTGACTCAGATCATGAGCTTTTTGTTGCAAAATTCAGACTTGAGTTGAAGAAAGTAGGTAAAACTATAGACCATATAGGTATGACCTAAATAACATCCCTTATGAATATGAAGTAAAAGCAATGAATAGATTTAAGGGATTAGATTTGGTGGGTAAAGTGCCTGAAGAACTATGGACAGAGGTTTGAAATATTGGGTAGGAGGAAGCAACAAAAACATTCCAAAGAAAAAGAAGAGCAAGAAATCAAAATAACTCTGATGAGGCTTTACAAATAGCTGAGAAACAAAAAGGGAAAGATAAACCAACTGAATAAAGAATTCCAGAAAATAGCAAGGACAGATAAGAAGGTTTTCTTAAGTGAGTGATGCAAAGAAATAGAAGAAAACAACATAATGTGAAAGGCAAGAGATCCTTGATGTGTCCTCCAGAACATGAAAGAAAACATCTAAGTCCCTAATGGACCATCATTATAGGAATGTGGGCCATCATTGTAGGAGTCACACAAGCCATTTAGCCAACCCATGTTTATCAGAGACCTCAGAGGGGTAGAGGGTAGAGAAGCTCTTAGAAGGTTGTCAGGCAGTAAAGTAAAAAACAAATATTTATTGAGTTGATTACATGTACCTTTCCAGGTGCTTTGAGAAATACAAAAGAAGAATAATACTTGGTCCTTGCCTTCAGAGAGCTCATGTTCTCTTTTGGGGGTTCAGCCACTGGGGAAAAAGACAAAAATCACTCACTCTCCTGCCAGCCCAAGTTAGGTAACCAGCCAATGGAGACTTCAAATGAAATTGGAATGTTTTAGAATATGAGAATATTTAGGATGTTTTCTTTATTCCCATTGGTCCATTGGCACTCCAATCTGGTTATCTGCCAGTCTGCCTAAGGAATGAACAGAACAGAGCAGCCCTGTGTGGACAATGTGAATCAGCTTCATGTGGATGTAGAGAATCAATGACCCAATGACCCTTGAAACCAGGGATTCATAAGGTGTGTGTGTGTGTGTGTGTGTGTGTGTGTGTGTATCCTTGGACCCCTTTGACAGCCTGGTGACTCCTATGGACTCCTTCTAGGAATAATGTTTTTAAATGCACAAAATATGTAGGACTACACAAAAAATTGAATTACATAGAAATACAGTTATCAATTTAATTATTTTAAAAGTTCATGGATTACAAGTTAAGAAACCCTGCTCTAAGCTTTTCTCCTGGGTTAATTAAAAAATCCCAGGGGCGACCCTCAACAACAAGGAGTAGAAAGCTTTGGGGTCAGAAGATGAGTTTAGTTCAACTTAATTCAACTCAAGTATTTAGAAGTCACATTAAATAGCTCTTACTGGTTCTTAGAGTACCTGATTCATAGTTTCTCATTTGATCCTTATAACAATTAAGTGAGATAGATTATATAAGTATTATTATAGCAGTTATAATAATAATGAACATTTATATAGCTCTTACTACGTGCTGGGTAGTGCTTTACAATTATCATCTCATTTGATCCTCACAACAACCCTGGGAGGAAAGGGCTACTATTATCCCTGTTTTACAGATGAGAAGACTGAGGCATTTAGAGGTTAGGTGACTTTCCCAGGGTTATACAGCTTGTAAATGTCTGAGGCTGGATTTGAACTTAGGTCTTCCCAACTCTATTTCCAATATTCTAGTCACTGGGCCATCTATAGGCTCAAAGAGGTTAACACAAGTAATTGAGTCCAGACAAAACTATGATCTTTTGATTCCAAATCCAGGACCTTTTTATTACACTTTGTTACTGCTTTTCTTACATGTGATAAGCACTGGGGAAGATGCGAAATGTAGATAAGATCATTGCTCCTGTGGAAAGTTTGATAGATGCCCACAATGAATGAATGAATGAATGGATAAATGCATGAATGAATGAATGAAAAAGTATTTACTATTAAGTGTTTACTATACTCCAGGCACTGTACTATGCTAAGGCTGGGGTGGGGAATGAACCAGACATTGCTTACAAGGACCTTATATACCAATAGGGGGAAAAAGACCTCGAGAGAAATGGTGGCCAGAGAATAGAGTTTGAGTATGGGGAGACACGGGGATGGTGAGTTGATCTATAGGCTGGTCATTTTTCTAGTCCCTTCCAGAAGCAGTGGATCTTTTGAGTTGATTAATGTGCCTCAAGCAAGAGTTCAGGAGAAAACAGGCAATGGTAGACAGATGGCTAGATAGCCCTGCAGGGACAGTGAGAAAGGATGTGAAGGTGAAGATGACATGGCATATATGCAAATAACTGCAATGTCAAATGATACGTGACAAGTGCATTCAAAAGTTTCAAACAAAGAACTATGTGAGGTCTAAGGATTAAGGGTACACAGTAGATGCTTAATATGTGTTTGTTGTTGAATTGAAAGAGAAGTTGATTCAAGGCTGGAAAGCAACTACTCTGCTCCATACACTGTATTTGGTACATAGAGGAGGCAAAATGAGGAATGAAACACAGTCCCTTCCCTCATGTGCTTTGTTTCCACATTAGTTCCAATGCCTTCCCCTGAGCAAACCAGTCACCCTTTCTGACCTTTGGTTTCCATTTTCCACAACACTGGCTCCTTCTCTCTTACATCTGATGTGAGAATCCATGAGACCCCAGAGAATCCTGTGAGGCCCATCGATATCTAACCCTCTCGAAAGCCAACAGACATGAACAGCTTCCTTTTACTTCCTGCTCAATTTCCCAGTATGCACCTGAAGAATGGGTCTTTGTCAGCCTTGTCCTAGGGCAGAGAGGCTGGTCAGTATGAGGATGCCCATGACATACATACATACATACATATATACATACATACATACACCTTTCCATAACGTATAGCCTGGGGATACCCAGGCACTGTACCCCTGAGTAACAGGCAGGATGGAGAAACCTTCCTAGATCAAATTGGATGGTGGATTGGGGTTAATGCTGCTGTTCTCTCCTTTGCCATCCAAAAATAAAGCATTCAAATTCCTGATTACCCCCATGATCCCCTGAGCATCCCCCACTGGCCTCTTGGGAATGGAAGTGCTGCTCCTTCCTCACCTGCTTCCTTGTCCCTCTCCTCCCAGTAAACCCACAGAGGCATGTCAAATAGACCCCTATCTCTCCTCTCCTTCTACTTGGGCCAACCACAGGCTAGCTATAACCTTACTTTCAGCCTGGCCACCCACAACTCCACAAGGATGGGGACAGAGACTGAACCTATGATTTCATTGGTATGGGAGACTAACCCCTTGGATGAAGAAACTCCTACCAATATAGGTAGCACCTATCTATGTAGCCCCTTCTATGCAGTCTGTTGTCTTAGAGGTCGGCTTAGAGCCACACCACCAATGGGGATCAGAGGGGATTTAGCTCAAGCTCCTCCGGGTTGCAAGACCAGCTATACCATGATATTTTACTTCATAAAGAACCCAGACTCAGGTCGGTCTGCCTGGTCACCCAAAGCCCCACAGACAGAGAGGAAATGTTCTTTTGGTTCCCCTCACTGCAGGAAAAGGAAAAACCACTTAAAAGAGCAATGAATTGAAAGTCACAAGATCCAGGTTCAAGTCTCCCGTCTGCTACTCACTAACTGTGTGGCCATGGATACCTAACCACTCTGGGCCTCCATTCCCTCATCTGTCAGATGAGGGGGTGAGACTAAGAGGCAGAACTCTTCCAGCTCCGGCTTGCCACGACTTTCTGTTGTGCGCGACAGCAGGCTGGGCTGAATCCTCCACCGGTCATCCTCCCAAACACACCACATGGTGTGATAGAAGAGCTGGGTTTGTGTACTTTGGGAAGGGTGTTGAATTCTATTTTTGAGGTGATGGGATAGACTTGAACTGCATGTGATAGCTCTGTCTATCCCTTCTACAGCGAGCTAAATGATTACTGAGGAGTTCAGGGGAGGCTTCCAAACTGGGATTATAGGCTGGATGGGAACAGTGCTAGCCAAGCTTTGGAGATTGCAAAACCCTATCAAAATAAAACATTTTGAGCACACACTCCATACACACACACATATGTGTACATGTATCTATGCATATAGATACACACATATATGTTATGTATATATACCTATACACATACATGCTCTATATGTATATACACACATTTGTATTGTGTGTATGTGTATATATGTATAAACACCCACATAGATTTGCTTATGTATAAGCTATGTACATATAATTATACTAATAAGTATATGCAAAAATTTTTTTAGTAAGTATATACACTGGGGACAGCTAGGTGACACAGTGGATAAAGCACTGGCTCTGGTTTCAGGAGGATCTGAGTTCAAATCCGGCCTCAGACACTTGACACTTACTAGCTGTGTGACCCTGGGCAAGTCACTTTTAATCCTCATTGCCCTGCGCAAAAACAAAAACAGAAGAAGTATATACACTATAAACCATAAAAATTGAAGTTAAAAGGTTTTGAAAAGGTTAAAAAGTTTAAAAGTATAAGGTTAAATAGTATTTTCAACAGTAATACTTTTTATTAACAATTCAAAAATCATTTTTGCTCCCACTAATAATAATAAGTAGCATTTATATAGTACCAAGTATGTGCCAGGTACTGTGCTGGGCTTTACAAATATTGTATTTGCTCCACACAACAACCCTGTGAGGTAGGTGCTATGATTATCCCCATTTCACAGCTGAGGAAATAGAGATTAAGTGACTTGCCCAAGGTCACACAGCTAGTAAGTGTCCGAAGTTGGGTTTGAATTGAGGTCTTCCTAACTTTAAACCCAGATCTCTGTATGATAACACATTCGATTTTTCATACATGAATCTTTTCCTAGCTTCCCTTTTCTCGTCCAAGATTTTCCTTAGCATTTTGCACAGCAGTCTCTGTTCCTTCCTTCCTTCTTTCCTTCCTCCCTCCCTCCCCTTTTCCTTCCTTCCTCCTTTCTTTTCTCCCTCCTTTTTTCTTCCCTCACTTCCTCCTTTTCTTTTTCCCTTTCTTCCTTCCTCCTTTCTCTCCTTCCCTCCCTCCCTTCTTCCTTTCTTCTTTGCTTTCTTCCTCTCTCCATTCCTCCCTCCCTCCCCACTTATTAATATCCTGCTATGTACAAAACACTTCTCTACATCTTTTCTCAGACTTTCCCACAACCAAGAAATATTTCAGGATATAAGAGCAGCTATTTTAACCCCAGCTGGTCCAGTCGTCTCTGCTCCCCACCTCAATCATATTATTCACACAGGGGTGGGAACACATGTTCACGCACACTCTCACACACACATATCACCAAAGACTCATTTATCCATCATTCTGATTGGAGCTCCCTGTTAACCTGCACTATTGCCATACTATCCCATAATAGTTGATATCTTGAATAATGACCCATAGAAACTGGTAAGATCCTGGCATGTTTTCTGAAGGAACAGAGGAAGATTGAATCATGTCCAGGATGATTTCACTGTTAAGTTTAATTTATTGTTTTCTAATTCCTAGAAAAGGCCACCACCCAGGTACGGTGTGCATGCTAACTCTGTTGGTGATTAACCAGAACACTAGATCTCCCTCCTGAATCAGATAATAGCAATAAACTACCCACTCTCTTTCAGCCAATGGTTATGAGCTCCCCGTAAGACTATGCTTACTTGATTACAATCATCAAAGGGAAATCAGGAAATTCAGACATCCTGACTCACTGGTACATCTTGAGCATCCTGCGACCTAAAGGCACTAGGGGTAATCAGACAAGCCCTAGCCCTTGGTTTCTTGTCCCCACGGAAATGAAAAATCTCAGGACATGCTTCTGGCTCAAAGGGGATTTCATTGTGAGATCCCAGAAAAGGTCAATCTTCCCACCTGATACATAAGGTTTAAGTAGGGACCAGATCAGGGGACTAATCCAAGCAGAGTGTTTGTCATCGTCTTTCTCAGACTCCCCCAAGAGATCCAGGGTAAAAAAAAAAATAAACCTTCCAAGAAGAACCCCAGGCAGGCTAACAGTAAATGGGAGAGTTGTTATTGGTCCTTTGTTCTTGAAAAGGACCATGACATCAGGAGGTGATGCCATGACTTGCACTGAATCAGATTTAAATAAGGGAGGGCTGTGTGAGGTCACCAACTTCACTCTTTCCTCCAGAGCCATCTGGGTCTGGTGGCAAGAGGACAACTGGAGATGGCCCTGGGATACAATGGGGGTTAAGGGATTTGCCTAGGACCACAGAGCTAGTAAATGTCTGAGGTAAGATTTGAACTCGAGTTCTCTTGACTCCAGGGCCAGTGCTCTATCCACTGTGCCACCTTGCTACCCCCAAATGGGAGAGCTACGAGGAAAGGAGAGGAAGCGGAGAGGAGGGTAAAGACCAGCATGGTTCTCTTAGGCACTGCAGGATACATCTCTGGTGTGGTAGAGACTGGAGGTCTTGATGTCAGGCTGGGTTTGAGTGCCAGTTCCACCATTACCTTAAGTGCTGCCACTACATTGGGTCTCTTTGTGACCTTGGTCTCCTCACTTGTAAAGTGGAAGGGATGGACCTCCCCTTCTTAACACTGCCCTTTACACCTGGTCTCCTTGCCCTGGTTTTGGGTCCAGCCCCCAGTTTCTCTTAGGAAGCAAGGGGTGGTGAATCACCACGTCCCACTTTTCTGAACCCTTCCTCTCCTGTGGACTGTGCTTTGGTTCATCACCTTTTCATTCTGTGGACAGGCTGGGATACATTTTCCTTTAGAAAGAGGGTGCACCAAATGGCAGGTGTCTCTAATTCAGCCTCTTTGCTCACAGAGAAGTCCTGGGTGAGCTGTCGGCTCCTCTGCTTTACAGAGTAAGCTGGTTGCACCCTGGTCTCTTGCACCCAAAGCAAACCACATGTGGCTTAGAGTTCCTTAAGATCAGCCCCTGTCTTCCTAGGCCCCATAGCTTAACAAATGGAATTGCAGTCGACATTTCTATAGGTCTTTTAGGCTGACGAAGCTCTTTTAATTTCTTCATCAACAAAATGGGAGAGCTGGCATCCACTGGGGAATAGCTCAACAAATTGTAATGTAAGAATATGAGAATATTTCTGGGCCCTAAGAAAGAGGACAAGCACCTCTGGGGTGAGACCTTTCAAGCTGCTCATTGTCACTTATGTCTCACCTGTGGTTCCAAGAAGCTGTCGCATGCAAGGGGGTCACATCCTGATAAAACCATCTCAGCAGACAGTCTAAACCAGGGCGAGGATAAACCCATTGGTGAGTTGAGGTGGGGGGCAGTGTCTACTCCAACCATATGAAGATTTCCTCCGGCAGGGGGACATGGGAACAATTTGTTCTGATGGCCGTGAAGAAGGCTGATGCAGGTGTTGTGTGGAGCGCTTAGAGCTTGGTCGGACATCGGAGATGTCAAGGTCATCTACTGAATTCTGAGCCATCATCACTTGTCTTGACTTTTGTCTTGTCACTGGACTTTGATGACTCTGTAAGAGAGAGTGAGGATGGGGGCAGCTAGGTGGCGCAGTGGATAAAGCACAGGCCCTGGAGTCAGGAGGACCTGAGTTCAAATCTAGGCTCAGACACTTGACACTTACTAGCTGTGTGACCCTGGGAAAGTCACTTAACCCCAATTGCCTCACAAAAAACAAAAAAAAAAAAGAGAGAGAGTGAGGATGACAACTTTGTGCAACTCTGCCTCACTTAAATCCAATTCACAGGCAAGTCCAAGTATTTGCGATATCATTAGTCCTATTTGAAAACAAAGGATGAACAACAGCAGTGTGACCTTGGGCAAGTCACTTAACCTATATTTGCCTCAATTTCCTCAGTTATAAATTGGGGATACTATTAGGACCTACCTCACAGAGTTATTGTGAGTCTCAAATGACATAATAAAATGTCTAGTATATAGTAGTCACTAAATAGATGCTTGTTCCTTTGTCCTTTCCCTCCAGTGACTATGCCTTTTTTCTAGGGTCATATTACTCCCCCCTCACACACTCCAGGCAAATTGGCCACTTGCTGTTCTTCACACCTATTATTTTCTGGCTGCATGCCTTGGCTCAGGCTGTGCCCTATGCCTAGAATACCATGCTGTTCACCTCTGCCTCTTGAGAATCCTTTGTTTTCTGAATCTTCTGCCTGCTGGTGCCTTTTCCCCATCCCTCACCACCCAGGTTATCTTGTATGTATTTTCTATACACACATAACGTAGCTGGATCTGTTTTCTCACCTGATATGACATCCCCTTGAGGGCAGGGACTTTCCATCTGTGTCCTGGTATCCTCAGATGCTCTCAAAGTAACTGGCACATAGATGGCGTTTACTAAGTGCTTACTTCCTTACTTGAAATGTTTAGAGATGAATGTCTGTGACATTCAAGTACTAACAGCACCTACTTCTCAAGGTTACTGTGTGGATAAATGAGATAGTATTTGTAAAGCACTTTGCAAACTCTGAAGTACAGCAAAATACTAGTTATTATTAACCCAGGGGTTTGAAATCATTTTATATATCATGAACCCCTTTGGAAATCTAGTGAAGCCTTTGGATCCCTTCTCAGAAAAAAATATGTGTTAGCTACATTCATAAGGAAAAAAAATACTGAATTCCAGTTAGAAATCAGTAAAAATAAAGGTATAATTTTCCCCCATCCAAGTTCTTAGAGCCATGTGGACCCCAGATCAAGAGCCTCTGGTTCTAGGGGATGCTACAGGAGATGAATAATTTGAAAGAGGGTTTTAGGTAAATTCTGGAATAATTGATCTGTAACAGGTTATGAAAGGGAAAACAGATGCTTGGGGAGAAGGGGATATTCTTAAACTTCGAGGTTAATAAATAGGTCTTTCCCCAACCTTTTCACTTGTGCCACCTGTCAATATAAGTAGATACTAGAACTGACCCAGGGTGGAAACTCATATCCTTCGCTATGCCTCCAGACCCCCAAACTGGTCAGGGACTGGCCACCACACCCCAACACCTTCCATGAAAGTATTATGTCCTAGGGCACCAAGGATAAGTTCCCCCACCAGGGCAAGTCTTTAGGTTGAAGCTGGATTACTGACCACTTGCTAGGGATGCTCTACGTGTTCTAGGATTTAAGAGTCTGGAGCTAGAAAGAACCTTAGAGATCATTTAGTCAAACCTTCCCATTTTACCAATGGTGCAAGTGAGGTCCAGAGTGGTTGTGTGTGCCCCAAGGTTGCATAGGTAGCAAGCAGCAGAGCTGGATTTTGAGCTGAGATCCTCTGACCCCAAATTCAGTTCTCCATCCCCTCCACCACAGAGTTTTTCTGAGGGCCTTTCTGACTGATTCTGTGGACAATTGTGGAGTCCAAAACCCTGGGCCTTAAACAGATGCTTTGTTACTTGAAAGGAGGACTCCACCTGAGCTGAGACGGTGCAGCCACCATGTGGATCTGTCTGCAGCCCTGAACCTTCTTCCCCCCTCAGAGAAATGCTGGGAGCAGGAGAAGCAGTGATGTACCGAGTAGGAGGATGTTATTAAATTCATGAATCGGCACTTTGCCTGGCTCACATCAGCTCAAAGTGTATGCAAAGGGAGGCTAAGTATAGCTGTTCCCCAGCTAATGAGGCAGCTTGGCATATTTGCATCATTTCAAATTGGCTGCTGCATCCGTAGAATAATAATGTGCATGGAAGCACAGAACTTGGCACACAGTAGGCCCTAAAGAGGTGTTTGTTGAAATGAAGCAGAGATCCAAAGTTGAGGTTTCCCAATTCAAGGATGGGCATGGACACAGACCCAGTGCCTACTGAGCTTCTTATCCCAGGAAGGGCAAATTGGGAGAAAGCTTGGCCGCTACCCTTCAGAGAGGTTAAACTGGACTGTGAGTTCTCATCAGTCTTATTTCCCTTATTCTTGGGTATACTCTCTTTGGTCTATAGAATAGCACAAGCCACAGGCAAGGACTGATACAGGCACCATTAAATAGGAGCCCTGCCTCCATCCTGACCCATGAACACCACAGTGAGGACTGAAGGGGAAGACACCCAGGACCAGAACCTGAAGAGGATGTGACTGAACCTCTTAGCCCATATTGCCCTAGCACCCCTTGCTCTCATTCCCACCTCAGCACTCTTCTTCACCACCATGACCTATGGCTCCCAGTGAGCATTTTCATCATTGCTTGCTCATCTTATTCATGACGATTCCATCCAGGATGTGCAATAGCAGCCTTCCCATTCAATAACTCTCACAAATGCCCTGGCACAATGGGCATTATAATCAGCTGCCACATGTTTCTGCCATTGATCAAGACCCATTGATGGGGAACAAGTTAAGTATGTCTTCTATGGCTCATACTACACACTCTTCCACCCCAACCCTTCCTCCTGGGGGCAGTTGACTATTCTCCCTATAATACTCTGTGACCAGACACTATCTCCAACCAAAAGTTCAGATTCCTGGTGGTTGGGTGTAGGGTGGGATGGGATAGGAGCATAGTCACTCCGAGTCTCATTCAACTACCTCATGTCCTATGTCTACAGATTCTATCATCTCAAACTTTGTCAGACACACTACTGTCCCCAATGTGATTTTTTTTCCTGTCCCTGTGGCTTAAGGACACAGGCTCCGTGGCCTAAATTTCTCCACTAATAGTAAGACTTCAGCACTAAATAATGCCAATAGAGAAGAAAAGAGGCAAGAGATAATACAAGAAACCATGCAGCATTTATTCATCCACACATTTATTCATCCATGCATGCATGAAATGCTGCTGGTCCCAAGGGCCTGGATACTCACCCTGCTCCTTTCTCCATTAAGGGATCTAGGCAAGTGTTTGGACTGGGTTCACTCCTAGGGGAGGCTCCTGGATTCTAATGAGAGGGGTTATTTAGGCCTTGTTCTTTCACACTCTGAACTATTATAACCTCTACCACTAGGGCTCTGGGGGAAAATTGAATAAGACTTAGGTTTGACTCTTCTCTAAAGTCTCTCCAAAGTGGGGAAGAAAAATACTCAATATATGATTTGAATCAGGTATAGGGATTTCCTACACACAGAAGAGATGCTAAACATAAAACACTCTGAAGCAAGCACTGAGAAAAAAGGGAACAAAATAGAATTTGGTAATTTAACTTAGAACTATATTCCCCTGAGAGGTTGACATTAACCTCATCAGAACTTTGAAGGATTGCTGAACGGACTTGATCACATTTCACATACGCTCTGTCCTGTCCCCTCAAAGTCCATGTATACTGATCAGCCAGGCCAGGGCCTGAGTTTCTCCTCTTAACAGCGGTTGTCTTCTCTAATAAACTTCTCTGTCCACCCAATGGACCTAGAGCTGCGAAACCTCTTGAACTCACCAGATTACTTTTAAGTCATGACAGGTCCACTTCAGGATCCATGTTCAGTCCCCTACTCAGAAAAGAAAACACAGAGTATAAAAGGCAACCACTGCACTCAAGCTCATTGGGCTGAATCCACCTGCTCTGGCTGCCATGTTGGAATAGGAAGCAAGAGCTTCGATGTGCACATCTCACAAAGGTGCATCTCTCTGACATTCCAACAAGGAGAATTTAGAGATTATACAGCCACCAATATGAATCTGGAAGGGACCAGAGAGGCCATATACACTATGGCCCTCATCTTACACAGACCTGGATACTTAGGCCCAGGGATTTGCTCAAGGTTACACAAGTACTGTCTTTGGTTGTATTTGAAATCAGCAAACATAGGGCTATTTCCACTAGACTACTCTTATCTGGCCCAGCCCCCTGCCTTAAGTCAAGCAAAATATTATTACTACCTTTATTATAAGGTAATTATGTGGGGTATGTATGGCAAATGTGTGTCTTTATGTATATGCCTTCATCTGTCACCAACTGATATTCCCACAGCTAAGGCTCTTGGGACCATAGATATAAGGGACGTCAGAAGCCAATAATTCCAACCCCTTCATTTTACAGACGAGGAACCTGAGGCACAGAAATTAAGTGGTTTGCTTAGGGTCCAAGGAAGGATTTGAACTCAGCTGTTTCTAAGTTCATTGCACCATCCACTGTGCCAAACTCATTTCTTGTTTCTCCTCAACACTCTTTGCTCCAGTCACCTGTTTGTTTTCCCTGAGTTCCTATGACAGTTTGATTAGACCTGAGACCTTTACGTACCATCTCCTGTTTTTGTCTTTGCCAAACAAAGGCCAAGGGGCTGCCTCTCCCCCACTTCCCCCACCCCCACCCTAAACATTTTGTACTAGGCAGGTCTGACCTCAATGGTCCAGCCTCAGTTTCCCCAGGACTCAAAGACCTTTTATCAAAAGGTAAAACGATGAGGATGTTGAGCATGAGGACGCCAATGAGGATGATGACAATGACAACATTAATATAGCATTTGAAATATCATAAAACACTTTATCTATATTACTTCAGTGCCAGACAAGGAGACAGTCTTCAGGGGTTCAGGCAGCTATTGCTCCCTTGTCCCCCCATAAGCAAAAGTATCCAGAACAGGTCAAGAGTAAAGGCCCCACCGCCTTCTACCCTCATTTAGTGTCTGGAGAGCCCTCCTCTCATGGATGGGAGCATACTCCAGGCCCTCATCCATGGAAAGGGGACGGTGAAGGTGGAAGGGGAGGAAGGAAGGACAGGCTGTTGTTCAGTGTACTCACTGCATTTATTTACAAAGCAAAAATGGCTCTAGCCCAGAACAATGCTGCCCACCTGCTCCCACCCAAGTGCCTTCTAGGAATAGATTTGAGGGCTTGGGATGCCCCTCAACTGGGAGAGGAAAGATCACTCTTTTACTGTGGGCCCCCTGGAGCCTCTGCCCAACGCTACTGTTACAGGACTCAGAAGGTCTCAGACTCCTCTTGACCCTCTTTCTCCCACCACTTCCCAGATAAATATTTCCCAGCCCTGGCAGCCCTCTCCAGATCAGTAAGTGGGGGTAGTGTGTACCCAATCCTTGCTCACTGTGACCCATATATAAGCCCATCTGTTGGGCAGGAACTCTGGGCTATGCTGAATGTAATTGGCTAGACAGCTTCCCCAGGCCACCTGCTTTCAGTGAATGGTAAAGCCTTGCTCAGCCCTGAAAGAAAGCCTCTTGGGCTTCACATACAGACACCAGCCACCAACAGGTGGCTCAGCATCAAGTTTCTCCTTTCACAGCCACAGAGCTCCATTCATCCATTCCTCTTCCTCCACAGAGCAGTGCGCTAAAACAGCCCCAGAGAGATTCCAGCATTTAGCACAGTGCCTGACACAGGGTAGGTATTTAGTAAATGTTTATGAGGTAGATAAATGATAGAGAAGGATGGAAAGAGAGGAAGTGAAAGAGAGGAAGGAAGGAAGGAAGGAAGGAAGGAAGGAAGGAAGGAAGGAAGGAAGGAAGGAAGGAAGGAAGGGAGGGAGGGAGGGAGGGACAGAGAGAAGGGAGAGAAGAGGGAGGGAGAGAAGGGAGGAAGGAAGGAAGGAAGGGAAGAAGGGAGGGGAAGATAAGGCAAGGCAAAGCAAGGGAAGGCAAGGCAAGAGAAAGGAAGAGAAGGGAAGGGAAGGAAAAGGAAGGGAAGGGAAGGGAAAAAAGGAAAGGAAAGAAGAAAAAGTTATTTAGGATCTCAACCTAAATGTCATTTTCAACTCTACACTCTCAATCTCCATATCTAATCTTTTGCCAAGTGTTGCCAATTGTACCTTCATAATATCTCCCATATACTTCCCCTCCTTTACTCTGATACTGCCTCCATTCTGGCGTAGGCTCTCACATGACATCTGGACTATTGCAACAGCTTCTGGTCGGTCTCTCTGTCTCAAGTCCCTCCCCACTACAGCGCATCCTCTACTGGGCTTCCAAAGTGATCTTCCTAAAGAGATCTGACCATGTCATCCCACTCTTCAATGAACTCCATTGGTTCCCTATCACTTCAGAATCAAATATAAAATCCTCTGTTTGATGTTCAAAGACTTTCATAACCTACTACCCTCAACCTTTCCAGAATTCCAATCCTTTACTCACCTCCACCTACTCTGAGATCCAGTGACATTGGGCTCCTGGATGTTCTTAGATGGGTCATCTCCCCAGGCTGAGCACTTTCACTGGCTGTGCCTGGAATTCTCTTGGAACATATTTCTGCCTCCCAGCTACTCTGGATTCCTTCGAGTCCCAGTTAAATGCCTCCCTTCTTCAAGAACACTTTTCTAATCTCCCTTAATTCTATTGCATCCTCCTCTATTGATTATCTCTGATCTGTCCTGTACATGGTGTATTTGTACATAGTTGTCTACATGTCACCTCCACAACTAGACTCTGAGCTACTTGAGAGCATGGGCTGTTGCCTTTCTCTGTATCTCTAGTATTTAATATATTTCCTGACAACACATTTGGAGTTTAATAAATGCACACTGTCGACTAACTTAAAAAAGAGAAGGCCCAGAACAGTGTCTTGTGTAATACCCAATGAGACCTTGAACCTCTCTCTGTGACACCAAAAAAGATAGAAGTTTACTAACTGGATCACAAAATGTTTAACCAAGATTTTAGAAAAATAATAAAGTATATTCAACCACAATCCTCTCAATTAAAATTATTAATGATATTTAAAATATAATTTGATAATTAATACTAATATGCTGGTAGGAGCAAGAAGTTTTATACCATTTATAAATAAAATTAAATTAAAATGTTAGTATTGTTTATTTTTCTTTATCTTGTTCTTTTAATTTATATTTTGTCTTAAGATATACATAATGTTAGTACAAGTGGCCAATTTATATGGCAAAAAATTATCATTTATAAATAAATTATACATAGATATATAGAAATAGCTTAACCAATAATAAATACTTTTTCCACCTATGGGGGTGTTCAAAATGTTTATATTGCTAGTAGTAGGTGGTCAAAAAAGTTTGGACATCATTGGTCTAGATAAAATACAAACCCCTTAGCTTGGCATTCAATGCTGTCTGCAATCTGGCTTCTACCTACCTTTTTAGCCATAACACACCTCCCCCTCACACACTCTGTTCCAGCCAAACTTTGATGCTAGTTTTTTCCCCAGTCTCATCCTGCCCTCTTCCATCTGAGTGCCTTTGCATATGCCATCTGCATCCCATATCTTAAGTAGATTTCCCCCACCCCCATCCCATCTCCACCTACTGAAATTCCTTCATAGTCAACTCAGTTCCATGCTGCATGAAGCCTTCACTGATACCCCAAGATAGAGGTGCTCTCTCCCTCCCCCTTTGAATCTTTCATACCTCTCTGTACCTCCTTCTTGCTAGAATTATTTTTATACTAGTAAACTCCTTGACAAGGGTGTTGTCTTATTTCATTTTGTGTTTTCTGACAATTAGCATAGAGTCTAGGAGGTAACAGGTACTTTTAAATAGTTTCAAGAATGAATGAATGAATCAATCAATGAATGGACGAACCTGTCTTCTTCAAATGTCCAAGTGTCCTATAACCTTTACCTTCATAGAAGGTCTAGCTTCAATCCCTTATGCTAATTAATGCACAAACAAACACCATTCCCCCATCCCAGAGCTGCAGGGCAATGAAGATCACCTGTATCTGTGCCCCAGTCATTGTGCTGCTGGTGACTTGTCACTGGTATCTTCAGACCCAAGCAAGAGCTTCCCCTGGCCCCAGCTCCTCCGTGTCATCTTCCTGTTCACTCTGTCCCCAGGGATCTCTCCATCCTCAGAATCTTGATGGCACATAAGAGCAGCAGCACTCCTTGGACTCTTTTTTTGGTGGGGTGGTGGTGGTAGGAGAGACTCTCTGAACTCTTAACCAGGACTTCCTCATAAGTTTGAAATCTCTTTAGCCATAGCACAGTGTGTGATACAGGGGACAATTGACCTGAATAGAGACAGGAGACAAGATTGAATCCTAGCTCTGCTACTACTATTACTAATACTAGCTACTATGTCTATTATTAGTAGCTGTGTAAAGCTGGACAAGTCACATCCCCTCCATGAACATCGAGATGGCTAGAGTGCTGGCCCTGGAGTCAAGAAGACCTAAGTTCAAATATAGCCTTGGCCACTTACTAGCTGTGAGATCAGTCATCTATCCTCTGTCTGCCTCAGCTTCCTCAACAGTAACATAGGGATAATTATAGCACCTACCTCACATGGTTGTTGTGAGGGTCAAATGGAACAATACTTATAAAGTGATTAGCACGATGCATACCACATAGTAGGTGCTTGAATTAAAGCTTGTCCCCTCCTCCTCCTTCTTCTCATGGCTTTGATTTCCTACATGTGTCAAATGAGGGAGCTACACTAGGGGATCCCTATCATCTATGGTCCTATGTGTATGTGCAAATCTTTTCTTCCCATCTTGACCATAATCTCCTTGAGGGTAGGGACCATACTGTATAATTCTGTACTTTCAAGATGCTTTATGCATAGTAGGTACACAACAAATATTTGTTGACTGCTTGGTGGTAAGGCATCTAAATATTCTAATGGTGTGTGTGTGTGGGGGGGGAGTAATAGCAAGGTGGTGCAGTAGAGTACTAGCCCTGAAGTCAGGAGGACCTGAGTTCAAATCCAGCCTCAGATAGTTACTAGCTGTGTGACCCTGGGCAAGTCACTTAACCCTCAATTTCCCCCCCCAAATAAATAAATAACAATCTAATGGTAGGAGAAGAAGGAGAAAAGTCATAGGGAGGGAGGAGAAGAACAAGCTAATTTCATAGGATTGAAGATTTGGGATCAGAGCAGAAGTCCACATTCAGACCTTGGGTCTATGAACTTTTTTGTTTGTTTGTTTGTTTGTTTGTCGGGGCAATGAGGGTTAAGTGACTTGCCCAGGGTCACATAGCTAGTAAGTGTCAAGTTTTTGAGGCCAGATTTGAACTCAGGTCCTCCTGAATCCAGGGCCAGTGCTCTATCAACTGCGCCACCTAGCTGCCCCCTATGACCTTTTAAAAAATTTATTTTAATAACTATTTCAATCTAATTGGTTTTCTTTGTCCTCTTTTGAATTTTGTTTTTGGCATTTAACAACATTATTCTGAGAAAGGGTCCATGGGCTTCACCAGATTGCCAAAGGGGTCAATAACCCCCCCCAAAAGGTTATGAACCCCTGCCTTAGAGGTTATCTAGTCAAATTTTTGAGATAAGGAAACTGAGCCCCAAAGACATAAAGTGATTGACTCAAAGTCATACAGTTAGTAAATGACATGTCAGGATTCAAACTCAGTTTCCAAATCCATTTGTACTATACTGACTCTTAAAAGAGCAAGTATATAAGTATTACTCTCTGAAACAAAAGTAACAGAACACAGTTAAGGAGCAGAGGAGAGCTGAGCTGTGCCTGATGCCTTCAGAACTCCATGGTTCTCCTCTCAAGCAATGCTTACTCATACAATAACTTCCCTCTCTGCCCCCTGTCCACTCTGACCCCAGAAAAACCTCATTACTGCAGCTGAAAGAGTCTTCAGGGAGCAGTCCGAGCTCTGGGATAGATATCCTATAACTTCATTCACTTGTCTCTCCTCAGCCATTCTGCCTATTCCAGCCTTCCCTTCAACCAGATGATAGAGCCTTTACATGACTTTTGGATAATCACATGCTTCAGAAAGTAGAGGAAATAAAGCCATGAGGTGATCCATTGCTCCTGATCTCCTTCTGATTAGTAAGAAAGAATGGGTTGGTGAAGTGGATGGAATGCCAACCTTTGGGAGAAAAGTGGCCATGTCATCCTAGAGTTTATGGTAGCCAATGAAGAGAAACAGTACGTAGGGGCAGTTTTGAGATATAGACTAGCTTAAAGGAAAGAGCATTTGACTTGGAGTCAGACCCCTACTCTGTTATTTTATTGTTTTTTTTGTTTTGTTTTTTTGAGGGGCAATGAGGTGACTTGCCCAGGGTTACACAGCTAGTAAGTGTCAAGTGTCTGAGGCTGGATTTGAACTCAGATTCTCCTGAATTCAGGGCCAGTGCTTTATCCACTGTGCCACCTAACTGCCCCTCTACTCTGTTAGTGTAAAACAGTGAAATCTTAGTCACTGAAGATTTCCTCATTTATAAAGTGAGGCAGTTGAATTAGGTGATCCTTAAGGTCAGTGAGTCAGTAAATATTTATTAAGCATCTACTATGTACCAAGTACTGGGTTAAGCACTAGGAATACAAATATGAAAAAGGAAGATAGTCCCTGCTTTCAAGAAGCTTACAATCTATACAGAAAGAAACTGAAAAATTGGCCGGGGGGGGGGAGTATAAAGAAGGAAAACACCTTTCCTCATGGGCACAATGGAAAAGTCCAGAGGTACACAGCCAGGTGGGAAATGAAGGTCCTTTCCAACTCTAAATCCTATAATCTTTATACTCTTGGCCATAATTAGCAAATCATATTTCAAAAATCTCAGGGAAAAATATAGCTGTGTTCTTATGGTCTAAGGATCTAAAAAATAAATTCCAGATGTGTAATGGGCATTCTTTGTACCTGAGATAGCACAAACCAAACATAGCATATGAAGCTTACAATCTACACAGAAAGAAACTGAAAAATTGGCTGGGGGGGGGAGTATAAAGAAGGAGCATTTTTGTCAGGGAAGTTACAGAGATGGTGAACTGATCTGTAGAGAATTTAGTCGACATAGCCATAACAGAAACAATAGTACTATTGATTTAATTAATGTGTCTACAGAAAGAGGAGAAGGGATGGAGGTAGTGAAGTGTGAGCTTCAGCAGGATAGCTGGAAAGATGTTAAAATTGGACAACCAGACAGCTATGTGGGATGGTCTGAGAGGGTTTAGATGTAATGGGTCAAGTAAGTTTACACTCAGTCTCCAGCGAAGGTTCAAGCCTACTTCTTATGGGAGTTTCTTTCATTTCTCCTCAAATTAATTAGTACATGAACAATGAGGTTTTGAGTGGCAGCTGTGTGGATCCACTAGAACAGGAAGCATTCTGAATGAAAGGACTGCAGGGTCAAAGAGTTTGTGAGGATCCAATTATCTGGCCCACGTTGTTCTATGGGTGTCCATCAACAAACACTTATTAATTCAACAAGCATTTATTATGTGCTAAGCAACCGAGTTACAAAGAAATACAAAAAATCATGGTCCCTACTCTTGAGAATCAGACATTCTAGTGGGAGAGACAATATGCAAACAACTATGTACCTACAAGATATGTACAGTGCAAATGGGAGGTAATCTCAGAGAGACGGCACTAGAACTGAAGGGGCACAAGCAAGGTCTCTTATAGAAAGTGAGATTGGAGCTGAGTCCTTGAGGAGACCAAGAGAAGAAACAAAGGGAGATCATTCTGGGCATGGGGGACAGCTAATACAAGAAGTTAGAGTCAGATGCTCTTTTATTGGCTGGTACCCATGATATTGAGTCAGAAGACTCCAGACTTTTCTCTAGTCTTTGTCACCTCCTTCTGGACACTTGATGCTGAGTAGGAAAAAATGAACAAAGCTATGGAGAACCTTGGGCTGCATACACAGGGACTTAGCTCCCAAGAATAAGGAGGTGATAGTAGCTGTGTTCTCTGCCCCTGGTTAAGATCACATGTGAAGATCACATCATGTTTGTTTCTAGGCAATACATTTTAGGAAGGACATCGATCAGTTATAGAGTATCCAGAAGAGTGAAACCAGGATGGTTAAGGGTCGTAAGTTCATCCATATGAAGATTAGTTGCAGGGACTGGGTATGGTTAGCCAAAAGAAGAAAAGACTGAGGAGACTATGGTGATATTTGAAGGCTTGTCCCATGGATGAAGGATTTGCTCTGATTGGCCCCAAAGGACAGAATTGGGCACAATGGGTAGAAATTGTACAGAGGCAGAGACAGGCTTCCTTACAATTTGAATTTCCCAAAGTGAAATGGGATGCCTCAGAAAAAAGTACTTTCCCCTCTCTGGAGGTCTTCAAGCCAAAAGTAGATAAGCTCTTGGTGGGTAGTTGGAGAAGGAAGCCTTTCAGGTTGGGTTGGGGCTGGGTGGCCACTGACGTCCTTTCCAACTCTGAGATTCAGTGACTCTATGAAAACCAGACAGGACTGATCAGTCCCTGAAACCCAGCTCAAATTTGGTGCATTTTGGAGAAAGGCCAAAGCCACACTCTGGCCAGCAAGGCAACATCCTGCTCCTTTATAGCTCTCCAGTCAAATCAATGTCCTCATTGGTAAGGGAAGCCAAATCATATTTCTTTAGAAGAACATAATGCAGAGGAACAGTGATATGAGGCTCCTCCATCGATCATAAGAAAAACAATTCTGCCTGTGACCTCACTGCCTCCTGCCCTGCCCAAGCCCAGGCCCCAGGCCCAAGCAAAACTCCCCTTCTCTCATCCCTTCCCTCTTCCAGGCCTTGTCTGACTCCATCTCAGAAATGAGTTATGCTTTTTCCTCCCCCTCTCTCCCCAACCCTTCTGCCTCTGCCCATTTGTACCATCTTCAAGCCTCCGTGTTTATAAATAAATGATGCCTAGATTGATTAGAGGCCTGGCCCTCTTTCCAGCAACAAGCCTGACCTCTTATTTCTGACTCCTATTGCTGCTGGGGGACACCGAGAAGGAGCATTAGCTCAACCTTCCCTTTCTCAGTCCCCCTGGGATGGAGGGATGGGGATGGGGGGAGGGAATGAAAAGAGCCCTTAGCTGGGAGTTAGGAGTTTGCAGTTCTCATCCTTGGCTCTCCCACAGTCTAGCTGTGTGAGCAACATGTCCAAAACAGAGCTCTCTATCTTTCCTAGAAAACTTACCCTTCTTTAAGTCTCCTATTTGTACCGAGGGTGCCATCATTCTCCCAGTTACTGAGGTCAGAAAGTTCAGAGGCATTCCTAATTTTTCATTCTTTCTCTCCCTCTCCCCACATACTTAATCAGTTGCAAAGTCTTAGGAATTTCCTTCTCAGCATCTCTTGAATTTATTCCCTTCTTTCCACTCACACCACACCTGAGATAGGTCTGACCTTCATCACCTTTCCCTTGAATTATTCCAGCAGTCTCCTAATTAGTCTCCCTGTCTCAAGTCTCTCCCCAATCTAGTCCATCCTTCATACAGCTGCCAAACTGATATTCCTAATAGATAAGCCCAGTCTTGTCACTCCTGCTTAGCAGTTCCCTACTGCTTCTAGAATAAAACACCTACTTCTGTCTTTGGCATTTGGGGCTCTTTATGATCTGTCTCTAGCCTATTTTCCAGGTTGATCAGACATTACTTTTCTTCAGGTACACTACTCTCTGACATTTCCACATTCTACCCATAGTCCTTTCTGGCCTATTGAACTAACCTGCTGGTTTGTCTTGCTGCTTTGAATCTCTCCACACTCCAAACCCATCTTGCACTCAGCTGTTAAATTGATCTTTCTGAAGTGCAGGTCACCCCTCCCCCTCATTCAATAAACTCCCCTGGCTCTCTTGCATCTCCAGGACCAAATATAAAATCCTTTGTTTGGCTTTTTAAATCCTTTAGAACCCAGCCCCTTCTTCCTACCTTTCCAGTCTTCTTAGATCTTACTCTCCACCACTGACACTGTGATGCAGTGACCAACCTTCCTGCTCCTCAAACAAGTAACCACATCCCCAAACTTCAAGCATTTTCATTGACTGTCTCCCAAACCTGGAACTTTCTCTCTCTTCATCTCTGTCTTCCAGATTCCCTGTACTCCTTCAGGTATCCGTTAAAATCCCACATTCTCCAAGGAGCCTTTTCCATCCCCCTTAATGGTAGTGCCTTCCCTCTGTTAAGTATCTCCAGTTTAACCTTTATGTATCTTGTATGTACATAGCTATTGGTGTGTTGTCTCCTGCATTAGACTGCAGGCTCCTGGTTGTTTTTTTGGTTTTCTTTTGTTTTGGGGTTTGTTTGATTTTCTTTTTGCCTTTCTTTGCATCCATCTGTAGTGATTAGCACTATGTGCCTAGCACATAGTAGACATTTAAGAAATGCTAGTTAATGACTAACTTACCTACTTTCTGTTCCAAGCACACAACAATCATTTTCAGTCTTCATGCCTTGGCAGAGGGTGACCTATCTTTGCATTTTAGAATATTGGCTTCCTTCAGAGCTCCCTAAGGCAAGCCTTTCCTGACCACCTTCCCCTCAATTGCTAGTGCTCGGGCTTGGAAATAACCTCATATGCATTCCGTATTTATTTATTTGTATGCATTTCATTGCCCCCAGTTAAATGAAGGCTCCTTGAAGGAAGGGGATGTTTAATTTTTGTCTTTGTATTGTCAGACCCCCCCCACACACACACACACACAGTGCCTGGCACTCATTAGGCACTTAATAAATGCTTGTTGATTGATTGACTCACTTGACCTCTCTGTGGTACAATTTTCTTATCTGAAAGAATAACAGTTAAACAAACATTTATTGCCTACGATGTGCAGGGAACAATGCTAGGAACTTGCCATTATGAGGGGAATATGATACACACACCAATAGATATACACAATTAGACATAATCTATGCATGAGACAAAGAGTCATCATCCTGCCAAGATTCAAGGAATGGAAGATCGTTCTGTTTATGAGGATCAGAGAACAATTTGTGCAGAAGACAGCATGAAAATGGTATCATTTGAAGGACACGGCATCATGTTAAATGTCTTAAAGGGTGGGTAAGCACTTCAACATGGAGAGATGAGGAGTAGGATGGAAAGGCAACCCTATATGATAAGAAGTATGCATAGTGTTCCCATTTTACAGACAAGGAAAGTAAGAAAGCAAAACCACAGACAATGAATAGAAGTCACACAGAGACAAGTTTATTCCTTCATTCAATAAATATTTACTAAGCACCTACAATATACCAGACACTCTGCTCAGCACTGGCAACACAATAAGAGGCAAAAGACAATCCCTGCCCTCAAAGAGCTTACAATTTAATGGGGGAGACAACATGAAAACAACTCTATACAAAACAAGCTGTACAGGATAAATAGGAAATCATTAAAAGAGGGTAAGTGCTAGAATTAAGAGGGGGTGGGAAAGGTTTCCTTTAGAAGGGGGGATATTGGTTGAAACTTAAAGGAAATCAGGAAGGTCAGTAGATGGAGAAGGGGAGGGAAAGCTTTCCAGGTATGGGGAATAGCCAAAGAAAATGCCCAAAGCTGAGAGGTGGAGTGTCTTGTTGGTGAAAGACTGGAAAGTTAGAAGAAAGCTAGATTATGAGGGGCTTTGAATGCCAGGGAAATTTGTATTTGTTCCTAGAGGCAATAGGGAGCCACTGGAATAAGAGGGAAAGACATGATCAGACCCATCTTTTAGGAAAATCACTAAGTGGCTTAATTTAGGCTTCATCTCAAGAACAATCTCCTGTGGTAGTTAGGTAGTGCAGCGGATAAAGTACCAGCCCTGGATTCAGGAGGACCTGAGTTCAAATCTGGCCTCAGACACTTGATACTTACTAGCTGTATGACCCTGGGCAAGTCACTTAACCCTCATTGCCCTGCAAAGCACAACAAACAAATAAACAAAACAAAACAAAACAAACAAAAAAAGAACAATATCTTACCAATGAGCTGTCCCAGAATAGAAGTAGCAGGTTCTCCATCATTGGCAGCCTTCAGAGACCAAACTGACCATTTGTCAAGTGAACTATAGTGGAGCATTTCATGGATACGCAGCTGCTGAAAGCCCATCGAGATTAAGTAGCTAGCCTGAGGCCACACAGCTATTTATTTAGTGGTAAACTGGAAGTCAGCCCCAAGTCTTCAGACTCCAAGTCCACAGTTTTTTGTCTCCTGGTGGCCAAGAAATTCCAGATCATGGAAAACATCTTTTCTAGAACCAAATGTGAAGAATCAGCCAGTGAATTCTGATCAAACCTAAATGTAGCAGGTTCTAATTTATCCATATGTGAGTTATCCACTTAGAATCATAAAATGTCAAAGCTGAAGGAGATCTGAGAAACTATGTAGTTCAATCAATTTCTTTTACACATGGTGAAGATGAGCATCATTGGGGGGAAGGGAAGTTCTTCCAGGTAACAGTCAATGACAGAGCCAGAGAAGGGAAAAGACTTAGAGTCCAGGCCTCAAGTCCTGGTCCAATGTTCTTTCCTTCTTATGTGTTAGGAATTTGAAATTCCAGGCTGGCGTCTTCCTATTACCTCACATGTTACTGAGATGCTACTCATCACTGCCTGTTAGTGTGCACTCAGGGGAAATAGCATCATTAATATGAACCTGAATAAAACATAACATAGTGCTGGAGGTAAATCAGTGGTACCGACCTTCCCCCATCACATAACTCCCAACATGCAACCATCGAAGATGTAAGACCAATTGTTACAAAATAGAAAGTCATGAAATTCTGCAGCTGCAACATGTAAATATAAAAGATTGAGACTAATCGAAAAAGATTGATAGCTACATAGGTGGAGACAGAGACAGAAAGAAATGTGGATAGATAGATATCAAGATAGCTAGGCAGTGAAATAGATAGAGTGATGGACTTGGAGTCAGGAATACTTGAGTTCAAATCCTGTCTCAGACACATACTTAGCTGTGTTGCCCTGGACAAATTACTTAACCTTTCTCAGACTCAATTTCCTCATCTGTAAAATTGGGATGATAATAGAAGCTATCTCAGAAGGTTGTTGTGATCAAATGAGATAACATATGTAAAGAACTTCACAAACCGTAAAGCTTATATAAATTCTAGCTATTTTATTTCTTTTAATAGAGAGATAAATTAGGTAAATAGATAGATGATAGAGAAGGAAGGAAGGGAGGAAGGGAGGGAGAAAGGAAGGGAGGGAGGGAGGGAGGGAGGGAGGAAGGAAGGAAGGGAGGAAGGAATGAAGGGAGGGAGGAAGGAAGGAAGGGAGGGAGGAAGGAAGGAAGGGAGGGAGAAAGGAAGGAAGGGAGGGAGGAAGGAATGAAGGGAGGGAGGAAGGAAGGAAGGGAGGGAGGAAGGAAGGAAGGGAGGAAGGAAGGAAGGGAGGGAGGGAGGAAGGAAGGGAGGGAGGGAGGAAGGAAGGGAGGGAGGAAGGAAGGAAGGGAGGGAGGACTTAGGAGTCACCAAAACCTAGGAGTCATCCTGGATACCTCACCCTCTCTAACTGCCCACATCCAAGTTGTTGCCACGGCCTGTCCATTTCACCTTTGCAATATCTTTCTTTTTTAAAATAATATTAAACATTTTTATTTCAAGTTTTGAGTTCCAAATTCTCTCTCTCCTTCCCTCGCTCCCCTCCCCACCTCCCTGAGGTGGTAACTTATACACACACAATTATGTAAAACATTACCATATTACTAATTTTGTATAAGAAGACTTGAAAAAAAAGAAAAATGAAAGTGAAAAATAGCAAGCTTCAGTCTGTGTTCAATCAATATTGGTTCTTTCTTTGGAGGTGGATAATATGCTTCATCATTACTCCTGTAGGATTATCTTGAATTATTGTATTGCTAAGAATAATTAAGTCATTCACAGTTATTCATTGAACAATATTGCTGTCACCATGCACAATGTTCTCCTGAACTAAACATCAGTTCATTTAAGCCTTTCCAGGCTTTTCTGAAATCATCCTGTCATTTCTTACAGCTCAGTTCTGTTCCATCACCATCATATACCACAGCTTGTTTAGCCATTCCCCAATTGATGGACATTCCTTTGATTTCCAATTCTCAGTCACCACAAAAAGTGCTGCTATAAATATTTTTGTACAAATAAATATTTTTCTCTTTTTTGGGATGTCTTTGGGATATAAACATAAGGTGATACTTCAGAGTTGTTCTAATTCTTTGCAATATCTTTTGAATATGACCCCTTCTCTCCTCTGACACCGCCCCACTCATTCTAGGACAGACCCTCATCACTTCATTCCTGTACTATTGAGGTAATAGGCTGCCCATGGGCCTGCCTGTCTCCATGCTCTCCCCACTCCAATCCACCCTCCATTTAGCCACTAAAGTTATTTTTTTCAAAAGCCCAGGTCCTGACTATATCACTCCCTGGCTCCACTGACTCAGTAAACTCCAGTGGATTCCTATTGCCTTCAGCATCAAATACAAAATACTGTTTGGTGATCAAAGCCCTTCATAGCCTGACCCCTTTCTACCTTCCAGTCTTCTTACAATATACTCCCCAACCCATGCTCTCTGAGCCAGTGATATTGGCCAACTGGCTGTTCCACCACCAAGACATTCCTCCTCTCAGCCCTGGGCATTTTCTCTGGCTGCCCCCCCCCCCCCGCCCGTGCCTGGAACACTCTCCCTTCTCATCACTGCCTATTGGATCCCCTGGCTTCCTTTAAGTCCCAACTAAAATCTCACCTATAGGAAGCCTTTCCCAACCCCTCTTATTTTTAGCATCTCCCCTCTATTGGTGATTTCCTATTTATCTTGTAGATAGCTTATTTGTATATATTTATTTGTTGTTTTCCCCCATTAGATTGCAAGCTCATTGAGGGCAGGTACTATCTTTTGCCTCTTTTTGTATCCCCAGCGATTAGCACAGTACCTGATATATAATAGACACTTAATAAATAAATGTTGATTGATTGATTTTATTGAGTAAAGAAATGTCTAGCACATATACGGAATAGGGACTAGAAATAGAATTTCTTTGGAATAGGGAACCCTGGATGAGGAAAGTCCCTCTTCTAATGTAGATCATCTACCTTCTCCACAACTTATAGTCTTAGAGAATTACCTAGAGCACTGAGAGTTCAAGTCACTTACCCAGGGTTACTCAGCCAATATGTGTCAAAGGCAGGATTTGAACTTAGGATTTTTATTTCTAAGGCTGGCTCTCTATCCACTAGGCCATGCTACCTCTCTCAACATACACACTAACATAAACACAATTACTATTACTACTACTACTTAAAAAATGTATACAGATGTTTTGTGATTAACAAAATACACATTCATCTAAAAGCATCACTGAATCATAGTAGCTGGGGGGAATGCTTCCTTACCCATGTCTCCTGGAATCCCTATCTCTTTTTAAGGCTCAATTCTAGTGCCACATCCTAAAAAATACCTTGTCTGGTTCCCTCACCTATCAGTATCTCCCTCCTGAAACTACTTCTTATTTATTCATTTGTGTACATGCTGTTTCCTCAAGTAGATTGTAAACATCTTGAAGGCAGGGACTGTTTTAATTTATGTCTTTATATTCCTAGAACTTAGGACCTTGGCTGGTACATGGTAGTTCCTTAATGGTAGTAGTTCCTAAGGGGCAGCTAGGTAGCACAGTGGATAAAGCACCAGCCCTGGTTTCAGGAGGACCTGAGTTCAAATCTGACCTCAGACACTTGACACGTACTAGCTATGTAACCCTGGGCAAGTTAGTTAACCCCAATTGCCTCACCAAAAAAAAAATTAAATGGTAGGAGTTCCTCATTGAATTTAATTGAATTGGTTTTAGCAGATAATGGAGAGTCACTAAGTCTAATTTTCTAAGGAAACATTATTCCTGAGCCATCCCAGTGCAAGGACTGTCATAGATTTCTCCATGGATTCACACCACCATGGCATCTGGAAGTCCTTCCAAGGATCTAACCTCAATCCCTCTCACTGTGTGTTAAACTCATTTCCTTTTGTCTTATCATCATTGAAAATGAAGTACCAAAAAAAAAAAAAAGAAAAAAAAAAGAAAATGAAGTACCACCACCCACCATCAAATAGAGAACCAATGATCTCAGAGTGCAGTTTGAAAGATCCTTTCCCTTTATTTTCCTTGCTTTGGGGGGCTGGGAGTAGGGGGTGGAAGGGCAGAACATAGCTAATGCAAAATGGCTTTTGCCTGACCTCATATGTATACTGAATGTCATATTTCTTGCCTTCTCAATGGTTTTGGGATGGGTGGAGGGAAAGAGTAAACTTAGAATAGAAAATTTTTAAAAAGAAAATTAAGTACCCAGGCTTTCTACCGGTACAAAATCCATTGTATAGAATGGAAAGAGACCTCCATAGGAGATAAGGAGATCTAGGTTAGAATAACTGTTCTGTTATTTACTAGGTGTGTGACCTTGGATAAGTCACTTCTCCCTTGGTCTCAGTTTCCTCACCCATAAAATGAGAAAATTGGTGCAGAAAATCTTTAAGGTCCCTGCCTGGACTGACATCCCACAATCATTCACCAGCTCTTATTTGAAGGTCCCCTCTTCTTTCTTCTGCTATTTCCCTGTTCTTTTCTCTGACCTAAATCCCATTTCCTTTAGCCTTTGAAAAAAAATGTTTTGTCTCTAACAGCATACGAAATTCCCTTCAGGTTCAGTTGACTGGGGGTTGGGGGGGAAAGCAAATGGTGCTGATGTGCAGAGATGAGAAGTTCCCAGCAGGTCTCCAGCTGCCCCATGTTGTTCCCACTCCCCACCTGACTTCAGATCCATTCCCTGAGTCAGCGTCAGAACCTGGCTCTTACTTAGCTGAAGGTCTGATCAGACAGCAGCCATCTGTGAGTTGACCACTTTTGGTCTGCCTAGGCAGAAGGGGTTGAGAAGAAGCCCTGGTATTTCTGGCAGGGAAATTAAGAACTAAAGGGAGAAATCATTTTCCTCCAAGGCTGAGGACCTTCTCTATGTAATTCAGCTCCCTTCTTCAGTGGAATCAACACCAAGCTTTCAAAGTTGTTCCCACTGGATATGGACCAGAAAGCCAGCTGAAGACCCTTTGCCAAGAGGGTGCAGAGAAAGGACACTTTAAACTCCAAGACACTACCCAAATGGAAGAATCCCAAAATACATGGTAACTTTGCAACCTCCATCATCCTTGGGATAAGGTTTTCTTCCTCAAAGAACCATAAATTCGTAATGATAGAAAGTACCTTAAAAGTCACATGGTGTGGGGCAGCTAGGTGACACAGTGGATAAAGCACCAGCCCTGGATTCAGGAGGACCTGAGTTCAAATCTGACCTCTGACACTTGACACTTACTAGCTGTGTGATCCCAGGCAAGTCACTAAACCCTCATTGCCCCCCCAAAAATTAAAATTTTAAAATTTAAAGTCACATAGTGTAACGGGAAAAACACTGGGATTGGGAATCAGGAGACAGAAAATGGAGCTTTTTAACCTGAACATGAGAAGATTTAAAGGTCTAGATGATGGCTGCCTTTAAGCATTTGAATAGCTGTCCCATGAGAAAAGATTTAAACTTATTTGACTTGTTCTCATAGAACAATGGTGGAAGTTACAGTCAGGCAGAAAAGCTTCCCAACAATTAAAGTCACCGAAAATATATGAATATATGAAATATGAAATATATGAAACAATAGATTTTGTGAACAAAGACCAACAGGGATCCAGAGCCCCCAGATTTCAGTAGACTCCCACTGACCTGGTTCCATCCCGGAGGGTTTCCTCCAAAAGGGTCTTTTTCTCTCCTTGATTTGCTATGCCCCCACCCATGGTTAAATCCAGAAAAATCTCCAAACATGGCAGGCATAACTTAGGTTAAGCTTTCTATGTATGTGAGCAAAAGTGGTCCCTAATCCCTGTATAAGCATTCAAGGTAACAGTGTCAGTATTAGGTATAGAGCAGCCTCTACTTCCCCCCCCCCCAAGATGCTGAAAGCACAGAAGACTCACAGGAGCCCATAAAGAGATAAAGGAAACACATGAGGCATTTAAAGGAATCACAGCAGCTCAGTAGGAGATAGAGAACCCATAAAACACTCAGCTCATAAACTCCTCCTGGGAGGCAGCCACATTTGGGGGCTGCTGAACATGCAACACCCCTTCCCATCAGAGCTGCACTGGTTGAATCACTGACAGTAACAGCAGGGAACAGCGTGATCTGAGTCCCTTCCTCCCTCGTTCTCTTCCTGGCTCTGTTTCTGACTCTCCAGGCTCTTCTCCTGTTTGTCATACTGGAAGTTCCCTCAATGCCTGTGGCCGTCTGGTTCTGTGCCCCCTTCTGTTAGTGAGCTCCTCCCAGGACCTCCATTTTTAGAAAGGACCCAGAATAGCCATTATTCATTCTTTCCTGATACTGATTTTTGAACACCACTCGCTACCTCTTCTACAACTCCCTTTTGTAGGTATCGTCTTCCTGTATTAAAATATAAGCGCCTTGAGGCAGAAGTGTGTTTCTTTTGACTTGTATTTGTAGTCCCAGTGCCTAGGACAACACAATCAATTTGAAATGACTTGTTACAGGTCTCCTTCACTCCTCTCCAACCACATCAATCTTATTCATTCTCTAAGAGGTGCCCTATTCAAAAGGGTTTAAGGATTCTAAATCTAGAGTCCATAAACTTGTTTCATATATTTTGATAAGTGTATTTCAAAACAATTTGTTTCCCTTGTAATCCTACACATAATATCTTAGGTATCTAACAACATTCCTCTGAGAAGGGGGTCCATAAGTTTCACCAGATTGTCAACAACAACAACAAAAAAAAGGTTTAGAACTTCTGCTTTAAAAAGGTAAAGTCAGGGGCAGGTAGGTGGCACAATGGATAAAGCACCAGCCCTGGATTCAGGAGGACCTCAGTTCAAATTTGACCTCAGACACTTGACTCTTACTAGCTGTGTGACCTTGGGCAAGTCACTTAACCCTCATTGCCCAGCCCCAAAGAGAGAGAGAGAGAGAGAGAGAGAGAGAGAGAGAGAGAGAGAGAGAGAGAGTCTCTGATTCTTGAATTGGGGAACTCCCAAATGTAGGGTGATCCAAGAAGCAATCTCTTGAGAGAAGATCCTCTGTTTGTCATTTGAAGTCCTTCTCCATTGGGCTCCTTGCATCTTTGCAATCTCTTACACTTTACCACACTAGATGACCTACCCTACCCCCCTTCTTTTGGCTCCTAGTACAAGGTGCTCCATCTCCAGATCCCATCTCTTTTCATTGGCAGTCTGCCATATCTGAGATGCTCTTCCTCCTCACCTCTGCCTCTCGGCTTCCTTTAAGACTCAGCTCACATCCCACTTTCTGGAAGAGGCCATTCTCAGTCTCCACCACCACCAGCATCTTTTTTTTTCTGAGATTACCTCCCATCTACATTACATATATCTTGTCTGTACATAATTGCTTGGATGTTTTTTCTTCCATTAGGCTAGGATCATGTTTTTGCCTTTCTTTATATCCCCAACAGTTGGAACAGTGACTGGCATACAGCAAGTGCTTAATAAATGCTTCTTTGTATTGTTGTGGCTGTTGTTGACCATGATAGAAGGCTAGCTTCTGGGGTCTTTCTGCCTAAGAGACAGATATCCCCCTTCCTCCAGACAGAAGGTTGGGGTTCAGGAACATTGTCCATGAGCTGAGCTCTTAAGCCCAGTGGCCCCCACATGTTTGCTTCCTCTGACATGTGCCTTTTGCAAAAGACCTCTCAGTGTTTTGAATGCTACCATCTCTTAATCTGAGAAGATTAATTCCCAGGCACTCTCTGCTCAAGTATTTGTTTTCAATGTACATCTGCCCTGCCCATGTGCTCCTGCCACAAGCTGCTATCAAGCACTCCTGGAGAAGAAATGACAATGACCATCCCTGGAAAGATCCAAGAAAAAGGATAAAAAAAAGAGGATCGGGGCAGCTAGATGGCACAGTGGATAGATCACCGGCCCTGGAGTCAGGAGTACCTGAGTTCAAATCTGGCCTCAGACACTTAACACTTACTAGGTGTGTGACCCTGGGCAAATCACTTAACCCCAATTGTCTCACTAAAAAAAAAAAAAAAGAGGATCACAAAGAGTTGAGAGCAAGCTGCTGCTCTCCTTTATAAGTCTAAAGGGGCAGTTCTCATGACAAAAGTCCACCCTCCTAGGTCCTAGGCATCAGTCATCATGGGAGCAGATCAAGTCACTAAAAGCCAATTGTCTGCTTGTTTAAAATAGGATCCAATAGGCATGTCTGTATTTCATAGGGAAGAGATATACCCACATTAATGGGGGGAACTCTCCTAATCAATACCCTCCCTTCTGGCTACTTTGGGAGATTCTCCCATCACCAGAGGCCTTGAATCAGACATTAGGTAACCAAGTCAATTCAACAAACAGTTGCCAAGAATTTTTTTTTTCTATAAGCCCCTTGTCTGAGATGTTCGTAGATGAGATTTTTGTCCAGATATGGGTTAGAAAGACGGTCTTGAAGCTTCTGTAATTTTACGGTTCATGTACCAGTTCTGCTGTAAAACTCCATTGTGTGATTGTGAGCAAGTAATTCACCCCCTCTAGGCCTCAGTTTTCTCATCTATAAAATGAAGGAGGTAAATGAACTGTATCATCTCTATCATCCCCTCCAGCTACCAATATCAAAATCTCTTCTAAATCTGCCGTTCTCTCTTCTATAGCATGTACCAAAAGTCTTAGTGCAGTTCAGGGCTTTAATTGTTTAAAACTGTCCTAAGACTTTTGGGATATCCCACATAGTCTGAGATCTTTTCTATCTGTAATATCCCATCTTTGAAGCAATAAGGACCCTTCCATTTCTGACTAAAAACAGCATAAATAGAAACACAGAGTCTGCATCTCTATTACCATTACTCTTGCCCTCGATGAAAAAGTACATTCGAATCCACACATATTTGGACAAGGGGAATTTTCACAATGAGCCTCCAGGAGGGAGAAGGTCAGGATACATTGTTTTTCTTGCTGTTACAAAACAGAAGAGGTTTCTGTATGCATGACCTTGACCCTATCCTTTTTTTGTTTTTCTTACCAGGGTGAGGAATGCCATTGAAGGGGATGATAGTTACCACTAAGTGGCTTGGGGTTGGTTTTTTGGTTTTTTGTGTTGTTGTTTTTTTTTAAGTCAGAGCCTACCACAAAGCTCCCTTTCCCTTTTCTCTCCCTCCCACCCTGCCCCTCCCCTTCCCCCAGCACCTTCCCTCTCCTCTGAGGAGGAAGCTCATCCCAATGCCAAATACCAGGCTGAACAGCAGCTGGGCTTCCTGCCATAGGAAACATGTCATCCTCTCTAGACCCCTCCTCACCAAGTACTTGAGGAAGCACCGGAAAAACTCACAATACCCAGGACCATCCCCCATCAGTCACCCCAGCCCAGAAAATCCTATCTTCTTAGAAGGGGATTTTTAATGAACAATTAGCTTTAATTTTTCATTAGTTCCAGCTTACTTAGTAGTTCCTTCTTCAGCTTCCTCACACAGACTTGGATTTCCTTCACAATATAGGGCTATGTATAGAACAGGCAGGACATGGGCAGGGCTATAGAGCACAGCCCAACGGATATTTAGGTTAAGGTTCCCATGAACCAGGTCTCTGAAATGGATCCCTAATGGGACCAATTATGAATTGGATCAATTGTTCCTAAGAAATCGATGTGTGGCTCATCATAGATGGAGTCTATATATGTCCAAGTATGATAGAAACTTGCCTGCTGTGGGGACACAGCTTCTCCTATAAAAAAAAAAAATGCAAACAGAAAGCAATTAACTTCCCTGCTCAGCCTTTGGCCTGAGGGGTTGCAATGAAGGACAGGCATTGATCTTTCCCCTTTGGCTATTAAGCCCTGCAATGGCACTTAGGGCAAAGTGCCCTATGAGGAGATTCCTGAAGGGGTTCATGGCTCATCCAAACCAGTGGAAGGAGAGGAAGGGAGGCTTATTGGAGCTGTCCACTGTGTTGCTTCCTGAGTCATCCAAACAGTCCCAGTCCTGGTTTACCAAGGGACCCATCCTGAGAGAGGCTCCCACAAAGCAGGGAGGAAAAGAGCATAGCAGAAAAAAAAAACAGATATAAAAACACATATCCTGGGTCAGTTCTGTGGGCCATATCGCCCACGTTTCTGTCTCTTAGTGTAGTCCCATGACATGGGTTGGGAGAGGGCCTCTCTGACCCCAGCTTCAGAGGCTAGGGACACATCACCCTATATCTCTTAAGGAAGCAGTTTGTTTTAATGAGGAAATCACCAGACTCAAAATTAAGACAGATGGAGTCACGAGCAAATTCCCAAACTGAGTATCTTTGGTCCTATGTTGTGACGAGGCTATTTATTACCTGAGTGATCTTGGGCTAAGTAGTTAACTTCTCTGGTACTCAGTTTCCTTATTATCCAAAAGAAGAATAATATTGTCTTTCCTGATACACTAGCTATCTGATGTGGGCCCCTCATGCTCACTCAGCAGGGGGCCCCTGATAATATTCTCATACAGACCTAGGTCAAGCTGTTTAGATCCGCAGCTATGTCAATGAGGGGTAATGTGCCCGGCACCCCACTGCAAGAAGAAGACTCAGTCTTGGCCAAGGAAAGATAGAGGATGGCCATTTTTTGGAGGAGGAGGAGAAGAAGAAGAAAAGGAGGAGGAGAGGAGAAGGAGGAGGAAGAGGACAGAAGGAGGAGGAGGAGGAGGAGGAGGAGGAGGAGGAGGAGAAGAAGAAGAAGAAGAAGAAGAAGAAGAAGAAGAGGAGGAGGAGGAGAAGAAGAGGAGGAGGAGGAAGAGGAAGAATCCATATATAGCATTTTTAGTTTTGCAAAACACTTTAAAATATCATCTCATTTTAATACTATTTACAATCCTGCAAAGTAGGTGCTATTATTACCCTTATTTTACAGTATTCATATTGTGCTGTAAGGTTTGAAAAATGCCTTATCTCATTTGTCATCTCAATAGAACGTTCTCTCATTGGATCCTCACAATACCCCTGTTAGGTAGGTGCTAGTATTATCCACATTCTATAATAAGGAAATTGAGATAGACAGAAGTTAAGTGACCTGCCCAGGGTCACACAGCCAGTTAAGTGTTTGAGGTCAGATTTGAACTCCTATTCCTATATTCCTGACTCCTGATCCCACCCTCTATTCCCTCCATAACCTAGTTCCTGTTTTTACTGATACATTACCTTCTTAATAAAAAGACATTTATTACCTTCTTTTTAAAATTAGCTTCTCAATGAACAAAAATTGATTTTCCCTCATTCCTATCCACCTACTATTTTCATTTAAACAAGTAAACAAGCATTTCTTAAGCACCCACTATAAGCAGCACTTACTATGTGGGGACTGTGCTAGGTGCTGAGGACATGAAGGCAAAATTGAAAGTTTCACTCTCCTGGGGGAAACCACCAGTACTAATATAGATAAAACCAAAATATATACAGCTTCAATACAGAGAAACAGAGGAGCTGAGGAGAACCAACTGATTCTAAGGAGATTCAGGAAAGTCCCCTTGAAGGAGGTGGTCCTTGAACTGAGCCTTAAATAAAGACAAGGGTTCCCAGAAAAGGAAGAACAACATATTTCCCTTTGTAGCATGTGTTCTTCCTGAATTATTGTTGTTATTGTTGTCCAGTCATTTTTCAGTCATGTCCAACTCTTCATGACCCCATCTGGGGTTTTCTTGGCAAGGATACTGGAATGGTTTGGCCATTTCCTTCTCCAGATCATTTTCTAGATGAGGAAACTGAGGCCAGTGGGGTTAAGTGATCTGCCCGGGGTCACACAGT
Source organism: Dromiciops gliroides (assembly GCF_019393635.1). Lineage (NCBI taxonomy): Eukaryota > Metazoa > Chordata > Mammalia > Microbiotheria > Microbiotheriidae > Dromiciops > Dromiciops gliroides. The sequence goes on along the minus strand of NC_057864.1, from coordinate 437,912,088 downwards.
AATTGTCAGAGGCTGGATTTGAATTCAGGTCTTCTTGACTCCAGGCCCAGTGCTCTATCCACTGTGCCACCTAAGATCATAGAATTAGATGGGATTTCAGAGGCCAATCTGTCCAACCCCCTCATTTTACATATGAGAAAACTGAGACCAAGGTACAATCTAACCTCTCTTTCATCTTTGGATTTGGTGTCTGGATGGGAGTAAAGTGGGTGGAAAGTGCAGGGAACTTTAAAACAGAGACCTTGAGCATCAATCTCATTCATGCTATTTATTATCTGTGACCTTGGGCAAATCACAACTATAGACCTCAGTTTTCTCACATGGGGACAGAGTGGGGGGTTTACTTGATCTTCAGGGTCTCTTCCAGTTCTAAATCTATGACCCTACCATTCTAAGAACTCCTACAAGGCTAAGAACAACATTTGGCTTATTCTCCTTGAGTACATCTGTAACCCAACCCCCTTTCCCTGGAGAGTCTTTTCCTCAATCCCTAATGACTACCTTTAATTCATAACACCTGCCCTGGTCCCTAGGTGGGTACTGAAAATATCACTTAACAGGTCAGCTCCCTCATCTATAAAATGGGTATAAACATATCTTATCCAACCTACTTCATGAGATGAGGTGTGAAAATATATGCAAAGAACCCTAAAATCCCAAAGGGCTTTATAAATGTCCATTACTGTTGCTGTTGTTATTTTACAAACTCAGGATCTGGGTTCAGATCCAAACTCTGACACTTAGCACATGTATGACTTTGGAGAAGTCACAGTTTCCTCAACGGTCAATTGACAAGGTTGGTTTAAATGGCTTCCGAGGCCCCTTCTGAATCAAGATATAGTAAATACCTTTAGTGAAGTCCTTTATGGATCTGTTAGACATAAATTAATTTAAATACTTTGGAGTATAATTATTTATCCCGGGTCTTCAGCCACTTCTCTATATGGGGTGGGAGTGCTAAGACTGCCCCAGCATCCCTAAAGTCCACCCACTCTTCCTCCCTCCCTCTCTTTCCAGTCCCATTCTCAGTAGAATGCCAGTGCCCAAGAAGGGGTGGAGCAGCAAGCTGGTAGCATCAAAAAACTGCATAAAAGGCTGTGCCAAGGGTCAGCCCATCGGCAGCTTTGGAGACTGTCCCAGGAGCTGACAGCTGCCTCCTCCACATTATTCTCCTTCCAGAGACTTAGAATCCATTCCCCGCACCGAGGCCAGCCTGGCCCAGCCTGGGGGACTTGGCAGGCTGTAGCTTGGTCTTTCAGCCCAGCCCATCCTGGGTGTCTCTGCTTGAGACATTCCTGTCCAGATGAAATATTTACAGCCAACCGGGGGAACGAGGGGGGAGCTGCCACATGAATTATTGACAACTGCTTTTCTCCAGGCCAGGCCTCCATATTGAGCAGAGAGTACTCCTATCCCCTGGCCCAGGGGACACAAGGCAGTGTCTGTATATTAAGAAAAGTTCTCAAGGAGGCTATCAGCGGTGTCTCATCTAGGGCATCCACCATGACATTGGGCAAGAAGGACCCTAGGAGGTTTGGGGACCAGGAGGTGGAGTAAATGTGCTCCTGTGCTGGACTGTGTACCTCCCCTTCCCCCATTTTTATAAACTTCAGAGTGGGGTAGGGGATAGAGTGATGGACTTAAAGTTAAAAAGACATAGGTTGGGGGGCGGCTAGGTGGCGCAGTGGATAGAGCACCGGTCCTGGAGTCAGGAGTACCTGAGTTCAAATCCGGCCTCAGACACTTAACACTTACTAGCTGTGTGACCCTGGGCAAGTCACTTAACCCCAATTGCCTCACTAAAAAAAAAAAAGACATAGGTTGGAATCCCACCTCAGACACTTACTAGCTGTTGTGACCCTGAGCAAGTCACTTAACCTCAGTTGCCTTAAACATTCTGAGGCCATCTCCAATCATCCTGATGTATATCTTGCCACTGGACCCAGATGGCTCTGGAGGAGAGAGTGAGGCAGGTGACCTTGCACAGCCCTCCCTCACTTAAATCCAATTCACTGCAAGTCATGACATCTGCCATGATCCTCTTTGCGAATGAAGGACAAACAACAACAACTATGATCTCATCGTCTCTGATCCTATGAAGCCAGGCTTAAATGCAAATCAGGGAGCTTGAAAGGGAAAAGAGGTTAGGTGGGGAGAAGGGGGAGGAAGATGGAAAAGAGAGTGGAATAGATATGGGGAAATCCTATTCTCTCTGTCTTCAGGGTGCTTCAGAGGTTTAGAGGTAATCAACAATCAAGCAACAAACATTTCTTAAGAGACTCCTACATGAAGGTTTTACATAATGGCACACATATAGCCTATATATGATTGCTTACCACCTCAAGTAGGGGGGAGGAGAAGGAGGAAAGGAGGGATAGAATTTGGAGCTCAAAACTTTAAATAAAAATGCTTATTATAATTATTTTTGTGAAGTCTCCTACATCCAAGGCACTGCACTAGACACTGGGGAAAACGAAGACAAAAATGGGCAACTTAAAAAGGTTACATTTTGAAAGCCCTTCCTTCCACTACATCAATGTAGAAACAAGTTAATAGGAATAATTAATCAGATGTACCAGATGTCTTCTTCTCCCTCTCTCCTTTTCATCATAACCTCCTCTCAGTATTTGTGGCCTCTGAATTGGACACAATAGAGTCCCAGGGTCTCTGTGTCCTCCCCACAAGGCTGGTATTTGCTGTCCCCCCGATACACACACACACACACACACACACACACACACACACACACACACACACACAGAGTTGATTTGAAGGTACATTATTTATTGCTTAGCCCAACCACCCAAATAGCTAGTTATGACTCTGGACCCACCAAAACATTGGAGACTCTTCTCTAGCTCTTTTAGTATCATATCCATCTAACCAGACATCTTGCAATCTGCACTGCAGTGGACCTGACCCTTCTACTTACCAGAAACAAAGCTCCAGAGACCATGCCCTCCTCCCTGAGTGCAGCTAATCTGCTCAGTTTTAGATCTGAGCCTGGAGTGGAGGTGTTCTAAGTGCTGAAAGAATGAGCAAACACTTGCCTATCTTCCCATTTCTAACTGGACCCAAATGGCACTTCACATTCATCTGACACCACATCCTATATCTTGCCATCCATGCTACTTATAGCAAGGTCATGATAATATCACCAAACCCTCCCCCACATACACACTCACCCCATCCTCAATTTCTACTTTTTTCTCTAGCAACAGTCATGAAATCAATAATACCTTTGTGGCTGAAAAGAGCAGGACAACAGACTTAACTGCCCTATGGCTCCACTTACTATTCATCTGACTTCACAGGCCCAAACCCCCTTCCCTGGCTATGGCCCACCTATACATACTGTTCCCTCCCATTTGTATTTCTATCTCTAGTACCTAGAACAGTATCTGGGACATATAGAATAAGAACTTAATAAATATTCATTCATTCATTCATGGAAAATGCTTCTACCAATCAGGTTGTCCATCTATTGCTCCTCATTCTCACCACATAGACATGCTGCTTTCTGTTCTGGTCCCTTATGTCCTTATTAATAGTCACTTAGATGGCATAGTAGACAGAATGGTGAACTTAGTCTCAAGAAAACCCAAGTTCAGATCCTGCCTCAGATATTTACTTAGCTGTGTGACAAGTTACCTCTGTCTGCCTCAGTTTCCTCATCTGTAAAATGTAAGTAATAATAGCATTTACCTAACAGAGTTATTTTGAGTATCAAATGAGATAACACATGTAAAGCTATTTGCAAATCTTAATGTACTATAGAACTGCTGTAAATTATTACTAAGAATGGTTTTGGGGAAGGACTTCTGGGGCAAATGGTGGAGGAAAGGCAGTGAGCTCTCAAACTCATGACACGATCACTCCAAAAAACCATCAAAATAATGCCATAGGACAATGCTTGGGGCAGCAAAACCCATATAAGAATGTGCTGAAATCATCTTCTAACCAAGAACAGCTTGGAAGGTCAGAAGGAGGAAGCTGCTGTGATAGGACAGGAGTGGAGCCCAAACCCACAGTCACCCTGACACAGATCCAATCCCAGGAAGGCCTCACCAGAGAAGGAGACCCCCAGAGCCTCTGAATTAGCTGAAGCACAAGTGTTGTCTGGAACTAAGCTAAAAGTCTGGTGAGAGGGCTGAGCCTTTGGCAGAGGGGAGACTACAGGGGTCTATGCTCGTGCTGAGGCAGAACTTGGGTTTTTCACCGCTCTTGGGAACCAGGAGGTAGGCTTCAGTATTGGCCCAGGTGGGGGGATGGGCACAGGCTCGTCTGAGCTGACAACCACAACACATAAAACTGGTTGATTAGCAAGTTGGTCTGGGGTCATCTATGGACCAGGGAACAGGCCAGGTGAGTGAAGAATCTGCTCCTCCTTAAATCATACCACCTGGGACTTCTGAAGCTTGGGATACTGCAGCCTGGAAACAGTGCCCCACTTTAAGGAGCTAAAAGTCAAGTAAAAGAAATGAAAGATGAGAAGACAGAGAAAGGTGAGGACCATAGAAAGTTTCTTCAGTGACAAGAAAGATTGAGGTGCACTCTCAGAGGAAGATGTCAATATCAGGGCCCCTGTATCTAAAGCTTCCAAGAAAAATATGAATTGGTCTCAGGCCATAGAGGCACTCAAAAAGGACTTTGAAGATAAAGTTAGAGAGGTAGAGGAAAAATGGAAAGAGAAATGAGGGTGATGCAGGAAAGACATGAAAAAAAAGTCAACAGCTTGAAAAGTCAAATTGGCCAAATGGAAAAGGAGGTACAAAATCTCTCTGACAAAAATAAATGCCTAAGAATGAGGATTGAACAAATGGAAGCTAGTGACTTTATGAGAAACCAAGACACAATAAAGCAAATCCAAATGAATAAAAAAATAGAGGGCAATGTGAAATATCTTCTGGGAAAAACTGCTGACCTGGAAAATAGGTCCAGGAGACATAATTTGAAAATTGTTGGTCTGCCTGAAAACCACGATCAAGGAAAGAGCTTAGACATCATCTTTCAAGAAATTGTCAGGGAAAATTACCCTGATATTCTAGAAGCAGAAGGTAAAATAGAAATTGAAAGAATCCACTGATCACCTCCAGAAAGAGATCCCAAAAGGAAAACTCCTAGGAATATTATAGTCAAATTCCAGAGCTCTCAGGTCAAGGAGAAAACATTGCAAACTGCCAAAAAGAAAGAATTCAAGTACTTTGGAGCCCCAATCAAGATAGCACAAGATCTAGCAGCTTCTACATTAAAGGACTGGAGGGCATGGAATATGATATTCCAGAAGGCAAAGGAATTAGGATTATAACCAAGAATCACCTACCCAGCAAAACTTATATAATCTTTCAGAGGAGGACTTTCAGGTATTTATGATGAAAAGACCTGAACTGAATGACAAATTTGACTTTCAAATACAAGGTCCTAGAAAACCATAAAAAATTGGAGTTGGGGAACATACCTGGGATTGTGCAGTGGGTGACTGTCTTGTGTCTGAGGCCGGGTTTTGGCTTGCATCCCCCTGGGTCCAGGGTGGATGCTTTGTTCACTGTGTCACCTAGCTGCCCCATGATGACATCTTTAGGGTTAAAATGAGGGGTGAGGGAAATGCATAGGGGGAGGGGGAAGGGCAGAGGTAGCATGGGGTAAAATCCTACATGAAAGAAACAGGAAAGGTCTTATGGAGTGGGGGAAGAGATGGGGGAGTATCAGGGCAGTAAATGAATATTACACTCATCAGAAAAGGCTCAAAGACCTTAAACTCATAAGAGTTGACTCAAGGAGGGATTAACACACACACACACACACACACACACACACCCTAACTGGGTGGAGTAATCTATTTAATCTGGGCAATAAGTGATCTTAACACTCATCAGAATTGGCTCAAAGACCTCAATCTCATCAGAGAGAATAACATATACACTCAATTGGGTGGAGTAATCTATCTAATCCTGCAGGAAAATAGGAGGGGAAGGGGATAAAGAGAGAGGGGCAAAAGAAGGAAGGACAGAGAGAAGCAAATCCCTTTTGAAGAGGGATAGGATGAAAGAAGATGGATAATAAAATAAACATCATGGGGAAGGGAATAAGATGGAAGGGAAACAGTTAACAATAGTAATCATGAAAAAGAGAGGAGGGGGGAAATTGTACGGAAAATATTTATAGCAACTCTTTGTGGTGGCTAAGAATTGAGAATGAAGGGAATGTCCATCAATTGAGGAATGGCTGAAGAAGCTGTGGTATATGATTATAGTGGAATGGTATTTTGGTATAGGAAATGACAAATAGGATGATCCCAGAAAAATCTGGAAAGACTCATGAACTGATGTATAGTGAAGTGAGCAGAACTGGGAGGACATTGTTCATAGTCATAGCAGTATTATTCAATGAGCAATTGTGAATGACTTAACTACTCTCAGCAATACTATGATCCAAGACAATCCCAAGGGATTGATGATGAAGCATACTATCCACCCCCATAGAAAGAACTGATAAAAAGAGCACTTGTGGATTGTACATATATAACCTGTTTGTTGTCTTTGAAGGGGGGAGGAAAGGGAGAGAGGGAGAAAAATTTAGAACTCTAAATCTTATGAAAATGAATATTGAAAACTACCCTTACATGTAACTGGAAAAAATAAAATAAATGTTTGTTGCAAAAAAATAAAAGAATGGTTTCGGGGTAACTATGTGGCACAGTGGATAAAGCACCAGCCCTGGATTCAGGAGGACCTGAGTTCAAATATGGCCTCAGAAACTTACTAGCTGTGTGACTCTGGGCAAGTCACTTAACGCTCATTGACACCCCCCCCCCCAAAATAGAATGCTTTTACACTATTTTTAGTGTCTAGTATTTCCAGGTTGGTAACATGTTGAGATGATTACACCTATCATGTATCTTTACATTGCCATTTGAGGTACTAATAATTTCTTCTGAGATTATAGTGTCCTATGCATCATTGCAGGAATACTGGTATTAAAGAAATAGTTGTTGTGACAATAAGCAGCTTAGAATCATTGAAACACTGCACCATTTCCCAAATGGGATATGAGCAGGATTTCCTGCTACTAATAAATTCTGGACCTAGGTCATTATTTATCTGTGACACTTGTCCAAGATATTTATTTGTCTAGACCTGTGATTTCATCATTGTAGAGACTTTTATCATGGAAACACATTCTAGCAATGCAAGTGGATAATTCTGTAATTTATAGTACTAAAAAAATTACTTGAGGCACTGAGATGTCAAATGAATTATCCAGGTTCACACAATAGGCACATGTCAGGAAGATCTTCCTGACCCTAAGGTTTCCCTTCTATCATTCACTGTCTCTAATGAGAGAGGGAGAGGAGAGGAGAGGAGAGAGATTATAGATATATACATAAACAGATATAGAGAGGTTAGCTCAGTTGCACATTATAGAAATATGTATATTTCATCCAGTTTGTTTTACCAGTGTAGTTGGTATGAGAAATAATTATTAATAATCAATATCTTGGGGCAGCTAGGTGGAGCAGTGGATAAAGCACCGGCCCTGGATTCAGGAGGACCTGAGTTCAAATCCGGCCTCAGACACTTGACACTTGCTAGCTGTGTGACCCTGGGCAAGTCACTTAACCCTCATTTCCCCCAAAAAAAACACACACAAAAAAATAATCAATATCTTGAGGGACCCAGAGATCTCTCTTTCTTAGTTATCCCTCTCCCTCCACTCAAAAGGCCTGCTCTCCAAGAGAGATTCTATCATATTATCTAGCTCAAACCCACACCAATCCTAAACTCACAAAAGGAGACCTAGGTGGAGACACATTCTTTTGTCTACTTTACTGCTGAGATTAAAGCACACCTAGATGAATGGACTAGCTTGAGTGGGGATCTTGCATTCCTTTCTCTGATTTCATCCTTGGACTTCATTTTAATATAGCCCACCTTCAAGTCAGGTAAACCAATTAGATTTGCTTGCTGTATGATGACCCAATTAGATTTGATTGATGTATAGTGACCTGCCTCTTATCAAAAAGGGATTAAAATAACCTGGACAGGTAACCATGCTGTCTGTCTTGGCATCACATGTTCGTTCTGGGGGACCACATGTGCTATCTGGGAAACATATGAGAAGCTAAAGAAATGCTTGGTCAATCCCTTACCGGTAGAAATTGATAAATGATAATATGGCTTACCCCAAACTTGTGTCTATAGTAATTATTTTTACTGTCACACTGGTTAGACAAATGTCTTTTGCATTGCTTTGGATTTCATTGAGGAAATCTTCCAGGGTTTATACGTAATATTTTCCTTCACACATTCTATTTTCTAACCAAACTGACCTATCTGCTACTCCCCCAAAATTCCATATCTTGTATCTATTTCTTTTAAAATGTTGATCCCAATGTCTGGATTCATTTTTCTCTTCACTTTAGAGTCCCTACCAAGCTTCTTCCAAGTGTTAGCCTATGTGTCATCCACTATGAGAACCCTTTCTTGACCCTTTTACTTGTTTAAGTTCAATTCTCTTCAAATATTCATGTATATATTTTTCTGTTTACATGTTATATTTCCTCCAACTCCTGTCAAATGTAAGCTTTTCATGGAAGGGACCTTTCTTCATAATTTTCTCTTTATCCCCAGTGCTGAGCCTAGTACTGTGAACATAGTAGGTAATTATTGCATTACATTGAATTGGGTTGGAGTAAGGAAGCTTTGTATTGTTCTGGACAATTGATGCAATATCATCAGTGGATAGCAGCATTTTTGTAACCTCACTGTCAATACAGAATCCCTCTTTTGTTAGGACTTTGCACATAAAACATCTTCCATGGCACTGGCAAACACCATAGGTGAGCACATATCTCCCTATTTTATATCTCATTTGATGTCCATACTCTGCAAGTCCTTGAACAAAGATATAGAACTGCATCTGTCATAGATACTTAATTTTAATATTTTCATGGGAGATACCTTGTCTAAGGTAAACCTTCATGGCTCCATTTTTTTCCACCAAGTCAAATGCTCTTTAAAAATCAATAAACCACAGACACAGTGGTTTCTTATATTCTCTATGTATCTCAACCGTGTAAATGTAAAGATGTCTATTGTAGAAAATTATATGTGAAAGCCTTCCTGCTTCCTTCTTAAGTTTTTGTCAAAGATACCTTCTATGCATATACAAGTTATTTTCACAAAGATTTTACAGAGAAGAGAAAGCAGAACTATGGGTCAGAAGTTACTGGTGTCTTCTTGGTCAACTATTTTTCCATAAAAAAAATTAACTAAAAAAAACCATTAAGTGTGATCTCTTCCATTGCTTTGGAACCTTTTTGGTATCTCTTGAAAAGTGGTCCCTAAGTGCCTGTAACATTGAGTTATCTCCAGCATCAGTTTCCTCTATTCGTGCTGGACTCAGGTCCAGCCACTCATCCCAATGTCATCTTCCTAGGTGTCATTGCCATTTTATCATATAACATGTTGGAAACTGAAGGTGACAGTTCTGTTGGTGGGAGTGTCATCCTCCCAATGACCCAGCTGCACAACTGTAGGGTTCTTTCCTCTTGATCGCCTTCCATATCCAATCATTTACAGAATCTTGTTGATTTTAGCTCTATGAAACCTGTCACATTAACCCTCTTCTTTTTACTCCCAACCCTAGCAACCTAGGTTGGTGTGAGAGTCACTTAAGCTGGAAGATTTATAGATTCAACTGGGTGGAATACAATGAAGAAACCCAGATTCAATGACAAATTCAACAATTTTTTACTCAGTCTATTGTGTCCAAGTCTTTGTGCACTAGAGGTATAAAGACAAAATTTGAAAAAAGCCCCTTCCCTACAAAACCTTATCCTCCTAATGAGGATTAAACAGGCACACAAATAATAAACATAAGATGATTTGAGGAAAGAATTAGTACTAGTAATGTAGGAATTGGAGTAGACTTTCCTTAGGAGGGCAGTACCTGATATTGGTTATAAAGGAAGGCCAGAATTCTAAGAAGTTGTGGAAAGGAAGGAAGGACTTCTAAACATAGGTATTATAGATGGGGGTGAGAGCTGACTAGTGTTGTGATAGCATTTTAAAGTTTGCAAAGAACTTTACATATTTTACCTGCTTTGATCCTCACAATTCTTATGAGGCAGGTGCTATTATTTCTCACATTTTACAGATGAAGAAACTAAGTCTGAGAGAGGTCATGTAACTTGCTCAAAATCACATAGCTCATACATATCTCAAAAAGGATTTGAACTTGGGTCTTCCTGACTTAAAGTTGAGTGCTCTAACCACTGACCTGTTTTAAGGGAAGGAGTTACTCTTCTTGCCTCAGTTACTGAAGTGAGAGAAGGGTCAGAATATACATCACACCATTTGGCAAAACAGGTCATTCTCTGATCTTATTGAGTACTTGAGGACTGAGGTTCTTACTGCTTCCTCATTGTGACAGTTGTTTTTCAGGGGTTCAATTTCTATGACAAATGGTGATAGCCACCATGTTTTCTTTTCTTTTCTGTTTTTGCATGGCCAATGAGGGTTAAGTGACTTGCCCAGGGTCACACAGCTAGTAAGTGTCAAGTGTCTGAGTCCAGTTCTGAACTCAGGTCCTCCTGAATCCAGGGCTGGTGCTTTATCCACTGAGCCACCTAGCTGCCCGACCTTATTTTCTGTATACAAGCTCCATTGAATGGACAGGCCTTGCTTTAGATGATCTTTGTATATCCTCGCAATCTGGGAACAGATTAAGTGGAATGGAGAGAAGGATGTAATATGATACCTCTTCACACTGAGCTCACAGACTAGTACTAAGATATCCCAGAAAAACATGCAGTTAGGGGTTATCACAAAAGTCCAAATGAGAGAAAAGGATTTGATCTAGGGCAATATCCCATGGGAATAATAAGGAAAGGATAGGTTTCATAAATGTTTTTGAGAAAAGAATATAAAGCTCAGGTCATTTTTGTCACTAACTGACAATGGTCATCTTTTGCCTACATCTTGGGATAGCTGAAGAGGAATCGTTGGATTTGATTCTGCTATGGGGACCATGAACAGATTGCCCTATCTAATGCTTTCATGTGGGATCTCAAAGCAGTTTATTTCATAGAGAAGATCAACCCCCAATTTTCTACTTCTTTCCAATACTGAGAGGAGCTCCCAGATGGAAATGGGGATTCTAGGAGGAAGTTTTTCAATAGTCTTGATGACATTTCATCTCCTTGGGAATTAAGGCTCAGAATTAGACTACATTCAAATTGTCCCAGACTGCTGCTGCTACTCCTTCACTCTTTTTCACTATGGGCACATGGGATAACATAATCTATGTCTCTTCAGGACCCCTTAGTCTGAGTTTTTCCAATGGCAATCTTGTCAAAGTTTCAATAATTTTCATTGGCCAGTAACCACATAGGTTTCTGAATCAGCGAAAGAGAAAGAAGAGAGGACAGACACCCTTTTCCAGGTGGTTTTTGATTCAACTTCAATGAAGGGTCTTCACCGTTTCCATCATTTTGGCTCAGTACCATGATCTTACAGACCCTTCCAATTCTCACGGGGTCCCTCCCTCACTGGAAAAGGTAGAGACTCCATCTTTGCTTTCTCTCTAAGATTCAACCTACTCTCCTATCCAAGAACCTCCCTCTAAAAAAAGTCAAAAGGCCCAAGAACAGCTGTTATCTCCCTTCTAACAAGGGGTAGCACTAGGAAGCATTCTATTAGGGGTGGTCAAGCATCAAGTTTCCAAAAGAAAGAGAACCAAAGTAAGAATCAAAAAATTTGGAGTGCCAGTTATACTTCTAGATAACTCACAAGTTATATGATTCAGGGCAAATAACTTCACCTTCTCTTGTCCTCTGTGAAATTTTGATAATAACAATAATAATACTATTCCCCTCAAAGGGTTGCTTTTATGGTCAAATGAGATGAAGAATGCCAAAGAGCTTTACAAACTTAAAGACTTGATTGTAACAAATTCTTGTCCTAGTTGAAATAAACATTTCTTAGGCACAGCCCTCCAGGGACTTTCAAGTAGCAGCAGGCAGTCAATGTTGCCCAATCATATAACTAGAACACTTAAAAACCAACACCCTTTTATAGTCATTCTTTTAACATATGAAGAATTAAGAGAATGATGTTTCCCTGACTCAGTATTGACCTTGGGTTCTCCTTCTTTCTTTCTTTCTTTTTTAGTGAGGCAATTGGGGTTAAGTGACTTGCCCAGGGTCACACAGCTAGTAAGTGTTAAGTGTCTGAGGCTGGATTTGAACTCAGGTACTCCTGACTCCAAGGCCAGTGCTCTATCCACTGTGCCACCTAGCTGCCCCTCCTTTCTTGAACATTAAAGAAAAAAGAAAAGTTGGTCTGAGAGAATAGGGAAAGAGTCAGGACTGAAACAAATGAGGACAAATGGGTTTGGGAACCTAAAGTAAACTCAAGGAGTCTTCCTGAAAGTTTCTAGTCTAAACACTAGACTACAGAAGTTCCTTGGATTCTATTGACAATTATTATAATTAATTGTTATCACAATGATGGTGATGATGATGATGACAGCAATGGTAAGAAGAAATGACTGATTCTTGAAGATTTATTTATAGATAGTGATTTGGGATCTAGTTCTTACCAACAGAAAATACAAAATGGATGCTATTAATTTGGTTAGTCAGAAAGCACTTATTAAGTGCCTACTTGATGTCAAGAATTGTGCTAAGGACTGGAGATACAAAGAAAAATCAAAGCCACTTCCTGCCCTCATGAAGCTTACATCCTTTTTTATTTTTATTTTTTCAGGGCAATGAAGGTTAAGTGACTTGCCCAGGGTCACACAGCTAGTAAGTGTCAAGTGTCTGAACTCAGATCCTCCTGAATCCAGGGCTGGTGCTTTATCCACCATGCCACTTAGCTGCACCCCCCCCCCCAAGAAGCTTACATTCTAATGAAAGAGTTAAGGTAAACATATGTTTCTGTATGGAAGGAGGATTATGTGATGAAAGGGTGAAAGCTGTGCAACCAATCCCTAGAAAGACAGGATCAAATGACTATAATTATATACCACGAGCTCACTATCCTTTATAAAGTAACAGATGACGAATCCCCATGCTACAAATATAAACCCTAGAATATCCTTGAGAACTCAGCACATTAACTGTAATGGAACCAGAGAACCATTTCACCCAGAACTGTTGTCCATAGTCACCTGTTTTACACTGATCTGTAAAAATTTAAGAAAACTGTTTTTAATAGATGTCACAATAACAAATATTTATAATCTCCAAACTATATGAGGGGAAAGGCTTTCAAAATGTAGAGAATTAGCAGAAGAAATTAAAACCATTTGGGAATAGGACAAGGTAAATGCCAACCTTATACAATTGGGGTTGCCAGTCTGCAGTCAGAATTGTCCTGAAGAAGCTTTGACTGAGTCTATGGAAAATGGGTCTACTTCCCAAAATCTTCATCAATTTTTTAAAACAATTGTTTTATCTGAAGACCATTAAATGTAAAAGATGAATAGCAGGATAATGACTTTCCACATAATGTTTTTTTATCTGAATTCCATTTACAAAAAGGACAACAGGACAGTGATGATGGTGATGTTAACAACAATAATTCTAAAAATCCGTTGAAATCCACCTGAGAACTCTGGGTCTGAAATCCCTTGTTACTTTCCCCCCCATTCAATGTGTTTTGGTGTTTGGGTATTCTGTTATACAAATCACAGTCCAAGCCTCCTAACAATTTAAAACTCCAATCATATGGGGCAGCTAGATGGTGCAGTGGATAGAGCACTGGCCCTGGAGTCAGGAGTACCTGAGTTCAAATCCGGTCACAGACACTTAACAATTACTAGCTGTGTGATCCTGGGCAAGTCACTTGACCCCAATTGCCTCACTAAAAAAAATTTTAAAAAAACTCCAATCATAGACCAAGCAAGTCACAAATCCAATAGCAACATTTTTACTAAGACATTTAAAAAAATGTAACATACCGCCTGAGGGATGCAGAAAAGATAAAGAACCTGCCAGTTATTTGTTCACTCCTCTCAGCATATTCTTTATGGGCATTTAGTGTAGCGTTCTGATGTTGGATTTACCTTTTGGGATGCCAGTTCCTTCCAGGTGAAATCAATTTCCTGGGCTCCCATCCTATCCAGGTTCCAAAGCTCAAACAAACCTGCTACAATTCTGTCATACCCCAGGGCTTTCCTTTCCAGATAACCCCTTAGGTCCTTACTTCTGTAACCTTTCTAAGATTACACCTCCTGAGGGAATTTATATATCCCATTGCAAATCCCATGGGATTCTAACTATTGAGATTTCTTCCAATGAATGTGAACCCCTTTGCCTCTCCACTATGTACACTTGGAATCATGCTAGAGAATTCCTTTATAGGCAAAGGCAGTTCATACTGATATTGAAAAACAAGTCAAATTTATATACAGCTCTAAGGTATACAAAGTGTTTTCCTCACAACCATGTGAGGCCATCTTCATTTTGCAAACCAGGAAACTGAAACTCCAAGAGACAAAGTAACTTGCCCATGGCCACATCATCAGCAAGTGTGTTATGATGCCATGTTCCGTGCTCTTACCACTACAACAGTCAATCAACCAGAATTCATTAAGGGTCTATTAGGTGCCCAGAGCTCTTCTAGTTATTGGAACACAAAACCAAAAATGAAATAGTCCCTGACCTCAAGGAGCTTACATTCTATTCAGGGAAAATTACATGTATGGCAGTGAATTTATATTAAATAAAGACTAAGTAATGTGAGGGAACAGGGGAAGCACCAGCAGCTGGGGGAATCAGGAAAGGCTTCACAGATAAATTGGCCCTCAAGCTAAGTAATGAAAGAGAAAGGAGATTCTCCAAAGTGGAGGTGAAAAGGATGCAAATTCCAAGTATAAAAGAAAGCTGATACAAAGGCAATTTAGCTGAAGAGCCATGGTGGCTTCCCCCACCCACCCACCACATGCTCATATCCATACACCTCCACCTTCCTAAGATGGATGAAACCTCTAACCACCAGAGAGAGTTGGAGTCCCAGCTAGGGGTTTGGATGTGGATGGCAGGCCCTGCCATGCCTTCTTTACACTTAGACTCCATCTGCCCTCCCCAACGCCCAAAATATTTTGCAAACTTTCCAAAGAAGTTTCTTCCCTCAAAGCATCTGCATGAGAGAAGAGGCCAAAAAGAAGAGGAAAAGAGAATTGAGGCAGTGATAGTGCACCTGTATGTCTGGGTCAGGCAAGACAGAGGAAGAATAAAGAGAGCATTTTCTAATCCAGTGGAGCCTAACCTGGAGGGCCCAAGGGATTACAAGGGATACACAAATCTCCATGAATCTATACACATGCCAGTCATCAATTAACTCATCACCATCACCACCACCACCATTATTATCATCTCTTCTCTCAAGAGAGGTGGCATATCAGAGTTCATCAAAGAACTTGCTTTAGAGTAAAAACAACTGGGTTTCAAACTCCCTTTATTACATACTGACTGGGGGCAGCCCTGAGCAAGTCACATAATTATGCTTTAAGTTTTGCAAAGTACTTTAAAAATGTCTAGTGTTGGGGCAGAGCCAAGATGGTGGAGGAAAAGCTGTAACTTTTTGGAGCTCCCCACAATCTGTCCACATACCTCCAAATAATGCCATAAGACAATTTCTGGAACAGCAGAACCCACAAAAGAACAGAGTGAGATCATTTTCCAGCCTAAGATCGCTTAAAAAGGCAGCGGGGAAAGTCTGCCATACCAGGCTGAGAGGGGAGCACAGCCGTGCTACCCAGATCCATCCCCAGGCAGGCTGTGCTTCCAGAGCCTTAAAATCATCAGTGTCAGTGGCTACTTCTGGAACTCAGCTCACAGACCAGTGAGGGGGTCCAGTGGTTTGCCAGGGGGAGATAGCAGGGATCTCTGCTGGAGCTGAGGTGGAACACTGTTGTGTTGCCCAGGAAGCAGACTTGAGTAGCAGTGCCCCAGTGGGGAGGGGCACAGGCACACCAAACTTGCAACCACAGTGGATCAGATTTCTGCTTCCTGGTTAAAGAGTAAGCAGGCCTGGGCAGCTAGGTGGTGGAGCCGATAAAGCACCAGCCCTGGATTCAGGAGGACCTGAGTTCAAATCCAGCCTCAGATACTTAACAATTACTAGCTGTGTGATCCTGGGCAAATCACTTAACCCCAATTGCCTCAACAAAAACAAAAACAAAAAAGAGTAAGCAGGCCTGTAGTTAGGTTACAGACCAGAGCACAGGCAAGGTGAGCTGAGAATGTGCCTCTCCCTAAATCATACCATCTGGGACACCCTGAAGCTTGGGACAGTGTGTCCTGGAAGCAATGCCCCACTTTCAGAAGGAGTTAAAAGTCAAGAAATAGGCTAGGATAATGAGCAGGCAAAAAAAAGATGTGGACCATTGAAAGTTTCTTTGGTGGCAAGGTAGATAAAAATACACCCTCAAAAGAAGATAACGAAGTCAAAGCTCCTATATCCAAAGCTTCCAAGAAAAATATGAATTGTTCTCATGCCATAGACAAAAGGACTTTGAAGGGCGGCTAGGTGGCACAGTGGATAAAGCACCGGCCCTGGATTCAGGAGTACCTGAGTTCAA
Source organism: Dromiciops gliroides (assembly GCF_019393635.1). Taxonomy (NCBI): domain Eukaryota; kingdom Metazoa; phylum Chordata; class Mammalia; order Microbiotheria; family Microbiotheriidae; genus Dromiciops; species Dromiciops gliroides. The sequence goes on along the minus strand of NC_057864.1, from coordinate 437,895,495 downwards.
ATCCGGCCTTAGACACTTAATACTTACTAGCTGTGTGACCCTGGGCAAGTCACTTAACCCCAATTGCCTCACAAAAAAAAAAAAAAAGGACTTTGAAGATAAAGTAAGAGAGGTAGAAGAAAAGGTAAGAGAGATAGAGGGGGAAATGGAAAGAGAAATGAGAGTGATGCAGGAGGGTCATGAAAAAAAGTCAACAGCTTGAAAAGCCAAATTGGCCAAATGGAAAAGGAGGTACAAAAGCTCTCTGAAGAAAATCATTGCTCAAGAATTAGGATTGAGCAAATAGAAGCTAATGACTTCATGAGAAATCAAGACAATAAAGCAAATCCAAATGAATAAAAAAATAGAGGGCAATGTGAAATATCTCCTTGGAAAAACAGCCGACCTGGAAAATGGGTCCAGGAGAGATAATTTGCAAAGTATTGGACTACCTGAATACTCTGATCAAAAGAAGAGCTTAAACATCATCTTCTACGAAATTGTCAGGGAAAATTTTCCTGATATTCTAGAAGCAGAAGTTAAAATAGAAATTGAAAGAATCCACCAATCACCTCCTAAAAGAGATTCCAAAATGAAGACATCCAGGAATATTATAGCCAAATTTCAGAGCTCCCGGGTCAAGGAGAAAATATTGCAAGCAGCTAGAAAGAAACAATTCAAGTACTGTGGAACTACAGTCAGGATAATACAAGATCTAGCAGCTTCTACCTTAAAGGATCAGAGAGCATGGAATATGATATACTGGAGGGCAAAGGAACAGGAATTACAACCAAGAATCACCTACCCAGCAAAACTGAGTATAATCTTTCAGGGGGAAAAATGGGACTTCAATGAAAAATAGGACTTTTAGACATTCGTAATAAAAATCTGAACTGAATAGAAAATTTGACTTTCAAATACAAGACCTTAGAGAAGCATCAAAAGGTAAACATGAAAAAGAAATCATGAGGGATGTTAAAAGGTTAAACTGTTTACATTCCTACATGGAAAGATGATACTTCTAACTCATAAGAACTTTCTCAGTATGAGGGCAGCTGAAAGGGATATACTTAGACAGAGGGCACAGGTATGAATTCAATATGAAGGGATCATATCTGTAAAGCATTTATTTGTTGTCTATCCTTTTTTTGTGGGGCAGTCAGGGTGAGGTGGCTTATATCTGGGGCCAGACTTGGGCTTGGGGCCTCCTGGGTCCAGAGCTGGTACTTTGTCCACTGTGTCACCTAACTGCCTCATGATGACATCTTTAAAATAAAATTAAGGGGGAGAGGAATGCACTGGAAGAAAGGGAAAGGGAGAAGTGGAATGGGGTAAAGTAGCTTACATAAAAGAAACAATAAAAAGCTTATGGAGTGGAGGGGAAGATGGGGAAGGAGCGGGGGAGTGAGTGAGCCTTATTCACATCAGAATTGGCTCAAAGAGGGAATAACATACACACTCAAGTGGCTATAGTAATATATCTTGCCCTGTGGGAAAGTGGGAGGGGAAGGGGATAAGGGGGGAGAGGTGAAGGAAGGGAAGAAAGATTGAGGGAAGGGGAAGTAAAAAGCAAAACACTTTTGAGGGACAGGGTGAAAGAAAATAGAAAATGGGGTAAATATCAAGGGGAGGGAATAGGATGAAGGTTAATACAGTTAGCAATAGTAACTGTGAAAGAAATGATGAGTAGAATGCTATCAGAAGGACTTATGAAAAATACAATCCATCTACAGAAAAAGAACTGACGGTATCTGAATACAGATTGAAGTATAATTTATTTTTTGTTAGTTCCTCTTTCTAAAATTATTTTTTCTGTTTTCTTTCACAAGCCAACTAATGTGAAGGTGTTTTGCATGACTGCACATGTATAACTTATATTGAATTGCTTGATTTCTTAGGCAGGGGTGGGGAGGGAGGGAGGAAGAGAGTTTGGAACACAAAGTTTTTAAAAAATCAATGTGAAAAATTTATATTTACATGTAATGGGGAAATTTTAAAATAAATTTATTATTTAAAACTCTCTAGTGTTATCTTCACAATTCAGAGAGCTAGGAGCTATTATCATTACCATTTTACAGATGAGGAAACTGAGGCAGGCAAAGGTTAAGTGACTTGCCAAAAGTCACACAGCTAATGTCTGAGGTCAGATTTGAACTCCAGGCTTCCTGACTCCAAGTCCAGTTCTCTGTGCACTATTGTACCTCCTAGCTGCCACTTCACTTTCCATTTCCCCAGGCCACTTTCCAGCACTATAAATTGTAGAGCTAGTGCCCATCTGTATTGTTAAAGGAAGTTCCTCACCAGGAGCTCCCTAAACTGATGAAATAATGTCTGGTTAAAAAAAGAAGAACCTTTTAACATATATTTATTACTCTTTTCCAAGTGTATATAGATGCTTGTTTTGTGTGTGTGTGTGTGTGTGTGTGTGTGATTAATAAATTACAAATTCATCTAAAAGCATTACTGAATCCACAGATGCCTCCCAATCAATGGATGCTAATAGTAAGCGAATCTAATGTGGAAAGCACCACACCTCCCAATGCTTTGCCATTACAAAAGATCCTGATATTCAGAAAGGTTCAGAATTCTAATCTTTAGGCTACTTAAACCCCCTAATTTTAGAGATGAGGAAACTCTGGCCCTGAGAAGGGTTTTGGTTTGTTCAACATCATGTAGGGAACCATTGCAGAGCTGAGACCAGAAGTCCCATCATCTGAGCCCCAAGGCACTGCTTTGGCTCACAGAGTATGGGATGAGAGTATCTCACTATTAGAGCCTTGCAAATATGATTTGCAGCCTGGTAAAACTCTTCCTTCCTTCTTTTCTAATTTCTTTTCTGAGTTACACTCCCTTCCTCCCCCAGCTCGGCTCAGCTCAGCACACTGGGGCACTGCAGCTCTTCCTTTACTCCTAGACTCACGGAGATGTCAGGATGACTAATAGCCCACCATCCTCCACATTCCCAGCTTACAAAGTGAAAACATGCAAAAACAGCACTTCTTCATGGCTCACCTGGGTGAAATAAAGGGGCCCTTCTTTAGGCAAGTCCTCTCACCGAGTCCTCACTCTACTCACATGACCACTCTGAATTTATAGAATCATAGAAATTCAGAGTTGGAAGGACTTGAAGGGTGATTGAGTCCAAATCTTAGCCAACACTTCCATGACCCAAGCATCTCTGTGTCTATGAAAAGTTCCACTCAAGTCTGTCATTTGGAACTTCCCAATGTTTCAGCCATTCATTCAATAATACTCCATTGGTCCGAATATAGTCTGTGGCCAAAAATAAAAGGGAAGGGAAGGGAAGGGATAAACATTGATTAAGTCCTTACTATGTACCAGGTACTTCACTAAGCACTTTACAAATATTATCTCATTTAGTAACATTCCTAAAATGAGATATTTTTGAAAGGAAAAACCATCGGAATGTACACTAAAAAATGAAGCCATTACAGACATCATTAAGATTTTCTATAAGTCAGATTTTCAGGAAGAGTGAAGTCTATATGCAGACCAATACAGTAAGGACTTACATTTACACAGTCTTTCATCACAAAGTACTTTACGTTTGTTGTAATAACAATAACTAGCATTTCTATAGCACTTTAAGGTTTTCAAAGCACTTTACGAATATATCATTTTATATGCCCACCAACCCTGGAAAGTAGGTGCTATTATTATCCTCATTTTACAGATGAGAAAACTGAGAAACAGAGAAGTTGCCCAGGGTCACACAGCTAATTAGTGAGAGCAGATTTGAACTCAGGTCCTCCTGACTCCAGACCCAGCATTCTATTCACGATGCCACCTAGCTGTATAGAGAATCTTGGTTCACCCAAACCACAACTCTAAGAGGTAAAGAAAAACAGGTTTTATATTCCCACTATACAGATGAGTAAACTGAAACTAAAAGAAATGCAATATCTTACCCAACATCACATAGGTAGATCCAGGATTTGAATACAAATCTTTCAAACTCCAAACTAACCCAGTGATATAAGTACAATAAGTAATTCTAGCTAGCATTTATATAGTGCCTTTTAAGGTTTGCAAAACACTTTACAAATGTATTTCATTTTATCCTCACAACAATCATAGGAGGCAGGTACTCTTATTGTCTCCATTTTACACATGAGGAAACTGAGACATACAGAGGTTAAGTGACTTGCCCAGGGTCACATAGCTAGTAAGTGTCCAAGACTAGATCTGACCTCTGATTGGCCTGACTCTAGGTCTACTTCTCCATGCATTATGGTGCCTCCCAGCTATGCCTGAATTTCATTAAGGCATTTGACAAATCCTCATATTGTTATCTTCAAGGACAAGATGGGAGGGTATTATAACTAGTTGATGATACAGATAGGTAGTTTTCCAAAAATGGATCTGTGTCAGTGGGATCTCAAATACTTAAACTATTGGTATATTATTAAGTTAATAGGAGGAATAGAGGACAGAAAGGGCGTGAGATCCAAAGAAGATGACTACTTTGCGCAAGGTCATACAGCAGGTGAAAGGGAGAGGCAATTCTAGAACTCATGTCTCCTTACTCATCAGCTGTGTACTTCTCTAAAGTCAGATCCTTGGAGCTTAGGGGGTTAAATCAGGACCAAGAAGATTCTTCAGGCCTTCGTGATTCTCAGGGGCAGGTAAGGGCAGGAACATTGAGGCTGGGCCAGGGCTCCAACTATTGTGGTGGCAGGGTGGGTGCCAATCCCAGAATCACAGCAGAATTCCAAAAATGTGTGTCATTTTCCCTGAATGAAATGGAGGAACTGGGAAAATAAAACAGAGTATTCAAGAAATGACTTTTGTTGAAGCATTTGTACATGATCAAACATGCCAGGAAAATGTGGGGTCATAAAGAAGTGCCTTCTCTATGCAAGGAACTATGCTGGTTGCTAAGAGAAATACAGAGAAAAATGAGGCACAGTTCTTGTCCTATAGTTAATCAGTCAATCAGCAAGCATTTATTAAGGGCATAGTAAATGTTACATGTTAGTATATGCCAGGTACTAGGGATACACAGACAAAAATTAAGAAATCCCTGCCCTCAAGGAACTGACTGCCCTATAATGAGAAACAACACAAACACATTAGATAAATCTTTTACGTAAACTAAGATGAAACTGGGAGCTGACATAATTAGTCAGGAGGCCAATATAAAGGCAAGAATTGAGTACATTCAAAATCCAGGGGGAGAGAACAGTCTAGAGGTAAAGTTCTGAAACTAAAAACATTAACACAATGTAGCACCAAGGTCTAGTCAATGAAATCATACCAATATTTCAATGGATTCATGATCTCATCCAGGTTACTATTATCTCAAATAATTCAGGTCACAACCTATTGATGCAGCTATGCCATAAACAAATGGACCCACAGAGGGTCCATCCAGTATAATAGGAATCTTCTTTGCTTCTCTGACAACACAAGAAAACCAATGGCGTTGTCATCATGTAACTAACCTATCTTTTGTGATCACACCCTTCTTTTCTTCTTTTGGGGTGGGGCAGTGAGGGTTAAGTGACTTGCCCAGGGTCACACAGTTAGTTATTGTCAAATGTCTGAGGCCGGATTTGAACAAAGGTCCTTCTGAATCCAGGACCAGTGTTTTATCCACTGTGCCACCTAGCTGCCCTCTGATCATACGCTTCTTTTATACCACTTCATCATTCTTTGTTTATAATGTGTTGTGTTCTACTCATGCTCACCATGAACCAATCCAAATCTAAAAAATGAGTCAGAAATCATGAAGTGAAAATCTGCTGTCCAAAGTGGAGGGAGGTTAATCAATGAAGTTCAAAATTCAGAGGTTCAAGCCAGGTAAGACAATTTAGAGCCTAGCATAAAGTATTAGCAAGTCACAGTTTGTCTCTGTTGTTATTTTCTATTGTTGTCTTTATGAAGCTGTTGAACAAGCCATGTACCCTCCTAATTCATTTATTTCTAGGCCACAATGAGTCCAGATAAAGGCAAATTGCCCAATGATGGAGTTTCTGGGTGGAGAGAATTATTTTGACTTTCCAGGTTGGCATCAATTTTCTAATCTATGAAATGAAGAACTTGGACGAGATGATTTTTGAAGTTCTTTCACAGATTTAAAATCCAATGGAGTCATACATTGGAAAAGAGATCTATATATCACACCCTGCAAAGACCTGGCTAGCTAAAATGTGGGTTCAGGTCATCTTTTAGTATCTTATGCAATACACAGGACCTCGGTCTCCATCACCAGGAGTCAGCAGCCATGATACTTGTCTTGGTACTGACCTTGGTGCTGAATATGATCCTAGCATACACTGGTTTGGAGCAACACTTGCTTACCTACGGAGATGTGGCAAGATGTTGGACCTTCGTTCAAGCAACTAAGCATTCATCATCAGCTCACATTTATATAATATTTTAGAGTTTACAAAGTACTTTTCTCACAACAGCCCCATGAGAGAGGTACCAAAATTATTATATGATTCTGGATTTAGAGCTGCAACAAAATCTCAGAGGTCAACTATTCAAACCCCTTTGCTCTGTAGTTAAAGAAACTGAGGTCCAGAGAGGTCAAGTGATTTTTCCAAGATTACATAGCTATTGAAAAACAGCTGGAATTTGAAACCATATTCTCTGAGTCCAAACCCAATGTTCTTTCCACTCCACCAAACTCTCTCTCTCTCACTAGTATGCCCATTTTATGTATAGGAAAACTGGAAGACAGAAAGCAGTGACTTTTCCAAGGCCAGGAAGTAACAGAACCAGGACATGAGCACAGATCTTCTGCTGAAGAAGACACCTTGGAGGACTAGGAATATACCTCCAAAAGATCAAAGAAAGAAGAAAATGACCCACATGTACAAACGTATTTATAGCAGTTGTTTCTGTAATGACAAAGAACTGAAAACTAAAGGGTTCCCATTATTTGGGTAATGGCTGAACAAATCATGGCATATGAATGTAATGGAATATTGTTGTGCCATAAAAAATGAGATCAATTCAGAGAAACTTGGGAAGACTTGAGTGAACTGATGCAATGAGGTGAGTAGATATAGAAGAATAATTTATACAATAACAACAACATTGTAAAGACAAACTATTTTGAAAGATATAATAACTCATAAACACAATGATCATCCAGATTCCAGAGTACCAATGATCAACCATGCTACCTATGTCCTGACAGAAAAATGATGGATTAAGGGTATAAAATGAAACCCATTTTTGACATGTCCGATGCAGAATCTGTTTTGTTTTACTATTCCTATTTGTTACCAGAATTCTCCCCATAGAGGGGAAATAAATGCTTGTTAATTGGGGGGAAATGTAAAATAAAATGTTACATGAAAAAGATGACTTGGAGGCTCAGAGAAAATGCTATGCAATTAATCAAAGTGACCTGTTCATCATTCCCCTATTCAATGTCTGTTTCCTTCTAGTTGTAAATCATGACTGATACAACTCCTACAAAATATAGGATATTGCAGGATATCTTCATATATCTCCACCATACTCTGTCCCTCCCTTCTTCAAAAGCCCAATCCAGACTTACAAGAAGTCTTTCTAAGTTTTCCCTGCAACAATGTCTATGTTCATAGACACAAATTTAGGCTTAGAATCTGGCTTTATGTATGTAGAATTTGATCCTGAGAATCTGGCTTCATATATCTTCCCTATTCAGACACATACATGTGTTCTCTCCCCTGTCGGCTTCAGAATCCTCCAAGAACAGTAGTAGATTTGAGGTCGGAAAACAGCTCATAGGCTCTATGTTGCCATTCCACCATTTGTTAGTTAGGTGACCTTGGGCTTTTAATTTAACCTCTCTGGGTCTCAGTTTCCTCATCCTCAAAGTGGAGATAATAAGATCGCAATTCTCCCTTCTGGCATCTGATCCTATGATCCTAACTCTGCACCCCTTACCTCAAAAGGTTCCTGAGATTTTTAAATGACACACTGCATGGAAAAGCTCATTGAGCACTGTATGGATTGGAGCTGCAGTTATTATATCTCCTTCCTTTCTATCACCTTCCACCCCCACAGCCAAGCACAGTACAGAACTCTGCATGCTGAGTGATGAGCTCAGGGTACTGAATGACTGATCACTAAAAGAAATCTTATAATAATAACCCCCTACATTTGTATAATGCTAGATACTTCCACAAGCACTTTCAAGTTCATTACTTTATTAAATCCTCATAACATCCCCAGAGAGGCAAGTCTCACAGGTATTCTTATCTTTCCCATCCTACAGATGAGAAAACAAGGCCCAAGATGTTAAGCAATTTGCCTAAGTTGATTAGTGGCCAAACCCAGAGTAGAACCCAGGTCTCACCACTCACTAGCCCCATGTTGTTTTCATTACACTGTGTTGTCCCCTTATCCTACAGAAAAAAGTTCAGTCAGCATGGAGGTGGGGGTGGGGGGATGGGGGGGTGCGAGGTTTCCCAGGCTGGAGTGCCAGTGCTGGGGAGTATGAGGAGTCTCTAGTAGCGGAACATCCTGAAAATTGTGACTAGAAGGAGTTGGAGAAGGCCTTCCCAGGGGCCCCAGAGATACTCAGTGACTGCAGGGTGCCCATCTGCCTATCCTCCTTTTCCCAGATGGTGACATTACCAATAGTCCTTTCAGCAGAATGCATTCACCAAAGGGAGGCCTGGGAAGTCCCAAATTGGAGGAAAAGTCTACACAGGGACTGGACCCTAAGGACTCTGGTCTCCTCAGAGGGGAACAGCAATACCATCAACACAGATTGAATCTTGTATAATTTCAGCAAACCCCTTCCTTCCCTCCTAATATCAGGTTCACCAAGTAGTAATTTCAACATAAAGTAGTATTTATGATTGGTGGAAGGGTACTTAAGGCACTACAAATGATCAAAATAATTTATACTTTCATTTCATGCCAAGATGGAATTGCTGTATCTGTTTACCTCTGTGTAAAATAGGAAGAATGTTTTAGCATCCTTATTTCTGAATCCACAGACCCAAGCCTAGGCTGTAATTAACCCATGGAAGAAATTCCTTAAATAGAATTAAGAGGATCCCTCTCCTTACAATCTACCTACAGGACTAGGGGAATCAATCAATGAACTAGTATTTATTGAGCAGCTACCACATACCCAGAATGCCATTAAGCACTAGAGGAATTACAAAAAAGTATGAAATATAGTCAGCCCACCAGTGGCTTATAATCTGGCTAAAGGCCAGAATTTTTTCATCTCACAGCTCTGGAAATTGAGCTGCTGTGCCCCCCTAGAACTGGGGTGAGGGAAGAGGAGAACAAACCGGTCCTTTGCATTTCCTGCAGGAATATTTTTCAATGCAAAATAAATCATTAGACTTGTAGAATATCAACTCTGGAAGGGATTGTCCTTTACATGAATCTAGTATTCTATAAGTTTAGGCTCTGCTTGAGTATTCCCAGGAACAGAGAGCTCACTCCTAAGACAGCCCACTTCATTGCTGCTGCTGCTACTGCTACTGAGTTGTTTTTCAACCATGTCCAACTCTTCCCGACCCCATTCGATTTGTCATTTCCTCCTCCAGCTCACTTAACAGATGAGGAAACTGAGGCAAACAGGATTAAGTGACTTGCCCAGAGTCACACATCTTGTAAGTGTCTGAGGCAGGAAGATAAGTCTTCCTGACTTCAGGCCTGGCACTTTATTAACTGCACCACCTAGGTGCTCCAACTGCATGGCTGGACAGCTCTAATTGGTAGGAAATTCTGTCTTAAACCAAACTGATCTCCTTTTCACTTCTATTCATTAGCCCTAGATCTGCCTGTGGGGTCAAGCATTGCAAATTGAATCACTCTTCCACGGGATAGACCTTCAGATATCTGAAAGCAGTGTCTCATTTCTTCATCTCAGTGAAAACACTATCCGAGGGACAAGTTATTTTTCCTGTCAGCCTCAGTTTCTGTACCTGTTAAAGAAGGGATTGGACTAGCCAGTTCCCCAAATCCCTTCCAGCTTTAGCATTCAGTGAAGGCAAGAAGCTTCCTCCCCCAAGATGCTTTTCCCTCTCTTTCTTCCAGCTCCAACGTACCATCACTATGTGCTCTAATAGCAATTGGTTATAGAGTGGAAAGAGCTCTGGACCTGGAGTCAAGATCTGAATTCAAATCTAGCCTCCTATAAGTGGATTTGACCCAGTTCCTAGTTCAAATCAACCTCCTAGCTCTGTGACCTTAGGCTAGTGATGTAACCTCTGTCTGCCTCAGTTTCCTCAATTATAAAATGAAGATAATAATAGCACCTGCCTGCAAGGTTGTTGTGAGGATCAACTGAGATAATATTCATAAACATCACTCAGCACAGTACCTGGCACATGGTAGGTGCTACATAAATGCTTATTCCCGTGTCCCTGAGTGAATAACAGCAGGAAACTTTCCCTAAAGAATGCGGTCTGGCCCAGACTTTGTTCCTTGGCTTCTGGTGACTTCATTGACTCAGGAGAGGAAAATCACAGACCATCTACCGCAGAGCCATGAAATGCAGATGCAAGGAGATAGGCTTACAGCTGCAGCTGAGGGGGAGGGGGAAAAGAGACCGAGACCGACTTGGGGTTGTGGGAGGGGGAGGGGAGAGAGAAGACAGAGAGAAAATAGAGACAGAGTCTGGGTGAGGGAGAGAGAGAGGGGAAGAAGGAGGGATGAGGGAGAGATAGAAGAAAGAGGGAGAGAGAAGAAGGAGAAAGATGACAAAGAGAGGATAGAGATAGCAGAGTGGGGGAAGTAAGGAAAGAGGAAGATGTAGGAAGGAGAGGGAGAGAGATGGGGAGAAAGAGAGAAGGGGAGAAGAAGTGGGAGAAAGAAGACGCAGGGAGAGAATAGATAGAAACAGAATGGGGGTGAGGGAGAAAGACAGGGAAGAAAGGGATAGAGAGAAGATAGAGAAAGAGGACAGAGAGAGGACAGAGACAGAGGAGAGTAGAAAAAGGAGGGGTATAAGGAGAGGGAGAGAGATGGGGGAAAGGGAAAAAAGGAGAAAGAGGAAGAGGAAAAAGGAGTGGGAGAGGGGAGAGAGAAGACTAAAAGAGAGAGAGAGGATAGAGACAGAAATGGGAGGAAGGGAGAGAGTGGGACAGAAAGTGAAGAGAGATATACAGGTATAGACAGAAAGAAAGGTGGAGAAGGGGAGAGAGAGGTGGAGAGAGAGAGAAAGGTGGAGAGAGAAAAGAGAGAAAGATGGAGAGGGGGAGAGAGACAGAGAAAGAGACAGAGACAGAGAGAGAGATAGAGAGACAGACAGAGAGACAGAAACAGACAGAGACAGAGATCTACAAGAGCAATAGCTCTTGCAGTACTTTCCCAGGCAACTGCAGCAGCCTGAAAAAACCCATTAGTTGAGAGTTTGGGTGGTTCTACACTCTTCGCAAGATGGGGAGGGCTGTTTGGGCTATTTGTCTAAATCTTTATTTTGAAAGGTAAAAAGCTGTTATTGGAATAAAATACTCCTCACTGCTGGGCTGTGGGCAGTGAGGGAGGGAGTGAAGGTACTTCTATGAGAATGCAGGCCAGGGATGGAAACACACACCCCCTCGTCCTGCAGCCTGCTGAGATTTGCTCTGCATTTTGCATCATTACCCAGGCGGTGACCTCTGCTGGTCCAGCTGGTGCACTAGTCCTGTTCTATCTCCCTTCGTTGCTCCCTGGTCCAACCAGGGTCTCTGAATGGTCCTCTTACTACTGTCCCAGGTGTTCCTCAGAGATGAGATTTGATTCCATCAGAGTAGATAAAATTGTCAAAAGAAAGAAAAAAGAAGGGGTGAATGACAGGAAGGAAGGTACTGCAAACATCAGTGTTCATTGGCCAGGATAAAGAAAAATCAGGAAAAACATATAAAAAGAGACATGTGTTCTGGCTTAAAGAATCTGGCCCCTGGAGTCAGGGGAACCACAGGTTGGAACTTTCCAGAAGAAGGAATGGGACAACAGTGTCAAATGGGCCTGGGAAGATGAGGCCCAAAAAGATGAGGCCCAAGACAATGCCCTTAGATTCAGTGACTGGGGGTTACTGGAGATCTGGGAGAGCACCACTTAACTAGTGTGGTGAGGTGAGATGCCAGGATGGTGAAGAGCAAGAGAATAGTTAAGGATGAAGTAATGAGAATAGATTGTTGCCTTGGGGGGTTGGGGGCATGAAGAGGAAGAAAATAATGCCCAGATTTGATGGAGTGAGAGAAGGGAGGCAGCCTGTTCTTCTGAAATTCCATTCTGCTGACCCTGCATGCTCATAAATTTTAGGTCCTTGGGTTTCACTAAATCTTTGGAAACAATGGAACTGTTCCAACCAGGGACCGTCTTAGTGGCCCAAAGCTGCCTTCAGGGAGGGAATTAGGAAGTACCTGGCATGATATTCATTGGAAGCTAGAGCAAGGGACCGGTAAAGCTATCCCCAAGTAGGTAGAGCAGAGGGAAAACAGGGAAAGGGGGATAGGTGTGTGTGGGATGTGTTCAGATGTGGGCACTGTGACACGGTGGGGAAAGCAGTGCCCTCAGAACTGGGAGACCAGACTTCTGGACCCGGCTCCTCCATTAAACAGCCGCATGACCTTGGACATTTAAAAGTCCTCATCTATAAAATGAAGGGGTTGGGCTGGATGCCTAAACAATCAACAATGATTTATTAAGCAATTACTGAAATGCATCAGGCACTCCGCTAGATGCTGGGCATACAAAAACCAAAACGAAAAGTACCTGAAAGGATCTTATATTCTATGCAAGGGGGGGGGGGGATCACAAACAGATGCAAATCTCTTCAAAATCTGCGCAAAGGAAAAAAAAAACAAGGGAAGGATTTCTAAGATCCATTCTACTGTGGACTTTCTATGATTCTATCCTCCAAGAAATTGTGGGGAAGTGAGAAAAGATAGTGATGCTTTTAAAATGAACACACATATACTATCTGTGGGTATAGTCATAGGTAGACAGACAGACAGACAGACAGACAGACAGACAGACAGACAGACAGATAGATAGATAGATAGATAGATAGATAGATAGATAGATAGATAGATGATGGATAGATAGATAGATGGATGGATGGATGGATGGATGGATGGATGGATGGATGGATGGATGGATGGATGGATGGATGATAGATGGGTTTTTTTTAAGAAAAGGAATGATAGAAAATATACATCTTGCAGAATTCCCCTGAGATAAGTTTGTCACATGCTACAGAAAGCCACTGTCACTGGTCATGTCCAGGACCTCCTACAGAATGTAAGCTCGGACATGAGGAGAGAAAGAGCCAGTGAAAGAGAATAACTAGGCAAGTTAGGTATCACAGTGCATAGAACACTGGGCTTGGAATCAGGAGCTCATCTTCATGAATTCAAATCCAGTCTCAGACACTTAGTAGCTGTGTGACCCTAGGCAAGTCACTTAACCCTGTTTGCCCCAGTTCCTCATCTGTAAAATGAGCTGAAGAAGGAAATGGCAAACCACTCCAGTATCTCTGCCAAGAAAGCCCCAAATGGGGTCATGAAGGATCAGACACAACTGAACCGATTTAACAACAACAAAGTCTATCCAGTGAGAGAAAGAAGAAATGATCCTCTATGAGAATGACTTAAGATCACTTCTACAGATGTATAGGAAGGGCAAACTAAGTAGCAAGCAGATCAGGGCTACACCTAGAGAAAAGCAAACATTTCTAGATTCCATTTAGTTATTATGTATTTTTGGAAAATGCCCCTTTTCCCTCTCCCCACCTCTTCTGTTTCTCAGTCTGTCTCCTTCGATGCTAAAGATAAGGCCAAGTGTGAGCCTGACTCTCAGACAGGCACACTTCGGATGGGAGTCACTCAGCAAGAGCCAAGCCAAGGACTCTGGCCTGGAATGAATGGTGGCAGATTTCATCCAGGTTCAATGTCTGAAACCAAATGGCCAGTGGAGGGTTTAGCTAAGACACACATGAGTCCAAACCATATCTCCACACCACATGTAATGAGTGAACATCCAGCCTTCTGTTGAAAATCTCTAGGGAAGGGGAGCCCATGATTTCCTGAGATAGCCCATTCAGCTTTTAAACAGTTCTCGTTGTTAGAAAGTTTCTCCCTGACATCCAGACTAAATTTGTCATCTTGCAACTTGTACCACGTGACTCCTAGTTCGACCCTTGGAGACCAACATTCATCCTTCCTGCCCATGACAACCCTTCAAATGCAGCTATCATGTCCCACCCCCAAATCTTCTCTGCTCCAGATGAAACACCTTCCTGACTAAGTCTTACAGGACTGTGCTGTTCTTTTGCATTTTTCTTTATCATCAGCATTTCCTCCATCTTATCACAAGTATTTATCTACCGCTTTGCAAAGTGTTTTACAAATATAATCTCATTTTATCCTCACAAGAACCTAGGAGGTAGGTGCTATTATTATCCCAATTTTACAGATGAGGAGACTCATCTGTAATATAACATAATAAGATGTTTGTATAGAATAAAATAAAATTTAATATTCCACTATACCATGACCTCGCTAAAGCATATCTACAGTATTATATTGAGTTCTGTATACCAGATCTTAGAAAGGATACTGATAAACTAAAGAACATCGAAAGGACCACCAGGAGAGGTCAGGCCCTTAATTCCCTCCTGGTTATGCTCTTCTAGATTTCTTCCTGCTCTCCAAAACCTAATCATCCTGCAAGATCACATCAGCTCTGAAACTCATACCTCCTCAGTACCCCCTACCCTTCAGGCCTCTTCCTAATTGTGATTGGAGAGGGTGTACATCAGATACCTTATCCAAGATTCTCCATTTAAAGAGGATGCCCAGAGAGGCAGCTGGGTGATATAGTGGACAGAGTACCAGCCCTGGAATCAGGAGGACCTAAGTTCAAATTCAGCCTCAGACATGTACTAATTGTATGACCCTGGGCAAGTAACTTAACTCTGATTACCTCCAATTTTTTTTAATACAGTGACCATGACAGCCATCTCATCAATTCCCAGTAGACTGTACTTCTCTGGATTTCATCATACCCTGTGCCTGTACCTTCCCCCACCCCCTTTTCTTTTTATCTGTCTCCCCCCACCATTAGATTAAGAGCTCCTTGAGGGCATGGGTTGTCATCTGTCTTACTTTGAATCCCCAGTGCTTAATACAGTGCCTGGCACATAGTAGATGCTTAAGAAATGTTTACTGACTGACCAAGGCAAATAGAGGTTAAGTGACTTGCCCAGGAATACACAGCTATTAAGTGTCTGAGACCAGATCTGAACTCTGGTTTTCCTGACTCCAGGTTCAGAGCTCTATCTACTGCATCATCTAACTACCCCTCATAGTATACATGTTTTTTTTAATCTAAGATGGTTGGTGAGTTTCCTGAGTATACACATTTTTTGATGTTTCCCCTTTTTTCTTCCCATTGGAATGATTTCTCTATGAATCTTCAGAATCTCATTCTGGAGAGCTTCCTATTGTAAGGGCCAAATTTAGTATGGGGAGAGTTAATTGGGCAGCTCTCTGTAATATTGGAGTAAGAAAGGAGATCAACAGCCTCTTTCAAAAAAGAAAACAGGATTTATTAATGGGAACAAATTTAAAACACAAGTGAGGTTAATAGAGCTGGGGACAATGAAAAAGGAAATAGGGGAAGGAAAAAATATGACCCGCAAAGTCACCACCACCCGGAATCCACAGTTCCAAAGAGAACCAGCTGCGCAGCATCTCTCTCCCTCTCCCACGTGTGCCAGAATGATCTCTCTCAGTTTTCTCCCCAAAGCTCCCTCTCCCACAGGAAACAGGGTCATCCACACACACAGCCCCAAGCTAATTGGCTGGCAGCCCTGATTGACAGAACTAACAGGTGGCTCTACAGATGCAAGCTGGCCAGTTTCCAGACGTTGAAGACCACCTGACTTGTCCTCACTAGGCTTCTCACCATGGTGGGGCTTCCCTACAGTATCTCTCCAGCAGGGGGGCAGTATTCTAATTCTCACACTATACCCCTTGGGCTGACTTCACCTACCTAACTTAAAGCCATGGGATCTGACCTTTCCTTTCTCAGAATCCTTTGAAATCCGTTATAAAAGACAGAGCATGTGTCAGACTTTCCCTGGCCTTCCTCTCCTCTATCACAAGCTCTATAATAGAGGAGAAAGTCACCCCAAATATCTCCACCATGTCCACTCCAATAACCAGGTGCTCCTTGTTGGTGAGCAGCAGATCCAAAATAGAATCTCCCTTTGTTTACTCCAACTCAAAGCAAGAAATTGTTGGCAGGGCTGTTGTTTGTAAACATGGGGCTCTTGAAGATTCTTCACCATTACTGCAGCATACCTCACTGAGAAACTTCTGATCTATTCCACAAACTCCTTTTCAACCTTCTCTTTCTGTCCAGGTGGTCTATAGCAGAGTGTGATGCTTTTATTTATTTTGTTTCAAACCGGACTGATCTTCACTTATATCCTCTCCACTGTGCTTCCCTGCTCGACTTACAAGATTTCCTTGTAGGAGTGCATCTCCTTAATGCAGTGATATTCACCTAACCTAACCTTTCTGATCCTTTTCCTTTTGAATGAGGCCTATCCTTCCAAAGCCATATTTCAGTCATGGGTCTCATCCTACCAAGGGTCAATAATAGCTTTGTAGTAAAATGTGCACAGAGACAGCAATATTGTTTGATGAAGAACTGTGAATGACTTGACTATTCTTAACAATACAATGATCTAAGATAATCCCAAAGGACTATTGATGAAACATATTATCCACCTCCAAAGAAAGAACTGATACTGATGGAACAGACTGAAGCATGCTATTTTTCACTTTCTTTCATTTTCTTTTTATTTTAATCAAGTCTTCTTGTACAAGATGACAAATATGGTAATGTTTTATATAATCATACACATATAACCCGTATCTGATTGCTTGCTGCCTCAAGGAGAGGGGTGGGGAGGGAGGGATAAAAATTGGAACCCCAAACCATAAAAAAAATGCTTATTACGTTTTAAAAAAGGAATTCTAGTTCATCTCATTCATTAACCACACTTTGGGGATTTATATAGAAGCATCTGCGGCTGTGGGCTTTATTGGTGTAGAGTATAGGGCCCTAATCTTGGAGTCATGAAGCCCCAAGTTCAAATCTTGCCTTAGATACTTACTAGCTTCATGACCCTGAACTAGCCTTAATTTCTCTATGCCTGTTTCTATATCTATAAAATAAAGGGGGGGGGTGGCCTCAATGGCCTTTGAAGTCCCTTCCGGTCATTTTCAGTCATGTCCAACTCTGTGACACCATTTCGGGTTTTCTTGGCAAAGAGACTGGAGCAGTTTGCCATTTCCTTCCCCGGCTCATTTTCCAGATGAGGAAACTGAGGCAAACAGGGTGAAGTGACTTGCTAGGCACAGTGGATAGAGCACTGGGATCAGACACAGGAAAACCAGAGTTCACATCCAGCTATGGCTCCAGACAAGTGACCACCTCCATCTACCTCACCTTCCTCAGCTATAAAATGGGGATAATATAGCTCCTGCCTCCCAGGATCAGATGAGATAATATTTGTCAAGCACTTAGTCCAGTGCCCGGAACACAATAGGTGCTTAGTAAATGCCTATTCCCTTCCTAAAAAAAGTGACTTTGCCAGAGTCACACAGCTAGGAAGGATCTGAGGCTGGATTTGAACCCAGGAAGGAATATGACTCCAGGCCCAGCACTCTAACCACTGCACCACCTATGGTCCTATAATTATTTCTTGGACTGTGTCTCCTGGAATTTCTGGCTATTTCTACCACCATTCTTTCTATGTCATCTACCTGTAAGCATGAAGCCAGCTCCCCAGCTACCAGTCTGGAACCAGAAAGCCGGCTTACTCTCCACCACCATTGCCCACAACAGTCCCAAAGGCCCATTTGAATTTGCTCCACATCCTACAATATGGCTCCAGATATTGTTTGCACTGCTCAGAACTGGTACACACCTAATGGACAGCTGTTGGCACCACGGATAAAGCACTGGCTAAGCCTGGAGGCGGAAAAGCCAGAGTTCAAATCTGGTCTCAGATATTTACTAGCTCTGTGATCCTACACAAGTCACTTGACTGTAGTTTCTTCAACTGTAAAGTGGGGATGATAATAGCACCAACCTCCTAGGGTCCTGATGATCAAATGAGATAACATTTGTAAAGTGCTTAGCACAGTGCCTGGCACACCATAGCTACTAGAAAAATGCTTATTCCCTTCTTTTCCCCTCAAAGGGAGCCAGAACAAAGGTTTCCCTTGGAGTGGGGGGTGGGGTCCTCTAAAAGTCCCTGGATAATAACCTTAAGTGCATTGATTGGAATAGGAAAAAGTCAACATTTACACACTAATGCTAGGTAGTAGTTGTGGCAGCAGCAGCTGCTGCTGCAGTATAGTACTTGGGATTCTACAGACCTCTTTCACATCTTGTCTCACTTGACCCTCACAACAATTCTTTTGTTCAAATTTTCAAGTTAGTCAAGTATCAAATATTATCCCCATTTTGCAGATGAAGAAATGATGGTTTAGAAAAATAAAGTGATTTGCCCAAGGCCACACAGCTAATGATAACAGGAACCAAGAATGAAATGCAAGTCTTGCTAAAAATTCTAGCTATACTGTCTAGAAATCTAATGAGTGGTCACCAAGGGACCAGAAGGAGTCTTTGAAATCTCTCTCTCTCTCTCTCTCTCTCTCTCTCTCTCTCTCTCTCTCTCTCTCTCTCTCTCTCTCTCTCTCTCTCTCTCTCTTTCTCTCTCTCTCTCCTCTCTCTTTCTTTCCCTCCTTCTCTCCTTCCCTCCCTCCTCCCTCACACACACACACACACACACACACACACACACACACACACACACACACACACACCATGGCCTTCCCCTTAGGCATAGACAGTCCTTATTCCAGTAAAGTAGGACAACTGTATTTTCTGAGGTTTTAAAATATCCTGGTTAAGAAAACTCATTGGGAGGATTAAACTGAGCTTTATGTCTTTGAAAATAAATAAATAGAAATGCCGGAAATCACTAAGGCTTTCTCCTTCTCCTTAGGCAACCCCTCCCCAAGGGAGACCATCTCTCTGGTTGCCTGTTAGGCATGTGTGAGGTCTGGATGGTGAAGACAACATCTGGATCCGTGTTATAGCATCTGGAACAAATCCAAAGCTCAGCTATAGAGTAGTTCCAACATCTGTACAGCTCCCACTCGTCAAAACTTCAACTCGTGAGTTTAGGGACCAGGAAAATACCTCAGAACATCTGTCCACTAGTGCAAAACAAAAACAAAACAAAACAAAAAACCTCTAAGTCCTCATCTCCATCAAGTACTACCCCCCATCCCCTCCACCCATGGCCCAGTCTAAAGCAATAGGAAAATTGAACTGAAGCAGCCTAAAGGACTTATTCTGCAGAAAGTCAAAGGAATTTAGGAGAGCCTTGTAGCCTAGAGAGTGAAGAAGCAATCAAGGCAAGGATTGTTATCCCCATTTCACAGATAAGGAAATGGGAGCTCAGAGAAGTCCAAAGCCAGCTACCTGTCCCTCCTTTTCCCATACTCCAAAATGGGGACTTTTTGTTCCCTGAGAGCAAGGTGCAATGAGGCAGAGGATAAAGGAATGAGGGACCTTTTCTTCCTCCCCACCTTCTCCAATTCTCAGGACTCATGTTCTATCCATCCCAAGGGAGAGAGAATTGCTGTCTGGATGTGGCAAGTAAGTCACTAAGTTGGCAGCTGGCTTTACCCCTAGGTAGAGTAGGCAGCTGCTGGAGTCATGTAGTTTGAAGGGTACCAGGAAACCTCCCCAGCTTTACAATATCTCCCCCTGAAGGTTGGTGGTGACTGTTGCTGCTGCTGCAGGTCATTTTCTACTGAAAAACAAAAACTCCTAGTGGATGGGTAACATATTATATCTTATCAACCCTGAAAACTTTAATGGAAATGGGTCTTTATTACTTTTTTGCAGAGCAGTGAGGGTTAAGTGACTTGCCCAGGGTCACACAGCTAGTAAGTGCCAAGTGTCTGAGGCCGGGTTTAAACTCAGGTCCTCCTGAATCCAGGGCCAGTGCTTTATCCACTGCACCACCTAGCTGCCCCCCTGCCAATGAGTCTTTAGACTTCCAGCTCTGATAAGCCTGGTCCCTGCCTCCTCAGATCCCTTTATACCCCAGACTCAACTTCTTTTGTGACTCTGGCAATCTGGAAAAACCAATGAACCTCCTTCACAGGATAATGTTTTTAAGTGCACAAAACAAAATACATAGGATTTCAAAGGAAACTAATGATAATGAAATATTAAATATATTGAAAACATTCAATATATTGAAATTAAGTATTTTTTTAATTCATGGACTTCAGGGTAAGAACTTCTGCACATCCCAGAAGGGGCTATAAGTAGAATGATTTTTTTACTATCTTGCTAAATACTTTTTAAACAAACAAATACATAACAAATTTATAGTTTCTTATCCAATCCTCTTTCTTGTTATTCTTTATACAATGAAATATTTCTACTGGCTCATAATTATTACAATTATAATAATCTATAAATTTGTTTAAGCCATTAGGCGAGGAAGTAACCAGTTCTCACTGTTACGCCCTTAAGAAAAAACCACCTGAGCAGGAATTGTTTGGGGTCACCCCATATATTCTGTTCTGTGTCCATTTAAAACTCTCCAAAACTAAGCTACTCCTTGACTTCCACTTGCTCTTGATCACTTAATGTTGGGGAACCAACTTTGGTGTGTCCAACATCTTGAAATGTGGCTGCTTGTCTGGCTCAACATAGTCCACGATGGTTCTTGGCTTAGATTTTGGCTTGTTGCTGCTATCTCCTCCTCATCTCCTCTCCCATTTCAGAGAACAGCCATCAACTTGACAGCCAAGACAGGTCCCGCCCCTTTCTGGGCAGGCAGCTATGCCAGACATTCCCCTTTTGACTTCCTGCCGCCTAGTGGTGGGACATGACAAGACGAATGGTCCCTCTGACTTGTAGAGTGATGAGCAGATAACCATACCACAGGGCAAACAACTATGAAGGGTGAACATTCAGAATCAAAATTTAGTGACGTCAACAAATAAAACTTCAATAAAAAAATGTCACATAGAAAGGAAACATGGAAAGCTGGGACTTGGGGCCAAGAAGACTTGGGCTCACATCCTCTCTGTAACATACAGGCTCTGTGTCCCCGGGAAAATCATTTAAATCCATTTATCTCTTTAAAACTCTAAACTGCAAGGCAGTTACTATTCTGCATTGGTAAAGGGAGCTTCCTCATCAGGAATCCTCTATACTAAAGAAATCACAGGTCCCATCTCTCTCTCCTCACCCCAATTGTGACGTATTTAATGACTTATTATTATAATTGAACTACATAATGACTTGGCATAAATTATAAGGAAGGAAGGAGGGAAGGAAGGAAAGAAGGGAGGGAGGGAGGGAGGGAGGGAGGGAGGGAGGGAAGGAGGGAGGTTGAGGAGGAGAGAGAGGGAGGAAGGAAGCTATGACCTTCTGGAACCAGCACCTATGCCCTGCTCAGTCCTAAACGTAAGGATGTTTTTGTTTTGTTTTGTTTTGTTTTGTTTTGTTTTGTTTTAATGGTACCAAACAACTAGAAACAAAACAGATGCCTTTTAGCTGGGGAATGGCTAAAAGAAAAATGTGGAACCTTTATGTAATTGGGATATTACTGCATCCTAAGAAATAAGGAATATAAAGAATTCAGAGAATCATGAACTGATAGATAGACTGATGCAGGAGTGAAATAAGCAGAATCAGGAAAACAAGAGGCCCAAGACAAAGGAAGGTGACAAGCACTTATCAATGCTTGCTAAGTGCTAGGCACTGTGCTAAAGGCTTGGGATTCAAAGAAAGACAGACCCTTCCATCGAGAAATTTATGTTTTGTTGGAGGAAGACAACACACAAAAAAAGAGATCTGAAAAGGGAGGCGGGTTTATTGACTACAACAGTGGAAATGGAAATAAAACAATCTAATCTGGCCTCAGAAAAGTTGAGAAAACAGACCCACTTCCCTACCTCCATCTTTTCTTCAGAGATGGGAAATGATGGGTGTGATGCATGTTGACACATGTTGACAGGTGTAATTGATGTGATTCTTGCTTTTGTTGAACTACTTTTTAAAAAATCATTTTTAATCATTGATACAAGAGTTAGTTTGGTGGGAAGGGAAGGCAGGTAATAAGGAGAGAATGTGTATTGTTTTGGGGTCCTTTCAGTTTTGTCTGACTCTTGTCCCCATTTGGGGTTTTCTTGGCAAAGACACTGGAGTGGTTTGCCATGTCCTTCTCCAGCTCATTTTACAGATGAGAAAACTGAGGCAAGCAGGGTGAAGTGGATTACCACGGGTCACATAGTTAGGAAGTGTGTGAGGCCAGATTTGAACTAAGGAAGATGAGTCTTTCTGACCACTGTTTCACTTAGGTGCCCAAGAACATATATAATATGTGTATATTTATGCATACACACATATAGAGATATATGTATATATTTGTGTATGTGTTATATACACACACAAGAGAGAATATACACACAGAGAAAACATATATATGAGATAATAATGTAATTTTATTTTTATTACTATTTTTGTTTTCACATCATATATATGCAGGTGATGTAAAGAAAAAATATCAATGAGAATATAAAATGCTGGGGTGCTTCTTGTAGCTTCATCAATAGCAACAATAACAATCTCTGACATTTATAGAGTGCTTATTAGGTGCTAGGCACTGCACCTTTACAATTACTATCTCATTTTGATTCTCCCAACAATCCTGGGGGAGGGGGTACATGATATTATCCTCATTTTGGAGATGAGGAAACAGGTTAAGTGACTTGTGCAGGGTCAGTGTCTGAGGCTGCATTTGAATTTAGGGCTTCCTGATTCCAGGCCCAGTGATTTTTGTGCACTATGGCGCCCCCTAGTGCCCAAAGTATTGATTTAGCAGTGGAAGGGACGGATGGAGTACAGCCCTCTTATCAAACAGATGAGAAGACTGAGGCCCGGAGAGTGGATGTGACTTGCCCAAGGTCACATAGTTAGTATCAGAGGCAGGCCCTCTGATGACAGCGCACTGGATCTTTCTGCTGTGCACAAGCACTTTCAAATGAATGGCTGTCATTTGCAGCACTGGACCAGTTTTTGATGCATTCACCTCCCTTTGCCAGTTTTGTTCCAATATCTATAATCAGCGTGGATGCTGACAGTTCTCTCTGCTATGCCTTAAACATGGTTAAACATTGAGGCTGCCCACCTTATCGCAGCCTCCCCTGTTTCCTGCATCCATTAACATTTCTTTATTGCTTTAAAATGCTCTAGAAATGTGAGATATTACTCCAATCTCCTTCCAACCCCTGCAAAGAGAGAGAGAGAGAGAGAGAGAGAGAGAGAGAGAGAGACTCCCTTCCCCATCTGCTTGATATGTGTGTGTCCCTCTTTCCCACCTGCCAATGCAGCCAGACCTTGCTTTTGTGGGGATGGCTTGTTGTGATAGCTCTGTACTCAGCCTGGATGGCATGTTCAGTGCCCCTGCCAGGCAGCCTGAGAGGGAGGCAGGCCGATGTCTGCCCTGTACCCTTCTAGGTTCCTCCCCGAAGGCCCTGACAAGGCACAGAGACCTCACATAAGCACCAAATAGGGGCAATGTGCTGACTGGCTGGCTGCCACTGGGTAGCCCAACGTATTCCCTGAGGTAGGGCCTCAGCTCCGCAAATCTGAGCAGTCAGCAGAAGGAGTGACTTCCTTTCCCCTTTTCAGCCTTGTGGTCTCCCCTTCCAACCTTTCAACTGCGACCCCCCCCACCTCCTCACCCCTTCGGAAATCCATCAATAAAAGTAACCTGACATTGATGAGTGAGCACTGGACTTTGAGTCACAAGACTTGGGTTCCAGGAAATCCAACTATGCCACATATAGCCATGAGATCACTCAGTCACTAATTGATCTGAATTTCAGTTTCCATGTAACAATAACAGATGTGTTGTTATTGTTAAGTCCTTGCAGTCACCTCTGACTCTTCATGACTTCATTTGGGGTTTTCTTGGCAAAGATACTGGACAGGTTTGCCATTTCCTTCTCCCGCTCGTTTTACAGATGAGGAAACTGAGGCTAAGTGATTTGCCCAGGGTTACAGCGTTTGAACTCAGGGAGATTAGCCTTCCTGACCCCAATCCCAGGACTTTATCCACTTCAGCACCTCATTGTCCGTCCATAGTTGTAGAATGGCTATAATAATATTTGTCCTAGCTACCTCTTAGGTTAATTATAAGTAAGGTATAAACTGTAGCTCATTACATCAGTACTAACTACTGTTACAAATGTGAGCTATGAAAACCTGCTCCCAGGAAAAGAGCTGCTAAATTCATTCACAAAAATGTATAAATGACTGATAAAGTTCAATGTGCTCCTCCCAAGAACACTCACATTTTAACCAGGGAAGCAAGCCTTAAACAAAAGGAATTCAATGACCCATTCAACAAAGATTATTTTTGACCTTTCTTGAGAACTTAACATATTCTAATTCCTGTTATAGTTTGACTATAGTTTTCCTACAATAAGAGTTCCCAGCCTGAGGTCTCTTTACCCATAAGAGGTATGAGAGGCTCTCAAGAGGGTATGAGAGTATTTGGCAAATAACTATATTATCCTATTGAAGTGAATTAATCACTTCGTTTTATATCTCAATTGCATATACATGGTAATCTCTAGAATTTCTTTCCTTTCACAGTGAATAGAGGGCTATGGAAAAGTTTACTGAAAACTGAAAGACAAGATGGCAGCCAGAACATTTTGAGGATCCTTGTGTTATGTGTTTTTTAATATATCTTTCATTTGCCACTTGAACAAAGTCCCCTGGGAGCAATTTATCTTTGGGGTTTTTTTTTTAGCAACTTATCTTTGATATCCTCTCCTCTCCCCGCCCCCAGTATCCTAGCACTTGAAGTAGTCATTGATGAATAGATACTGAACATAAATTTGTGAAGCACTAGACTCCTCCCAAAGCCCCTTTTATAGAGAGAGGACTGGGATCTGAACTTTTCGGATGACTGACTGCATCATCCATCAGCATCTCAATGTGGTTCTCAGTCCTTACTCAACTACCCATAGCTTCTTCTCCTCTCTGATGGGAGGGCTGGAGGATGGTACACTAACTTCCTCCCAAAACCTTCCTTTATATATAGAGAGGCTGGGATCTGAACTTTCCAGGTTACTCTCTATTCTTCATCAGCAGCTCTGCTTGGTTTCAACTACAGTGAATTGAAATAGTACATAATGTTCCTGAGAGGAAAGAATGTTCCTCTGATCCCCCCTCAGTCCTGCTTTTCAGATTCCTGATGTGTGTTGTCCTCATGCATTCAACTGTAAGCTCCTTAAGAGCAGGGACTCTCTCTTATTTGTATCCCCAGTGTTAGCACAGTGCCTGACACATAGTAGGTACTTAATAAATGTTTATTGAATTGAATACAACTGGTGTCAAGCATCTGAGGAACAGGGTTCAAATCCAAAGATCAATAAGGAAAATTCCTTAACCTCTGGAGGTCTATGGTCTTTTTTTTTTTGGTCTGGGCAATGAGGGTTAAGTGACTTGCCCAGGGTCACACAGCTAGTAAATGTCAAGTGTCTGAGGCTGGATTTGAACTCAGGTTCTCCTGAATCCAAGGTCAGTGTTTTATCCACTGTGCTGCCTAGCTGCCCTCTGGTCTATGGTCTTTAAGGGGAGACAGAATAAACTATGATAAGTAGCATTTCACTAAATCTAGTGTAGTCTGCCTCATCTTTATTAGAGTAGAATGGAAATAATGCTGGATTGTAGACATTTGACTCAGGTTCAGACAACAGCCAATCAAGTAGGACAGGTATTTTGTTGAGCAGGTGTCTCAGTGACCCCATTAAGTCAATGTATGACTTTGGACAAGTCATTTCACTTCTCTGAGACCAAATTTTTTCATCTAAAATGAAGGGTTAGGATAGATTATTTCCAAGTCTTTTCTGCAGACTAGGAAGAAAGGAAATACATTTATTAGGTGCCTTTTATGCACCATAGGGCAGCTAGGTGGAGCAGTGGATAAAGCACTGGCCTTGAAGTTGGGAGGACCTGAATTCAAATCTCATCTCAGACCCTTACTAGCTGTGTGACCCTAGGCAAGTCACTTAACCTCAACTGCCCTAAAAACATCCCAGGCCATCTCCAGTCATCCTGATATATATCTTTCCAATGGACCCAGATGGTTCTGGAGGAGAGAGTGAAGTTGATAACCTTGCATAGCCCTCCCTCACTGAAATCCAATTTGGTGCAAGTCATGACTTCACCTCTGGATGTCATGAGTATGAAGGACAAACAACAACAACAAGTATGTGACACCCATCATACCACATACTTTACAAATATTATTTTATTTAACCTTTACAACAACTTTGGGAAGTAGGTGTTATTATTACCCCCATTTTATAATTAAGGAAATTAAGGCAAAGTGCCCAGGGTCACATAATAGCTGGTAAATGTCTGAGGTCAAATTGGAACTCAGATTTTCCTGACTCCCTGCAGGTCCGATGCGCTATCCATTGTGCTGATATCTTTCCTTAGTTTCTAAGTCTGTCCTTCCACCTCAGCCCAAACCCTCTAAGTGTATGTATTTGAGCTGGGGGCTCTTTTTATATGGGGGAAGGGCAGTGAACACCCTTAAATATGCTTCAGTTTCTGATACTATTCACCCTGCAGTTGTCATTTGACACTCCCCCCACTCAACTCCTCTCTCTTCCCTAGGATATGCACTGTTTTCCCTGAGTCATCCAGCAGAAGGTGGGATGGGGGAGGGGATCAGGCAGCTTCCCTTCCTACTGGACAGATTGGGGAGTTTCTGGAGATTGGGGGGTGCGACACTTAGCATATGCAAGAGGTAGGGTTGGGTGCACAGTAAGGTCAAAGGAGGTGTCAGGACCTTCCAGGCTTAAATGAACCTTTAACTGGGCGATTCATGATCTGCAGCCCAAGTGTGGAGAACATTTGCCTAAGACAGAAGGGGCACAGGGAAGGGGTGGGGAGGGGGGTGGCTGCAGTTCTCTCTGCTCACCACACGTGGGCAAAGCAGGACAGGAAAGACAGAGATTTCAAGCCAGATATGGAGAGAAGAGGAGGGGCATAGCTCAAACCAAAGAATAAAAGAACGCCTTTTCTCTACTTCTCCCATAGAAACTGTTTTCACCCCTCCTTCCAAACTTCTGCTTGGAGGGTCACCTGTGGGCATCATCATGCTGGTTGGAGCATGGTCTTTCTTCATCCTGTTTCTCCTCCAGGCCTAATGAAGTCATGTGGTAATTGTCCTCACCCTCAGCACCATAGGACCACAGATTTAGAGCTAGAGGGACCTTGGAGGGCATCTAGCCCCACCCTCTCATTTTCCTAATGAGGAACCCATGACCTGAGAGACTGACTAGCCCAAGGTCATCTACGGCATTAATGAGCAGAGCTGGGATTTAAACCCAGATCCTCTGATTCCAAATCCAGCACGATTTTTTCAGTCCCACCAGACCTTCCCTTGGAAGTTACCTTCCAGTGAACCAGTGTATGTTCTGAATAAACAGAGTTGTATGTGTGTCATCTACCCCATTAGAATGTGTTGCTCAAGGGGCAGCTAGGTGGCTCAGTGGATAGAGCACTGGCCCTGGATTCAGGAGGACCTGAGTTCAAATCCAGCCTCAGACACTTAACACTTACTAGCTGTGTGACCCTGGGCAAGTCACTTAACCCCAATTACCTCACAACCCCCCCCAAAAAAAAAGAATATGTTGCTCAAGAGCACAGACCATTTTTTTATCTTTTTATTTTTCTATCCCCAGTGCTTAGCACATAGTAGGAGCTTAATAAATGTTTGCTGACTGACTGAAATTGCCTCAACAGCTCATCTTTGGGGAGGGGAGAGGAGGAAGGAATGGTCCAGGGTTGTGATTTCATTGGGATAAGGTAGCTAACTAACTCCCAGGGCATCTAGGTAGTGAATTGGATAGAGCACTGGGCTTGGAAGCAGGAAGATTCATCTTCACGAGTTCAAATCTGGCCTCAGACATTTAACTAGCTGTATTACCCTAGGCAAGTAACTTCACCCTGTTTGCAAACCACTCCAGTATTGTTGCCAAAAAAAACCCCAAATGGGGTCACAAAGAGTTGAACATGACTGAAATGACTAAATTAATAACTAACTTCTGCTGTGGAAACTTCCTCCTTATAAAGATTAACAACTCATTTGTAATTTAGAGTTGACTAAGGCTCCAAGAGGAGAAATTACTTACCTAAAATTACATAATCAAGAGTTGGCAAGAGGATAAAGTCCTCGACCTAGAGTGATCCTGGAGTTGGGAAGATCTGAGTTGAAATCCTGCTTCAAACACATACCATATGGTCATTCCACTACTTTCAGTTTTCTCGTCTGTAAAATGGAGATAAAAATAGAGGTCGCACCTATCTCACAGGGTTGTTGGGGGGTATCAAGTGATATAATATATATTATAATATAGAACACTTTGTAAACCTGATATATAAATACAATCATCGTCATCATATCATTACTAATGTGTCAGAGGCTGGCCATGAGCTCAGGGAGTTTCAGTCTGCCTCTTGATCATCATCACAGAAGAGTGGAAAGAATGTTGGATTTGTAGAAAGGGGACCTAAGGTTCAAATCCAGGCTCTGCCACTTAACCTATGTGACCTTAGACAAGACCACCTCTCAGTGGGCATCCATTTCTTATTGTGTAAAATGAAGGATTGGGACTAGATCATCTCTAAGGTCCTTTGCAGCCCTAAATCTACTGTTGTTTGTTAATGGTTGACATTTCTGCTGCAGTTTTAAGATTGACAAAGCACTTGACTCTTGCCTACATTATCTCCATTGAGACTCACAATAACTTGTGAGGAATTTGTGATTGCTCTCATTTTACAGATGAGGAAACTGAGTCTTGGTAAGGTCATTTGCTCAAGGACACAGAGTTAGGGAATGGTAGAGCCAAAGATTCTAATTTAGGTCTTCTGACTTGAAAGATAATGTCTTTATCCATTTTCTCAGGAAAACCCAATACAGAGACTGATTACTCTTCAAGTCCCCACTCCAAAAAAGCTTGAGAT
Source organism: Dromiciops gliroides (assembly GCF_019393635.1). Taxonomy (NCBI): domain Eukaryota; kingdom Metazoa; phylum Chordata; class Mammalia; order Microbiotheria; family Microbiotheriidae; genus Dromiciops; species Dromiciops gliroides. The sequence goes on along the minus strand of NC_057864.1, from coordinate 437,866,428 downwards.
TTCCTTTCCTGACTGTCCATAATAATTATTGCCTAGGCTACATGTTTTGGTCACTTGATGTTATTTGGTTTAGCACAATAAGGTTTAGGGCTGAAAGGGATTTTCTATGTAATTTGGAAACTCTTCACCTAAGATCCATGGACCCCTGAAGGGTCTGTGGATAGATTTAAGAAAAATCTGTGACTTACATGGGAAGAAATACATCTTTATTTTCACTCACTTCTAAATGAAAATGAACATTTCTCCTTCAGTCATTTAAAAACATGGTAGGGGATACTCCAATTGGACTGCAGAGATAAGGACCCGCTAATGCCTAAGATGAAGAGAAAAAGATAAGGAATCCATAAACTTCACCAGCCTGACAAAGGGTTCCATGGCACAGAGTCAGGTCAACAAGCATCCATTAAGCATCTCACCAGGCTCCAGTCACTGTACTAAGCTCTGGGAATACAAAAAAAGAATAAAAATGTTCCCATTCTCACAATCACAAGGAACTCACACTCTAATGGAGGAAGCCATATGTAAATAGCTATATAAAATTAAGACACATACAGATAATCTCAGAGGGAAGCCATTAGAAATAAGAGGAACTGGGAAAGATTTCCAGGAGAAGGTGAGATTTCAGAGGAGTCTTGAAGAAAGCCAGAGAATCCAGAAGACAGAGAAGAGAAGGAGGAGGGGGAGAATTCCAGGCTTGGGGAAGACCAGTGAAATGTACTGAGTCAGGAAATGGAGTGCCCCATAGGAGAAACAGCACTAGAAAACAGTCACCTGATCACAGAGCACATTACCCTGAAAATACAATACTTTCAATTTCCACATGGGAACAATAAGCATATGGTGGTGAGGTGACATACCCTAGGTCACACAAGTACTTATTGACTGGACCAAGATTTAAACCTAAGTCCCCTGCCTCCAAAAGCAGTGTTCTTTCTGCTGTACCCAGCATACCCCTGTATGGCAGCCTTTCTCATCGTATTCTACTTCATGTTTCAGTCTTATCTCCTCACCTAAACTTGAGGGTCTTTCAGATCTTCAGAACAGTACCATATCTTCAACTCTGTTTCCCCTATGTGCCTTGTGTAATGTGGGGCACATAGGGGATACTCCAATTGGACTGCAGAGATAAGGACCCGCTAATGCCTAAGACGAAGAGAAAAAGATATGGAAAGCAGAAGCTGGCACTGCCCTCTCTGTTTTTCTGTCATCCAGGGATTAGTGAAACACACAATTAAGGTCAACTTAATCCTGCCAACTCTAAAGATCTCAGGGTTTGCATGATTTAAAGAATCTCTCTGGGCTTTGGTTTCCCCATCCGTAAAATGAGAGCTTTGGACTAGGTGATATTAAAGGGCCCTCCTAGCTCCAATTCAAGTTAACATATCCAACAAACAAATGTGCAGAGCTCAAAACTTCCATGGCTTCTATGAGGCACAGTGGATAGAGTTTGAAGTTTGGAATCAATAATACTGAAATTGAAATCCTGCCTCAGACTTTTACTATTGCTGAATGATCAAAGTGTGTCACTTAACCTCTCTCTCAACTTCTTCATATGGAAAATAGGGATAATTCCGGCACCCTACCTCAAAGTGTTGTTCTGACAATCACATAAGGTAATATATGTAATCACTTGTCAAACATTAATGAACTATATAAATGGTATGATGGGGATGAGAATGACAATGACAATATGAGGTACATCAGAGTCAAGAGTCAACAAGGATTCCACCTCCACATGGTGAGAAATTGCTTTTTTCTATCAGTTTTTCAGCAAAAAAATCTTGGTCCTTTGCCTTTAATGGATCAGCATATGGCATGGTTTTAGTTTCAGTTTGGGGGGGGGGGGTTAAGGGAATAAGCATTGTAAAATTTTAAATAGATTTTATTTTTTCCAATTACTTGTAAAGACAACTTTTAACAATAATTTTTTAATTGGGTTCCAAATTTTCTTTCTCCCTCCCTCATGTCCCCCCTCCTTCCAAAGATGATAAGCAAATTGATATGGGTTATATATGTGCAATCATGTAAAACACATTTCCGTATTAGTCTTGTGGTGAAAGAAACAGGCCAAAAGGAAAAAAAAAGATGAAAAAATAAAGTGAAAAATACAACACTTTGATCAGCATTCAGACTTCATTAATTCTTTCTCTGGGTGCGAAGAACATTTTTCATCATGAGTCCTTTGGAACTGTATTGAATCATTGCATTGCTGAGAACAGCTTCATCATACATTATTGCTATTACTCTATAATGTTCACTTCACTCTGCATCATCAGTTCATGTAAGTCTTTCCAGGTTTTTCTGAAATCAGAATGAAATGGTTTTTAAGTCCCTTCACTATGCTGATTGCCCTCCTTTGGACAGACCAGCTTATCAATGACCCTCAAAGAATGTGGTGGCCAAAACTCGACATAATAATCCATCTGTGGGAGAAAGGTCCAAGTGAGTTTTCTTGCTTTTTTTCCTAGGTTATTAATGAAAGAGATTTTGGATTTGTAATTAGCATATCCCTTCCAAAGCCCAAACTATAATAGCCCTTATTTGTTTTCTGGGGAAAGTTCGTTTTGTTTTTAAAAAAGAAATAAAACTTCCAATCATCATTCTCTTTCTCTCATATCCTGTCATCACTTGTCAAGCAAAAGACTCTGCATATTTGAGTCTCAATTGCTATGCCTCTGTCTTCTGCCTTTTATTTAGAACATGTGTTTTTTTTTATTTTAGAAGAGCCCAGCTGAGCATTAGCTCAGCAGCCACAAAGACAGCAAATGACAAATGATTGATAGATGTGTGGTGAGTATGTGTATGTTGGGTGGGGTGGTAGGAGGGGGGTTCGGGGAAGGAGGAAACAAGAGAAAACCCAAGACTTTCAAAAAAGACTCAAGGAAATATATCTGGGAAGTGGGCAATCAGGAGGTATGTGGTTATTGGGTAAGCCAAAGAATGCCTATTTGTAGGGTACAACTAAATTAGCTCAGCAACCTGGTCCACTCTTAAATGGTATATGGATTGGGGATGGAAGTAGCTTGGTTGTGGTCCAGTAACAAGCTGGAGGCAGAGTGAAAAACCACCTCACCACACTGATAGATGTGGGCCCTCAGGAGGAAGAGTAGGAGACAGAAGGCCTACTTTCTATGACTCTGTGATCAGTCCACGACTAAGACCTGCTCTTTTGAGGGAGATGATGCTATGTGGGAAAATCTTTAATTTTAATTTTAATTTTTTTTAATTTAAAGCTTTTAAGATCTTGAAGTTTTATTATATGGATACCTATCTGTGTTATATACAGTATGTATATGTATGCATATATATGTTGTCAATTGAAATTATTATTATTCATGGTTGCATGGGAAACATCTTGTTTTGTGCTTAGAAAATATAGTAGATATAACCATATTCAATGACTCTCTGCCAATGAACATTGGATAAGAAATAAAACAAGAAATAAATACTCACCCATTTGCCACTATGATAAAGGAGATCTAGCACAGAGTCCAAGTGGATGGTGAAGTCCTCCAAATGCTCCTTTTTGCAGATGAGAGAGTGCTGATTGCATCAGGTTCTATAACATTTCAGAACTTCCTGACAGAGACCTGTAATCATTTATCCACTTGGCCTGTAGATACACGCAGAAAAAGACAAGTGAATAAATAATGTTTATATTTCCACATTTAACTGAATGAACACCCTATTGAGTTTATCCAACAGTGAATACATATATGTGTGTATGTATGGATATATATAAATAACATGATGTATTATATATACAATTGAATGTATATATGTACATGTGTATATGTATTTAATATATACACATGTGCAAACAGTATATATACTACATATAAACAGTGTATATACACATATACTATATAAACACAGTATATACATACACACGTGTACGTAACTGAGTGTTCATGTGTACATATACATATAAGTACACATACACACGTGTGTATGTGTGTATTTGTGTGTATGTGTGTGTATATCTATATATTGTATATTTAAATTCTTAACTAGTAGCTCAAGATGGCACTCAAAGGTGGCACAGTGGATAGAATGCAGGGACTGGAATCCAGAACCCCTGAGTCCAGATCCTGCCTCAAAACAACGATTGCCTGGTTGGCTCCAGAAAGTCAATTCAGTTCACCTCTCTTAGAGTCTGTTTCCTCACCTGCCTTATAGGATTGTTTTAAGGATCAAATAAGATACTATATACATATATATAGCTTTGCAAGCCTTAAAGCATTATATAAATGCCAGCCATCATATATAATTATCATTATTATCTTCTAAATTACAGAAGTATGCAGTCATTGTTTGTGGGGGACATAATCCTACTCATTCACTCCCTATTCTCTCTTCTCCAATGACATCAGCCTCCTTGCTGCTCCTTGAATGTGAAACTCCACACATTTTCACTGACTTATTCCCCATCCCTGGAACCCTCTCCCTCATTACAGGGCCCTCCGGGCTTCCTTCAAATCTCAGCTAGAGTCCCAACTTCTTCAAGAAACCTTTTCTAGGGTCAGCTAGGTGGCACAGTGGATAAAGCACTGACCCTGGATTCAGGAGGACCTGAGTTCAAATCCGGCCTCAGACACTTGACACTTACTAGCTGTGTGACCCTGGACAAGTCACTTAACCCTCATTGCCCAGCAAGAAGAAGAAGAAGCCTTTTCTAGTCCTCCTTAATCTTAGTGCCTTCCTTCTGTTGCTTATCTCCAATCTGTCCTGTATACATCTTGTATGTATCTACCATTATACTTTGAGGGCCTTGAGAGTGGGGACTGGTTTTTGCCCCTTTTGTATCTCAGCACTTAGCACAGTGCCTGGCACATCATTGATGCCTAAAACTGCTTGTTAATATGACTTGACTACACCACGGACCCCATCACATTATGACATTTGTATGTGTTGTCATTCAGTCATTTTGACTCCATTTGGGGTTTTCTTGGCAAAGACAAAGGGGTGGTTTGCCATTTCCTTTTCCAGTTCATTTTTACAGATGAGGAAGGTGAATTGACTTGCCCAAGGTCACACAGCTAATAAGTATCTAAGGCCAGATTTGAACTCAGGAAGATGAGTCTCCCTGACTTCAGGCCCTGCACTCTATCCACTGTACCACCCAGCTTACCAAACATTGGTACATGGTTGTTTGCACATTGTCTCTCCCTTTAGACTGTGGGCTCTCCCTTTTGCCCCTTTTTTAGTATCTCTAGAGCTTAGCACCTTGCCTAGCATATAGTGTACTTAGTAAATGCTCACTGACTTACTGACTTAGCCAAGGAAATCAGAGATCTTTGAAGTTGGGTTTTCATTCATACCTTACTTTGTGGTTAAAAATAATGACCCTGTGGGGTATTATTGTAGTGCAAGTATTAGTATCCCTGTCTTTTAGTTGTTTGGGGTCAGAATATCTGATGTCATTTGTATAGGAAACTGTGATGAGGAAATGCCCTCTACCAATGAAGATCAACATCTGTTCTGTGACTGACAGTCTTAGAAAATTGCTTTCATCCCTATTTTGCTGCTGATAAAATGGAGACACTAACTGTTGGTTTATTGCTTGACATCACCCAGCTCCTAAATGGTAGAACCTTAACTTAATGTACCCAGGTCTTCTCCTTCCCTTATATTACTTTGTCTCTCCATGAAAATTAATTCAGAAGAAGCAGGGGCCCAAGTAAGACATGAGGAAGAAGGCTGAAACCCTGTGAATCCAAAAAGGCAAAAAAGGAGAGACAGGTAAAAATCCCAACAACCTTCCACCACACCACCTCCTAGTGAAGATGGGCATAATAGCAGACAAATGGCACTAAAGGAAGGCAGTGACATTTTTTTCACCTGCCTCTTTATTCTCTCAGATCAGCTAAAATCAGATAATTAGAATGCCCTGTTTGACTAGAGTGAAAAGCCAAACTGGGATAGAACAGGAAATCATGTAAAAGGCTTTTTTAAAAAGCTGGAGGTCTGAAAACTAGCTTAGCTTAATGACATATATTCTAAAGGCACTTAGGAAATTGGCAGATGTTGGGCCAGAGCCATTAGGCATTATGCTTTTAAACTCACTGAGGACTGGAGACTCCCTGAGGCTTGGGAAAGGGCAGATAGAGAGCCAGTCTTTCAACCAGGGAAAAAGAGTGACCTCCGGAATTACAAGCCCAGCAGCTTAACATCCATTCATGGGAAGCTACTGGAACAAATCCTCAGACAATCAATTTGCAACCCCCTGGAAGAGAGCAAGAGGCTGAGAAGGTTTCTGACGTGGCTTGAGGAAAACCGGATCATACCAGACCAAGTTCACCTTCAGTTGGCCTCTCTGCAACCTGCTTGGAATTTACCCCCAAGTCATTTCATATGTGTTTGGCTTCCTTCATTCAAGTATTAGGTCTTCTAAGACCCACCTCTTTCATGAAGGCTTTCATAATCACTCCAGCTCATACCCAACTTTCCCTGCTCCCAGCTCCTGTCATGTTTAACATCAACACCACTCACTAGACTTTCCATTTTGCACAGGAGTTCGGAGGCCCCCACTGTATCAGAAACCCCCACTACAGTATCTCAACAAATGGGCATCCAACCTTCAGTTGAGGGCCTTCAGTAGTGTCTACACATCACTGGACTATCTCCTAAAGCTGACCATTCTATTTTATTTGTTAAGAGGAGTTATCTTGTATGGAACCTAAATCTGCCTTTCTGCACCTTCCATCCATTGCCCCTTGTTCTGACCTCTGGGACCAAGTGGATGTGACTACGTGGAACAAATTGTCTGATTTGGGCTTGTTTGTTTTCATGAAAGCAAGGAAAGAAACAACAGCCGCAGCACGCAGTAGTATGGTCCTGTAAGGATAACATGGAAGGCCAAGACCCAGAATGAGTTGGGACAAATGTTAAGGATGATAAAAAAGAGGAATATCAAAAAAAGGGATCAAGCCACTACTTGAGGTGGACGGGGAGGGCTGGCAGGTTATTTAAAATCACTTCTCTTTAGTTTCCTGATCTGCAAAGTAGGAATAATAATACCTTCACTACCATAGCTTGAGGTATGTTATGATAAAAAGTACCTTATATACCTTCATCTCCAATAAACCAACAGATCTGTGATCTCCTTGATGTAGCTCCTATCCTATCCATGCCTGGGCTTCCTGTAAGACTTTTGTCCATGTCCTCTCAGAAATCTACCATGGGGGTTCACCCAATGGGTGGTGTCCCTTCCTCTCATTCACTTCATATTGCATGGACATCAATGGTGCCAATAATGACCCCTTGCTCTCTAAGCATACTCAGTTGAACTTTGCGTGAGAAATGCTCTGTTTTGTCTTTTCCCCTCATAATGTTGCCTGATATACTCCATGCTGACCTACCTACTACCACTCCCCAGATTTGAATTTGGATTTTAGTAGACTGCAACATCCATGTGAAACAAAAATGGGATATGGCAACCCAAAAAAGTATTTCAATCAAAACATAGTATCTAGAACTATGAGTCAGGATCCATATGATCTATTGGGTTCAGTCTTAGGTGGCATATTTTAGGAAGCATATTGATAAACTGGAGAACATACAAGAAGAAAGCAAACAAGATAGTAACTAGAAAAGACATTAGAGTGCATCTAGTCCAATCCATTCAATTTACAGATAAGGAAACTGAGGCCCAAAGACTTGCCCACGGTCACATGGGTAGCAAATTGCTGGAATGGGATTCAAAACCAGGTCCTCTGAATGTAAATCCAGAACTCCTCCACTATCCCACACTGCCTCTCAAAGAAAGGACTTAAATGAGAGTGGGAGATCAGCAGGAATGGGGGGAAGAGTTTTCTTCAAGTATTTTAAGTTCTTTGAAGAGGGAAGAGAATTGTTCTCCTTAGCACCAAGAAGTGGAAGTTACAAAAAAGAGGCAAAGTACATCTTGATATAATGAAAGTTCCTAACAATTAGAGTTATATAAAAGTGAAATGGGCTGCTTTGGATTTCTCCTTATTGGAGTTCTGCAAGAAAAAGATAGATGACTACTTTTCAGGCATGTCCTGCAAGGTGTTCTAGGTAGGCTGTGAGATCCCTTCTAACCATAAGTTTCTATGATTCCTTATCAAGACTTTCTGGATCAATGAGTGGTGGTTTATCTCAGCAATATCCTCATCTACTCCTGGGACCCTGCCCAACATGCCAAATTGGTCTGGGCTATTCTCCAATGCCCATGCCAACAGTACCTACTTGCCAAGTTGGAAAAGTGCCATTTTAAAGGGAAGAGATTGGAATTTCTAGGACACATAATAGAACAGTGAGGAATATAGACAAATGGATCACATAAGTTGGAGGTTGTAGAAACATTGGGAAACCTCATTTTAAAAAAGGGCTAGAAGTAACTCATCAGTTTTGTGGGATATTGCTATCACCTCATTACCCAAGTTTTCTATTCTTTTTTTGTTGCTTTTTGTTTGTTTGTTTTTGTGGGGTAATGGGGGTTAAGTGACTTGCCAAGGGTCACACAGGTCATAAGTGTCAGATGTCTGAGGCCGGATTTGAACTCAAGTCCTCCTGAATCCAGGACCGGTGCTTTATCCGCTGCACCACCTAGCTTCCCCACCAAGTTTTCTATTCTTAAAGAGCCTCTCACAGAACTACTAAAATATTTGCAAGGCATTCATAATACCAGAGTGGGATATGCTTTCAAAAAACTCCAGTAATTCTTCCCCTATTTTGATCTAGCCAGACCATCCTAAGCATTTCACTGAGGAGAACAATGCATCTATCTACCACTACAGTGGATGTCATCTCCTCATAGACTACAGTCCTTTACCCTGGGTGTCTTTCTCTTACTACACCATCCTACGCCATAAAACTAACGACTTATGGTAAAGTCAATATTTAGGGCATAGAAGCACTATCTTAAGTTAGCTAAGTGGCACAGTGAATAGAATGCCCAGCCTGGAGTCAGGAAGACTCATCTCCCTGAGCTCAAATCTGGCCTCAGACACAAGCTGTGACCCTGGACTTAATGCTATTTGCCTCACTTTTCTCATCTGTAAATTGAGCTGGACAAGGAAATGGCAAATCACTCTAGTATCTTTACCAAGAAAACCCCACATGGGGTTACAAAGAGTCAGACATGACTAAAAACCAACTGAACAACAACAAAAGCAGCATCTTGCTGGAAAATTAAACCAGATCTGGGGCAGATAGGTGGTGCAGTGGATAAAGCACAGGCCCTGGATTCAGGAGGACCCGAGTTCAAATTTGGCCTCAGACACTTGACACTTACTAGCTGTGTGACCCTGGGCAAGTCACTTAACCCTCATTGCCCCACCCCCCCAAAAAAAAAAACAAAAAAAACAAAAAACAAAAAATGAAACCAGATCTTCATATAAAAAACCTTCTGAACGATTCTAATAGGATAGAGTACCCTTCTATCACTTCCCATGATGACAATAAATGCCAGACCCACTGGACATTGTTTCTAGCAGATTTAACATCATCAAATAGGTTCCAGGCCATCATACCCAGAGGGCAGATGTGCCACCATAAAAATAGGAATTTGCATGCTTGGCAAATTAGCTTTCTCCCATCAAAAAATAGCTAAAGAGATAAAGTAGCTATTAAACACCTATGTACCAGACAGTGAGCTAATTGCTGGGGTTACAAATACAGGCAAGCAAAACATTCCCTGAACTTAAAAAGATTATATTCTTGTAGCTAATGGAAGACAACTTACAAAGAACTAAAAAGGGGAAGGTCCTTGGCAGAAAGACATGAGCAATTCAGGAAGTAGCACAGGCTCTAACAAGAGAAAGCAAAAGCTGAACCATCAGAGCCAAGGGACTCAAAGAAGAATTCCAGGGGGCAGCTAGGTGGTGCAGTGGATAAAGCACCAGCCCTGGATTCAGGGGTACCTGAGTTCAAATCTGGACTCAGACACTTTACACTTACTAGCTGTGTGACCCTGGGCAAGTCACTTAACCCTCATTGCCCCACAAAAAAAAAGAAGAAGAATTCCAATTCCAGGTTACCAATAGGGGGAGGTGGGGATGATAGGCCCTCTTGAAGGCTGTAAACTTTTGAGCAACTCAAGCTGATCAACAACAGTTCCAAGGGGCCTATACCCAGACCAATTGACCCATAATCCAAGCTGGCATGATGGACAATGGATAAAAATCAAACTCCTGTTTATTTCCCTCTGTTTTCTCTACCACATTGAGTGATCATTGAACTAGAAGAAAGAACCCCCCCCCAAAAAAAGATAAACAGGAAATTGATACTGAATATGTGAAGAGAGGATAAGGAAGCACTTAGCTGTCCTCAATGAGTTCAAGTCACCACGTCCACAATTAACTAACTGCATTCAATTGAATTCCAAAGGCATTTATTGAATGTGCCCTATGAAAAAGTCTACCTTAATAGAAGCATAGCATCCAGGGAAAAGAATGGATGGTCTTACTGTGCTTTTCCCTGAGCATCCTAGGATACAAAGAATTTATGGATATGACATCTAGTTCACTATTGGTGACTTTTAAGATCAGTGACCTGGCTATGGAGGTCAGAAAGCTGTAGTGGAAATAGAGATAAGCAAGTGTTGTCTCTATCAGGAAGATGGTAGATTCCTTGAACTATAGGCCAACGTGCTTGATTTTGATTCCTGGCTACAACAGAGAGGGGATGAACCTTTTAATTAGAGCTATGAAAAAGAGGAATGGACTCAGGAAGCAGTGGGCTCCCCATCACTGAGAGTCTTCAAGAGAAGGCTGGATATCCGGGCAATAGTATGATGAAAAAGTGCTTTAACAAGTTGAGTCTGTTAAATTATCTCCTAATTTCCCCCTGCTAATGGTGAGAGGGAAGGGACAAAATAATCCTTGTGGTATTTCAACTCCTGTCTCAACTCTGCCACATAAGTTAGAAGGAAAGGCAAAAAAGAGCTTTTTATTTGGGAGATTTCCTGGAGGTGTATTAAGGGAAGGCATGTTATTCTAGAGGAGAAAACAATCCAGCTTTTTCGGTCAGCACTGACATTAGAGCCTAGAGGGGAAGTTAACTGAGCTCTTCCAAGGGAGTTAATAGGAAATAGAATCTCACAAACCTGCCTGCTAAATAACATAGGCCATCCGACCTCCTCACCTTGGCCCTCAAGATCCTTCCCTAGGTCTCCCTATTAAATTGTATCTTCACTCCCAAGCCAAGCACTATGCACAATGCTCTGCACATAATAAGCACTTAATACATTTTGGTAGAATACATTAATGAGTCAGTCTCCCCTCATCTTCATTTTTCCCCATTCCCCACCACAAACTCTACTCCATCCAGGCAAACGATCCCTGTTCTCTTCTTTTTCAGAGTGATCTCCTTCCCTATCTTGAACACCTTACTCAAGATTCACCTCCCCCAGGAAACTCTCCAAAACTGGCAAGGAGTCTGATCAAATCAGTATGTTCCAATTATAAGTGACTTTGCATATCAGGAGAAGGAATTAGGTAGTGAAAGAATAGTGATTACATGGCTCTTCTGCTGGCTAGCATTCCAGGAAAAAAAGAATACTGCCCCTGAGAGTTTGGAGGATTTGGGGAGATCCACAAAATCCAAGAGTCTGCAAGTCCACTGACCTTTGATCCTAATTATAATGACCTAGGAATTTAATAAAAGTGCCTAACTAACAGACCTTTGCTCATCCTTAACTAAACACTCACATAGACAATTAGCATTATAATTACTTGTTTTATATTTCTATTCCATGTTTTATGGTTCTCCCTGTGTGGGATCCCTGTCTCCATTCTTACACTGCGAATTCACCAACAGACCAGAATGATGCATCTTTGCACCCCATTCTTCTAATGAATTCCCATCCTTGCTAAGTATATGTGTATTTTATATTCTGATGTAATGCTACAAACAGGACATATGTATATGTATGTGTATGTATGTATATGTGTGATATATATGTATATATATGTGTATGTGTATATGTGTGTATACACACATACATACATACATATATATGTATATATATACATATATATGTATATATATACATATATATATATATAAAATAAGCATTTAGAAAAAGGGTTCCTAATCTTTATTGTGTCAATAAGCCTTCTGGCAATCTGATGAAGCCTATGGATCTCTTCTCAGAATGATGCATTTAAATGCATAAAATAAAATGCATACAATGGCCAACAAAACCAATTATATGGAAATATAGTTATCAAGGGGGCAGCTAGGTGGTGCAGTGGATAAAGTTACCACACCTGGATTCAGGAGGACCTGAGTTCAAATCCAGCCTCAGACATTTGACACTTACTAGCTGTGTAAACCTGGGCAAGTCACTTAACCCTCATTGCCTCCCCCCCACACACACATACAAATATATATAGTTATAGTTACAGTTATAGTTATAGTTATAGTTATAGTTATAGTTATAGTTATAGTTATAGTTATAGTTATAGTTATAGTTATAGTTATAGTTATAGTTATAGTTATAGTTATAGTTATAGTTATAGTTATAGTTATAAAAAAATTAGGTTCATGGACTCCCTGATTTAGAGGGTGCTGACATGGGGATAAATGGCTTATGACTCATCTAAGATCGTAGAATTCAAATCTGGAAGAGACCTTGAGGTTATCTGGTCTAATCCCTTGATAAAGAAAAAAAAGTAAGACCTGGGGACTTATCCAAGGTCTCACAGGTAGTAAGTAGTAGGGTCGGAATTTGAACCCAGGTGTTCTGACTTCAAATTGAATTCACTTTCCACTACAAGTGCTTTAAGGTTTAGAAAACACTTTTTAATACAACAAACCCCCTGAGGTAAGTAGTGCAATTATTACTAACTCTAATTTACAGAAGAAGAAACTGAGGCTAGGAAAAGTTAAGTAATTTGCTCATAGTCATAAATTAGTAAGTGACAAAACCAAGATTTGAGACTAGCTCTTAATTTCCACTTTTGTACCCATTTCTCTACTACATTACATGGCCTCTCAATGAAGAGTCAAAGGAGCTAATTTATCTAAACTCCAGTAAGAAGGGGGGAAGTCTTGTGACAGCTGACTTAGCCTAATGGCTCTGGAAGAGAGGTGAGTTCAAGATATCCTGAGTGAGGTAACTGAGAGGGATTGAGCAACCAGGAGATTGTAGGCAAAATAGGTTGTTCTGGGCTTGTGAAATAGTTGTTTTCCTTAATGACTAAAGATAGAGAGACAGCCTCAATGGTCTAGGGGAGCACATAAAATCTTCTTGTTGTTGTTTCTGTTCAGTCGTGTCCAACTCTTCATGAACCCATTTGGTTTGTTTGTTTGTTTGTTTTTTGGCAAAGATATTGGAATGGTTTGACAATTACTTCCCCAGTTCATTTTCCAGATAAGGAAATTGAGGCAAACAGGGTGAAGTGACTTGCCCAGGGTCACACAGGTAGTAAGTATCTGACTCCAGACCCAGCACTCTATCCACAGTACCACTTACCTGTCCCAATAAAAGCTTATAGTAGGTGCTTAATAAAGACTTGTTGAGTAAATGGATGAGTGAACCAAGGAAAAGTCGTTAGAGGCATGTGATAGGCTGGGCAAAGCTGGACTCTGTCACTATGCTGGCTAGCTAAAGTTTGCAGCCCTGTGTTGACGTTAGAGCCAGAGATTGCTTACAACAATAATCAAATAGTCTTTACATCTTAAATAGTGGCTTGCAGTGTGGTGACTTGAAAGAGCCATTAATACAAAGGAGGACCACAGGACAGAGGAAGAGATGTGTCTATAGTCACAATGTAAAGAGGAAAATCCTTTCTAATGCCATAAGTAGTGAAGATGGACCTTGGGAGTATTGTGTTTGGTTATTTGGTATGGGAGAGGAGGAGCAAGTCACCAGACATTTTCATAGTCATTCGATTAAACACTGATTTGGTGCCCACTAGGTACAGGGTACAGCCACTACATGGTGCCATAGTGCATAGAATGCCAACCCTGAAGTCATTTTCCTGAGTTAAAAACTAGCCTCAGCCACTTACTAGCTGTGTGACCCTGGGCAAGTCACCCAACTCTGTTTGCCTCAGTTTCCTCATCTGTAAAATGAGCTGGAGAAGGAAATGGTAAAGCACTCCAGTGTCTTTGCCAAGAAAACTCCGAATTAGATCACAAAGAGTCAGATATGACTGAAAAGACGTAACAACAACAAAGGTACAACCTATTATGTGAGGAACTAAAGAAATAGCTTTTTTTCCTAAGACAGGTCTTTGCCCTCGTTGGACTTACAGTCTGACATAGGGATATGAGTGTTTACATTTCAATACCAGTAATTTTCTACTGACTGCATGAGTCTATATTACCTCCATAGAAGGAAGGTTTGTGTGCATACACAAATAACTATAATACATCATAATACATTAATTATAATAATTAGCATTTATATAGCCATTGAAGTTTTTGCAAAGTGCCTCACAAACATTATTTCATTTCATCCTCACAACAACCCTGGGATATGGGTGCTATTGTTATCTTCATTTTATAGGGAGGGAAACTGAGGTAGCAGAGGTTAAATGACTTACCCAGAGTCATATACCTAGCGAGTAGTGTCTGAGGCCAGATTCAAACTCAAGTCATCCTGACTTTAAGTCCAGTGCTCTCTATCCATTGCATCACCTAGTTGCTACTAGTGTACATTAGAGAGGAATAAACAAAAGGGGTATACAAGGGTCTCTGAGGGGGAAATGTCATCCAAAACTGGTTGGGTTAGAGAAAGCTTCATGGTATTTGAGCTCCCCTTTAAAATGCATAGGGAAGGGCATTACAGGCAAAGAGAATCACTCAAGCAAAAGCATGGTGGTAGGAAAATGTCAGGGGTGAGTGGGGGGTGTTAAGTATTCCAGTTTGACTGTATAAGAAAAATAGAAGGGTTTAGGGTGAACATCAATGGTCAGCTGGGTGTCAGGGAAAATGATTCTTTCCTAGGTGAAAGGTGCAATTGTGGAAATTTCTTTTATGATGCCCTTTCCCTTATATCACCAACCCCATCCCTATCCCCTGAGGAAATAGTGGCAGTTACTTATCAATTACCTTCAAAAATGTAGGCATGTGGGATGGAACTTAAAAGTCTTCAAGGTTTCAAAGGAATCCAGTGGGTTAATGGTAGTACCACAGATAGAAATAGCGACGTCAGAAGGAGGATATGGGGTGGGGGAGACAAGTTTGCTACTGGACAGCATGAGTTAGAGATCCTGCTAGGACATCCAATGGATCACAATCTACTCTCTAAGTGCCTGTCCTTAAATGTTAAGTCTTGTACTGTGTCCTGCCTCTGTCCTTCTGGTCACCAAGGGGGAGGAAAAGATAAATGACCAAAATAGAAAACTCATTATCAGTCTCATCTCTCTGCTGGTTTCTTTTAGTTTTGACAGATTAGAAGCAGGCAGGAATCTGCACTTCACCACCACCTATCAACCAGGTGACCACCCCTGTGGTCAAAGAGAGAGGAACTATTTCTGAACCATCAGTTCCTCCAGGAATTGGGTTATTTATAGGGTCCCCCAGCTACAGTCCTCTTACCTTGAGCCAGTGAAAGCACGGGCCTGCCTGGGTCGATCCCCCATCCCTATCCTCTCCCAGGAGCCATATCCCACAATTTCAGGAGACAGTTCCTATTCCTTAGCCACATTGTGGTGCCATCAGCTCTGACCCTTTACCACAGACCTCTAAGAGCAATAACTAGAATTGCCCCAATAAATATTATCATCCTTCTCTGTGGTCCATTCTTCAGGGATATCAAAATAGCTGACATTTACATAGCACTTTAAGGTTGAAAATGTAATCCTACCATTTCCATCCTATGAGATGCTCACACTTATTATCCCCATTTTACAGATAAGGGAAACTGAGATTCAGAATAACTAAGGGTTCACTCAAAGTAAAAGATAGTAAATGTCTTATGTGGGACTTTAATCCAGTTTTTCCTAATTCCAAGTACAGTGCCCCATCTATAATGCCACATTACTTCCTTGATAATCAGAAGGAGAGATAGGAATGGATCAAATTAGCTATGAGGCAATCCCATTTCAATACCTTAAAAATATTGCTTTCACAACACAAAAGCAATTGGCCAAAGTCATGGGGGGAAAATAAGTCAGATTAACTATTTGGCACTGTGTATGCTTCTTATCTAAAATCTTTTGAGTGTTGCTGTGTAGACAAGGGGAAAAATCACAGATTTTGCTTTAGGTTTTTCAATATTTAACTGACTATTATCACTCCTATATAGACACAGATTGACAGTTCTTTAGTGGGTCCATTTCCTACCCCAAATTGTCTGACTCATGAATCTCCTTTCTTAGTCTATACAGAGGCTGGGAGCTCAAATTCTGAGTTGAATGTCACAATAACCATGATAATTTCCTCTCCTGATTGCACTGGTTGACAGAGAACAGTCAAATGGGTCTGTTCTTTACATTCTTTCTTTGTCCTAGCATAGTATTGTTCTGGAAGGATATTCTGCCAAAACATCTTGCTGGGGAAGGCTACAGGTCAAATTCCATAACAGCAACCCTCCCCTTCCCCCTCACTTGCCCCAAATCCAAGGGAAAAAAGATTTCCAAGTCCCAGAGCTGCAGCTTGCTTGTTGGAACACTATTTGACACGGCCAAATTATACAGTCCAACATGAAAATTTAGACATCCTCTTTGAGTTCACTGTAATGGAATTTGGCCTACAGTTCTAGAATAACCAGAGCCCACATTCCATGGAGCTATGGGCTTTTTTCCCCTTGAAATGGAGCCAAAGCCTCAGCACCAAGGACAGTGCTTTTCTGAGCAGCCTGTTTAACTGAGAAGCTGATGCCAAAATTCTCTGGCTAGGGACTTTCATTAAGTTCAACATCTAAGGTAAAGGTTCTTAACCTTTTGTAGTGTCATGCACCCCTTTAGCAACTTAGTGAAACTTATGAACCTATTGTTGGAATAATGTTTTTAAATATATAAAATAAAATACATAAGATTACAAAGGAAAGCAATTATAGTAAAAGATAAACAGACACATAAACAGAGATAGACAGATATATAGTTAGACAGACAGATAGAAAGATATAGAGATTGATAGACAGCTACAAATTTGTGTGTGTGCATATAAATTCATGGACTCTAGATTAGGAACTCCACATCTAGGGATTAGATTCTTGAGTAGATATACCGTATTTACCTCTGTGTGTGTGTGTGTGTGTGTGTTTACATGCACATGCATTAATTCTACCCTGTTAGCCAGCACACTTAAGGGACAAATAGTTGGAAAACGGTATGTAGCACAGTGGATCAAAGAGAAAGACAAAGAAATATCCTTAATTTTCCTTCAGGGGATTTAGCTATAATGTAGTGGAAAGAATCCTGAGTTTGACATTGAAGGACCTGACTTTGAATCCCAACTCTGCCCCTTTCTACCTGTATGGCTTTAGGCAAATGTCTTCATGTCTTTGGGCCTTAGTTTCTTCACTTGTAAAATGATGTGCTCCAAAATCCCTTCCAATGCTAAACTATTAAATCAGTGAATTGTGTCAATTCTCACCCCATACTCCACCCCCCACCCCCGCCAAGCAGTCATGGCCCTGGAATGCACAAAGCCATTTGAACTCTTTATGAAGTGAGCATTTGGTACAGCTGAATTCCTCACTCCCCATGATGACTACTGAGGGAGGGTCATTACATGTCCCTACACCCACTTCAACTCTGTTCATCCTTATAAAGAACCTATTTAAAAGGCAGATGTCCCTCAATCTTTCCTCTCTTTATGCCCTACATCATTTTGGCCTCAGTCCTTTACCTTGTCTTTACAAAGATAAGTCTTTGTGATTGAACTTCTATAAAAATTGGCAGAGAAGACAATTAGAGTAGACTGTTTACCTGTCACCTTGTTTTAGATTTTGCCCCCTGAGGATTCATGGTATGCTCAACTGGAGTCAAAGGTCACCTTAATCCTACCCTCAAATAAAGAGTCCCTCCTCTTTCTAACCCTCAGTGTCCATGAGTTAATAACCATTTATTAAGTGCTTGCTATGGGCCAGGTACTGTGCTAACCCTAGGAATACAGATGCAAATAGAAAGATAGTCCCTGCCCTCAAGGAACTTACATTCTAGTAGGGGAAGACAATACATAAAAGAAAGCTGAAAGGGGAGAGAGGGGTGCAGAAAGATTAAGGTACCGGGAACAGGGCATGGTAGAGAAAATCCCATGTAAGGTCGGGAGCATTTTTTAAAGAAGAATGAAGATGTGTTTGGCCTTGGCATCCTCATTAAAATGGAGATTCTTGGAAGCTAATCAGAGCACAAGGCCACTGGAAGCAGAGGGTACTTCCAGTGTGAGAAGTAGTACAGAGATGGAATGAACTTTCAAGGTTAGGAGTTTTCTATGGAAAGTCCTATGAAAAATCAAGAGTGCAGCCTGTAAAGGAATGATTCTAATCTCACATCAATGATAAAATTCCAAGTGTCCCAGCAGTCCTTATCCTAGCCTGACAAATTGCTCTGGGCTAGGCTCACAGTTTGAGTAGAGTGGATGGACAAAGGCCATCCCTGGGCATCCTTCCATATCCACATTCAAGCAGGCAGGCAGGCAGTCTGTCAATCAGACAGTCTGTTAATCAGAGTGGGTCAATCAGCCAGCCATAGATTCACAGAGTATTAGAATTGGAGGAGACCTTTAAGACCATGTAGTCCAATCCCTTCAGTCAGTAAGTTGTTCAGTTGGTCAACAGGTATGAACCAAGTCTCCTGGGTGCACACACTATGCCAAGTGCTTGAGCCAAACTCAACATGATCCTTATTCTCCCAGAAAATAGGGCCTAATAGGGGAGATGAGACAAACTGGTGAGAATTAAGTGGCTATATGGAGGAGAGTTTGGTGCGTTCTCCCATCGACTCTACCTCCACTGCCAAACTTGAAGTCATTATTTGGTGAGGGGGAGAAGTAAAGATTGGATCTCCCTATATCACCCAGGCTAGAAATGTAGATGCCATTCATGTCTCTGATCCCAATATTGACCAGCTTGGAATTTTTAACCTCTATTTTTTTCTGACTTGGGCAAGCTCACCCCTTCTTAAATAGCCTCTGGTCCTCCATTCTTAGGAACTCACCATTTTAGCTCTGGATTTAGTGTGAGTACCCAATAGGTTTTAGCCCCACTGCAATTCAGAATTCCTGAATTCAAGGGATCTGCTAGCTTTGGCCCCACAATTCCCCAGCAGCAGACCATGCCCAGCCCTGAAATCATCCTTAAGAGGAATCACTGACCAATGGTAAACCCTCAAAGTTACACCTTCTTCCATATTCTTCTTCCAATACATTATCATTGAACCTGGACTCTCTGACTCATCTTACTGGCCATCCCAGATAGCTTGCCCTTTGCCTATTAATAGCTACAACCTTGAAAGAGAGGAGTTCCATGGTCCTTTGCATCAGAGAAAGTTTTTCAGAGAACCCCCTCCACTACCCCTCCTCCCACAGCTGAATTGTTTTCCTACTTTGGTAGACAAGCCCTGGGACAGGAAAGGAGTTGCCAGGGCAGAGATGTAATGGAAGCTCCAATTTCTTTTCTCCATTTCCTTCCATCTGTCAGTGATGCTGTAGACTAGTATAATCCTACATTGGTTCCTTCTAGTTCAAAGATTCTATTATTTCCTGGGAGAATGAAATTTGGAGGAGAATAAAGAGTCCTACACAAGGCAGCTAGGTGCTACAGTGGATAGAGTGTCAGGCCTGGAGTCAGGAAGACTCATCTTCCGGAGTTCAATTCTGAGCTCAGACTAGCTCTGTGACCCTGGGCAAATCACAAGACTGTTTGCTTCAGTTCCTCAACTGTAACAATGAGCTAGACAAGGACATGGCAAACCACTCCAGTATCTCTGTCAAGAAAACCCCCAAACACCTGAACCACAACAGTAACAAAAGAGTCCTGTTCCTATCTAGACACTAAAGCTGCCCTCACACTGAGGGGGGAAATCCCTTACCCTAGAGTTACCAAAATTAGAACTAAAAAATACAGGTCATATCGCAACACCAACAAAGAATGTTCCCCACATCTATCATTCCCAATACCCCATATGACCACCAATCCTTATCAACAGCATGAAATATCGTTGAGATAATGGCATAACCTAAAGGCTATCTCATGTCAGGCTGGCCATGGATCCTTAATAACAACCAACTAGCTTCTGTGATACAAACGCCAGCCAAACCAATCAATACCAGTGAAGCAATTCCCTTATTTTACCCCTTTCCAAAGTCAAGGGTCCATGGACAAAGCCCCCTGTCCTTCAACCTCTATCACTGTCTCATTATATAAAGCATCAGAGAATTTCTCTAGGTGCTAGATACCAAAGTGAATATGCAGGTCACACTGACTGAGGCACATGAGTTGACTACTTCCCTATACCCCCTACCCAGATGTTTTGCAAAGCTACCACTGTCTGCCCACCATAAAAACAGACAAAATAAGTCTTTCTTCAAAGCTCATGACTGACATGAAGTATTAATTTCATATATGTACATGTATCATGTATATGTACGTATTAATGGAATGGAATAAGATGAGATAATATTTGAAAAGCACATCGCACAGTGTATGGCATATAATAAACACTTTATTTTTGGTTTGGTTTTTTTTTTGCAGGGCAATGGGGGTTAAGTGACTTGCCCAGGGTCACACAGCTAGTAAGGGCCAAGTGTCTGAGGCTGGATTTGAACTCAGGTCCTCCTGAATCCAGGGCCAGTGCTTTATCCACTGCACCACCTAGCTGCCCCCATAACAGACACTTAGAAGGTCAGAGCAGGACCACTGTCTGTTACTGCTCCCACTTGTATACCTCCATCATCCTATAACACAAGAGACTAGAAATCTGAAAGACCAACAGACAGACAGACACCATCCTTGCTAAGATGCCAAGGAGTGAACCTGAAGCCAGGAGACCCCTAATTGCTGATGGCCACCCGTAAATCAGCTTAGAAACAAGAAGTCCCAAATAACCAAGGTGGGCAGGCAGCCTTACTCTCACAGAGGGAGGCTGAGATGCCACTTCAGAAAGTCTCAACACATCAATATTTCACTCCACTGGAGCACTCTTTGTTTTTATGCAAATCGCTGAGGCCAACAGATGGATAACAGCTGAGCAATCCTCATCTATCATCAGCCTATATCCTCTTCAGCAGCTTCTCTCTACTTCTGGGGCCCAGGGAGGGTTGGGTGCCTGGCTTTTCAGCTGAGGGAGGCCTGTAGCATCAGTCAGTCTACACTGGGTGTTCAGAGCCCTTTCCTGACCCCTGTGGAGCAAGAAGACAGGCAATATGTGCAGAAGAAAGAGCACCAGGCAAGACTACGGTCAGACAACCTTGGCTATAGTCAAGGCTCTACCCCTAACCAGCTGTGTGTCCTCCGTCAAATTGTATTACCTCTCTGAACCCTAGTTTCCTCATTTCTTGGATTCTATTATCTCTATGGCCTCCTCTAGTTCCAACATTCTAGGATTTAACCCAATTTTACAAATATGTTTTAAATACTATATATGAAAGGCAGTGTGGTGGAATGCAGGGGGTTTTAGCCTGGGATACATGAACTTTTTTTTAATCTGTGGATAACTATAGAGATTTCCTTTTCAATCCTATGTATTTCATTTTATAAAAAAAATAAATAAAATAAACAGGGGTAGCTAGGTGGCACAGTGGATAAAGCACTGGCCCTGGATTCAAGAGGACCTTAGTTCAAATCTGGCCTCAGACACTTGACACAATCTGTGTGACCCTGGGCAAGTCATTTAACTCCTCATTGCCCTGCAAAACAAAACAAAACAAAACAAAACAAAAAAGACATTATTCTGAATTCACCAGGATTCATCAGGTGCCTCTGACACATGCTGGCTTATGTGACCCAGGGGTCACTTACCCTCCCAGTGTCCCAGTAAATGCTCTAAAACCATAAGTACCAGAACAGGTAACCTCTGCACTGTTAAACAGAAGATCACTCTACCAATAGCAACTGTCAGTCCACCAGAATTCATTAAGCTGACCGCTATCACAGTTTCCAACCTCTGGCACCCCTTAGAAAAATACAGGTTCCTGTGAGTTTGCTAAATGCCTTCTAAATTAGTTCAGTTTTCCTCTACAGCTACCCTAGCCCCTTTCTATCTCAGGAACCCAAAAGTTTGTCATTAGAGGTTTCACTACTGGGAGGTTTGAACAAAGGATAAAGAGTAGCAGAGGCAGAAGGGACCCTGAAGATCTTCTAGTCCAACCCCACTTTTTACAGAGGAAGAAACTGAGGTTTAGATATGGGCAAATTGTACCTGTATACCCAAGGTTACACAAAGCTATGATAATAATAGCTGGCATTTATATAGCACTTTAAGGTTTACAAAGCACTTTACAGATATTATCTCATTTGATTCACAGGCACAGGAGTGAGTAAGCACAAGCTCTCTCTCTCTCTCTCTCACACACACACACACACACACACACACACACACCCTGGGAGGGAGGAGTTATTATTATCCCTATCTTGCAGATAAGGAAATTGAGGCAAACAGTGGTCAAATGATATGAACGGAGTCATAAAACTAGTAAGCATCTAAGACATGTTTTGACCTCATGTCTTCCTAACACTCTCTCCACTGTGCCACCCACCTAATAGAGCCCTAGTTTTTCTAAATCTAAATTTCGTGTTCTTTCCATTATGCTAATTGTCTAAAGCTGTCTTAGTATTATTTAGGAATTGCTTTCACCAACCTTTCCTGCACGCCCGATATCACTAGAGCACCAAGAGGTGGTACAAGTTGGCAGAAGTCAAGTGGGCAATGGGAATGATCATTCCCCTGTTTTCTAATGCCTGAACCCTGTATGGATTATCCCATGGCCTAGAGAAGATAGCTCAGTGTTTATGAGCAAATCAACAGCTCTCCTTTGAATTCTGTTCCTCCCTCTTCTTCCTTGGTTCTTCTATCGCACTCTTCATACCATATTACTCATATCTGTTTGGTTTTAAGAAGAAACCTTAGTACTCTTCCAATCCAATACCTTTATTTTGCTCTTAAAATAGTTCAACTTGTATTATGCTTATTTGTGTAAATTATATAATTATGACAGACCAACAGACTAGCATAGCCCCTAAGCAGACTTTTCAATTATATGACTCTAAGCTCCTTAAGGAAAGGAACTAAATCACACTTCATCCTCATTTACCCAGGGACTTGCACGTGGTACATAGAATGTTGGATTTGGAATCAAAAGTCCTGGGTTCTGATTTTAGCTCTATCACTTACCATGTTGGCTATGGACAAGCAGACACTGGACCTCTATGAACTTCAACTTCCTCATATGCAAAATGGCAATTATAATACCTATAACACCCAACTTGTAGGGTTGTTAGGAGAATCAAATGAAATAATGTATGATGAGCACTCTGACAATTTGAAAGGGCTACCTAAATATCAATAGTCATAATTCATTAAGAAACAGATCTAGAAGAGAAGTGATTTGCCCAAAGTCATACAGCTAGTAATTGACAGAGGCACAATTTAGTGCTCTTTCTATTTAGCACAAGAGACAGATCTCTTGGCCAACCTGCTCCTCACTCTGTGGGTAAAGAAACCTAGTCAAGGGATATGAAGATGGACAAGCTGGAGTTCATAACACCAGACTTCCTGCTAAGGGTATGCTATTCTTGGGCAGAAGTTGAAGTAAAGGAGTCTGGGTCAGAAGGGCAGTCAGAGGTGGATGCCAATTGGCAAAAGGATCTGATATGGGCATGCATTTTTAATGGCTTGGAGTCAAGTTGGCCAGATCAGAGGTGTTCAGTACCCATCCATGGCCCCACTCTCAGGGTCCATATCAGCAAAAATCCAAAGGTCAAAGTGGAGAGCAAAGAGATTAAGTCCCTGGGCAAAGATGAAATTGGTCTGAGTTATCAATAGAAGAGAAAGAAGAAAAATAAAGAGGGAGGAAAAGAAGCTACAGTGCTACAGTGAGGTGAAAATTTGATCAACAGAGATTAGAAATGAGAATATCTAATTAGGCAAATTCCCTATAGATTGTGGAAAGAAATGCCACTAAGAGGGCAGGTCCAGTTTCTAAAACTGAATCTCAAGGCCCTTCCAGAAGTTTTTCTACTTTTCTCTATGTATCTGTCTGTCTGTCTGTCTGTCTGTCTGTCTTTTTCTCTGTCTCTCTGTCTCTGTCTCTTTCCCTGTCCCTCTCTGTCTCTGTCCCTCTGTTTCTCTCTGTATCTCTCTGTCTTTCTCTGTCTCACTCTGTCTCTTCATCTCTGTCTCTGTGTCTCTGTCTCTGTGTCTTTCTGTCTGTGTCTCTGTTTCTGTCTCTCTGTCTCTGTGTCTTTCTGTCTCTAGGACTCTCTATTACTCTGTCTCTCTGTCTCTGTGTCTCTCTTTGTGTGTCTCTGTGTCTGTCTCTGTTTCTGTCTCTCATTCTTTCTTTTTCTCTCTCTCCCCCTCCCTTCCTCCCATACCCATACTAGTACTTTTTATCAGGCCCCTGAGGAAGTTGAAATATTCTACCACCACCCCATTTTCTAGGCAGAATTTTAGCAAATCCTCTTCTACTTCATTCCCTGATACATGGTGAGAATTTAAAAGATTTAGTAGGAAATCAAAGGGAAAAATAAAATAAAATATATTTATTATATAAATAACAGAAATATTAAGCCTACAGAAGTGTAGAGCTTAGATTTAAGTTTTCTAACCCTGCCTTTCCAGTCTAAGAAGTCTTACCTTGGATCCCAATATATCTCCTTGGATCCCAACCTATCTTCATCTCCTGACTAATAGTCTAGCACAGGGTTTCTTAAACTTTTTCCACTTACAACCCCTTTCTGCCCGAGAAATCTTTATGAGACCCCGAGTATACAGGTATATAAAATAGGTATATGTAACCTTTTACTATTTCCAATTTTTTCAGAATCCCTACATTCAGTTAGCAACCCCATATGGGGTCATGACACTCAGTTTAAGAAGCTAGGGTCTAGCACACTACCCCACCAGATACACTGACTATAGATAAGAGCATTTTACTATTAAACTGACTTTTCCAACAGCCACTACTTCCTTTTGTTCATACAGTGATGATTAATTGTCAGATGACCATCCCTCAGGGAGCTAGTCATTCAAAGGCTTATATTAAAACTGCTGCAGAATCAAACATTCTGATTTGGAAAGGAAATCAAAAGTCACCAGATCAAACATGTATCTGAACCAGAATCCTCTCCAGAGCATCCCAAGGAAGTAGTCATCCTGAAGACCTCCTTCAAAGAGTAACCCACCATCTAACATGGCCATCCATTCCACTTTTAGCCAGCTCTAATTATTATCAAGTTGTTGAGGGGGCCACCATCAAGCTGCAATCTTCTCTTCTGCAATTTCTATCCATTGGCCCTAGTTCTGTCTTCTGGGAACAAGCGAAACAAATCTAAACCCTCTTCTACAAGGCAGACCTTCCCATTATTGAAGACAGCTTGATATCATGTCCCTTCTAAGTCTTATTCTCAGATCAAACATCATTAGTTCCTTCAAAAACTCCTTCAATTAGTTTCTTCCTCATATGGTTGTGTTTCAAGTCCCTTGTCTATTCTGGGCTTCACCCTCATCCAGGTCTCTGGCTTCAAGCCACTGGAAGTCACATCCTGTCATTCTGAGCCTGTTGCTGTCTGGATTGGATTGCTTGGCCAGTCTTCGATGCTGATTCTCCTCTTAGATGGAGGCACTATTTGTGCCATAAAGGAGCAGCAGGCTGAGAATCAGGAGACCTGGGTTTCTCTAATAAGAAGAAAAATAGCAAGCACTTATCTAGGTCTTTAAAGTTTGAAAAACACTTTGCATATGCTAACCCATTCTAGCTTCACAAAGACTTTGGGGGGGGTGCTATTATGTATGACATGGCATGGTATAGTATAGCATAATCATATCATGTCAAGTTATGTTATATCATGTTATGTTGTGTTGTGTTATGTTGTTATATGTTATATTATGCTAGGTTGTGCTGTGTGATATAACAAGTAATTAATATTTTATTTTAATTAAATGATCATTAATATTTATATTTTATTTACATTTATCCTTACTTTATAGATGAGAAAACTGAGGCAAACAAGGTTAAGTAACTTGCCCAAGGTCACATAGCTAATAATTGACCTGAGGAAAGATGCCAACTCATATCTTCTTGGCTTCTTTTTCGTTTTTGTGGGCAATGAGGGTTAAGTGACTTGCCCAGGGTCACACAGCTAGTAAGTGTCAAGTGTCTGAGGCCGGATTTGAACTCAGATCCTCCTGAATCCAGGGCTGGTGTTTTATCCACTATGCCACCTAGCTGCCCCTCAACTCATATCTTCTTAACATCAAACCCAGAACTCTATTCCCTTCACCACCTAAATGTCTGACAGACATCTAGTGCTTTAAGGCTTGCAAAGCACTTTATATTTTATCTCATTTGTTCTTCACTATGTGATGATTAAAAAGGTTGAAGAGACATAGTTTCTGGGTAATTTAATCATTTTATTAATAAGGCCAGAAGGTTATTCATAAAAGAATGGTCATTTGACCATCTTAGACCAAAGGCAATGAGGTAACAGTTTATATGCCCTTTGTAGAGTAGGAGTTCCCAAGAGATGGCAATAAACTCAGGCTGGTTAACATGATGGAAGGTGTGGATTATATTAAAATGAAGGTTGTGGGGTACTTGACTTGGGTCACTCAACTCTTGGTCAAAGAGAAATTAATTTCCATATCACCTATCTTGATAATAGGGAGAATCAACCTTTCTACACACCTGTCTGAGAAAATACAATGAGCAGAAATACACCCATTAGCCCAAACTTAGAATTTCTTTTACTGTCTGATTAGATCTTGGCCTGGGTAAATCTCTAAGGGAGATTTCCCACACCGGTTGGTTTCTGGATGAGGAAGTAGAAAAGGGAAAAAAAGTTGGTCCTAATATAACAATTAATTATTAAATATAAGAGAGAAATATTCAGCCTCACAACTTTTTAAGGTATGTACTATTATATTTTACAATATAGAAATGAGGAAACTGAGGCTGAGAGGGGTTGTATCTTGCCCAGGGTTACACAACTACCAAGTGTCTCCCTGACTCCAGGCTCAGCCAATTAGATACTCCTTCAGAGCAGACAAAGAGAATAAATCACCTCCCCTTCCTGAGAATAAGAGACTATGTTTCTTCATCTGGAAAATGAGGAGGGGGTCAATGAAATTATCTCTAAGATCTCTCCTGAAAACAACCTACCAAAAATGCATAAAACACAATGGATTAATGGGATCCCAACTACAGAAATATGAAGGACTCCAAGAACCAGTTAGGCTGCTGAACAAGTTTGCCCCTAGTCACTTCAGACCTTCACCATTGGCACAATTCACATCAATACCATAGAAGATTGCCAAGGTCCAGATCTCCTGGGCCTTAATGTCATGCCTTTAGTCCTTCATCTGCAAGTCAGTTCTCTATGGAAGATTCTCTTTTCTTTCTCCAAGAAGTATGGTTTAAAGGCCATCTTCCCTCTGATAAGTTGGTGCTTGAATCTCCAATTCAGAATCTCAATTGGAAATTCTTTAACTCAGAATTAGCCACAAGATAAAACTCAAAGGTAAAAACAACCATTCTCAGAATTACAGTTCTTCACTCAAAAAAAGAAATAGCAAGGACAAAGAAGGCAGCCAGGAAAACAGAGGTCCAGTGAACTTCCTCTGAGGCTCACCTTAACAAAAGCAGGCTGCTTGCCATGTCTGCAAGCCCCCATTTTCTTCTCAGAGTGGGTTGGAGAAATCTTCCCCTTTTTCCATGCTACTTGTTGCACTTCAGTCCAGAAATCCAAAGAAGAAAAGGAATGAAAAGGAAAGAAAAGGAGTGAAACATAAAAATTTGCTCTTATAAATGTGCATATGTAAATATGTATTATATTATAAATGTATGCACATATATACATACATATTTATTTATGAATGGATAAATGGGGTGTTTCCGTCAGACAATATTCTTTCCCCTCTGACTCTTAATTACCAATCATCTCGGAGGCAGTCCCATAATGGAGCTCAGTTGGAGGAATCCTGAATGGCCTCTCATCAATGGACTGGGACAGCAAAGGTTCAAATTCAGAAATCCTATTGGTCTTTGGCTCCACTAAAGAATCCTCTTGCCTCAGGCTGTCCCATGAGGAAAGATAGCAATAAAACCCCTAACCAACTTTGTGAAGGTACAGCTAGTACTTTTTTTTTCATTTTATGTTATTGTGAACCTAACAAATAACCAAATAAAACAATCATTTCCTTACACATTGTTGAAGCAGAGGATTATACATGAAACTAAAATTTCCATTACAAATCTCCATTGTGTAGAACTTGCTTTCCTTTTTAAGTGTGTAACTTTCTTTTGGAGCAATCACAATTGCTAAAATATAGCACTTTGAAGTTTTCAAGGTGTTTTACATGTATTTTCTTTTTTTTTCCTTTTCTTTTTTTTTTTTTAGTGAGGCAATTGGGGTTAACTGACTTGCCCAGGGTCACACAGCTAGTAAGTGTTAAGTGTCTGAGGCCAGATTTGAACTCAGGTACTCCTGATTCCAGGGCTGGTGCTCTATCCACTTACATGTATTTTCAATCAATCAACAATTATTTATTAAGCACCTACTCTGTGTCAATCACTGGGATCAGCACCAGGACTACAAATATAATGAAACAAATCCTACTAGCAAAGAGCTAGTGTTCCAATGGTGGACATAATAAGATATACTCACAAGTAACCCTAAGAGGTATGATTACCCATACTTCAAAGATGAAAAACAGCCTGAGAAGTAAAGTGAAAGTTATATCAATATGTAACTTTCTAAGCTTGTCTGTGCTTCCTCCAAACCTTCCTTGTAGGGCCAGCTAGGTGGTGCAGTGGATAGAGCACTGGCCCTGGAGTCAGGAGGACCTGAGTTCAAATCCAGCCTCAGGCACTTGACACTTACTAGCTGTGTGACCCTGGGCAAGTCACTTGACCCCAATTGCCTCACCAAAACAAACCTTCCTTGTATTCCCTTCTCTTGGAAAGGAAGACAAATTCCCTGAACTCCCTCTCCCTTCCACTTCCCCCTTTCCCACTGAAAAAGAAGAAAAATAAAAGCCTTTTAGCAAATACTCATTATGGGAGCAGTGTCCTATCAGTAGTCTCCATTCCACCTGACCACCATGGTCCAGGAGACCCCAACAAGGCCCCCAATTGTTTACAGAGGACTGTAGATCAGGGTTTCTCCCACCACCTCTGAGGAAGCCACTTAGTGCCTAAACTGTTCTGTATCTACTCATAACAAATCTATCTTATGCTAACCCAGTGGTCTGTGGGTTTTCCTTCCTGAGAACCCTGGAAGTCAATCATGCCCACTCTCGGAGCAGCTTGGTACAGTAATCAAAATAAAAATAAAAAAGCAAAAAGCCACTAGCTCTGGAATAAGAACACCTGTTTTCAAATCCCACCTTTGGTGCTTATTACCTATGTGACTTTGGGCAAGTTATTCAACCCCCTGGGTCTCAGTTTCCTCATCTGTAAGATGAGAGGTTTGGAGGCAGGTGGGTGGCGCAGTGGATGGAGCGCCAGCCTTGGAGTCGGGAGGACCTGAGTTCGGGTCCAGCCTCGGACACTT
The DNA here is from genome assembly GCF_019393635.1 of Dromiciops gliroides. Taxonomy (NCBI): domain Eukaryota; kingdom Metazoa; phylum Chordata; class Mammalia; order Microbiotheria; family Microbiotheriidae; genus Dromiciops; species Dromiciops gliroides. Next base: position 437,836,793 of record NC_057864.1, on the reverse strand, counting down.
GACACTTGCTGGCTGTGTGACCCTGGGCAGGCTGCTTGGCCCCAGTTGCCTCACCAAAAAAAAAAGAAAAAAAAAAAGATGAGAGGTTTGGTCGAGATAGTCTCTGATGGTCCTAACAACTCTAAATACATGACTCCCTGACAGTAGCTGTCCTAATAGTATCCATTGATTGAGAAAATACATAATGACAAAATCCTGCTATGAATTCTATTATGCTTTTAAATGAATGTGTATTTTATTAGTCACAATAATTTGGGAAAAAATTAGGAATACATATACGCACTGATGGACATGGCATAGCTTATTGGGTAGAGAGCCGGTCTAAGAATCAGGAAGACCTGGGCTCAAGACCTGCTGTTGACTCATACTGACTGTGCGACTCTGAGCAAGTGACTTAACCTCTTAGTCAACTAGCATTTATTAAGCACCTACTATGTGTCAGGCACTGTGCTAATCAATGATGACACAAAGGAAGATAAAAGACAGTCACTGGGGGCAGCTAGATGGCGCAGTGGATAGAGCACCGGCCCTGGAGTCAGGAGTACCTGAGTTCAAATCCGGCCTCAGACACTTAACACTTACTAGCTGTGTGACCTTGGGCAAGTCACTTAACCCCAACTGCCTCACTAAAAAAAAAAAGAAAAAAAAAAAAGACAGTCACTGCTTTCAAGGAGCTCACAATCTAACAGGGGAGACAACACCCAAACAACTATGTACAAACAAGCTACATATAGGATAAATTGGAGATAATCAATAGAGTGAAGGCACTAGAATTAAGCCTTGCTCTGGGCCAGTGGTGTCAAAGGGAGGCATATTCACTTTGTTGTTGTTCAGTTGTGTCTGACCCTTCATGACATCATTTGGGATTTTCTTGGCAAAAATACCACAGTAGTTTGCCATTTCCTTCTCCAGTTCATTTTACAGATGAGGAAACTGAGGCAAACAGGGCTAAGTGACTTGTTCAGAGTCACACAGCTAGTAAGTATCTGAGGCAGGATTTAAACTCAGGTCTTCCTGACTCCAGGCTTGGCACTCTGTCTACTGTACCACCATATTCACTTAGAAAACCATAAATTAATATTATCTATTTTGTATCTACTTCTGTTGTTTAACATTTCCCAATTACATTTTAATTTAGTTCCAGCAGAGGTTTTGCTTGTAGCTTAGAAGGGAAAAGAGTTTGACATCTCTGCTATGGGCAATTCTATCAATTGCAGAGAAAGTGGCTGACCTACTTGGTAGAGGGCATTTCCTCACCCAGTTTCCTATTCCAAGGAAACTACAGGTCCAGTCCCTATCCCCAATACATGCTAGACAACATCCATTCTACAAAAGTATTCCAGCTCACTGGTCTTGCTGGTTTCCTCCATTCCTGATGGATGTCAATTGTTCCCTTTCCCAGCTCTCCATCTCCTGAATCCTTGCACATCTGGGTCATGACTCAAAATGAGCACCAGATGCCTCTGTTTCTAGAGCCTTCTCATCTCCTATGTCTGGGACCCAGCCTTGAACACAAGAGAGAGCTCCAGAGTCAAGAATTCTTGGGTCCTTTTAGCTCACTAATGGGTCTCTTTCCCCAGTGCCATGTTGGCTTTGTTTGGCTGTCCATACTCTGATGTTCTCTCCCCTCCATGGGTACCTCCTGCCTGAATCAGTATCTCCTATGGAGCTAGAGGTTCAGAAGGTCACCCCAATCTTGACCCACTGTTTCCAACTGGGGCAACTGAATAAGGTTATGGAAATGACTCCACTTTTAAGAGCATGGGTTTGAATCTTGGCTCCTGTTACCCTGGACACATTATTTAATCTCTTTGAGCCTCAATTTCTTCACCTATAAAATAGGTGCGATAATCCTTGCATTTGCAATCAATCCATTGATCTCCCAGGGTTGTAGTGAAGAAAATGTTTGGTAGAATTTAAAGCACCATAGACCCACCAGGACATTCATTCTTACTGATGAAATTTATAATTTTTCTCATAGTATTGTGTAGACACGATCTGAAGAATGATGGTGTGAGCATCCTAGAGTGCTCTGTTCCTCCTGTTTTCCTTACGCTAATCAACATTCTCCTTGGTACTCTCTATCTCCTCCTTCAAGTTCCTTGGGCATACTGATAAACATCACCTGAAAAATGAATGAAAGTCCAAATCTACAAATAGGAGTAGGATTGGTCCTTCTACAAGAAGAAAGTGACTTCAGCATTCCTTTAAGTGATCTATTTCCATAGTACATTTAAAACACAATTACCTTTGCCCAAAAATTATTTCTACATTTTCCAAAAGCACAAGTAGTTAATGCAACAACTTCTCTATTTCCCAGACCTGCTTGGTCCACTTTGTCCAGTGCCCATTCAGGTGCTGAGTTCCCAAAACTTTGATGTCTATAAATTAATAAGCTAGAGACTGGACCTGTTGTTGGTAGGGGAAATTCCCTCTACAAATGCAGGTTTGCACCTTCTATGCTAGAGTATGAGAATTTTATAGATCACTGAGATTGCTCTAGTGACTTGCTGAGGGTCACACTATCAGCATGTGTTAGAGGTAGCAACTGAAGCAAGATTTCCTGGCTCAAAGTCCATCTGTTACCCAGAACTCCATGCTTCATACTGCTTCTCTTAGTCCCTATCCCATTTTCCTTTCTAATTAATGCTTTTACAACCAATTAATCAATCAACAAGCACTTATTAAGCACCTACTATGCACCAGGCACTATGCCAGGTCAAGAGATACAAGTCCAAAAAATTAAAAAATCTGTTTCATGTCATAAGAAAAGAGAAGGGGATATAATTCTTTCCAGCTGACCAAGAAAAATCCAAAGCTCAGAGAAATTAACTGACTTGTCCTGAGGCTGCCCAGCTAGTTAGCTATAGAACAAAGATTGGAACCCAGTGGTCCTATCCCAGGAGTCTTGCCATCATTCACAGAACTCTCAGTAAGAAGTTTATTGTTTATTAACAAGAATGAAGCAAGTTACTAAGACATCAAGCTTAGGGCTTAGCTGGAAGCTAGATGAGCTTTATTGAGGTCAGCCACACAACTGTCTCACTCTGAGTCCCCTTTTTGAAAGTTTAAAGGAGGTCAGTCCCAATCTCCCTTTCGCTCCCCACCCCCACCCCTACATCCCAATGCAGGTTACTCTGACATACAAACCAGCTCCTGGGCAAACATCCAGCCAAGCCAACCCTGACATGACAACCCTCCCTCCCCTCTGGCCCATCCACAGCCATCCCCTTGAGCATAAACCAACAATGCTGCCTGAAGACAGCAAGGAGAGGCAAACCTGTCAGAGGAAGGATAAACTCTCTTTCTAGAATCGACATGAAGCCTGGGGCCCCTTTTAAAACTATTCTTTTTTATATTATGAATTTAACAATCATCAGTCAACACAAACTTTTCAATATACAAAGAACAATAAAGAGGATTATATAAAAAACTGAACTTCTGTTATATATAGGTTAAGATATACACTAAATTGAACAAGAGTAACACAATTGCTCTATTTGTGTCCTGTTCATTTCTTTTTAAAAATTTTCTATGTATTTAAAATATTTTATTGAAATCTCTTTTCATCACAATTTAATTTTTATCATTATCCAACTAACTCCTCCCCAATAAAAAGCCCTGCCCCCATCTTCAACTGACCAGGCCTCAGGTTCCTGTGGCCCTGGACCCTGACTGGACACAGAAACAACCCCTGAGCAGCCTCCAGGCCACCTCCCATCTCCCAGAGATACATGAGCTGCTTCTAGGAAATACAGAGAGCTACAGTTCCTCAACAAAGGTGAAACAAATGCCTCACTCACCTCAGGCAGGCAAAACGGAGGGGTGTATAGAACATATCCACCTACTCTTCCATGAACTTCATGCTGTTGGGAAATGGGAGGGAGTATGCAGAGACAGCCAGTTACCATGCCAGTGAGGAACCAAGCCGGCCAATCATTGGCCATGCATCTCTCTGCACGTTAGGCTGGGGAAGGGGTTGTGTTCCTTTGAAGCAGATGGGGGTTTTTCCAAGCAATCAGGGTAGGACAAGGAATGAGGGGCAGGCTGAGAGGATGAGGGGCAGATTTAAAAGCGATACAAGAAAGGCAGAGGAATTTGCTCTTTTTCCTTCCTTCACAGTCCAAGCCCAAATCCCAACCTGACCCCAAGGGAGAACCACCAGGAAATGCCAGCCTATGGAGCCTTAATAGATCTCACATACTCTCTGAGTTCTCATTTCTTTTGTGCCTTCATGAAAACATCCTGGAGTCTACCAGAGTTGGAAGGGACCTTTTCCCAGGCTGCCCTCAGTGATCTGGAGAAGGATGCTGGAAGAACAAAACTTTTGACAATCTGCTAAGCCTGGCTGAGGACTTTGTGAATTCCCCAACAAATCTGAACAAAAATTCACAGCTGTGATGGTTCACTGAATACCATAAGACCTACCAACCCTCTCCTAGTCTATTATACATCATGGTACAGTTGGGCAGTTGGGTGGCACAGTGAATAGATCAGGGGCTGGAGTCCAAAAGACTCATCTTTCTGAGTTCAAACCTGGCTTCACACAATTACTAACTGTGTGACCCTGGAAAAGTCACTTAACCCTATTTGCCTCAGTTTCCTCATCTGTCAAATATCCTGGGAAAAAATAGCAAACCACTCTAGTATCTTTTCCAAGAAAACACCAAATGGGCTCATGAAAAATCAGACATGACTGAAACAACTCAACAACAATAGTGGAAAGAGTATTCACTGGAGTTGGGTGATCTGGGTTCAAATCTTGTCTTTGACAGTTATTATCTAGATAATCTTGAGTGAGTCACTTAACCTCCAGTTTCTTCAACTGTAAACCAAGGGGACTGATCAATTGAGGACCAGCTAAGCAAGCAAATGATAGAATGGAAAATCATTGTGCTTTGTGAAATAATGAATATAATTAATAAAGAGAAACACAGTAAGATTTATATGAAATGATGCAGAGTGATATAAGCAGAACAAGGAAAAAGATAAGCAATGTAATGTAAAGAACAACAAATGAATGCTGTGAAATTATAATGACCAAGCATGGACCCAAAGAAAAGTTATGAAAAGGCAACCTCTTCTTTGAAGAGGTTGGGGGACTATGGGTATAGAACCCTACATATAATGTCAGAATTGGTTGATGCATTGGTTAGTTTTGTTGAACTGGTTTTTCTCTTCCTTATTCTTTGTCTTAATGGGTAGCTCTTTGGAAAAGGGGGAAAGAAGAACATGTTGAGAAACATAAAAGCAAAAGATATCAATAAAATTTTTAAATATAATAAAATGAGGGAGTTAGACTAGGTGACCTCAGAGGCCCTATCTAGCTCTAAGTCTATGATCCTATAATCTCTGCCTTTGTTATTGTCTTCCCTGTAGAAAAATTCAATATCTCAGAGTCAAAAACATCTACAAAGAGCCTAGACAAATTTAGCCAATGGGAGAGAGATGGTAAAAGTAAAGCATGCCTGGTCAAATGGCAAAAATTCACCACATTAGCTTCTCCCATGAGGCTTATCCCACCCAGAGGTGCCCTCTCTTCTCGGTCCCATCTGCCTGCTCTCTTATCCTGGCCATGAAGGTGACCAAGATGGTGATGATTAGACCATTATCAACCATATTAAATGTCTAACAAAAATATAGGAATTTTAATACTACTTATTATGTTTTGTTTTGCTTTTTCCTGGGGGAATGCCAGACCCAGTCTCCAATCCCCTCTCTCTGTTCTCTCCAAGGCCTGCTTCTTAAAGCATTTCAGGATAGTATGTTTTAATGGAAGGAAGAATGGATTTGGAGTCAGGGGATCTAAGTTTAAATCCTGGTTTTACCATTCACCTGTTTGTGACCTTTGGTAAGTTACTTAACCTCAACAGGCCTACATTTCCATGTCTCTAAAGTGTAAGGATTGTAATGTAGTTGTTGAGTCATTTCAGTCATGTCTGACTCTTCGTGACCCCATTTGGGGTTTTCTTGGCAAAGATACTGGAGTGGTTTGCCATTTTGTTCTCCAGCTAATTTTACAGATGAGGAAACTAAGGCAAACAGGGTCTTGCCTAGGGTCACACAGCTAGTAAGTGCCTGAGGCTGAATTTGAACTCATGAAGATGAGTCTTCCTGACTCCAGGCCTGGTGCTCTGTGTACTGCACCACCTAGCAGCCCAAAGGATTGGAATAGATGACCTTCAAAGTCTTATTCCACTCTAAATTTATGAGCCTGTGATCCTCCCAGATCTGCTTAGGACCTCCAGTTGGCTCTGAACTAGCTCTGGACCACAGCTTGGTCCTGAAATTATCCAATTCTCCTTGAGGAGAGGATATGCTCTAGAAGAGGAATGACTCAGAGCTGAGATTAGGATCTTGGTGCTTGTCCTTGTTCTGATTAAACTTAGAGTTGGGGAGGGAGAAGGTGGTTCCTTTCCAAACGATAATTGTTATTTTCTGCTTTCCCTCTTAGACAATAGAAAAAGGGGATCATCTCAAAGCTTGCCCTAAGGCACAAGGAAGAGCCTTACCAGCTCTTAGCCTTATGCTATGGGGATACTGAGGCTGATGGCCTCTCCTTCCAAAACTTGGCCCTAATCTGCTGTGGCTGAAAATGGTCAGCATTTAACTCAACCCTGTGGATGAAAGTGTTGTGAGTCCACAAGGACCTTACTTAAGAGCAAACATGTCACCTAGTACAGTCACACACATGCATGCCTATACAGGACCTTTGGAGAATACAAGGCTTAAGATCAGCGTGTTTCCATGCAGAAAGGGAGGAAAAGTCTGGAGCAAAGGAGCCACAATTAAGGGACCTGAAAAGCCTGTGAACAGCATGAAGATCCAGAAAGTGAGGAGATAGAGGGAGGGCACAAAAAGAGAAAGAGGAAGACAATGAAGATACAAATCATGAGATCTCATGGGACTGGCCTTAGAAAGGGACTTCTAAGAAGTGGAATAGTGGACAAAATGTTGGATCTAATTAGGATCAGAAGTCACGGGTTCAAATCCCAGCTCTGCTGTTAACTCTCTGTGTGATTATGGGCAAGTGATTTAACCCTTCTGGGCATCAGTTTCCTCACCTGCAAAAGGAGGGAGTTGGACCAGCTGACCTCCAAGTCTTCTAGCTCTATATCTGTGATGAGAGTTCTGAGCCTTCTCTGAAGAGAGGGCCCTTGCTCAACTACCCCTCTGGGTCTGGGGTATTATGAGCCCTTTGACACATGTGACAGTCTAACACCCTGTAAATTCTATCCAAATCTCCACCGAATCCAGCTTTTGCTAGTGTCAGTTGCTGTGGTCTCATGTCTTATTCCCCAGATCACTCAGGCAGGGCCTGTTATGCAAAAACAATCCATTTAGATGGTATTTGGGGAGCAACTCAACAGCCTCTAGTCAGGTGTATCTACTGTGGAGCAGCACATTGTTACAAGGGATGGGGGGGCAGGAGGTGATTCAGATGCATAGGTGGCTATGTATGGACAAGGTCTTAGATGGACTGAGTGTGAAGAAGGAGACCACACACCTCCCCAGAGTCAATGACTGTTAGCTGATAGATAGATAGATAGATAGATAGATAGATAGATAGATAGATAGATAGATAGATAGATAGATAGATAGATGGATGGATGGATGGATGGATGGATGGATGGATGGGTGGGTGGATGATAGATTATATCTTATACTAGAGAAAAGCTAATACAACCTAAGGGACATTCTGGTCTCCAGAATTTGATCTATGCACCTTAAACTATAAACTTCATTGACATGTTATTTCCCTCAGCTCAAAAAACTCCATTTTTTCCAATTAGACCCCAGAAGAGAAATGCCTTCTCTACAAACCCTCACCCCTTAACATGCGGAGAGCCCAACCCCCTCCCCAAGCTGACTCCTCTCCCTTAAGTTTCCTCCAGCCAGAGGCATGATCCTGTTTCACAGGAGGATAGGATTTCTGAATCCAAGGCATAGCCTGAGCAGGCTCCTTCCAAGCCTCCTGTTTGCTCTCAAGGCCAGCAAACACTCTGGGACTCCTACAGAAAGCCAAGCTCCATTGTCCATGAGGTATCTTGTGCTGAAGAGGAAAAGGTTTCCTGCGATCCCCAATTTTTTCCGTGAGTTATCGATGCTTTTTCCCCTTTCCAAATTCCATGTAGAATGATAGACTCCTAAGCTGCCAGAGCTAGAAAACACCGGCTAAAAACCAACCTCCTCATTTTAAAGATGAGGACAATGATGCCAGTAAAAGGACAGTGACTTACCCAAAGTCATAGAGCCAGCTGGTAGTAGAGCCAGAACCAGAATTCACATCTTTCTGAGACTCTTATCTGCTTCCACTGACCTGGCTCTAAAAAGCAGGTAATCAACAAACATTCATTAAATTTCTACTATGTGCCAGGCACTATTAGTGGCAATGGTGATATGAATACAAAGAATGAAATAATCCCTACTCTCAAGACCACATTTTAGTGGTGAGGGAATAAGGAAATATATAATCATTTACAAAATGAATATCAATAAACAAAATAAATATAAGGTAATTAAATAAAAATAGGAAAGAAGGAAGGAAGGAAATGTTTTGGGGGGTGGATAATGAAAGGCTTTATAGAGGGATTTGGGAGGCAAAAATGAGGAGAGGGGAAGACAACAATTGGAAAGAAAGGAATGGAGATGTGAAATATGTACAGGGTTGGGTGTGAACAATAAAGAATAGGACAGTCCTGCTGGGTTGCAGAGTTTGAGAGGCTGGACAAATAGCTCGTGGGCAGGTAATTAAGAGATTTAAAAGTTAAACAGAAAACTTTATATTTATATATCCTACAGGCAATTAGGTTGCCCCTGGAGTTTATTGAGTAGGGGATCTACATGGTTAAGCTCAGAGTCCTTTCCTTAAGGAAAATAATTTTGGCAGCTCTGTAGAGAATAGATTGGGGGGGTTGGGTGGAGAAAGAGAGACTAGAGACAAGAAGAGCAATTAGGAAGCTGTTGAAATGATCTACGGAAGTGTAGATGAAGGCCAGAACTAAGGCAGTAGCTGTGTGAGTGAAGAGAAATGTTCAAAAGCAAGAGATATAGATGTAGAAATTGTAAAATTGGCAAGAAGTTAGAGATGTGGATTGAGGGAGTGTGAAGAGTCAAGGATAATGCAGAGGCTATCAATTTAGGAGCCTGAAAGGATGGTAATGTCTCAGATAGAATAGGATTATTGGGAAGAAAGGTGGGTTTTGGGAAAATATGAGTTCTATTTTCAACATGTTAAATTTGAGATGTCTCTGGGATGTCCAATAAACAGGTGAAAAAGAGGGAATAAAGCTCAGTGGAGAGAGAGACTGAGGCTGGATATATAAATATGGGGGTCATATAAATAGAGATGATAATTATAACCACAGAAACTGATGAGGTCACAGAGAAAGAGTATATAGAGAGAAAATAAGAGAGACTAGGACAGATCCTTGGGAAAAACCCAGATTTAGCCAATGTGAAATGGATTATAACCCAGCAAAGTCATGAGTAAGGGTTAGATACATGGGGAGAGTATCCAAAAAGTGTTGTCATAGAAACACAAAAAGAAGATGAGGAGATCCAGGAGGGAAGCTTAGTCAATAGTGTCAAATACAGCTAAGACAACACAGATTAAAAGAAACCACAGATTTGGTCATTAAGAGAGCATTGGCATTTTTGGAGAAAGTTGTTTGAGTGATGCAGCAGAAGACTAGAAAGGGCTGAGGAGTGAGGGGATATGAAGTAGAGGAAATCAGTGTAGACATCCTTTTCTAGACATTTGAGAAAGGAAGGAGATATGATAGGGCAATAACGAGGGAATTATAGATTCTGATGTTCAGTTGTGTCCGACTCTTTTTGACCCCATTGGGGTTTTATTGGCAAAGATACTGGAGTGTTTTGTCATTTCCTTCACCAGATCATTTTCCAGATCAGGAAACTGAGGCAAACAGGGTTAAGTGATTTGCCCAGGATCACACAGCTAGTAAGTGTCTGAGACTAGATTTGAATCAGTCTTCCTAACTTCTGGCCTGGTGCTCCACTTAACTGCCCTTCCAATGAAGTGGAGCCAGTAGATAGGGAGAGGTTGAAGATTGGAAAAGGAGATGATTAAAAGGGCGATCTGCTGAGGGAGATAGGAGGGGATGAGTTCAAGGGCACATATAGTGTAATTGGCAAGGGGAAGGAAAACCTCATTATCAGAGACTGTCAGTATTAAATAAGCATCCATTAAGCAGTAAGTAAGCACCTACTATGTGCCAGGCACTATGCTAAGAACTGGGGACACAAAAAGGCAAAAGACAGATCTACCCTCAGGAAGCTCACAATCCAGTGATGAAATAATTAGGAAAACTGTGTCAAAAGAGAGAGTGGGAAATGATGTCAAAAAAGGTTCAGAGATGAAGAGAAAGAAGGAAGCTAAAGTTCTTGGTGAATTGCTTCAATTGTCTCAGTAAAGAAAGAAAATTGTATCCATTGAGAGAATGGAGGGAAAGAAAGTTATGGGAGGCTTGAGAAGAGGTTTGGAATAGCTTCTATGGGAAGAGAGATAGGGAACAAATAGAGAATAAAAGGACAGCCTTGCTGCAGTGGAGCTCCAGTTGAAGTTGGATAACATTGATTTATAATGTATTTAGTCAGCACAGTTGTATTATTTCCTCCATCTCTGTTCAACAGCAGAAGAGATTCATGTAGGAGGAGAGGAGGCGGATGGTGGGCGGAATCCAGGGATGATGTTTGGCAAGGGATGAATGGCAGTAAGACAAGAGATCATTAGGGAATGTGGGAGTTGATGACAGTGTGGATCTGAAGTAGTTAACTAACTATCTGGTTGAGATTTGAAGAGTAAAAAGGAAAGTAAAAGTGAGATCTTTGCTGGGACTTGAAAGAAGATCGAGAAGGCAGGAGGTGGAAGTGAGGAGGGAAAGCAGTAAATCTTGGGATTTATGGAAATTGAGGAAGTGGGAATTTGGGGAGTTTGAGATTGAAATTGACATGGATAAAGTCTCCTAGAATAAAGGTAGGAGTTGGGAAGGAATGGAAGACAGTCCACCAATAAGCTCCTTAAGAACAGAGGGAAAATAGCCTGGGGCTCATAGAAAATTCCCACCAAGATTTGAACAGGTTGGTAAATTCTGATACTGTGAAATTCAAAGGAGAAGTTACTGAGTAATGGTGGCAAATAGAGAATCTGGAAGCAGCAGTGGATAGCAAAAAATAATTCAGCCCCCTAATTTTTCAGGCATATATGCAAAGGTTCAGCCATAGCTAAAGAGGCTAGCCAGGGAAGCAATATTGTCTGAAGGCAGCTGGGTCTCAGTGAAATCAATTAGGTAGAAGAAATGTGATAGAAAGGTCCAGGATGAAAAAAAAGTTTGTTCATTATGGAATGAGAATTCCAGAGGGCACAGGGAAATTGGTGAACGTAGTTGAGTGGAATATGAATAGGATATGGTTGAGTAGGATGGAGATGACAGAACAGGAGGTGCCAATTAGGAATCATTTTCTCCAAGGTTGCTGATGATTGAATAATACAGGGATAAGAAGAGAAGCAGATGGTTGGAATTTGTTAGTAATTAGGGTAGTAATGGGTGTCAGATGAATTATACTGTTAGTTTCAAAGGGCCAGAAACACTGAACCTTGGTCATTCTGCCTTCAGGTCCCCTGTGCTGGATGGATAGGGTAAGGAGGTATACGGGGCTAAAATTCTAACTATACTATCTAAAATCTAATGAGTGGTCACCAATAAATTATAAGCTTTAGCAAGAGTGTTTAAGTATTTATTAAAGAGCATTAGGATCAGAGAGAAAGGTAAAAATCTAACTATTTCTAAGAGACCACATCATTCAACCCGCCATGGCGAGGTCAGGAACCAAAAGAGGAAAAAGCCCTCTACTAATGTCCACTTCCTACTTCGTGTCCTCCTCCCAGAAATGGGAGGCTCCTCAAGTTGATTGGCTGGTAGCCTTGATAGACAGCACCCACGAGCAAACGTCACTTCCTGACGCCAAGGACCTTGCCCTCAGACACCCTCTCCTCATGGTGGAGTTTTCCTACAGTAGCTCTCCAGCAGGTGGCGTCATTCCAATCATTACAGAGGAAGGATGTTGTGGCTTGTAGTGGGTCTCCTCAGGGCCAGGGGAGGATATTGGTCAGGGCTAGGGAATGAGCTGCTTCTGCCTGGACTTGTTTTAAGGCTAGTTGAGTATTTGCTAAGGTCAACAATTGAATAATGAAGTCAGAAGCTAGACTGTAGTGAGTAAAGAAGAAAGAGGAAAAGAAATGGCATGCTCTCAATCCTCATCCTTCTTGACCTCTCTGTACCCCTTGACATCATAAATCACCCTCTTTTCTTTGATATTCTCTTCTTTCTAGGTTTTCATTATATTGCTCTCTCCTGGTTCTCCTACCCATCTAACCACTTCTTTCCTTTTTTTAAGTTAATAAAAGTCTTTTTTTTAATTTTCCAGTTACATGTAAAGATAGTTTTCAACACTTGTTTTCATAGGATTTTTAGTTCCAAATTTTTCTCCCATCCTCCCTTCCCTCCCTCCTCCCCAAGATGGAAAGCAATCTGTCTCCTTTGTTGGATCTTCCTCAAGTCACCCCTTTTAACCATGAGTGTCCCTCAAGGCTCTCTCCTAAGCCCTCTTCTTTTTTATTCCCCCTATTCTATTTCACTTGGTGATCTCATCAGTTCCCATAAATTTAGTTATCATCTCTATACAGATGATTCTCAGACCTACTATCCAGACCTGACCACTCTGCTGATCCTCTCATCTTACATATCCAACTGCCTATGGATACCTCCAACTGCCCATCAGACATGGCAAACTAGATGTCTCTCCTAGATCTCTTAAACTCAACATGTCCAAAACTGAACTCCGTCTATTTCCCCTAAACTCTTCACTGCTCCAAACGTCCCTATTACTGTTGAAGTTGCCCCCATCCTCCCAGTTACCCAGGCTCACAACCTAGGCATCATCCTCAACTTTTGGCTCACATTCATCCCACATATTCGGGCTATTGATTTTGCCTTCATAACATCTCTTACATGTGTCCCCTTCCCTCTTCCAATACTGCCACCACCCATGAGCAGGCCCTCGCATCTCACACCTGGACTATGGCAATAGCCTTCTGGCTGGTCTCCTTGCCTGAGTCTCTCCCTACTTCAGTCCATCCTCTGATAAGCTGTCAAAGTAATCTACCCAAAACCCAGATCCAACCACATCACCTCCTATTCCATCAACTCCAGTTGGTGCCCTATCCTCTCTAGGATCAAATATAAAATCATCTGCTTGACTTTTAATAACCTGGCCCCTTCTGACCTTTCTAGTTCTTATGCTTTATTTCCCAACTCCACTCCCATATACTCCATAATTCAGTGGCACAGACCTCCTCCATGTTCCTTCTACCATATACACCATCTCCTAACTCCTGACCTTCACTGACTGTCCCCCATGCCTGGAATTCTCTCCCCCCTCATCTCCATATCCTTACTTCCTTAGCTCCCTTCAAGTCCCAGCTAAAATCCCACCTTTTTGCAAGAAGCTGTTCTCAATGCCAGTTCCCTCTCCCCTGAGATTACTTCCAATTTATTCTGTAGATATCTCCCTGCATTAGATTCTGAGTTCTTTGTGGGCAAGGATTTTTTCCTTCTTTCTTTGCATCTCCAAAGATTAGCATAGTTCCTGGTATATAATTGTTGACTTGTCTTAACTTGACTATAGATATTATAATTCTATCTTTAATAAGCAAGAGACTCTGGAGTGTCTGACAGTCTTCCTGGGGCAATTGATACCTGTCTGTTATGACTGAAGAGAGACTAGGTGAGGTACGGAGAGAAGAGAGGGAAGAGACTTTCTTTCCTTAGAGAACTATCTGAAGTTTCACTTTGGGAATGAACATAAGGAGAATTCTTGAAAGACTCCAGTTTTTATTGAGAGAAAACTTAATGGTGGCACTATGTTTCCAAAATTGAGAAGTCAGCAGTTGTACTCACAGTTAAAGATGACTTTAATTATGAGCTTTCTCACAACTCAAATGTTATAAATAATTATTCATCTTTGCTTTGTTACATGTTATTCTATTACTAAAATGTATAGTCAGGAACTCTGATGTCTATTTAAGCTTAGAATATTCAAGAATGATATCTCTATCTCTTTATCTCTCTCTCTCTCTATCTATCATCTATCATGGTTGAAGAGAGACTGAGTAAGGTACAGAGAGAAGAAAGAAGAAGAAAAGAACTTCTTTCCTGGGAGAATATCCTAATTTTAAACTTGTGAATAAACATAAAAAATTCTTGAAAGACTCATACTGTATATGTACATACATGCATATATACACATATACAAATGAGCAAATCCTTAGAGAAAAAGCAGTTTTTCTACTATACTAAATACTATTTTAATTATATTAATTAAATATCATAAAATTTTAAGATATTATAAATTAAAATAATTATAATCTAATGTTAAATAGTGACATTAAGGATATTAGAAAATAATACTAATTTAGTATTTGTCAAAAATATTTAGTAAACTGGAAGGAAGGAAGAATTAGAGGGAGGAAAGAGAGAGAATTAGGGAAAGGGAGGAAAGAGAAAGAATTAGAGAAAGGGAGGAAAGAAGAAAGAAAGAATTGGGGAGAGGGAGGAAAGAGAGAATTAGGGAAAGGGAGGAAAGAAAGAAAGAAAGGCAGAAAGAAAGAAAGGAGGAAAGAAGAAATAATTAGGGAGAGGGGGGAAAGAAAGAAAGGTAGAAGGAAGGAGAAAAAAAAATATATCCAGGGCACTGTAGCAGGCACATTAGGGTTATAAAGACAATAAATACAAAAAGAGATAAAGGAAATAGCACCTTCCCTCATGGAGTTTAACTTTCTCTTGTATAAAAAGTAAATAATAATCCTTCTTCAATAACAGTGAAGACAGTAATAAAGGTAAATAACGCACAAGGAATTGCTGAAGGAACCAGGACTAACAGTCACAACTAGAAAGACCCTCCTTAGGGTTCCTAATTTAGGGACCTTCATTTTACAGAGGAAGAAACTGATGCCCTGAGAAAGGAATGAGTCGTCTAAGTTCTCACAAGAATCACTCAGAACTGATCCAGCTCTTTCTACATAGAAATAGTAGTTATGAGGGAAAGGGAGCTCATGGTGGGCACAGCTGGGCTGGGAAGTCTTCATGGAGGAGGGGTTTTAAGCTAGACCTTGAAAGTTAAGAAGGAAAGAGTTGGGAAGAAGACCTAGCTGTGTGACCCTGGGCAAGTCACTTAACCCCCATTGCCCCGCAAAAAAAAAAAATGAAGATGCCTCTCAGAAATGTAACACTTTCAACTGGTTTAAGTCTTCTCCATCTTTGTGAGAATTAAGGATTTGGACCAGTTGTTTAATGGGGGAGGAGGGGGCGGGGTTGGGAGAGGAGGAGAGACAGTGAGGGGAAGAGCAACGTGGTGGGGTGGATACTGGACGTCAAATCAAAAAGACCTTCAGGGGCAGCTAGGTGGCACAGTGGATAAAGCACTGGCCCTGGATTTAGGAGGACCTGAGTTCAAATCTGGTCTCAGAAACTTGACACTAGCTGTGTGACTCTGAGCAAGTCACTTAATCCTCATTGCCCAGCAAAAAAAAAAAAAAAAAAAATTAAAATAATAAAAAGACCTTCAAAGGGCAGGTCACTTAACCTCCCCCTGTGTCAGTTTCCCCATATACAAAATGGGCTTGTATTCCATGGCCTCTAAGACTACTTCTGGCTGGAGAGCTATGATCTTACTGGACTGGGTTCCTAGCAGGACAGAACATCCTAGGACATGAGGTATGGATAAATACAAAGATAAACTTTCCCTACTTCCCAATTCTACTGAGGCCCAGATCTTCAGCATTGGGGTCCCTCGTGGATATTTCTGTGTTTTTCCAGGATTTCCAAAAAAAGACAATTGGAGAAACAGAATGTTGACCTTGCTGGTGTTGGAAACATTCTCTGTCAGTCGCCAGCCAGGTATGAACACTATGCCTCTCCTGCTCAGAAATTCTTGGGATTTTGAAACAAGTGAACAATTGTGCAATGCAGATATACTTTAAAAAAATAGAAATGCCTTTCTGAGAGGAAGGGGAATAGATGGAGATGGAGTCTATAAGCACTTGGATTTTCAGGGAAACTAGCAAATAGATAAGGATGACAGCATCAAGATAGACCCCTATTTGGGCATTATCTCTTGGAACAAAATGAGGAAGGCCCTTTAGGGTACATGAAACCAAGACAGGCTTTGATTCTTCAAGGTGTGGGGTAGGGACTTTTTTCTTCTATTGGACCCTTACTCAGAGCCTCGCCTTCTTTCCACTACTTTCTCCTCAACTAACCAGCAACACATGAGAGGAACAGCTTCCCTCCTCCTCACTCCTGCCTCTTTTCCTCCCTTCCCTGTTGGACCCTTGCTAAAACCATCTTCTTACATCCTCCTTTCCATTCCAATTTCCTCTCTAAGCAATTGAGACAGGGCACCTGATGATAAGTACCAGTGACTTGGTGGATCACATGGGTGCAAGTCCAGAATGTGCAGGGAAGAAATAGGGAGAAATGACCAAAACGATGACCATACTTGCCCACATTGCCTGTAGAGTTAGCTGTCTCTCTACACTGGGATACCAGCCGGGGGAAGGTTTCTCTGTTCCCGCTTCCATTGCTTCCCCAGTGCTATCAATGACACTGACCATCAGACAGCAGAGTGCTACTCGAGGGGTGGCATGAAGGGGGAGGATACAAGAAACCCTGGAAAGCCACCCTTGTTGCCTTCTGTAACCACCTCTAGGCTAACTCGCAAGGGTTCCCTGGGGGATGGCATCCCTACCCCACCAACGCCACTGTTATAGGTGTTTTTTAGGAACAGAAAGTGATGCTTCAGGTCCCAGGGCTGCTCTGTGATCTTGGACAAGTCACTTTTCCACATTGCATGTCAGTTTCCTCACCAGAAAATTAAGGGGTTGAATTTAATAGTCTCTATGATATTTTTCAGTTTGAAAACCTTGTGAATCTATGATTCAAGAATGCTTTCTGTAAGCTAAGAATATAATTTTCATTGTAATCAAAAGGAACAAATATGAATATATAAAAGGATAAAATGAAAGAGCAAATCAGTACCAATCCTAGGACCCTATTGTATTAAATGGACACAAGGAACAGCCAGGCTAACTCTGGCAGGGCAGAGAACCAAATAGAAAGGGGAAGAATTGCCTATGAGAAAGAGAGAGACAGGGACAGGAACAGAGACAGAGACAGATACAGAATCGGACTATCTCCCCTCTAGCTGGTGTCTTCTGAGTCTGCTTCTTAGCTCTTCTGAGGTTTGGAGACAAAATTTTCAACTCCATTCCAAGCTTTAGGCCAGATCTGCCAGTTACCAGACATCCTGCTTCTACCAAGGGTCAGGTCACTCTGGATTGTCTTGCCCTTCTAGCAACAGAAATCAGCTCTCCCAATGCAGTCCCATGGCCCATTACGGTCTCTTTTGCCAAGATCTGCCTATCGATTTGGCTACAGACGGCTGATGGAGACAATCCATTATTATACTGTCCCTTCCCAAATGCATAGAAGTTAACAAGATGTCTGCCAATCTGGCTTCTTTAAAGTCGCCACAGGCATCCAGTATGAAAGGATGGGTCAGACTTTGGGACTCTGGGTGGCAGTGGAGGAAAAGAGCATTGTGGGAGGTCAGGGGTAGAGTACAACATGAGACCTCAGATTAGGAGTTATTTCTCTGGGGGAGTCATGTAGGGGAACTGGTGGGAACTTTCCTGATAACCTCTGGAGGGTGGAGAATGAGGAAATCCCATAAGTCAGAATCTATTCTCTCTGTTGCAAGGCAGAGACTAGCTTAATAAAATAGCAAAACATCCTGCGGAAAAGAAGGGGGAACATTAAAATTAAAGATGAAGACTTGAGTTCCAGATCTAACTTTTGCCAGCTGTGTGACCTAGAGAAAAGGACTCAATATATTGTAACAATAAGTATATTTGCCTGAAAGGGAGGGAACTCTGCCACTTACCTGCTGAGTGATTCCAGACAGGTCAAGTGTGGAACACCTCTATCCCATTTAGGGATTTAGTGTCTGTGCCTGTGGACTACTTAAGGCCATGTGCGGTTGGGTCCTCCAGCAAAGTATCAGGCCTTCGGCATCCATGTGGCCCTGATTCCCAAAGGAGCCCCCCAAATTAGTCCAGTGGACTGGTCACTGATGGGAGAATGTCCAGTCTGAATCCTGTGCCTTTGCTCAGCTCAGGCCTTCATTTCCAGAATGAACTGCCTTAGAATCTTTAGCTTCCTTCCAGACTCACCTCTGGGGTCATCTTCCATGGCCCTGGGAAAGCTCCCCCTCTGTAAATGACAGTGGATTTGCTTATACCATGTGCTCTAACCCAATAGAATGTAATTAATCAATGATGGTGATGGTGATAACAACAAACATGTATTAAACATTTATTGTGGGGCAGGCACTGTGCTAAGTACCAGGTTTAGGGAAAAAGAGTGAAAATACTCCTTGTTGTTCTCAATGACCTTAGAGTCTTGTGACATGTGCAAAAATTGATATATACAAGATACATATGGAGTAGATGAAAATTAACTCCACTTAATTTAAGACTAGGGCTTTTTCATTTTGGTCTCACCTCCACGGCACCTAGCACTGTACCTTGCGTACAATTGTTGTTGTTCAATTGTGTCTGACTGTGTGACCCCATTTGAGATTTTCTTGCCAGACATACTGGAGTGGTTTTACCACTTCTTTCCCAGGCTCCTTTTATAGATGAGGAAACTGAAGCAAACAGGGTGAAGTGATTTGCCCAGGGTCACACAGCTAGAAAGTATCTGATTTTAACTCAGGAAGATGAGTCTTCCTCACTCCAAACCCAGTGTTCTATCTACTATCCCCCAGCACACAATGGGTGCATAATAAATGCTTATTGGATTGGATTGGATTGGATTGGACTCTTGGGGAGAAAGGATGGAAATTGCACAAGGTTCTTCTGGACTTTGGAAACAACTCTTCCTCTGATCAATGGAGGGAGAAGGGAGGGGGAAAATAGCAGGATTAAGTGAATTTAAGGATGATAAACCCTGGGAAGTTATCAAGAAAACGAGTAACGTTTTGGGTACATCTGTTACCTTATTGACTTGGGAATCATAAGATCATATGATTTAGCGCTGAAAAGATAATTATTTTTTTTAAATAACATTTATACCCCCTCCCCCATTACATGTCAAAATAACATTTAACATTAAGGTGTTTTTAAGTTTTGAGTTCCAAATTCTCTCCTTTCCTCCCTCCCTGAGATGGTAATCACTCTGATATAGGCTATATATGCGCAATCATGCGAAAGGAGGAATTTAGAGACCCTCAGGCTCCCAGTTCTGCAAAGGGAGGAACTATGCTATAGAGGTAGCAGTGACTTGTCCTGTCTGCCCAACTTGATAAGTGGCAGAACCAGAGCCTGAATCGAGCCAATCCTCTGTCCATTGCCCCATGTTTAGGTACAGCTAAGCCTAGGCCCCAGCCAGGCCACTCTGTAGAGCTAAACGTTTAACCAAGGAGAATAGAGCTCATTTTGACCTGGGTGTGTTTTTGAGAATTCTTGACCCCCTCCTACCTTTCCAAATGCCATCTCTGGGAATTCCCATTCCAGTGTATTCCAGTGAAAGCTCAAGCCAGGAAGGCACTCCAGAGCCCTAAGGGCATCCCTGACCTATTTCTGGGTATAGTCAAGTCACATTCTCTGCTGATAGAGTCTCTATAATAGAGTCCTATGCTCTGATCTGGTTTTACAGAGAAACAGAGTTGGCTGTCGTTACCTCTGTGGATACCAGGCAGGACCCCTGGTCCAAAGAATCTCACACACACACACACACACACACACGATGGTCCACTTGAAATCTTATTGATAAGTCATGATCATGGAATCAGAAATTTAGAGTTGGAAGGAACCTTAGAGGTCATTTGGTCCAACCCCCTTGTTTTAGAAATGAGCAAACAGAAGCCCAAGGATATTAAGTGACTTCCCCAACAGCCACTCAGATAGTAAGTATAAAGTCAAATCAGGATTCAAGCCCAGTTTGATTCGTCAGTGTGTTTTGCAAAGAAGAGATGTAGGATAGAAAATGGTTACTTGTGAATCATAATGGGAGTGAAGTAAAGATTAGGCTTTTTATTTCCATTTTAATAAAATTCCAATCCTAATTTGGGGGAGGGGAGGGAAAGTTAAATTACCCCCCCAAAAAAAAATGGTGGGGAAAGCAAAGATTTCAGATGTTCCAGGTGGGGAAAGATCGAGGGTAGAAGAAAAATCCATTTTGTCCACAAGCATATCACTGACAACTTCAGAAAGGACCTTTACAGTGGACTGATGAGAACAGAAGCACAAATTCAGGAAAGAGCAGATTAATTCATGGTTGTGCTTTTCAGGGAAAGGATGTTTGGGAGAAAACCGTTACTTGCAAATTACAGTGAGAGTGAAGCAGAAATCAGGGTTATTTCCATTTGAATGAAATGCCAATCCTAATCGAGGGAGTGGGTTTAAATTATCAAAAAAATAGTGGGAACGGCAAAGATCTCACAGACAGCGCAGGATAGCAGGTAAAGGAAAGGGCTAGGGTGAGAGAAGAAAAAATAAATCCAATTTGTCAACAGGCACATCACTGGCAACTCTAGACAGAACCTTTTCAGTGTACTGGTGAGAACAGAAGTGCCAATTCAGGAAAGAGCAGGCGAAGAAATGAAAACAGTATGGAAGGTTTCTCCCCAGATGAGGAAATGCAGATCTCAGATGCCAGGCTCTTGTCACCTCACCTTACTATCATAACCTCCTGGGCTAATCCAGCCGATGTTCTTTGGCCAGACAAATTATCTATAAATAATGCTTTCATCATTCTACTTTTGGGGTCAAGTTCCTTCGGTGCCTCCTTATTTCCTAAATCTGGATTCTTCTAACTTCCCAGACTAATCCAGCCCCAGCTTCACCTTTGACCCTTTCCCTTACAGCCCTACAGCCAATTTAGCATTTCATTCTATACAAGTTGAATTCAGTGTCAATTGTTGTATAAGCCTCTCCTCTCCCAACTAGTCTGTTCCTTAAGAAAAGAGATCATCATGTCTTATGGTTCCTCGTTATCTCCCCACAGTGCCTAGCACAGTGTTGAGCATCTTTATTCAAATATTTATTGATAAGATTGTGTTTGGAACAGGAGGCAAAATCTAGATATGAGATCCCGACCCATTTAAAGATCAAAAGGAAAGGACAATTGAAAAGGCCAAAGAGCGGATAACTGTAGATACAAGATTCCCCAAATCCCCAACTCAAATCAACGTGGGGAACTCATCCATGAGGGAATATCTTCTACCCATGCAGATCAGCAACTCATCTGTCATTTCAATCTTAAGGAGGCACCTGGGAGCCTGAAAAATTAAAGAGGGAAATAACAGGACTTGAACTTGGAGTCTTCTTGACTCTAAGGCCAGCCCTCCATCCATTATTGTGGACCATCTCTCACAAGACCCTTCACGAAGAGAGAAAGGACAGGATTCAGAACAAAAGCTGACAAGGAACTCTGGGAAATGAGAAGATAGAAAGACACAGGGAAGGGGTTGGGGGAGGGGGAACCACAGAATGGAGGGTGTCGCAGAAGAGAGTTGGCATCTAATATTCTTGAAATGGGACATATTCAGCTTAAAGGACCAGGAAAGACTTAAGGAGAAAGTTTCCCTTAGAAAACTTTTTTTTCCTCCATAAAGAAATAAGCAAAATATATAGAATAAGTCCTAGCATGAAAAACAGTCAAGACCTAGGTTTTAGCCTTGGTTCTAACTCTGGGAAACATTGATGGGGGAAGCAAAGAAGCAGTCCCAGCTCTGCCTTTTAACTACTTTCGGGTTTGTTTGTTTGTTTGCAGGACAATGAGGGTTAAGTGACATGCCCAGGGTCATACAGCTAGTGTCAAGTGTCTGAGGTCAGATTTGAACTCAGGTCCTCCTGAATCCAGGACCAGCGCTTTATCCACTGCGCCACCTAGCTACTCTCCTCTTAACTACTTTCAACTACATTCCCTCTTCCTATTGTAGCTTATTGAACTCCTTCACACATATCTATTACCTGCCTACCTACCATCAATATCAGAAGCCTGATTCCAATGACAGGTATGGTACCAACCATCCCATGCATACCTAGGGAGGTATGCTACCTAGGAAGGTATGGGAGAGAGATATGGGTAGTATCCCTGCCAGATTGTTTTAGACTACCAGAAAGCTAAGGAGGGATGCTCAAAATCATAATAATTTGCATGTATATAGTGCTTTAGTTGCAGAGATCTCATTCCATTCTAAAAGCAACCTGAGTCTCCTTATTTGGATTAGGTCCCCTACCCCTTATAATAAGTGAGTTCATACATTTACATCATACTAGGAGAGACTAGGGCTTCATGTGCACTGGGCACCTTGGAGTTGTGGATGGGGATGGGCAAGAGGATGCTCAAAGGAGCCTTCATAAAGCAGTGGCATCATGATTTCTCTTTTGAAGTTTTCACCTCCAGAGTTTTTCATCTCTGAGGAAGTATGCTAATAACCAAGGGATAGGAGAGGTATCATAGGGGTGCAGTCAGCCCTGCCAGGAACAAGCTTTACTTGAGATCGAAGAATGAGACTCTACTCAAGCTTACCTGCCAGCTACCTTCTACCGTAAAAAGGGAAAGCCTAGGTGGCACAGTGGATAGACAACCAGGCCTGGAGTCAGGAGGACCTGAATTCAAATCCAGCCTTAGAGACTTGACACTTACTAGCTGTGTGATCCTGGGCAAGTCATTGCCCCCAAAAAAAAGAAAAGAAAAGAAAAAGAAAAAGAAAAAACATAAATAAATGCTTGTTGATTGAGAAATTACAAATTTCCAACTTTTTATGTTATAAATAAATCTATTATTAAGAGGGCTAAGCTTAGAAGAACTTTTTAATATTGTATTTTAAAAGGACACTCTAAAACAACTTTTAAAGTTGGAGAATTCTAGAGAGAGAATATCTTTCCTTTGTAATCTTTAATTATTCCTTTAATAGTTTATTCTAAGCCTGATCTTACACAGAGATCGAGATCAGGAGGCAAAGCATGTGTTAGTCACCACTCTGGCCTCTTGCCCCTTAGTTCCTGTCATCTGGCTAGCTGTACTGCAGCATAGGGAATCACTGTAGGATTCTTCTTTTATACCCTGCTTCCAAAAAGATTCTCTGGGTGAATTGGCTCTTCTCAGTTATTTCAATCCCTCACACACTCCTCAATGGATTGAGAGTATTCCCTCATTTAGCCCTGTCTTTGACAGCCTTTGTGCATAGTCTCATAGGCTACTCTCCATGCCTGTAACAGCCTCTTTCCATACCTCCATCTATTAAAGTCTTTCTTCTCCATCGAGGCCCAGCTTAGATGTCACCTTCTGCATGAAGCCTTCTTTGATTGCCTCAGAGGATCTTGGTCTCTTCCCTCTCAAATTTTCTTATTGAACACTGCTACTTTATCTTAATTACATTCCACATCATATATGTATATATCTATGTGTATATATGTGTGTGTTTGTGTGTGCGTGTTCTTATTTAGCTCTTTTTATCACTCTTTACCCTAGAAGATTATTGCTCCTTGTGGCCAAGAGTTTTAATGTGTTATCTTCTTATTCCTATAGCTTAGAACAGCATCCTACCCATAGTGGGGCTTTAATATAGATTTGCTGAATACATACATCACAGTATTTACATATGTTATCTCATTTTGTCCTCCTGACAATCCTGCGATATAAATCCTATTATCATCACTATTTTACAGATGATTGTGCAAAGGCTGAGAGCAATTCCATGATTTGCCCAGGGTCATATAGCTAATAGCCATCGAAGGATGTGAACTTAGGTCTTCCTGGTTCCTGGCCCAGTGTTCTATCCACTGAGGAGCCATTTAGCTGTCTCTAGGAATTTATAGGCTAAAATATTGCCTCCCTGTTGGATTAGAGAAAGTTCTGGCCAGCATACTGAGGAAGCATGGAATAAATGGAAAGATCAATCATTAGCCTTCTTCCTCCCAACTCCTAGTTCTCCCCAACCACAGATAGATAGATAGATAGATGGATGGATCGATGGATCGATGGATGGATGGATGGATCGATCGATCGATCAATAGATAGATAGATCGATAGATAGATAGATAGATAGATAGATAGATAGATAGATAGATAGATAGACAGACAGATAGATTGGATAGATTGGATGGATGGATGGATGGATGGATGGATGGATGGATGGATGGATGGATGGATGGATGGATGGATGGATGGATGAATGGATGAATGGATGGATGGATCAATCGATAGATAGATAGATAGATAGATAGATAGATAGATAGATAGATAGATAGATAGATAGATAGATAGATAGATAGACAGATAGACAGATAGACAGATAGATTGGATGGATGGATGGATGGATGGATGGATGGATGGATGGATGGATGGATGGATGGATGGATGGATGGATGGATGGATGGATGGATGGATGATAAATACACACACATAGCCAGCTAGGTGGCACAATGGATAGAGTGCTAGGCCTAGAGTCAGGAAGATTCAACTTCCTGAGTTCAAATCTGGCTTCAGACATTTACCATCTATGTGACCCTGGGTAAGCCACTTAACCCTGTTTGCCTCAGTTTCCTTATCTGTAAAATGAGTCAGAAAAGGAAATGTCAAACCACACCAGTATCTTTGCCAAGAAAACCCCAAATGGGCTCACAAAGATTTGGACACAACTGAAAAATGACTAAACAACAACATACACACATATATATCATATGTAAATATTGTCTCCCTTGATAGTCAATAAACATTTATTAAGGACCTACTATGTGCCAGGTATTCTGCTAAGTGCTGGTGATACCAAGAAACTTAAGAGTTTCTGCTAGAGCTCACAATCTAAAGGGAAGACAACATGTAGATAACTATGTACAAAGAAGCTATATAAAGGATAAATTGGAAATAATCGCCAGAGGAAAGGCACAAGGATTCAGGAGAATCAAGAAAGGTTTCCTGTAGAAGGTAAGATTCTAGCTGGGATTTGAAGGAGGCCAGGAAGGCCAAGAGGTAGAGATAAGGACAGAGAGCTTTCCAGGCATGGGAGACAGACAGTGAAAATGTCCAGAGGTTCTAAGGAGGCCAGTGTACATGAAGAGTACACGATGTGTTATCAAAACATTGGAAGAGTGGAAGGAGAGGGCAGGCTATGAAGGGCTTTCGACACCAAACAGAGGATTTCTTATTTGATCCTGGAGATGATAGGGAGCCACAGGAGTTTTTTTAGTTAGGTGGTAACATAGTCAGACCTGCATTTTATTTTATTTTATTTTTTGTGGGGCAATGAGGATTAAGTGACTTGCCCAGGGTCACACAGCTATAAGTGTCAAGTGCCTGAGGCTGGATTTGAACTCAGGTCCTCCTGAATCCAAGGCTGGTGCTTTATCCACTGTGCCACCTAGATGCCCCCCAGACCTGCATTTTAGAAAAATCACTTTGACACCTGAGTGGAAGGTGGACTGCAATGGGAAGAGACAAGTTAGGGCGGAGTCTACTCCAAGCACGTGAAGACTTTCCTGGCAGAATGGGCAGATGAGGACGATACGTTCCAACAGCTATGAAGGCAGCTGAGGCAGGTTCTGTGGAGTGCTTGGAGCTTGGTCAAATACCAGAGACACCAAGGTCACCCACTGTATCCCAGGCCATGGCCAGTCATCCTGACTTTTGTCTTACCATTGGACTTCATAGAAGTCCATAGACTCTGGAACAGAGAGTGAGATTGACAACTTTGCACAACTCTTCCTCACTTAAATTTAATTCATGTGCAAGATATCACTTTGTGATGTCATTGGTCCTCTTTGGAAATGAAAACCAAACAATACAATGTTACTTTATGGCAGACAGACCAACAATCATCAGGCTGTTGAAATAGTCCAGACAGGGGGCAGCTAGATGGTGCAGTGGATGGAGCACCGGCCTTGGAGTCAGGAGTACATGAGTTCAAATCCAGCCTCAGACACTTAACACACTTACTAGCTGTGTGACCCTGGGCAAGTCACTTAACCCCAATTGCCTCACTAAAAAAAAGAAAGAAAGAAAGAAATAGTCCAGACATGAGGAGAAGAGGGTTTGTAACAGGGTGGAGGCAGACTCAGAGGAGAGAAGTTAGGGTGGGGGGGAGTCTGTGCAAAATTACCAGGTTTTGTAATGGATTGGATGTTGGGAGTAAGAGAGAATGAAGAATCAAGGAGAACCCACCTGGTTTGTAAATCTGGGTTACTGGGAAGATGGTGGCACTCTTTTATTTTTTGGGTGGGGGTGGGGCAATGAAGGTTAAGTGACTTCCCCAGGGTCACACAGCTAGTGTCAAGTGTCTGAGGTCGAATTTGAACTCAGGTCCTCCTGACTCCAGGGCCGGTGCTTTATCCACTGTGCCACCTAGCTGCCCCTGGTGGTGGCACTCTCAACAGTGATAATGACATTTTTAAAAGGAGAAGATTTGCGCTACAGGAAAAAGGAGAAGATTTTGGGGAGAGAGGGAAAGATGATGAATTGAGTTTTGGACATGTTGTATTTAAGATGTCTATAGGACATCTAGTTCAAGATGTCTGAAAGGTAGTTGGAGACTGGGGGTCAGCAGAGAGGTCAGAAGTATGATATAATATAAACACGCTGATAGTAGAGATTGTGTCACATTTTGCTTTTGCATCACGAATATCTAGCACCATGCCTGGTGCATAGTAGGTGCTTAACAAATGCTTATTGGTTTATTAACGGACCTGAATTCAGAGCACCAAATTCCAAATCCTCCCTCTGCCACTTACTAGGTGACCTTGGGCAAATGACTTGACCTCTCTGAATCAGTTTCCTCATCTGTAAAATGAAGGGATTAGATGAGATAGACCCTGAGTTCGCTTCCAGATCTTTATCAACTTAAGAACCTATGGTCCTTTCAGGACTCTAAGAAGTTGGATCTGCCCCCCTACAACCTCTAAGAGCAGGAAGAGATCATCCAGTGAACCCCCCCACCTCCCTCACTTTACAAAAAAGGAAACTGAGGCTCAAAGTGAAAGTGATTTGCCCAAGGTCAAACAAGGAGTAAACAGAGGTGCTGCGATTCAAACCCAGGTCCTCTCACCAAATCCAGCGCCCTTTCCACCCCACCACACTGTCTTACTCTTCTCCTCTCAGTCTTCGTCGAGAAAATTTGTGTTGACATGGGTTCTTGGAGAGCTCATGCCTCCAGTCCCCCAGAAATTCTAGAAAAATTCCATATGCAAGGGGAATGGGTGTATTATTCACTCTCCTCCTATGACTCACTCTTCTCCCCTGAATGATCTCAGCCTTCCTTCACTGGTATTCAGTTCACCTGACAGGGCGGAGTACTCACTTCCTGATGTTCCCATGGATCCTGTTTCCTGGCTCTCCATTCAGATGACAAAGGCCAGAGAGAACCAGGTCACCAAAGTCACCCAGGATCCCATCTCCTGAGGATAGGAAAGTTTGGCAGGAAGTCTGATCTAAGGTTTCTCCTTCCTATTACACAGATGAGGAAACTGAGACGCCGGGTTGGGAGGGAGGAAAGGACAGGAGGAACTTCACCACAACCACAGGAAAGCCAAGAATGCAGGCTCTTCTAGTCCCCAAACAAGGCAGGGCCACTGATTCAACCACCCCAGCTCCGAGATCTGTCTCCTTCATCATCTCCACACCTGAACCTAGCCAATGGTCCCAGAGCATCCTGGTCCCTGAGTATTGGCATCAAAGCAGCATTAAAAAAAAAATAGGACATGGGATGTTCCGTCTTAGAATCCAGCCTCCCACACCCACTGGATCCTAAATACAGAAACCTTAGTATCCCAGGGACATTCTCCTCCCCATTTTCAGGATTCAGGCTAGTGCTTGTTTCAAATGCTTTCCTGCCTTTCCAATTTGGGGCTGGAATTTCATCTGCCAAGGGCAACCTGATTCAGTAGGAAGAGAGGTAAAGTAACCCCGAAGCTAAGCCCTAAGTGCCCATGACTGTGTCACTTTGGACCTGCCTCAGTTTTCTCAGCTATAAGATGAGGGAATTCCACCCCACCCCCCCTTCCATTTTACAGATAAGATAACTGGCCCTGAGTCACGGGGTTGTAAGTGCCCAAGGGTGGGATTTGAACTGTCTTCAAATCTATTGGATCTTACAAGTGGAATGATCCTCAAATAGAGGCTGGTTGCCACTTGTTGAAAGATTGTTAGGGGTGGGCATCGGAAGAGGTTCTCTGGGAGTCCTCCTGCCCAAAGGGTATTACCCTTTGTTAAGTCTTTGGGGGCTTAACTTCCCACTTAGAGATAAACAACTAGTTTGCTGCAACTGTAGCAGCAATTCTGTGACACTTATTGTCATCTAGAAAAAAAAGAAGACTAGGGAGGGACATGAGAGTCAGGATCCCTCCAGCTATCGGTTTCCCTTACAAAAAGGGGCAGACTCAGGAGTAGTGGGAGTAAGAGTCGGAAGGAAAGAAATAAGATCCAGTGAGAGTAAACAACACATCAGCCTCCTCCTTAACTAAGAACACCCATCCCCTTTTCCCATTCTAAATACTTCTACTTTCCCCAGGTTCCTTTCACTTGCTATGCTGTCTGACTTTTATGTGACAGAAGCTGATTTCTTTACTTCCAGAAGGGAGACACCATCACAAAAGCACAGGCTTTTTAGACAGAGGACCTGGGTTCAAATCCTACATTTACATGGCCTTGAGCAAATCAGGCCACCTCTTTGGGCCTCAATTTCTTCATCTGTAAAACAAGGGAGTTGAACTAAAATAAGGGTTCTTTCTTAAGGTCCATGAATTAAAAAAAATGTTCTGATAACTTATGTTTGAATATTATTTATTTCCTTTGTAATCCCATGTATTTTCCTTTATGCATTTAAAAATATTATTCTGAGAAGGGCTTTACCCCAACTGCCAAAGGGGGTCTGTCCATGATACACACACACACAAAGGTTAAGGATGCCTAAACCAGACAGACTGTGAGGTATCTCCCAGTTCCAGATCCGTGCCTTCCTAACCAAAAAAAAAAAAAAAAGTAATAACCAATTTCTCCCAAATAGGTCAGTGTTGCTGTTACTTTTTTTAGTATGGCAATTTTGCGTAATAAGTTTTAGTGTACATTCACATATTTTCCTATGATCTAATTTTTTTTCTTTCAAAGAGGTTTCATTTTGGGGATATTTCCGTCATTCAGAGGTAGACTATATTTGGCCCAAAACATGACTTATTTTGTAACAAGGTAACTTACAGTAACTCCAATTCTCTTGAGCAGGCTGTTTGGTGCAGCAGGAAGCCAGCTTTGGACTAAGAGGGTCAGGGTTCAAAGCCTGGCTTTGCTCCATGTCACTTGTAAAGGCCTGAACAAGCCACTTCACTCCCTCTAAGCATCAGCTTCTTTATCTTTAAAATGAAAGGGTTCCATTAAATACTTTCTAAGGTCTCTTGCAAGCCCCAAATCCATGGTAGTGAAATAAGGTCCCATAATCAGTATTTTCTGGGGTCCCAATCCCAGTTGGAAGGGGTCCTCCCACAAGTCATTCTGTACTGTTATCTGTCATGGCGAATGTCTAACCAGCCACTCAGTTCTCACAGCTTTCCTAAAGACCAATGTGAGAAGGCTCAACACTGATCTTCCCAGTGGCTCTAGCCAAAAGAGTTAGCAGTTCTAGAACCACAACGCATGCCCAGAGCAAGCAGCACAAGAGGCTTCCTCAGATCAACTTTTTTTTTGGGGGGGGGGGGCGGGGCAATGAGGGTTAAGTGACTTGCCCAGGGTCACACAGCTAGTAAGTGTCAAGTGTCTGAGGTCAGATTTGAACTCAGGTCCTCCTGAACTCAGGGCTTTATCCACTGTGCCACCTAGCTGCCCCTCTCATATCAACTTTTTCATTCAAATTAAGTCAAGCTACTGGAATCTTCAGGAGAGACTAGGAAGTGACCTCAGACTTTGTGGCAAGAAGTCTGTGGAGGGGAAACAAAGATGCCAGTCCTATGAGCAGAGATGAGGCGGCTCCTGGGGAGGTTGGCAGTTGGGAAAGGGAACAGTGTGGGGCAAGGCCAAGAAAGAGCTCTCTTGGTGTATGAACAACTATAGATTGAAGAATGGAAAGGATGCTGCTGACTGATGGCTTCCTGTTAGAACCATCATTCCTATTAACTAGATGCTAAATTCAGTTGTTCCTAAGTGCTGAAAGAGTACGAGGGCTATAAGTGCCCTTTAAAATTTTACCAACCTGTGGGGCAGCTAGGTGGTGCAGTGGATAGAGCACCAGCCCTGGATTCAGGAGGACCTGAGTTCAAATCCGACCTCAGACACTTGACACTTACTAGCTGTGTGACCTTGGGCAAGTCACTTAACCCCAATTGCCTCGCCAAAAAAAAAAATTTCACCATCCTGGAACAATTACCCAGTTCCTGAGTCCTAGTTTCTCCTCCCAACTGAGCATTTTTCCTTAGCTGTCACATTCACAACAATCTTTCTTCAAGTCCTCACCTTCTGCAAGAAGCCTTTCCCAGTCCTCAACCTTAGTACCTTCCCTCAAAGATTAGCTTTCATTTATCCTGCATGTATCTTGTTTCTACATAGTCGTTTGTATGTTGTCTCCCCATTAGACTGTAGCATCCTTGAGAACAGAGATTGTTGTTTGCCTTTCTTTGTATCCCCAGCCCTTAGCACAGAAGGTGCTTAATAAATGCTTGCTGACTTTGCTCCAGTGATACCTCTTTCCTGCAAAGCTCACAGCTCTAGCAAACAGGCTGTGAGGATTTCTCTTTATTGAGGCTTATCGCTATTTTCTGCATCTCTTTGATATCTGTGCATATTTACAGGCGCATGCAAGCAGGCAAACACACACACACACACACACTACAATGTATCTCTACCCTGCTAATGGAAAGAGCTAATATTGGGAGGTGCCCAGTTCAAATCCTGCCTGTTACACTTACTATCTGATTGACCTTAGGTAATCAGATTTCAATTTCCTCATCTATAGAATGAAGAAATCAGCCCAAATGGCTTCTGAAATTCCTTCCAGGTCTAAATTTTTTATAATCCTCTAATCCTTCTCTAGAATTTCTTCTCTCTGGGGCTACTTCCATTTGACTATTGATTTTGGGGGGAGGGGGGAGGGAAAGGAGAGATCGGAGTCATAGATGCTTGTTCTTTTTCTTAGGATAGATTGTGCATTGCTTCAAGCCCATGTGTCCTTCCAAGCCTACCTGGAAATAGTCAAGATGTCCTCCCCCCAAAGACCACCCCCATGTTCTTCAGGGCCTGCCAATCATCCTCAGTTTGTTGTTCTTCATTCCCCATGAGGCAACATGGGAACATAATGAAAACTGAGTACATAGGCAAGGACCAGAGCCCTTGACAAGGGCCAACCGTCATGTAAATCCTTAGCAAAGGCTCTTTGGTGGTGGTGATAAAAGCCATTTCAGCCCTACGGATCCCTCCTGTGCTTATTAGCTCTGTCCAAGCCTGATCCATCTCAGAAAGGGACAGAAGACTACAAACCCTGATAAAGCCCCCAAACCCTACATAACGGGGTGGGTTCCTGGACTCTGACTACCCCTCCCAGATAGATGTCCCACCACCTCCTCATTACTCTTCCCATCATCCCCACTTAATGAAGGCACTCTAAACGGACACAGACCAAACTGCCGATGATCTACTAATCCTGTTTCCATCTGCAGACTCTCTCCACATGCCAAACTACAGCTTCAAGGCACCTTATCCCTCCAGGGATAAGGTGCAGTATGTAGCAGATGACAGTCTCCCAAGTTAGCAGTCTGGGGGGCCGGAACCTGCTCCACGATTTTTGTTCCCATAAAATATTAATTCAAAGGGCTATTTTTAAAAGGGTGAATCATGAGACAGAGAAATAAATATCTCCCAATGATAGAAACGGGGGGGGAATTTGTTTGTTTTTTTTATTTTTATTTTTCCCATAAAAAAGCCTATACATCTGATATAAAACTGAATGGAAATCTCCAATGGATCTGAGCTCTCCCAGTCCACTTAACTCTTTAAAGACTCTGTCTTTATATTAGCAGGATTATCATAATTAAATAGTTGACCTTTATGTAGCATTTCATAGTTCAAAGGGGCTTTGTAGCCATAATTTTGTTTTATGCTCCCAAAAGCCCTGTAGTTACCATCTATCCCATTTCGCAAATGAGGAAACTGAGGATAGGAGAAGAAAGAAAGGAAACAAGCATTTGTTAGGAACCTGATATGTGCCAGGCATGGTGCTAAGTGCTTTACAAATATGATCTCATTTGACCTTCATGACAATGTGGGAAGCAGGTAATATTATTATCCCATTTTATGGTTGAGGAAACTGAGTCAGACATAAATTAAATGACTTCTCAACATAATTATTGTTTACTCATTAGAATTATTATTGTAATTATTTGAAATCAGATTTCAACTTGTCTTCCTGAGTACTCTATCCACTGTTCTACCTGGAAAAAAGTGAGGTGCCCAAGGTCAAATAACTAAGAAATAGGCTGAATAGTCAGGAAATCCTACTGAAGAATCCCAGGATCATAAGTGTACAGCCAGAAAAGACCAGAGGGTTTTACATATTCCAATCTTCTCATTTTACTGAGAGGGAGAATGGTGTAATGGCGAGGAAGCTGGGAGCTCAAATCCTATTTCTGACACATATTATTGGTGTGACCCTGGAACAGTTATCCAGCTTCTTAATGGTATCAAACTCAAACAGAACTGAGGTCTGCCAAACTGTATATAAGGCTCTGTATTGGCTGCATGCTGACAGCCACACATATTTGTCTTTCTTCTTTTATTAATTCATTTATTTTCTTAAATATTTTTTAATCTTATTCAGCCACAGTTGGGAGTGTTATAGGCATTTGACATTTCTGCTCCAGGCCACTCTCTAAGATTTGAAGTTCAATAAAGGCTAGGTGTCAAAGTGGATAAAGCACCGGCCCTGGATTCAGAAGGACCTGAGCTCAAATCCGGCCTCAGACACTTAACAATTACTAGCTGTGTGACCCTGGGCAAGTTACTTAACCCCGATTGCCTCACCAAAAAAAAAAAAAAAAAAAAAAGGGAATTGATAGAGGGAGTTCTTTCTCCTGGAGGATTCCCTTTACCAATGACATTACAGGTTCAGTCCCTAGCCTCTCTTACCCATAAAGAAACTGACACTGATGGAGACACTTACACCCAAAAGTTACAGGGGTGATAAGTAAGAGCAAGAATTTGAACTCACTCTCTAACTCCATTTCCACTGCACCATGCTGTCAAAGATGGGAAGGATGTAGTCAAGAGGATGAAGAGCATTCCAAGTCAGGTAGATAGTAAGGACAAAAGGTGAGAATGGGGAATAAGGATGCTTCTACGGGGAACAGTCAGGAGGCTGAACTAGATACAGAGCAGAGTTAGCACTGAAAAATAGTTAGGGGTAGTTGGGTGTCACAGTGGATAGAGCAGGGGTTGGAGTCCAAAATATATCTTCCTGAATTCAAATCTGACCTCACACACTTACTGGCTGTGTGACCCTGGGCAAGTCACTTAACCCTGTTTGCCTCAGTTTCCTCATCTGTAAAATGAGCTGGAGAAGGAAATCGCAAACCACTCCAGTATCTTTGCCAAGAAAACCCCAAATGGGGAAAAGTCAGACACAGCTGAACAACAACTGAAGGAAAGTAGGAATAGGCTTACCTTTAAGCAGCTCTTCTGTGAGGAGAGGAACAGTTAAGCTTCTAAAAATCAGAAGAGAGACTGATAGGGAAATACGTTTTACATGATTGCACATCTATAACCTATATCAAACCGCTTACCATTTTAGGAAGAGGGGAGAGGAGGGAAGGAAGGAGAAAAATTCGGAACTCAAAATTTTGTAAAAATGAATACTAAATATTGTCCTTACATATAATTGGGAAAATACTATTTAAATAAAAATAAAATAAAAACCAGAACAGAGTTTAAGGTGGAAAAAGGGGAAAGGGGCAAAAAGTGGTATGGTTTTCAAATTGGCCTCCATCCCTCCCTACAGGGGACTGGACTCATCTAGCATCCGTTTTTACATTTTTTATAACATTCTAGTACTTTGCACAGATAAAATTGCCACCCATAATAAGGAAAGTGAAGAGTTGGCCACTGAGGGCTACCGATCTAACCTCCGACCACACCCTTTAAGCCCTGACTATACCTGTACTCAGATCCAGACCACCCTTATCCCTTCGGACACCACTTACCTATACGCCAATTTGCTTTTGGGGGTGATATAGGGGAAGAAAAGGCCTGTATGGTCTAGAGAGCTTAGAAGCCCTTGTTTATCTTCCTGTAGTTAGGATCTAGGGAGATAATGGACGTAAAAAGCCCTTTGAAAAGTATAAAGCACCATAGAAAAGTAAGAAGCTCTTATTATCTGTTAAATGGCTCCCAATTAGAGCCGAAAGAGGGTGTGGCCAGTGGGGCTAGATACCCTGGGGTGTTCTCAGGCTTCAGGGTTTAAGTGATGATCGGCAGGAGCTAAGGCTTGGGAATTCTAGGACGTGCAGTTCTTCCCTAGGCTAGAGAATGCCCAGGCTAAAATGCTTCGCTCCCTGCCTCCCTTTTTGGCTAAGGAATGATCAGATAAATACAATCATTCCTCGGAAAGTGCTCCAGCTTTCCGAAGGTCGGTTTGACAGCTGGGTGGAGGATGCTTTGGAGCGGGGCGGGGGGGGGGGGGGGCGGGGGGCGGGGGGAGACTTGCGGCGGCGGTGTTCAACACACCACAGTGAGCGGCACACAGCTCCGCCCCGGCGTGTGGTTGAACCAGATTAAAATGTAATTAAACTATAACGGAAAGAGTAAAGAAAGCTGGGGCAGAGGTCTGACTAGATTCTAGCTGGGTCAACTTGAGCAAGTCATTTCTGCTCTGTGAACCGTCTCTCCTTTCTCTGTAAAATAAAGGTGATGCTGACAGGTTATATCTCACAGGGCTGTCCTGGAGTAAGTGATCTGTAAATCTTTAAAGGTCTAGGAGAGACAGGGCAGTTTAGTGGAGAGCTACAGTGAGGCAGACCACCGTTCAAGGCCGGCCTCTGACACCTATTGGCTGCATAACCTTGGACAGGTCTATTCAGCTCTGTTACAAAGTAAGTGGTCGAGGAAGTCGTCTTGATCTCCTCCCTCTGCCCCGCCCTCCCATCTCGGTGCTCAGTATCCTACAGACACACACACACACACACACACACACACACACACACGGGGGAGGGGAGGGAGGAAAGCGGAGAGGGGGAGAGGAAGGGAGAGGAAGGGAGAGACAGAGACAGACAGTAACGGAGAGACAGACAGAGACACACACAGAGACACAGATACAGAGAGAGGGGGAGGGAGGGAGGGAGAGACAGAGAGGAGACAGAGATAGAGACAGAGAAGAGGAGAAGCAGACAGACACAAGCAGAGAACTATAACATATGAGCTGCTGTTATTTACCATCATATCGAGTGACTTGTGTGCTTCTGACACCTCTCTACAGTGAAGCAACGTGACATGGTAGATATGGAGCCAGTCAGTTTAGGTCTGACCTCTGACACATACTGGTTGTGTAGCCCGAGGCAGTCACCACCCCTCTCATGATTCTAAGATTGTAGCTTGTCTCTTCTAGAAGTTCCTTGTTGGGTCCAGAACCCATCCATAGGAAATCACTATGCCCAGAGAATTGGGCACAAAAACCCTAGGATACAATCTATCAGTAGAGAAACATTTATTAACAATAGGTAACATTTGTCTAGTACCTATTCTGTGCCAGGCACTGTGCTAAGTGCTTTATTTAATCCTCACAACAACCCTGTGACCAGTTTTCTATTCTTTATGTCATGCAATAGGAATTTAATAAATGCCTGTTGAATTGAACTGAATTTGATCTAAAAAAAAAAGTATTTCAAAAGTATTTCACTATTTCAAGGATCTGTGAGTTCCACAGGGTAGGGAGGTACCCCTGTCACCACTGCAGATTGCAACCTCTCTATACATTAATAACTAGTCTTTGAGAGTGGTTGTGGCCAATAGTTTTTAATCACAATAAAAGCAATCTGTTTATGAGCCTCTCCACATTCAGCTGGGACACAGCTCAAACCATTCATACTTTGTGAAAGGGGATTTTTTTCCTAGGGGCCTGTGACTGTCTGGTCTACTTTCCAAGTTTTTCCTTAAAAAAAAAAACATTTAAACTGATCTGGAGACTTAATTGACCCTTAATTGGTCTTCAGGTGACATCACTGGTTTCATACTGGATGCTTTTCATCCTTGCAAGGGCCTTTCAAAGCTTGGGCACTACTGGCATCACCTCAAAGACACCAGGGTCTGCTTCACACCTTGTTGAGGAACCAGAATAATAATAATGATAACTAGCATTTAATAGCCCTTTAAAACCCACAAAGTACTTTAAATCCTTATTGGAATGCAAGCTTCTTCAGAGTAGAAAGCATTTCATTTTTAAAAAAAACCAAACCATATCCCCAGTACCTAGCCCAGAAACTGGAATGTAGTTGAAACTTAATAAATGCTTCTGGTCGTCTCATTTGAGCCTTGAGCAAACTCGTATGCTATTATAGGTAGTATTATTGGAATTTTATGGATGAGAACACTGAACCTCAGAGAGGTCCAATGTCATATTGTTAACATCAAAGGTAGATTTGGGGGGCAGCTAGGTGGTGAAGTGGATAAAGCACCAGCCCTGGTTCAGGAGGACCTGATTTCAAATCCAGCCTCAGACACTTGACACTTACTAGCTGTGTGACCCTGGCCAAGTCACTTAAACCTCATTGTCCCACAGAAAGAAGAAAGAAAGAAAGAAAGAAAGAAAGAAAGAAAGAAAGAAAGAAAGAAAGAAAGAAAGAAAGAAAGAAAGAAAGAAAGAAAGAAAGAAAGAAAGAAAGGAAGGAAGGAAGGAAGGAAGGAAGGAAGGAAGGAAGGAAGGAAGGAAGGAAGGAAGAAAGAAAGAAAGAAAGAAAGAAAGAAAGAAAGAAAGAAAGAAAGAAAGAAAGAAAGAAAGAAAGAAAGAAAGAAAGAAAGAGGAAGGAAGGAAGGAAGGAAGGAAGGAAGGAAGGAAGGAAGGAAGGAAGGAAGGAAGGAAGGAAGGAAGGAAGGAAGGAAGGAAGGAAGGAAGAAAAGAAAAGAAAAGGGTAGATTTCAAGACAAGGTTTTCCTGTCTCTAAATCCAACACTCCATCCCATAAGCCATGGTTTTGAAGGTGCTCTATCTATCCTAAATTATGTTAAATGAGCTGTGTTGTAATGGAATTGCTTCTATCATTAAGGCTACTTCTCCTAGAGGATAAGCCCATGAGGCCTGAGGCCATGTCTCCTCTCATCTTTTCATTTCTCTGGATGCCTAGGCTGGTGATTGGTTTGTAACAGGAGCTTGATAAATATTTGTGAAATGAATGAACATATACTTCATGAATGAAATAACATCCTCTATGATTGGCCTGTATAAAGCCTTCTTAATGGATTATCACCAGGAAATGATTACTCCCAAGATAATTTCTGCCCATTGCCCTGCATCCTTTTAGACAAATTCTTTCAATTGGTCTATGATACCCATGATGTGAAAACTGATTTTAGTATTGGTCTGAGTAAACATAATTATAAGGTGGTCTATTGCTACCAAAACAATCATGTGGTATATTTTAAAGCCTAAGGGGAAATCATTTTTGGCTGGTCCATTAGCGTGGATTACCTATGCTGTTTGGCCCCCTCCATCAAACATGGATGACAGAGAGCAGGCTCTGTTCTTCAGAGCCCTGGAATAACATATCTCTCTCTCCTTAGGTTGTCAGGAGGCAAGACAAGCTGAGGTGCCCCATGCTTCTCCCGTGACTCTCATAGAATGGATGTGTCTGGTTGGAAGGAGATGGAAGTGGCTTTAGTGAATTTTGATAATTCTGATGAAGTCCTAGAAGAACCTGGGTATCCCACTGACTTTGACCTTGCCAGCTTAAAGGGTCGACCCAGTTGCAGCAGCAGCCTCCTCTCTAACTGGAGGGTCCTTATCAATGATGGCACCAACCATGAAACGGTCTTCTCCAAGCTCCCAGGAGACTACAGTGATCCACAGGGGCCTGAACCAGTGACCATGAATGAGGGCAACCAGCGAGTCATCATCAACATTGCTGGCCTGAGATTTGAAACACAACTCAAGACCCTCGACCAATTCCCCGACACCCTCTTGGGTGACCGGGAGAAAAGGATGCAGTTTTTCGATTCCATGAGGAATGAGTATTTTTTTGACCGGAACCGGCCCAGCTTTGATGGGATCCTTTATTATTACCAGTCAGGTGGGAAAATCCGGCGCCCAGCCAATGTCCCCATTGATATCTTTGCTGATGAAATCTCCTTCTATGAACTGGGTGTGGAAGCTATGGACCAGTTTCGAGAGGATGAAGGTTTCATCAAAGACCCTGAGACACAGCTCCCCAAGAATGATTTCCACAGGCAGTTCTGGCTGCTCTTTGAGTATCCTGAGAGTTCAAGTGCTGCCCGGGGTGTGGCCGTGGTCTCAGTTCTGGTGGTGGTCATCTCCATCACCATCTTCTGCCTGGAGACATTGCCTGAGTTCAGGGAAGAAAGGGAGCTAAAGGTGGTCAGGGACCCCAGCCTCAACCTGAGCAAGACGGTCCTTTCCCATACCATGTTCACTGACCCCTTCTTCATGGTGGAGTCGACCTGTATCGTATGGTTTACCTTCGAGTTGGTACTCCGGTTTGTGGTCTGCCCCAGTAAAACAGACTTCTTCAGAAATATCATGAATATCATTGACATCATCTCCATCATCCCCTACTTTGTGACCCTCATCACAGAGCTGGTACAGGAGACCGAGCCCACTGCCCAACAGAATATGTCCCTGGCCATCCTAAGAATCATCCGGCTCGTACGGGTCTTCCGCATCTTCAAACTCTCCCGCCACTCCAAAGGGCTCCAGATCTTGGGGCAGACCTTGAAGGCTTCCATGAGGGAGCTGGGGCTACTCATCTTTTTCCTCTTCATTGGGGTCATCCTCTTCTCCAGCGCCGTCTACTTTGCTGAGGTAGACGAGCCAGAATCCCACTTTTCCAGCATCCCTGATGGATTCTGGTGGGCAGTGGTCACTATGACCACAGTGGGCTATGGGGACATGTGTCCAACCACACCAGGAGGGAAGATTGTAGGTACCCTCTGTGCCATTGCTGGAGTCCTCACCATTGCCCTTCCTGTGCCTGTCATTGTCTCCAATTTCAACTACTTCTACCACCGAGAGACAGAGAATGAAGAGAAACAGAATATTCCAGGGGAACCAGACAAACTTCTTGCTAGTGTGGTCTCGGGAATGGGCAGCAAGGATTCTCTGAGTAAAACAAATGGTGGTTGTTCTGGGGAAAAATCCAGGAAATGACCTGAGTCTGTTTAAGGGATCCCATTCCCACTTCCTCTCCAAGGACTACTTATTTCCTGTAACCATATGTCCAACTCTGACTCTCCGGGGCTATTTCAATAAAACCACCAATTTTTTTTTCTGATCTTATTTTCAATCATTCTTTTTTCTCAACCCAGTATTGGAGCATTTATCCTCCTTTCTTGGAGACATAATGATTTGGGTCATTCTCTGGAAGAAAACATTTAATATTTCCGGTGGTTAGGGCTCTTTGACAATTGAATTATCACTGTTACTATCATTAATAGCTAGCATTTATAAGGCACCTACTATGTGCCAGGCACTAGGCTAAGCACTTTGTAAATATTATCTCATTTGATCCTCACAGCAACTTGAGAAGGTAGTTGCTATTATTATTCTCATTTCACAGTTGAAGAAACTGAGGCAGGTGAAGGTTAAATGACTTGCCATGGATCATACAACTAGTAAGTGATTGAGGCTCGATCTGAACTCTGTTCTTCCTGACTCCAGTCTGAAAGCTCTATCCACCTAGTTACTTGCAATGTGCACAGGAGAAGGGTCTCTCCATAATGGTGAGTTATTGGTTTAAGCCAACAAAGTACTGAAGTAGAATGACATGCCTCTTTTTACCTTTCACAGCCCATCAACTCCCTCTAAATGCAGGTGAGACAGCTATCATTAACCTCACTGTGCAGATGGGGAAACTGAGAAATCAAAAGCTTTCTAGACTTACCAATTCAATTTAGTCCCATGTAGTTCAATTCAATTCTCCCTGACAGGAGAGAGAAAGACACCCTTC
Source organism: Dromiciops gliroides (assembly GCF_019393635.1). NCBI lineage: Eukaryota > Metazoa > Chordata > Mammalia > Microbiotheria > Microbiotheriidae > Dromiciops > Dromiciops gliroides. Next base: position 437,796,511 of record NC_057864.1, on the reverse strand, counting down.
TATGAGAGGCATTAAAGGTTGTAAACACCTTGAATTAAAAAGACTGTTTTGGCAACCATTTGAAGGATGGATTAAGAGGGACCTTTGAGATCATTTAGCCTTTTTAGTGTCAAGTCCCCCTTTGGGCAGTCAATCTGGTGAAGCCTATCAACCCCTTCTCAAAATTGTTGTTGTTTTGTGGGGCAATGAGGGTTAAGTGACTTGCCATGGGTCACACAGCTAGTGTCAAGTGTCAGGCCAGATTTGAACTCAGGTCCTCCTGACTCCACTGTGCCACCTAGCTGCCCCAGAATTGTGTTTTTAAATGCATAAAGTAAAATGCAGAGGATTACAAAGGGAACCAATATATTAAAAGAGTTATTAATTTTTTTAAGTTCACAGACCTCCCCCAGGTTAAGAACTCTTGATCAGAGGTTAGTGAAAATAGATATTGTGATTTTTTTTACCATCCAAGTTCACAGACCTCTTGAAATAAATACTGTGCTTGGACCCCAAATTAAGAACTCCTAACCTAAGCCAACGTCTTCGATTTACTGATGAGAAAAATGGAAGTCCAGGGAGAAAAGGGATTTTTATAAAGTCACACAAATGACACAGCTGAGTATTCCTATTTCCAACCCAGAGCTCTTTCTACTTACTACATTACACCTCCCTCTTTGACTAACATGGAGTCCTCTAATACTGTAGAGAGAACCTTCAGGACCTGGCAATGGGAGCTAGCCAACAAGCATAGGGAAGAGCACTGTGTCTCTGGCCCCCTCCCACAGTCACATGCTCGGGGATATTGACTGTAGCTTGTTCCTGGAAGACACCCAACATACCATAAATGCCTCGTTGTGCAGGCAGGCAGGCAGCCTTGGCAGCAGTGATAACAAGTCACATGTCTCATCCACTTTAAGGATGACGAAGCACTCTCCTCACAACAGCCCTCTGAGGCAGACAGGGAAGAATCATTATCTTTATTCTACAAATGAGGAGACTGAGCCTCCAAAAAATGAAGCCCACTTGCTTGTGATCATACAGCTGGGGAGTATTCTGAAGCACAGAGCTCTGACCCAACTTCTGTCTATTACACTCCTTACTTCTCACCTCACAACCCAAGAAATGAGACAACCTGCCTCCTTGCTGAAATTTCCTGGAAGGCCAAGAACTGATGTCAATTAATAAATTAATCAACAAGCATTCAGCAAGTGCTTATTATGTGTGAGACACCATGCTAAGTGCTCAGGATACAAAAAAATGGTTAAAATAAAGTTCCTGGGCAGCTAGGTGGCACAGTAGATAAAGCACCAGCCCTGGATTCAGGAGAACCTGAGTTCAAATCTGGCCTCAGAAACTTGACACTTACTAGCCGTGTGACCTTGGGCAAGTCATTTAACCCTCATTGCCCTGCCCCCCCCAAAAAAGTTCCTGACCTCATGCAAGCGTACATTCTGATAATGCAAAACAATATGATTTTTCTTCTTCATTGTCATTGTAAGGCCTTGCTTAAGCACTGAATTCCTCTGTACCCCTATGCCAGACCTGTTCTAATTTTTCAGTCTTACAAATACACAGTTCCTGCCCTCTGGGAGCATGAGTCTCACAGATGCAATCACACCAGCGACAGTCGATCAGTCGATAAACATTTATTAAGCACCTACTATATGCCAAGCACAGTTCTAGGTACTGGGGGTACAAAGACAAAAAGAAAGCAGGTCCTGCCATCAGAAAGCTTACACTTTGGGGGGGGGCAGGGAACGACCCTTATATAGACAATAAAATGTAAACTCTGGAGTGCTCCGCGCCATTTAATGTATCATCTTTTGAACACCCTGTATATAATAAATAATTTTGAGGGGAGAACACAGGAATGACTATTCCAGAAGAAACAAGATAAGGAAAGGATGGCTTGAGGGACAAAGGACAAGGTGGAGAGGTCTGGGAGGCAGGCAGAGACAGAAGGTATGAAGCAGCACAGAAGGATGATTCTCAGACTAGACCACCAGCTCTGAGGGGAGCTGAAGGACATCAGATTGCCCTGCCCTTCCTGGCAGCAACAATGATGCTGGTTCGATGATCAGTCCTGAGCAAAAGGTGGCAGGTTGGGAAGAGGCTCCCCAAAAAGCAAGTGCCACCCCTTTAATGTTTCACGCATTACGGACATGTTATCCATCAGTTTAGACAATCACCAAAGCCACAAATTGATCCTGGATTTGTAGTGTTTGACAGTTTCCAAGGTGTGAATGTTCAGACTGGAAAATTTAATAATCGGCTCTCTTCAGCTTTAAGAGATATACTCATAGCAGCAGAGAAAGTGATGAGCACCTGGTGAAAGTAACTATGCCAAGAAACCACAGTCATCATAACCCAGGGCAATGTAGGGCTGGACCAGGGACCCCAGGGAAGAGTAGCCAAAGTAACTCGATGTCCAGGCAGGGCAGGGCAGGAAGGGCTGAGAGAAGTCGTCTATAGCTCTCTGATTAACCCTCTAACCATTCCTGAAGCTCTCCAGACAAACAGCCTTACACTTCAGTCCCCAATACCAGATGAGCAGGGGTTCTGGGAACAGATCGTCAGCAGTTATTTGACACCCCACCCCCACCTCCAGGTCAACCCTATCATGATGTTGTTGGCACCAACAACCTCCATTAAACTGTGCTGAGCCTTCTATTTCTGGCTGGGTCACACACACACTCCCACCCTCCAAGACAGTCAAGGTGGGGATGCTGGGGTAGAGGGCAGGGGCAGCGGTTTACAAGCTCCTTTTCCTCCTGCTCAGCTTTCCTCTTCTGTGGATATTTCCAAAGGATATCCTAGGGGTAATTCAGGGAGAGAGGGAAGTCAGAGTTAAGGAGGCAAAGAGTAAGGCCAGAGGAGAAAGTCAAGGTCGGAAGTGATGAGATACAGGCAGGCCTCCTGTTTTTCAGGGAGGATTAACACCACAGAAGTTGGCAGGCTTGCCAAGGTGAAGAGAGGCCCAAAGAGGATTTCTGGGCAGTTTGGCATTTGTAAGGCCCCTCTCTAGGATCATTCCTGCCTCTCTTATGTATGTGAATGTTGACCTCAAAGCCATGCCTGATACAAGTATATAGTAATTTATGGTTTATTTGTATTCTTTTTAGTCTCTTAAGGCTGTTGTCAGAGATGTTTAGAACAAGAAGGACCCAAGCATACTTTATTCTTTTCTCACCCCTTTCACTTGTCTCCTCTCTCCCCACCTTAGGAAACCCAGAGATATGCGCCTCCACTCACAAGCATGCATTTTATAATATTCCAGGTAAGCTTTATTTTTAAAAATTTAATATTTTATGTCCCCCAATTACACATAAAAATGATTTTAACATTATTTTTTTCAAATTTTGAGTTCCAAATTCTCTTCCTCCCTGCCCTCCTCCCCTTAGTTGAGAAGACAAGCAATTTGACATAGGTTATTTATGTCAGGTGTAAGCTTTACAACAGATTGAGGAAGGCATGGATCCAAATTCTTAGAATGACAATTGCTTACCCTATGTCCCTTGGAAAGTCACTTAACCCTTTCAGGTAACTCTCTAAGATTATAGGTTGCAGAGCTGATACCCATCTGCTTGGGTAGAGGAGATTTTCTCACTGGGAATTCCCTGTGTGATGAAATAATGAGATTTAGCAGATACTCAAAGACCCACCTGGAGATTAATCTAGACTGATTGAATCAAGTGAGAGTGATTAACTGCTGATTAGCCTACTTCAAGTTAACTGGATTGTAATCACACCTTCAGAACACCTTCAGAACCAATGGATTTGGATGATGCCAACCAATCAGCTTGAAGCAGTGTGTAAGGACCGCCTCTGTTCCAGACCTATAAAAAGCTTCCACAATCAGTTTGCTGGAGAGAGTTCCTGATTAAAGCAGGCTTGTGGAGGAGGACTTGAGGAAGAACCCAACCAGGCTGGGACTCTATGCTAGATAGGCCTTTTCTTAACTTTCTGAACTTCTTGTGAACACCTGTATGCTTTAATAAATGTTTAATGCCCAAAGACTGGTGCTGAAGCTTCTAATTTAAGGCCACCACAATTTAGATTTTAAACATCACACCTGTACTAATGAAATGGGGGGAGGGGGTGTGGGGGGGGAGAGGGGCAAGTGTTATAAAAATGAGGAAGGCAAAAACAGAGATTCCTGAATGTGGAATCATTCATCCCAAAGAAGGATGGGGAATCAGCCAGTGAGGTCAGTGTCCTGAAAATGTGAACAAATTTGGTGGTTTAAGGAACCTACTCCCAGAAGGATGCGATGATGTGGAAAGGAGCAGCCTGTCCATTCACTGAGTGATGACAAAAAGGACTCTTGGTCGGCTGTTTTTTTCTTAACTTTCTGCCTTCAGACTTCTAGTCTCATCATTCAACTGAAACTACTCTTGCTTTTTCTTTTTTTTTTCTCCCATTAAGTTTTATTTTCCCAAATTACATGTAAATACAAATTTTGACATCAATTTTAAAAAAACCTTGTGTTCCAAATTCAAAACTACTCTTTCTAAAGTCACTAATGATCTCTTACTTGTCAAACCTAAAGACCTATTCTCAATCTTCAACCTTCTTGACCTCTCTGTAGCCTTTGACATTGTTGATTACCTTCTTCCCCTTGATGATATCTTCTCTCTAGTTTTTTTTTTTTGTTGTTGTTGTTTTTTGTGTTGTGGGGGAGCAATGAGGGTTAAGTGACTTGCCCAGGGTCACACAGCTAGTAAGTGTCAAGTGTCTGAGGTCGGATTTGAACTCAGGTCCTCCTGAATCCAGGGCTGATGCTTTATCTACTGCACCACCTAGCTGCCCCTCTCTAGTTTTTAATGACACTGATCTCTCCTGCTTCTCTTTCTATTCTTCCTTCACCTCCTTTGCTAGATCTCCATCCAGGTTATGCCTTCTATCCATGGGTGTACCCCAAGAGCTGTCCTGAGTTTTCTTATCTTCTCCCTCTATACTATTTTGTTTCATGATCTCCTAATTTATCATCTCTATGCTAATGATTTAGCTTTAATTCAGATTTTTAAATTTTTCAGTTCCTAAATCTCTCTCTCTCTACCCATTCAGAAGACAAGAAAAATAAAAACCATTACAGATGTATTTAGAGGTGTGAAACAAATTTCCAAAATTTTGATCTACTTATCCAATCCTACCCCCTCTCCTGACCCCCAGCTTCAAGTCTCCAACTGCCTCTTGGACATCTCAAACTGGATGTTTCAGAGACATCTTATATTCAACATGTCCAAAGCTGACCTGATCTTCCCCTCTTTCTAATTTTCCTTTTGCTGTTGAGGGCACTACCATCTTCCCAGTCACCCAGGCTCACAATGTAGCTGTTATCATCAACTTACCTTTCCTATCCAATCAGTTGTCAACTTCTATTGGTTCTCCACCCTTGTAACATCTCTCATATATTATCCTTTCTATCCTCTGATGTGGCTACCACTCTAGGGAAGACCTCATTTCCATTGCCTGGATGTTTGCAGTATTTTCTGGCTGGTTTCTCTGTCTCAAGTATTTCCTCATTCCAATTCATCTTCCACTAAGCTGACTAAATGATATTTCTAGAGCTGAGCAACCTATTGGAACAAGTAAATGACTTGTCCATTGGCTATGGAGAATTCAGAAGTGAACCTAGTAGGGTGGATGCTTTGTAGCAGCCACATTCAGTTTGAACCCATACTCCCCAAGGCCTGAGGAGGAGATTATGGAGAGAGCCTGGCCCAAAGCTGGGGGCACAGTTTTCACTTTGGACCTTGCTGTATCATTTTAGTAAGTATCCTTTGTAAAAGCTAATTGATGTAGGGGCAGCTAGGTGGCGTAGTGGATAAAGCACCAGCTCTGGAGTCAGGAGTACCTGAGTTCAAATCCGGCCTCAGACACTTGACATTTACTAGCTGTGTGACCCTGGGCAAGTCACTTAACCCCAATTGCCTCAGCAAAAACAAAAAACAAAACAAAAGCACTGGCCCTGGATTTAGGAGGACCTGAATTCAAATTCAACCTCAGACATTTGACACTTACTAGCTGTGTGACCCTGGGCAATTCACTTAACCCTCATTGCCCTGCAAAAAAACAAAAACAAAAACAAAAACAAACCCAAACACTAAACAAACAAAAAAGCTAATTGATATTAATTAGTTAAATGATACTGGGATGCTAATTGTTGGGTCAATCAATGATATATGGGAAATATTAACTGTAACTGGTGATTGCTATTATTAAGACTCAGGCTTACGGCATTAAAATATACCCCCAACCTCTCCAGTGGACCCTTAGAGCCCCAAGGGAGAGATATAGCTAGCCAGTCCTCTAGAGTAGGGTTTCTTATTTTTATTTATTTATTTGTTTGTTTGTTTGTTTATTTTGGGTGAGGCAACTGGGGTTAAGTGACTTGCCCAGGGTCATACAGCTACAAAGTGTCAAGTGTCTGAGGCTGGATTTGAACTCAGGTCCTCCTGAATCCAGGGCCAGTGCTCTATCCACTGCGCCACCTAGCTGCCCTTAGAGTAGGGCTTCTTAAACTTTTTCCACTGGCAACCCCTTTTTGCCTGAGAAAATTTTATGCAACCCCAGGTATCTAGGTATATAAAACAGGCATACATAACCTTTGACTATGGCCAAATTCTTCACGACCCCCACATTCAATTGCATGACCCCATATTGGGTCACAACTCACAGTTTAAGATGCTTTGCTTTAGAGAATTGACTTGTCAGTTCTAATGGGAGACAGGACCCTCAGAATTTATAAAACATAAATCCCCTTCTTCAACCCTCTGCCCAAAGAAACCTAAACATGAAGGTTTCCCTGGTAGAACAGGTCCCACCTCACCAAATCCTTTCTTGGTTCACTGCTCCCTGCCCACAGAAAAGGGAATAACATTATGATAGGGACTGGGGATGGAAATACAAACATGAAATATTCTGTCTTTAAGGAGTTTAAATTTCATTTAAAGCATCCAAAATATTTTACCAAAGTGCAAAAGAATATGGGAGAGGGGGAGGTGTTGATTGTTCCTGCTGTTGTTATTGTTGTTATTATTGTTGGGTTGTTATATTGGAAGAAACCTTGTGGCATAGTAGATAATGAGCCAGTCTCTGAGACAAAAAGACATGGGCTCCACTCCTACCTCGGATACATGTTAGTTGTGTTAGCCTGGGCAAGTCACTCATCCTTTCAGGGTTGCATACACATTCTTTGTGTGTGTGTGTGTGTGTGTGTGTGTGTGTGTGTGTGTGTGTGTGTGTGTGTGTGTGTGAGGCAATTGGGGTTAAGTGACTTGTCCAGGGTCACACAGCTAGTAAGTGGCTGAGGCTGGATTTGAACTCAGGTCCTCCTGAATCCAGGGCCGGCACTTTATCCACTGCACCACCTAGCTGCCCCCTGAATACACATTCTTGAGATTAAATTGGAGAGAAGGTTCCTCTACTAATGAAATCAGAGGACAAGTATCTATGTCTATTATTATTGTTATTGTTATTAATCTTCTATTTAATGGAGCTCAGATGAAAAGGCTCTGACACAAATCACTAGGCTAGTATTATTCTTTTGTGTTAATATTTGGTGAATGAATGAGTGAATAAATGAATGAATGAATGAACGAACAAAGCATTTATTAAGTGCTTTCTTTGTGCAAAGCGCTGCCCTAAGTTGCAAGATACCAATAGAAAAGTATGGTACCCTCTTGCTTTCAAGGTGGATAAAATGATTGTCTTTTTAAAACTGATTGAATTAAAGGGTTATTCAGATATGAGCTTATCTGATGTAGACTCATTGAAAGCATCCCCAATTTCTGGACCATTCCCAAGCCCTATAACAGCAGCATCCAAGGGCTTCTAGCTCTTCATCCTGGATCTCCCAGGTTCTTTCAGAGGCATCATATCCATATCAGTGAAATAAACAAGTCTAGTGGTTCTAATAGGATCACAACCATTAGCATCTCTACAGCTTAATTACATTTCCATTATGCTGTCCCTAGCCAGACTGGGATCATAGTAATACCTCTTTTAACCTGAGACAATGAAATACAATGGCATAGCTCTTTGTTCAACAATTTATAACCAGATGTAAAAATAATATAGGAGGCATGGAGACGCCTGGAGGCCTGAGACATCAGATGAGAGGGAGGAAGAGGGGAGACTATTGTAGGAAAAATCATTAAATTCAAGCTAAAATAACATCAAATGGGTCAGAAAACATAAAATATGTATTTGGGTGTCTTGGGGCAGAAAGAGGAGAGAACAAGGTGTGGATTAAGGTTGGAAAGATGGAAGAGGGGGAAGGTCTGGGTTCCATCACTGAAATAGGAGTGGGAGAGGTGCCCTGAAGGGAGTGAGACTACAGGTAGGTCAATGTAAGATAGTTAATGTAAGGTTTCATTTCTGGGGAGAAGTGGGAAACAAAAGATAAACATTACTTTTCCCCCAGCATATTTATAGTCTAATTCAGCTGTTCTCAAAGGTATGGCCTGGGGACCCCTAAGACACTTTCAAAAAGTCCGTGGAATCAAAACTTTTCTCATAATAATACAAAAGTGTTTCAGTTTCTGAGATAGTAAATATAGATAGATAAACAAAAAATAAACATAAACAAAATCTTTTTGGAAAGGGGATCTTCAATAATTTTTAAGAATGTAAGGGGGTGGGGCAGCTAGGTGGCACAGTGGATAAAGCACCAGCCCTGGATTCAGGAGGACTTGAGTTCAAATCCAGTCTCAGACACTTGACACTTACTAGCTGTGTGACCCAGGGCAAGTCACTTAACCCTCATTGTTCTGCAAAAAGAAAGAAAGAGAGACAGAGACAGAGAGACAGACAGAGAGACAGAGAAGAATGTGAGGGGGTCCTAAGACCAAAATGTTTAAGAAGTACTTGTCTAGGTCTCTTAAGAGACTGGACCAACTATTCCAGTGATGCTTGAGTCAGTCTAGGAGGAAGAGGGTCTGGAGAAGGTTGGACCTTACCCCTCTCACCTCCCCCCTAATTCCAGCCCTTCCAACTTGAAATCAGGAGCTTGTGGGGACTCTTCATGTCCCTGAGCCTTAGTTTCCCTGACTGTAAAACCAGGGTGATAATACTTATACTTACTGGATTGATATGACAAAAGCCACTTTATAAATCTTATAGATGAGGGGGCATCATGGCACAGTGGGCTACTTCCTCCATAGGACTTTCTTCTTATTGCTGAGCAAAAATCACTTCTCTCCTCCCTTCCCCCACCCTTCCACCTTTCTTTATCCCTCTCCCTGTTCTCTCCTTTCCTCTGGCCTGAGACACCTAGATATACACTTTATGTTTTCTGGTAGATTTGATGTTATTGTGGTTGGAATTGAATGATTTTTTCCCCTCTACAATAAATAGACCTAGAAAAAAGGGGTCATAGAACAAAGCTTTTTTTTCCTCTTCTCCCAGCAGACTCCAGCAGTCAGCCACCAATTATAATGGATTTAGATGCAGTGGACCTGGGTTCAAATCCCACATATGTCACTTCTTAACTCTGTGACATGTCACCTCTCTAGGATTCATTGTCCCCACCAGTAAAAATGAATGGGTTGGACTCAGTGACTTCCAAAGCCCAGAGCCTTATCTATGGTCCTATAAATGAAAGTCTATATTGTTTATTAACCTTTGTGCTAAGGGCATCTTTAAGTTTCAAGCACATTGGTGGCCTTCTGTGACTTATTATCCTGCTTTTCTTGACTGACTCCCCCTCCCATAAAGCTAGGAAATCTCCTTCATCCAACCCAATTCAATTGAACACATATTTATAAAGTATCTATTTTTTTCCAAGGCACTGTGCTAAAAATGTAAGTTACAAAGACAAAAATAGGGGGCAGCGAGGTAGCGCAGTGGATAAAGCACTGGCCCTGGATTCAGGAGGACCTGAGTTCAAATCCAGCCTCAGACACATTACACTTGGTAGCTGTGTGACCCTGGGCAAGTCACTTATCCCTCACTGCACCACAAAAAACAAACAAAACAAGAATATAGCTATCAAAATTGGTTAAGAACCCTATAACACAAAGACAAAAATAAAACATTCCATGCCCTCAAAAAGCTTACGTTCTACTGGGGAGAGAGAAGGGATACACAGGTACAAGAAGTGATAGGGGAAAAGGAGAGATCCAGATGGGGTGATCTTGGGATACTTGAAGAAGGGGACACTTTCAGCTTAGCAAGGATTCCTGTCCTGCCTGTTGTCCAGTTGTGACAGGGCACTTGGCTGCCACGTTTATCGTGTGGACCCTTTCCCCCAACTTTGCGAACTCCTTCCCAGATTTTTAAACTAACTTTTCAAAGCTGTACCCCCCTGCCCAGTGACATTTGGGAAGGAAGGCCATGTAATGCACTCTAGGTGGAGCCTTAACTTCCTTCCTTCCAATAAGTTTCTCATTTCAGTGATCCCATGATCTCAAACAACAGATCTCTAAGAGATAAATTCTTTGGCTCTGGCAACCCATAAAACCACCAAGATGAGAGGCTGAAAATTCAAACCAGGTGGAAGTATACACTTTATTGGAGATACATTTCAGTCCACAAGTGTTACTAGCTAACATTAGATTTTCCCCCTCCCCCTCTTTTCTTTGAGGTTAAGGAGGAAAGGGGCACCAAAAGCCAGGAAAGCATAAAGAAAGAAATGAAGCAGAGGAGGAAGCCAAACTTCAGAGATTTCCCAAGGTTCTCTGGGGGTAGTCTCCCTTTACCTTCAGCTAGATCGGGAAAAAGAGCAAGATATTTGTAAACTTCTGCAAGAGAGGGATTGGGTTTTATGCATCTTTACACCTCTCTGAGTGTAACCTTTATATCCCAAACTCTCACAAAACACAGGGGGCTCAGGGGCTCGGGGGCTCTTAGTGGTGTTTCTCACTTCTCGGGCTCATTGCTCTCACCCAGAAAAATCCAGAAATTTTTCTAGATGACACCACTCAGTGGGTTATCATAAGCTCCCCTTGCACAGCACACAGTTCAAGAGACCTAAAGAAGGAACATTTTATTTACAAGTTGAAGAAAACATATTTAACTCCCAATGAAGCAAAAGGAAAATAGTGACGCGTGCCAATGAACAACTGTTCTTCAGAGATCTGCACAGTCTTGAATATTTCCAGTCATGTACTAGGTATAGCTCCCAGAAAGCTTTGCTTCTCATATTTCCACATTACGTTCCTCCTGTAGTTGTCCGCAGGTCCTGACAAGTGGTACAATTACCACTCTGTCATCACAATCTCAATTCTTCAGGAAGAAATTTTCCAGAGTCTGTCTTGGCAAGAGACAGAGTTTTCCCTTCTTCACAGCTCAAGCATAGCACCGTACTAGAGGGACTCCAATTTGGAATCTCTCTCCTCAGCCCAGTGCTTGGCACATAGTAAATGCTTAATAAATACCTGCTGATTGATTCATGATTATAGACCACTAGATGGCACAGTGTATGGAATACTGAACCTGGAATCAAGAAGACCTGAGTTCAAATTTCACCTCAGACACTTACTAGCTGTGTGAGCCCTAGACGAGTCTGTTTCCTTTAGTATACTCATCTGTAAAATGGGGATGATATGATTGTACAGGTATAATGTATATCAGATTGCTTGCTGTCTTGGGGAGGGGGTTGGGAAGGGAGGAAAGGAGGGAGGGAGAAAAATTTGGAACAAAAAAAAACTTACAAAAATGAATGTTGAAAACTATCTTTGCATGTAATTAGGAAAAAATAAAGTACTATTAAGAGAAAAAATAAAGAAAAATAATAATCCTTACTAGCTGTGTGACCCTAGGCAAGTTACTTAACCCCAATTGCCTCACCAAAAAAAAAATATCATATTCTCCAGTCCAAAAAAAATGGGTGTGATAATTCCTACCTCATAGAGTTGATGTGAAGATAAGATTAAGCTCTTTGTAAACTTAGTTCCATGATTGCTATTCATTATGCTAAATATTATTATGCGATTCCTGTCAACCTCTAGTCTCACAGAATTCAATCAAGAGTCAAGAAAGGAACACAAATCCTTTTTTTTCTCTAGAAAGATCAAGAGGGAGAGTGAAGTGCAGACTCTTCGGGTCCTGTTGCCACCTCCGCCACACCCACAGCTGTCCACTTCTCCTGCTCCAGCCTAAGCTTCCCTGGACCATGGCCAACACCGAGCGCACCTTCATTGCCATCAAACCCGACGGCGTCCAGCGGGGCCTGGTCGGGAATATCATCAAACATTTTGAGCAGAAGGGATTCCGCCTTGTGGGCATGAAGTTCCTTAGGGCCTCAGAGGAACATCTGAAACAGCATTATGTTGACCTCAAGTACAGGCCATTTTTCCCTGGGCTTGTGAAATACATGAACTCAGGACCTGTTGTAGCCATAGTCTGGGAGGGCTTGAATGTGATGAAGACAGAGTGATGCTGTGGGAGACTGACCCAGCTGATTCTAACCCACGAACCACTCGTGGGGACTTCTGCATTCAAGTCAGCAGGAACATCATTCATGGCAGTGATTCTGTAAAAAGTGCTGAGAAGGAGATCAGCCTGTGGTTTAAACCTGAAGAGCTGGTTGACTATAAGTCTTGTGCCCATGACTGGGTCTATGAATAAGATTAATGGATATAGACTGGACCCACCACTTTTAGTAGCTGTGGTATGCATGTGTGTGTGTGTGTGTGTGTGTGTGTGTATGTGTTTGTGTGTGTCTGTGTGTGTGTCTGTGTATGTGTATGTATCTATCCCTGAATACATCTCATGCCAGGGGATTGAAAGGAATTGGAAACAGCATTTTCTAAAAGTCTTGTAACCCTGTTCAATAAAGCCTTGGAAATAAGGGAAAAAAGAAAGAAAGAAAGAAAGAAAGAAAGAAAGAAAGAAAGAAAGAAAGAAAGAAAGAAAGAAAGAAAGAAAGAAAGAAAGAAAGAAAGAAAGAAAGAAAGAAAGAAAGAAAGAAAGAAAGGAAGGAAGGAAGGAAGGAAGGAAGGAAGGAAGGAAAGAAGGAAGGAAGGAAGGAAGGAAGGAAGGAAGGAAGGAAGGAAGGAAGGAAGGAAGGAAGGAAGGAAGGAAGGAAGGAAGAAAGATCAAGAAGACTTACTATGTGCTGGCCATTACTGGACTCTATCACTGACTATATTGAAGCAAAGTAACTCCCAAACTTTAATCTCCTCCTACTACTCCCTCTCCACCCAGGGCAAACTGGTGGTGTGTAAATCAGCTGACTAAGCATGGTGGGGAGTCGGGGTGGAGAGACGGGGTCTAGTTTAGAAGCTTGACAAAGCTAAGTTGTCTCTAATCCTCAAAAGTGTCTAGGGGGCAAGTAGATGGGATTATTCACATTAGCTAAAACTGCTTCTCATCTTCGGGAGGATGAGCAAGGAAGGATATACGCTGCTCTGGCCCTTATGCTCCAGGGTGGAGGAGGGAAGACCCCCCCCTCCCTAAAAAAAAAAAATCCCTCTACAACATCAGCCCTGAATAATGTTTGTGTAGTTGAGTTCAGGCAGGACCTTATGTTCTTGAGCCTGCAGTTGGGTCTGATTCCTTTGGTTTAGTTTATGAGCAGCATTCATGGAAAATACATCAGGTTTGGAATCAGAAAAGTGGGTTTAGATCCTGACTCTGCTGCTTGTTTCTGTGTAAATCTTGAACATGGTAGTTCAACCCTCTGGGCCTCAGTTTTCTTTTATGTAAAATGAGGGCATGAGACACTAGATCAAGTTTTTGGTCTCAGAACCCCTTTATACACTCAAGAATTATTTAAGACCCCAACGAGCAAAAAAAAAAATACCCCAAAGAGCTTTTGCTTCTGTGGGTTAGATCTATTGATATTTACCATATTAGAAATTAAAACATCTCTGTATTATTATGAAAAGGTCTCAGAACCCCCAAGGAGTCCCAGGCCACACTCTGAGAACAACTGGACTAGAGTCTCTAAAATCCAATTCCAGAGAAAAAGCCTATGAAACCTAAGTTTTTAATTTTTTTTTTTTTACAACTGGCTTTATGTAAAGGAGCTACACCCTGCAGGTGGCCACAGCTACTGCGGAAGTTGGATGGAGCAGCCTTGAGTCAGCTGATGCATTACTTGTGCCCCCCCCCACACCCTCAACACACACCCTCTCTCCACTTGTCTCTCCCTCTCTGCCATGCATTCACAACAGAGGCTCAAACATCTGTCTCTCTCAGCAGCTCAGACAAGAACATGCAAGCAATTTATCCTTCTCTCCCTCACAAGCTGCTATTGTCAAGCCAGAATGGTTCTCATTGGCTCTGAGGAGTCAGAGCCTCCTCTCTGGAGCAGAGGATGGTGCTGTCTCTATGTTTTCTTCCACCTCTGAAAGTTTTCAGACATTTAAAATCTTTTCAGCTGTAACAACCGAGATCTCAAAAATAATCCCTCCCCATCTCACTCCCATCGACCAATGTTCTGAATGTCCCAGCCCCCTTCCCAAACCCTTTCCAGTTCTTGATGATCTGTGACCATATGATCCTCCTCACCCCTGACCTCTGCTCCTAGCTTGGCTGCACTGGCTGTTCTTGGTAATGCCAAGAACGGAATCATAGGATTGATAACTTAAAAAAGAAGGTGATTCAGGGGCAGCTAGGTGGCGCAGTGGATAGAGCACTGACCCTGGAGTCAGGAAGACCTGAGTTCAAAGCCGGCCTCAGACACTTAACACTTAGTAGCTGTGTGACCTTGGGTAAGTCACTTAACCCCAATTGCCTCACCAAAAAAAAAAAAAAAAAAAAAAAGACTATTTGGGGCAGCTAGATGGCGCAGTGGACAGAGCACTGGCCCTGGATTCAGGAGTACCTGAATTCAAATCCAGCCTCAGACACTTACCACTTACTAGCTGTGTGACCCTGGGCAAGTCACTTAACCCCAACTGCCTCACCAAAAAAAAAAAAAAAAAAAAAGAAGGTGATTCAGTTGGCCAATGAATAAAATTCCCTCATTTTACAGAGAAGGAAACTGGGGCCTAGGAAGTTAAGTCCAAGATCACATGGAAAGTAAAAAATAGAGTCAGGATTTGAACCCTGGTCCTCTGAGTTCTTTCCACTCTACCTCTCAAGTGGGATACCTCTTCCCCCTTCCAAAATGCTTATTCAACTAAGAAACACCACAAGATTCCCCGGGGTAGGGGTAGGGGTAGGGAGTGTGAAGAAAAGGATATCCAAGTGGAACATTGTCCCACTAGTCAGGTATCTCGCATGATCCTGTAGTCTCACTTAGAAGGGAAGACTAGGCAGCCAGCCCCTCTCTTTGGACCAACCTGGCTCTTGAAAGAAGTATCATCTCCCTGGGAAGGTCTCCATGAGCCCTGTAGGAACAGATTTACTTTTCCTACTTGGCCGCCATGGAAGGGTAAAGAGACCCCTTCCCCCCAGGGGCTCTGCCTCCAAGGCCGAAGCCCTACAAAATGGGGCCATGCGTGCCGCTTCCTAAAGCAGAGCCAAGGCTCCAGAAAGGTCAGTTGCTTCAGAGCTGAGGATGAAAGGTGTTCTAGAATCTCCCCACTGTGACTGCCTGCTTCCAGCAGTGCCATTCTGCTAGCAGACTTCCCCTCGGAGTTGGAGATGAAAACAGATTGAGGGGTGTCAGGGACTGGAGAGAAGAGTGGGAAAAAAGGAGAATCAGATCCACTTTTGTTAGAGCATCTCAGGGGAAGAGGAGGTAAAAAGCTGCCTGCTAAATGTCACCAGATAATGAGTGATATTTCATTCCCATCACCCGAGTGTCAGTCAGTGTCATGGGGAGAAAATGGCGTAGCTTCTCATTAGGAATTCTCAACTTGTGAGTTCTGAGAGAGCCATGGCAGGCTGAGAAGAAGAAAGAACTGAGATGACACCGAGGCCACGCAAATCTGTACTTCCCACCCCCTCCCCCCAAAAAAAGACCAGTTTATTTTTTAATCAGTTCTCTGAATAATTCAAACCTTGGGGATTCTTTGGCACTGAATTCTCCAAATCAGAGAATCACAGACCACCCAGGCAGGTCATCTGGTTTAACCCATATCTGATCGAGAAGCCCTTCTAGGACACACCCAACAGAGTGGTCACCCAGCTCTGCCTAAAGATATCCAATGACAGGCATTATCTCTCAAAGTGATACATTCTATTTTTTGACAATTCTAATTGTTAGGAAGTTTTCCCTTAGGTAGAGCCAAAATCTGCCTGAGACTTAGGATCATTAGACTTAAGGTTGAGAAAACCATTGACAGAATGTAGTCTAGTCCGCTCATTTTAAGAAGGAGAAAGATGAATCCCAGGATAATAAAATGGCTTGTCCAAAGTTGCACAGTAAATAGTGGAATGGAGACTTGGACCAGGGTTCTCTAAGATTAAATCAGTTCCTGTTTCCACTGGGCTACCATAGGTAGCCTCACCTCCTGGCCAAGCAGAACCAATTTAAGCCATCTTCTACATGACAACCTGCCAATAACTCAAAAACAATTTCCTTTCTCCATGACAGTTTCCTTAGTTCTCAACTATCCTGTTTCCCTTTAGGAATATAGGATCCCTAGCTTATCAAAAGAGAAGCAACTGGTGCCAGGGGAGGAGCAATGGATTTGCCATCAGAAGACCCAAGTTCTATTCTTGGCCCTCCTGATTACTACTTGCATGACCTTAAACAAGTCATTGTTACCTCACAAGGCATTGGTTTCCCTATATGTAAAATAAGGAGATATGACTAGATGATGTTCAAGATCCCTTCTAGCCTTGTAACCAGTACCTGACTTAAGACAGGAGCAAGGTATATTTGTGGAGAGGATCTCTCCCTTTCCTCCTTCCTAATGGTAAATTTACCCAAAGGACTCTAGTCCAGAGTGGTTTCACTCCACCTCTTCTCTAATTCAGTACACACTGGACTTATTTCACTCCTTTGTTCCTTCCTCTCCAAACCCTAAGATGAGCAAATGAATGAATGTTTATTAAATACCTGATCTGTACCAGACACTGTGATAGGCTCTGAGAATACAAATACAAAAGTTAAAAAAAAAATCCCTGCCCTCAAGGATCTTACATGCTGCTGAATGAATGAATGAATAAAAATGAATGAATGAATGCAAAATAAACAAATTTAATTAATTAAAACAATGATAATGGCCATGTAATTAATTCGAAGTATGAAGTAGGGGAAGCTAGGTGGTGCAGTGGATAAAGCAGCGGCCCTGGATTCAGGAGTACCTAAATTCAAATCCGGCCTCAGACACTTGACACATACTAGCTGTGTGACCCTGGGCAAGTCACTTAACCCCCATTGCCCCACAAAAAAACAAAACAAAACAAAAAAGAAGTATGAAGTAAACAGTCAAAGTATAAAGTGATAGGAGTGGTCCCTTTTCTCTCCACAACACCCTTCTTCCCAACCTACCTGAGGACTTGAAGGAGGGGAATATTACTTAAAATCTGGGAAGGAATTTTCCCAGCACTGTGCTTTTGGAAGACAGGAATGCTGAAAGAGCTGCAGACTTTTCCTCTGGCCAACTGCCCAAGTTGCCGGATCAGTACAATCTGCCCTCTCCGTTTCTGGCCAACCTCAGTCAGTCCTGTGGTTCCATCTGCTCTCTGCTTTTGCTCTGGACTGGTCAACACCTTGTTTCTGAAGGAGCTCAGATCCTAACGGGAGATTAGGCAATACCTCTAGAACAGTGGTGATCAGGAAAGGGAGATTTGGTCTAGGGATTCCCGGGATGAGGAGTAAAGTCATCAATGGTGGCCCATTGTCCCGCCCTTTCAAATCTCTGCTTTCCACAGCCTTGCCCACCAAAAAAGACACACAACTGGTAATATTGATCTGATTACTGCATCCAGAGCAAAAGGTAGAAAGTAAAGGCATGTATATCGGACTGCTTTCCATCTTGGTGAGGAGGGAGGTAGGGGAGGGCGGGAGAAAAATGCGGAACTAAAAATCCTGTGAAAACGGATGTTGAGGGCTATCATATGTAACTGGAAAATAATAAAATACTTTAAAAAGAAAGAAAGAAAGAAAGAAAGAAAGAAAGAAAGAAAGAAGAAAGAAAGAAAGAAAGAATAAGAAAGAAAAAGAAAGAAAGAAAGAAGAGGGGCAGCTAGGTGGCGCAGTGGATAGAGCACTGGCTCTGGATTCAGGAGGACCTGAATTCAAATCTGGCCTCGGACCCTTGACACTTACTAGCTGTGTGACCCTGGGCAAGTCACTTAACCCCAACTGCCTCACCAAAAAAGAAAGAAAGAAAGAAAGGAAGGAAGGAAGGAAGGAAGGAAGGAAGGAAGGAAGGAAGGAAGGAAGGAAGGAAGGAAGGAAGGAAGGAAGGAAGGAAGGAAGGAAGAAAAGAAAAAAGAAAAGAAAAAAGAAAAGAAAAGAAAAGAAAAAGAAAGTAAAGTCATGGAGCAGATAGGTGGCTCAGGGGATAGAGTGCCAGGCCTGGAATCAGGAAGACTCATCTTCCTGAGTTCAAATCCGGTCTCTGACACTTACTAGCTGGGTAACCCTGGGCAAGTCACTTTTCCTTGCTTGCCTCAGTTTCCTCATCTGTCAAATGAGCCGGAGAAGGAAATGACCAACCAGTCCGGTATCTCTGCCCAGAAAATCCCAAATGGGGTCATGAAAAGTCGTACACAACTGGTGGAACAACAATAACTGAAAAGGGCGGGGGGGGGGGGGGCAGAAGGAGTGGGACATGGGTGTGACAACAGGAGAGTTGGCAAGAGGCTCTGGCAAGACGGGATGTCTCTGCTAGGTACAGGATACTGATTCCCTTTTGTACATGAGAGCCAAAGAAAGGAGCGAGAGAGCACCTTTTCTCCTCCCAACGAGAGCCCGATTCCCGTGGAACGCAGGAGAGATGTGAGCAGAAAACGACTGACATTGGGTTCCAGGTGGGAGACACACAAAAAAAGCAGCCCACTAACCTGAACCATCCCCCTCTCCCCTGAGGCTTTGAGACTTCGGTTCAAAGAAGAGAGTCAGAGAAGGAACAAGGAAATAGGAGGGTGGAAGAGGGACTTGCAGGGGAACTTGTTTCTTCTTCAGAAGTGGAGGGCGGGGGAGGAATTAAAAGTGGGAGCTACTCCCATCACTCACCTCCGTAGCCCCCACATCCTTCCTCTTGCACATCCTGATCTCAAACCCTGCCTTGTCTCTCGTCAGAGAAGCTCCTCTGAGACTCTGGAAATCACAGTTCTGACAGGTGATTTGACAATGGAGGTTGTTTGTTATTCAGCCACTC
The DNA here is from genome assembly GCF_019393635.1 of Dromiciops gliroides. Lineage (NCBI taxonomy): Eukaryota > Metazoa > Chordata > Mammalia > Microbiotheria > Microbiotheriidae > Dromiciops > Dromiciops gliroides. Next base: position 437,777,354 of record NC_057864.1, on the reverse strand, counting down.
TCGTTATCTCCGGAGGCTTCTGAGACACCTCCATCCCTGCCTCCGCTACCACCAACCACTCTTCCCTCCCTTCCACTGCCCTTCCCACGCAGTAATAATCAATGATTCCTAAATGGGGAACCAAGAGGCAGCTGAAGCTACCAAAATAGTTGGGGGTATCCTCGCTCCTCTTAACCAGAGACCCCATGTCCGGGCTAGAAGTCCCAGGATTCTCTTTGGGGAACATTCAATGGGAGAGCAGCTGGGAGAATGGGGGAAGAGTCAAAGGGGAGGTGATGCCTGGCAGCACAAGGGTATAGGTATTTTCCAACAGGCTAATGTGTACTTTTCCTACCCCACCGCAGTTGTAAGGGGAAACCAAGAACTTCTGGGCCTTGAGTTTGTCTGTCAAGGAAGCACCTTTCATTTTTGCCCTCCAGGTAGTAAAGCACCCACAATATTCCTTTTGCAGAGGGTCTGGTTTCATTCTAGGCTGGGATTTTGCAAGTATTTTTGTCTGATCAGGTACTGCCCTGGAAATGTGAGTTTGGGGCCCTTGTTTATGTAGCCAAGTAGGATGTCAATTCCAGAAAGATTTAATTCTCTTTCTTAATTTCTGGGGGCAGAGACTTTCAAATCCACTATCCAGTTTCCAAGCTCCCTGTGTGACTCAGAATCACAAAATCTCTGAATGGGAATGGACCTTTTTAACAGGTGAATTTCCAAAGATAACTCTGTTTGATAATCCCTTGAGAACTGAAAAGAAAACCAAAACAAAAAGATATTTTTAAAAAGAGGTAGATACTCACCTGCAGTGCTTACCAAAATCACCTGTGACACTTAATACTTATGTGACCTTGGGCAATTCATTTGACCTCCCTGAACCTCACCTTCCATGCCTATAAAATGACCTAGTTGGACCAGATAGTGGTTAGATTATAGCCTGCCCTGAATCCAAACAGAGGGGGGAAAATCTCTTGATAGGAAAGTTCTCTAATATTCCTAATCATAGATTATATTGTTCTAATTGTGCCAAGCACCTCAGAACCTCTGCAGTGAAATCCATCTACCTTGGAAAAATAAAGTAGATGAAAAATGCATATTTCTTAGACAAGTAATTGGATGAGCAGGCTGTTGTGTTAATTTACCAAAAGCTGAATGGAGAAAGAGACAGAAACAAAGAGAGACAGAGGCAGAAAGAGAGACAGAGAGGGAGAGACAGAGACAGAGAGATAGAGAGGGAGAGAGAAAGAGACAGAGAGAGAAAGAGAGAGAGGATGAATCTTAGGTACTGCAAATGGACTCAGGACACATTAATTGGGTGTTAATTTGGATTGCATTTGTACTTTCAATGACCGTTAGTTCGTCACTGCTTTGAAAAGCCAGTCTTTTTAGCTCTGATATTTTCCTGGTCATACATAGATTTAGAGCAGAAGGGACCTCAGAGGCCATCTTAGTCCAATCCTCTCATTTGACAAATAAGGAAACGAGGCCCTGGGAGGTTAAGTGATTAAATAATTTATCCAGGAAAGTAACAAAAATGGGATTTGAACCCGGGTCCCCTGACTCTACAATCAGTACTTATTCTACTGCACCACATGAGAGATGCTGCATGACTACAAATTATGGCACATCATGATGAGAATATCTAGCATTTCTATAGTGCTTTAAGGTTTACAAAGTACTTTACAAGCATTATTTTATCCTCACAACAACCCTGAAAGGTAGGTGCTAATATTATTTCCATTCTGCAGATGAGGAAACTGAGGCAGGCAGACAGAGGTTTAATAACTTGCTCAGTCATACACCTAGTAAATGTCAGAGGCTGGATTTGAACTGAGGTTTTCCTGACTCCAGGTTCAGCCCTGAGCTGCCTGTGAAAGGCACTATGATGGGTGCCAGGGATACAAGGGCAAAAGCAAAAACGAATCCCTTAGTTCAAGGAATTCATATCCTGGTGAGAAAGTCAAGATGGAGAACAAGAAACAACAACTGAAATTCTACACTGTTATCCTAAGGTATGAGAAGAACCAGGGGCAGCTAGGTGATACAGTGGATAGAGCCCTGGCCCTGGGGTCAGGAGGTCCTGAGTTCAAATTTGACTTTAGACACTTACTAGCTGTGTAACCCTGAACAAGTTACTTGATCCCAATTACCTCCCCACCAAAAAATTTTTAATGAGAGGGAGAGAGAGAACTGAGCCAGCCCTCTGTAAAGGGCTTACGGAAGGACAAGGACAGAAATCTCATCCAATGAGATGAATGGAAGGATTGAATCAGTATCAAACGACTAGTGCCCTCCTTCCTTAACTACTTTGTATTAAGTTATATTTATCCTGAATATACTTGTATATTGGTGCCTCTACTTCTTGAGAATTAAGAATTATGTCCTTTGTATTTGTACCCCAGAGCCTAGCACAATGCCTGGCCCATAGTAGGTACCCAAGAAATGTTGATTCATGAGTTGCATGAGCAGAGGGAGTCCCCACAAAGATCAGATGCCAGATGCATCAAAATTTCAAGCTCCTCCTTCCCCCTTCCCCCTTCTTTCACCTTTTGTGTGGTTTTCTTTCCACCTACTACAGGCATCCAATATTCTCATGCTCCTTTTCCTCTCATATCAAAACCCACTCTTGAGAAAGAACAGGCTAAATGCATCTGTTCTAAAAATGTAAATTCAACTCAAAAAAATGTATTAAGTGTTTACTTTGTGCCTGGCACTGTGCTAGGCACCTGAGATATAAAGACAAAAAAGCAATCCCTCCTCTCAAGGATCTGACATATTTCTGTATTATTTACTTGAGATCATAGAGGCCACTGAATTATACTTATTTTTAAAATGAGGATACAGACCTAAGAGGTAAAGTGACTTGCCTCCCATCATCCAGCTAGTTAGGGTCAGACATGGGATCTGGACTCTGGAATCAGTACTCTTTCTATGGTACTATCCTGCCTGGAAGAGGTGGCCACCCATGCCAGGATGGAAAGAAGGCCCCAGCTTTTCCATTCATCCATCCATCCATCCACCCATCCATCCATCCATTCACCCATCCATTCATCCATCCACCCACTCATCCATCCATCCATCCATCCATCCATCCATCCATTCGCCCATCCATCCATCCACCCATCCATCCATCCATTCATCCATCCATTCGCCCATCCATCCATACATCCATACATACATACATACATACATACATACATACATACATACATACATTCGTTCATCCATCCATCTATCCATTGATTCATTCACCCATCTATCCATCCATCCATTCATCCATCCATCCATCTATCCATCTATCCATCCATCCATTAACCCATCCATCCACTCATCCATCCATCCATCCATCCATCCATCCACCCATCCATCTATCCATCCTCCTTGGACAAACATTAAGCCTTCCCTTTGTTCTTTATTTAGCATCAAGCTGTCATTCCCCGGTGATGGTGATTGATAAATGAGTCGTAGTCAGAAAATGGCTTAAAGCAGAAACCCGAAGCTGGATCACCAGCTTTGTGGGATTAGAAACATCTTTCTCCATTGTCATCTTCTTTGAGCCTTAAATGGATTATTGACTCATTGGAGTCCTGGGGAATGATGCATCCTGAGAGCAGGATTAGCCAGCAGCCCTGGCTGACCAAGAGGCATTTAGATAACTCTGAGAAAAGGGGATGGGAAACAGGGAGAGCTAGGTGCCTAAAGGGGACTCAGGGAAGCTCCCCTCTCATATAATACCCACTCATCTTGATGGACAGGGTGGAAAGAAAATAAACATTTATTAAGCCCCTACTACATACCTTTTATAGATATCTCAGTTGATCTTCACACAATAGGTGCCATTATTATCCCCATTTTACGGGTGAGGAAACTAAGGCAGATAGAGGTTAAATGACTTGCCCAGGGTCACACAGCTAGAAAATGTCTGAGACTGGATTCTGAACTCCAGTCTTCCTGACTGTAGACTTGGAACTCTGTCCACTGTGCTACCTAGCTACCTCATATAAGAGCAGCAGAGGCAAAGTGGGGTGCTTTTAAAAAAAGTCAAGAGACCTGGGTCTGAGTTCAGGCTCTGCCACTTAATAGCTGTGATCTTGTGAAAATCATGCTCTCTCCATGCCACCATTTTCTCATCTGCCAAAGACAATGATGCTTGAACTGAAGGGAGAGAGGAGAGGAAGGAACACATCTTGGGGAGTCACCCCTCCCATAGGGTTGTAAACACTAAAGTGGAAAGCCCTTCATAAATTGTAAAGGTGTTCATAGAATTGGCCATTTCTCATGATCATTTCCACCACCAGCCAACAGAAGCAGCACATTCATGCTATAGGCAATAGATAAGATGGAAACTATATTATGCCGATGGAAAAGCTCATTATCCCATAAATCCGGAAATACCAAGATTCAAATCAGGTACCTTGAAGCATAACTATATATAAAGTGCTAATCGAACACAGGTAGCTCAAGAGGCAGATGTCAGTCAGCCCTGTGCACCCCACCCCACCCCAGTTCCCTATGGAGTAGTTAATTCTGTGGCATGCACAATCAAGTGCTTAGGAAATAGGTCTTAAAAGATCAAGCAGATGAAAGACAATGAGAAGAGGAAAAAGTATGGAATGAGGAAAAAGAAGGAAATAAGACTTTATTAAGTACCTGTGATGGGCCCAGAACTGTGTTAAGTGCTTTAGAATTATCTCATTTGGGGGCAGCTAGGTGGCACAATGGATAAAGCACTGGCCCTGGATTCAGGAGTACCTGAGTTCAAATCCAGCCTCAGACACTTGACACTTACTAGCTGTGTGACCCTGGGCAAGTCACTTAACACCCATTGCCCTGCCAAAAAAAAATATTAAATTAAAAAATTAGAATTATCTCATTTGATCTTCCCAACAATCTAGGGTGGTATTACTATCCCTATTTTACAGATGAGGAAACTGAGGCAGGCAGAAGATAAGTGACTCGTCATGGGGCACATAACTAGTAAGTGTCTGAGACTGGATTTGAACTCTGGTCTTCCTGACTCTAGTCCTAGCAGTCTATCCACCACCTCATCTACCTGCCTCTAGGTGGGGACACTTAAGAGTGTAATTTTAGACTGTGTACCACACCTTTTTAAAAATATAAAATTTGCCAGCCTGGGTCAGACCCATGATTTATGTGTGATGAAAGGGTGTGTTGGGGAGGGTTCAATTGTTTTCCTTAACTTTTGCAGCAACTCACAAAGTGAATGACACCCCAAACTTGCCTGCTTTCCCTTACTAACCTATCATAGCTCTACCATGCACTCACCCATCTAGCTAAACCTTTTTTAAGTCTACTTATAGTTCCAGGTGATGTTGCCTCTTGGGAATTAAAAATGTTTTATAAATTTCTTGACCCCTGTATAACAAAACACAGTCCTTTAATTGTCCAAAATTTAGTCACTCACAGGTGTGGAGGTCTACTACTTTCTTCTGTTATTTCCTGATCTAATGAATCATCAGTCCACGTTCACTCGGTGGAGCTCCTCATCTTCTCACACATTCCTCAGATCTCACCGCTCTCATTGCACCCTCAGAGTGACCTCAGTGAGACCTTCATTTACCTAAGGTTGAAGGGTCAGCCCTAGTAAAATTGTGAAATAGGAGTTTTTCTTCCATATTCTACACTCTTCTTTCTGCACCTTTTCATCTCTTCATTGGAAACTCCATATTGTGCCCCACACACCAAGGCAATACTATCTTCCTCTTCCCTTTATCAAAACCTGACCTATGTAAGGAATCTCAAATAGATTCATCCTGCGGTAGAGATGACTCATAATGGCTTGAAGTGTTGGCTTTATTCTACAAAAATTTATTACTTCAAAAAAATTTTATTACTTCTCTCATTTTAACAAGGTACAAAACAAGTCAAAGGAATTAAACTCTATTAGTGGAATCAGCATTCAATGGAGGGCAAAGAGGACTTTCTCATCTCATCCAGCACTTTAGCACAGTGCCTGGCATATAGTAGGCATTTAATAAATGTTTGTTACTTGATTGACTGTTGATTGATCTCACCCTACAATCACATAGAAAGCCACTTATTACTATTTATTACTATTTTATTATTTATTGAAATTACTTATTATTATTAAGAAGAAATGGGGGCAGCTAGATGGCACAGTGGATAAAACACTGGCCCTGGATTCAGGAGTACCTGAGTTCAAATGCGGCCTCAGACTCTTAACACTTACTAGCTGTGTGACCCTGGGCAAGTCACTTAACCCCAATTGCCTCACCAAAAAAGAAGAAGAAGAAGAAGAAGAAGAAGAAGAAGAAGAAGAAGAAGAAGAAGAAGAAGAAGAAGAAGAAATGAGGGGCACAGTGGATAGAGCACTGGCCCTGGATTCAGGAGGACCTGAGTTCAAATGCAGCCTCAGACACTTTACACTTACTAGCTGTGTGACCCTAGGCAAGTCACTTAACCCCAATTGCCTCACCAAAAAAAAGAAAGAAAGAAGAAATGACAGTTGTCCCTGATTGTGTTATTTTTAGGAAAAAGATTTGGGGGTTTTAGGACTGTAGTCTCAGTGTGAGTCAACAGGGTAACTCCCTAGCCCCTACCCCCCCCAAAAAAAACCTAATGCAATATTACTTTGCATGAATAGAGGCAAAGTGTTTGAAATGGGGCAGGTGATAGCACTATGGAATTCTGTATCATGGAATGGATCATGGAATGGCCCTGGTCGGGCCACTTCAGGAGTCTTGTGTTCAAATTAGAATGCTGCATTTTAGGAAGGACTTTGATAAGCTGAGCAAAGTCCAGAGGAGGGCAACCAACAGGGTAGAGGATGAGGACCAGAGAATATGCCAGATGAGAGATAAGTTGAGGTACTGGACACATCTAGCCTGGAACAAAAGAAAACTCTTTTGGAGACAGGTGAGGAGGGGAAGGACATAATAATTTTCAAGTAATTGGGAAGCTGTTTTGTTGAAGAGGCATTGAACTTGTTTTGTTAGGCACTGAGGGCTTACCTAGAAAAATTTGGTCAAAGTCACAGAGGAACAAATTTAAATTATATCTAAGGGAAAACTTCCTAACAATTAGACATGTTCAAAAGTGGAATGGGCAACCTCATGGGGACTGAGTTCCGCATTACCAGAAGTATTCAAGTAGACTACTGCTTCACCACTTGTCAGGTATGTTATAAAGTGGATTTTTGTTTGACAATGGACTGGACTAAATGACCACTGAGTTCCTTTCTATTTCCCATATTCTAAGGTTTTATGAATGCAATCTGTCCATGGATAGAATGCCAGGTAGGGTGTTGGCACAAGGGCATTGGCACCTGGCAATGGAAGACTGGGGGAAGCAGAGGACTGTGGGAAACCATCTCCAACAAAATCCTTCTTTCAACACCAAACACTCTGCATCAAGAGGTAGAGGGCTAATGTTATCTTTGTACCCTCCTTTTTTAATAGACAGTGAATCTAGTTGAGCATCTTAGGAAATCAGCTCTGAGCAGAAAGGTAGCGGGGTCTGGCTGGCTCTGGTCCTTTGTTGTCTGGGATCCCCATGCTTTTGGCATGACTGATGTGGCCAGGTGGCTGAAGATCTTCCGATGAGAAATAATCTGTCCAGAAAGCAGTTGCCCACTCATCAGAGCCAAGGACCACGTCAAAGTTAAGCAAAGCTGCTGATTCGTAGCTTTTTCCGTTAAAACTAATTGCTATACGAGGACTTAACAGCTTACTCTCCCCTCCCCCAACACAGTGTGGGCCTGACATGTGTCACCAAGGGTCTGTGGGCCTGCTTCAAAATCACCACGAGTACTCTCAGCTCCTCTGGTCATTTGAGATCACACCTCTCAACTGTTCTTTGGCTTGGGCTCCTAAGAGACCCCAACAAGCCTCTGATGGGGCTTTCTTAACACTTTCAACTGTCAGCACATCTGGGACACATCTGCAGACCATATGTCAATCCAGTTCATGCAAGATAAGGTATGTAGAGGGCTCTGCAAACCATGAGTCACTATATAAATGTCAGCAGGATAGCACCTTGTCAGTGAGCAGGAGCCCTTGTACAACTGTCACCCCTGAAGTAGAAAGCTCTCTGCATCCCGCTTGTTGGTGGTGGTGGCCCACAGAAACTCCCTGCCCTCAGCCTCATTCTCGTATTGGAACAACTTCCCCACAAACAGAGCAAGAAACATCATGATCCCAGGCCACTAAAGGGAGCTCCTAGTCTTTCTTCTCCATGGCAAAAAAAGAAAGGAAGGAAGGAAAGAAGAGAGGGAGGGAGGAGAAAGGAAGAAAGGAAGAAAGAAAGAAAAATGTGGTATCCTTAAGTTCTAGGCAAATGCTAAAAAACGTTCTGAGGACGTCTCAGCTAAAGGCAGCTAAGGAGTACAGTGGATAGAGCATTGGGCATGGAGTCAGGAAGATAAGAGTTCAGATTCCGCCTTACTAGCTATGGGAGCCCAGGCAAGTCACTAAACCTTAGCTTGCTTCAGTTTCCTTAACTGTAAAGTGAGGATAATGAAATCATCTACCTCTCTAGGCTGTTGTGAGGATAAATGAGATAACATTTGTAAAACACTTTGCCTGGCACATAGTTTGTACTCACAAATCTTTATTTCCTTCCTTCCAGTCATCTCACACACCAACTGCCTTGTATGGTGAACCCAGATGTGGGGGTGATTCTGCAATTCCTTGGTGCTATGACTGGGAAGCCTCTGCCCCACTTTCCTACCTGCGATACCTCTTTATGGATAGTTGAAGAATTGTCATAGAACTCTTTGGCCAGAGAAGAAATGATCTATAGCAGTGCTCTCCAAACTTTTGTGATCACACACCCCATCAGTAAACAAATTACTCACACACTCCTAAGATATGTGTATTTACTTCTATGCTAATAATTGTGTACATTACAAAATTTACATGAAGCTAGAAATTTTAAAAGATTGAGATAAAAATAGAATATTTTATTCTAGAATCACTTAACAGCCACTGGAGTTTATTGAGAAAAGGAAGTAACAGTGTAGGAAGGTCACTTTGGCAACTGTGTGAAGGATGAATTGGAGAGAGACCAGAGGCAAAGAGACCAATTAGAACACTATTGGATTGGAATAGTCCAAGTGAGAGGTAATGAGGTCCTCAGCTAAGAATTCTGGGTAGCTATGTGGGTAAAAAGAAGTGGACAGATCGATATGAGAGCTGTTGTAGAGCAAGACATGACATCTGGCATCTACTCAGATATGTGAAGGAAAAGAAAATGAGGGGTCAAGGATAACACCAAGACTAAAAAATCTAGGTTACTAAAAGGATACGGATATGCCCAACAGAAAGAGGGAAGTTTGGAAGAGGAGTAGATTTAGGAGGCAAAGGTAAGGAGTTGACTTATGTTGAATTTGAGATGCCTAAGGGCACTTAGTAGCTGTGTGACCCTGGGCAGGTCACTTAACCCTGATTACCTCGGTTTCTGTAAAATGAGTTGGAGAAGGAAATGGCAAGCTATTCCAATGTCTTTTCCAAGAAAACAAACCAAAAAATGGGGGGGGGGGGAGGTAGATCACAAAGAGTCAGACATGATTGAAAAAAGACTCAACAACAACAAAGGGACATTCAGTTCAAGATATCCAATAGGTGGTTGGTGATGGAGGCATGGAGATCAGAAGAGAGACCCGGGCTAGAGATATCTACATCTGGATATACATCTAGATTTTTAAAAATATAGATCCAGGAGCCATCTGCATTATAAAAAAAAAAGATCATTAAACCCACAGGAGTTGATCAGATCATCAGGTGAGAGAATGCACAGAGAGAAGAGAAAAGGTCCTCGTTCAGAGCCCTGAGGATATCTAAAATTAGGAAGCATGACACGGAAAGGATTCAGCAAAAGAGACTGAGAAAGAACAGTCAGACTGAACCAAGAGAAGCTTTAAGAAAAACCCCAAAGAGCAAGGATGCAGAAGGAGAAGGTGACTAACAGTGTCAAACACTGCAAAGAAAGATCCAGGAAAGATGAGGATTGAGAAAAATCCACTGGATTTGGCCATTACTGAGAACTTTGAAAAGAACAATTTCTGTTATATGAGGAATCAAGGATAAGGAGGCGTCTGAGAACCTCAGAGATTCGAAACGTTGTGGTGTTCTCCTTAGAAATAGGGAAGTTTGGGGCAGCTAGGTGGCGCAGTGGATAGAGCACTGGCCCTGGATTCAGGAGGACCTGAGTTCAAATCCGGCCTCAGACACACTTGACACTTAACTAGCTGTGTGACCTTGGGCTTAACCCCAATTGCCTCACCAAAAAAAAAAAAGAAAAAAAGAAAGAAAGAAATAGGGAAGTTCAAAAAACGGGGTGGGTTTGGGGGAGAAATGTAATGTAATCTCAATCCATGCAAAGCCATACCAAAAATGAAAAATAGGGGGTGAGCGTAGGAAGGTGCTATTATTCACCAATCAATGTCCCAGAAATAAGAACCCAGAACCTACTGTTCACGTGAACTAGGGAACAGGGTATGGAGGATGTTGTGGGGAGGGCAGAAATGTGTCTTCCCAGCTGCTTCCAGTGCCTGGCTCAGGTTAGGGTATATTCTTCCTGGCCCACCCCCAATTATAGCCACAGAAGGCTGAATTGTTGGAGTTGTGGGGGGAGCAGGGGATATTGAAGGGGGTTGTGTCCTAATGATGGAGAAAATCCCATGATTAGCTGAAAAGAGGCCTGAACTCTCACCCTTTGGGGTCAATTCATGGTCCCCACTTTGGAGATCTCAGTACTGGAGCCCTGGGTTTGGATTTGGGGGTGTCTGTGTTCAAAGGCTAGCTCTGCCAGTTACTAACTAGGCATGCATTTAATTTCTGGGCCTCAGTTTCCACATCTGTAAAATTACAGACCTGAACCAGATGGCCTCTAAAGCATCTGTCAGCTCCAAATCCCATAGCCTAGGATGGCTGCCAAAGGCAACAGGATAGGCTAAGGGACATGGCTTCTTTTCTTTTCCCATGTTAACACAGGCTGGAAAAATGTCACTAAATACTTTAGCCTGGACGCCATCTAGTGGCCAGATGAGTGTTCAGCTGCGTCTACACCAGCATTCTTCTGGAAAATCTCTGTAGCCAATTAAAAACTGGCAGAATCCTTGGAGGTCATGGAATCTATCCCCTTCTTTTTATTGTTGGGGAAATTGAGGCCCAGTGAGGTTAAGACCTTACATTACACAGGCAGCAGGGAGCAAAGCCAGGGCTTCCAACGCTGGGAGTCAAAGACTGTTCTTTCCATTAATACACTATGATGTTTCCCATTGGCAATTTTTTTTAGTACTTCTGGAGATTTGGGGAATTCTTAAAACACATTCAGCTCTCTCCCAACTTGATCTCTCTGCTTCTGGGGCTTGGGAAGTGTTCTCGCCGAGGAGAAGCCATAGCTTTGTCTAATCCGTGCTCCTGTCCTTCCCTGTTAACCAGGACCAAAGGTGTCAAACATGGGGGGGGGGGAACTCGAGCTACACACGTGCCTACAACACTTCTGAACGCTGCAGAGCCAGATTAAAATGCAACTGGATGGGGGAAACTAGGTGGCACAGTGGATAGAGCACCGGCCCTGGATTCAGGAGGACCCAAGTTCAAATCCAGCCTCAGATACTTGACACTTACTAGCTGTGTGACCCTGGACAAGTCACTTAACCTTCATTGCCCTGCAAAAAAAATGCAACTGGAGAATATTGAGCAAAATAAATGAAAACACAATAGAATGTAGATAATATCACATTTTAAAACTAAGTAAATATGTTTGGTTTAGGGGCCCAGTTTCTTTTATTTTTCTTTTTTTAGGGGCTCAGTTTCTATTTGAGTTTGACACCACTGTCTGAACAAAGAAAAGTTGGCTATCCAGTTATTCTATAGGGTGGGGGACCAGCTACCCTGCTGGAGAATGTTGTTCTTAGATTCATAGAAGCTCAGATGGAAAGAGTGGGAATTTAGAGTCAGAAGGCTTGACTCTGATATTTATCCCTTCTGACCTCAGTGTCTTCATCTATCAAATGAGGGGATCCTTCAGTAAGAAGGGCCTTGAGAGGTAGATCATCTGATCTAAACCCCTTCATTTTATGGATGAGGAAGATGAGACCCCAAGAGGTGACATAGCCCACAGTCACGTTTCCAATAAATGTGTCCTAACCCACACCCTCTGATGCCAAATCTAGTGGTTTGTCCAAATCTGCACCATCGTTAACACCGCCTCGATAGATAGCCCCAACCTAGAGGCACTTTTTGTTGGGCAGCAGTTTCTTGCCTGTAACACCGATGGGTGGTGATTAGATCCATTGCATTTCTTAGCTTGGTTTAGATCCAACCAAAATCCTGGATGGCATCCACACTTGTCCCAGTACCACATGGGTCTCTCCAAATTGCCTTACTTGTTGAGGAAGGTGTGTGTGGGGGGGTGAAGCATAGATCATAGGATCTTTGGATCTTTGTAGATGCAGAGCCAAAAGAGATCTCAGAAGACATCCCCACAATTTGGAAGAAAGGAGAGATGCCCAGAGATCAAAGCCGCAAAAGCTGTACGTGGGCTCCCTGGTTCAATTGGACTATTTAAATCCCCCTTCTCTCCTCACTCCCCCACCCCCAGCAGCCCTCTCTTCATCTCTTTCTGCAACCAGGGCTCTGGTCTTTTTCTCCCTTCCACCCAGGAGACACCCCCCCACCCCCAACCCAGGGCTTCTTGTTCCTTTTCTCAAAAGCCCTAAAAATAAAACTCTGAGAACACAGTTATTCTGGTCTTGCTGCTAAAGTGAGCCCTGGGAAAGGAAGGAGTTCTCAAGTTTCCTGGCTGGGCCCAGCAGAGAAATCAAGGACAGAAAGCCAAGCAGGAAGGGGGAGGAGGCACTGGGTCCTCACTTAGCCCAAGAAACAACCTGGATTTCTGATGCTGAGGAGATGGGGAAGGGGGAAGAGATCGATTATGTCATGATCTCAAATGACGAACAGCAGACTCTCTTGTCCTAGTCACTAACTCCTAACTGCAGTGGGCCCCAGAGCCCAGAAGTAGCATTAATCAGTAATATTACAGAGGAGAATGCTGCTCAGGTATGAGTTGTACTAAATGACCTCTGGGGCACATTTCAACACTGGAATACTAATTCCATAAGCTCCGTGGGGGGTCCTAGTGAGGCAGCTCCTGGAGAGAACAACTCCCAGAATTTGTGGGGAGACCTTGGGGCAGTAACTGACCTCAGGATGACTTGGTACTCTGCTATCCTGAAGAAGCTATTGACTCTTCCCGAGTTCTTCCCTTTACTCCAGGAATCTCTCACCTGGGAGAGGTAGGGCAGGGTCTGACTTAAAATGGAATTCCATGGGGGTAGCCAAAAGAGAAAAGGTAGAGCAGGAAAGAAAGCAGAAGAATAGGAGCTGAGAAAGAAAGGAACCCGATGGGAGGCAAGAGAGGCATCTGAGAAAGGGGTCCTGGAAAGAAAATGCCTTGAAAGGCAAGGAACGGTTTCCAAAGCTGAACCCTGCACAACCTTCCCCAAAGTGTTTTCTTTTCTCCAGCTGTTACTAGTCTAAACTTGATTCTCAAGAAGATTGAATGGGGGCAGCTAGGTGGCACAGTGGATAGTCAGCCCTGGATTCAGGAGGACCTGAGTTCAAATCCAGCCTCAGACACTTGACACTTACTAGCTGTGTGACCCTGGGCAAGTCACTTCACCCCCATTGCCCCACAAAAAAAAAAAAGAAGAAGATTGGACTGTTCCCTTGATTCTCTGGGCTTACCGCGAGTAAACTTTGGATGTGAAGTCCCTTAGGGAGGGGCTTTCTCCAGGATACCACAGTTAAGACATGGATAGCCAGTCCCTGTAAGGAACAAGCCCCTGACCCAACCCAACAGTGGATTGATACTAAGATTGTGTTTTCTGGAAGCAAGAGGTAACATCTTGTCTGCCAGCTATGTGAAATTTGGAAGTGAATTTGGTGGGGTTGTGGGAATGCTTTGTATGACGATCAATTTAAATATGAGCCCATTTGCCCCAGGGACCAAGGTGGTATAGACAAGAGTGTGCCCCTGGATGTTGGGGATAAATATTTGTACTTCTGTTCTTACTCAACTTCTCGGTAAATATCCCTTTGTAAAAGCTAATTGATGTTCATCAGTTTAATGATACCCCATGCTAACCATGGAGTCAGTCAATTATATCAAGGAGATACTAACTATTGATTGATATCTGTTCATTGATATTGACACCTAACTGGGGACTTGATCCAATAACATTAGAAAAGTATCGAAGCCTCAGAGATACCCTTAGAACCCTGAGGGGAAAATAGGAATCTGACTTGCCAGTGAGGGTGGTGGGGTGTGGATAAGGACCCCAGGGTCCATGACCAATCTGACTGTGGGACCTGACTTACCAGGAAGAGTGGGAGGTGGGATGAGGGAGGGTCTACAAAGGCTTTAAACCCTTTATAACTCTGATCTGAATTATCTTTTCAGACTCAGTGTACATCACTGCCACCCCCATTCTTACCTCACCTTCACGTTGGCTTTGCCTCATGCCTGGAATGCAGGCATTATCACCTCCACCTTGAAGACTCCCACATGTCTTTCAAGACACGGCTCAAGCACCACATGAAACCTGTCCCAATATCCTCTCTTGCCAGTGCCCTGCCACCCAAACTACCTTCATTTAACTACTTTGCATCTAGTTTCATTTACTTTCTTTATATTTGCTCTCCATATACATATATATAGTGTATGCATACATACATACATACAAGGTCTCCCAAAAGTCTCTTCAAAGTGCACAAAAGGGGCGGCTAGATGGTGCAGTGGATAAAGCACCAGCCATGGATTCAATAGGATCTGAGTTCAAATCCGGCCTCAGACACTTGACACTTACTAGCTGTGTGACCCTGGGCAAGTCACTTAACCCTCATTGCCCAGCAAAAGAAAGAGAGAGAGAGAGAGAAAAGAAAGTACACAAAGACTTGTGGAACACACACACACACACACATACACACACACACGTGCATATGTACAGGGTCTAGCTAGCTGGGTGGGCGACCTCAAGCAAATCCTTTAACTTCTCAGTCTTAACTTCCCCATCTATACAATAGGGAGAATAACGTGGTGTTGTGAGGACTAAATAAAATAGTCTGTTAGGTGTTTTGTAAAACTTCAAGCTCTATATAAGTGTTAACTATCATATTATTATATAACATGTATTATTACATATTATGATTTACATTGTATGAATTATTAGTAATGATGTTAGGGTATATTATTACTAATTATTATTATTACTAATTATTATTCTTACTATTATCATTAGCCTTTTTTTTTTTTTTTTGGTGAGGCAATTGGGGTTAAGTGACTTGCTCAGGGTCACACAGCTAGTAAGTGTCAATGTTCTGAGGTCGGATTTGAACTCAGGTACTCCTGACTCCAGGGCCGGTGCTCTATCCACTTCGCCACCTAGCTGCCCCTATCATTAGCCTTTTTGAAGCTTCTCTGCTGCTCCATCACTCTAAAGTCTAAAGGACAGGTTGTCATCAAGGTTTCAGTGGGAAGGACTTTCCCCATAATCATCCTCTTGCACAGTTGAAGTGTCCTTCCCTCTTGGAAGAGCACTGAACCATCAGCCAGAAGAAGTGAGTTCGAGCCTCACCTCCATCACTTAGCAGTCATATGATGGTAGACAGATCACCTAACTTCTCTCTCCCCTCCCTCCCATTAGCAATAACACTGATAATAAGAGCTAAAATTCCTGCATCACTTTAAGGTTTGTAAGACTCAATTAGAATCACCGAACTATAAAGTTCGAGAGCTGAAGGTACCTGGACAACCATTTGACCTAACTCATACATGAAAGGAACATAGTCCCCCCAAAAGTGACCAGAGAACCTCTTCTGATCAAAGACGTACAAGGAGGAAAAGTGACTTCTGAGACAGCCCATTCTTCTTTCCCACAGTTCTAATTTTGGGAAGGTTTTCCTGACTTCACACCTGAATTTTCTCTCTGCAACATTTCACCTACTGCTGGCTCTGTCCCCTAGGACCAAACAGAGCCAGGACAATCCCACCCTCACATAATAGCTCTTCAAATACTTGATCATACCATCACCCACTCAGCCCCTTGGCCCCAATCTTCTCTTCTCCAGGTTGAAGGGCCCCATTTCCTCCCACTGATCTTCATCTGCCAAGGACTAAAGGCCTTCCACCATCCTCAGTTCCCTCCCCCATACCTTCTCTAGCTTATCAAGCTTTAGACCGCGATGCTCAAAACTAACCACGATACTCCTAGATGAGGTCTAAAGAAGGCAGAGTAGGGTGGATTGTCTCCTTAGCCTTGGAAGCTGTGCCTCTTTTAATGCAGTCCAAGCTAATAAAATCAGTGAGTTTGGCTGCCATACCACACTGCTGACTCATGTTGAGTTTACAGCCCAGTGAAACCCCAAGATCTTTATCAGGCCAGTTGTAGTCTAGCCATGCCTCTACCATTTTGTACTCGTGTAATTGGGGGGTTTTTTGGTACCCAAGTATATGACTTTATACTTATCTCTATTAAATTTAATCATATTAGACTCGGACCAATGCTCTAGCAATCTACCAAAATCTTTTTAGATTCTGGTGACCTTCCAGTATTTGAGCTATATCTCCCAGCTTTGTATCATTTGCAGATCTTTTTTTTTTAGTGAGGCAATTGGAGTTACACAGCTAGTAAGTGTCAAGTGTCTGAGGCCAGATTTGAACTCAGGTACTCCTGACTCCAGGGCCACTGCACCATCTAGCTTCCCCCATTTACAGATCTGATGAGCATTCCATGCCTTTATCCAAGTCACTGCCAAGGATAGATTCTCTAGAGTATTCCCCTAGAGACCTTGTTGACATTAAACCATTAACAACTACTCTTTGAGTTCAGCCCCTCCACCAGTTCTGAAACCATCTTTTTTTGGAGGGGTGTGAGGCAATTGGGGTTAAGTGACTTGTCTAAGGTCACACAGCTAGTAAGTATTGTGTCTGAGGTCGGATTTAAACTCACGTCCTCCTGACTTCAGGGTCGGTGCTCTATCCACTGCACCACCTAGCTGTCCCCCCAAAACCATCTTAATGTTCAACTAGCCAACATCTTTCACTTTCTCCACAAGTATATGATGTACTTGGTCAAAAACTTTACTGAAATTTAGGTAGATTATATCTAAAGAATTCCTCTCATCTACCATTTTAGTAGCCCTAGAAAAGGAAATGGCATTAGTCTTGTTCTTGATGAACCCATGACACTTCTTTATAATATCTATTTAACAAGCCTATCTTCCACCACGCATAACTTCAGAGAACCTGAGAAGTCGGCAAGATATCTCCATTCAGAAATGAACAAATTAATGTTTAGAAAAGTTATCGGCATAAAAGGGGAACTGGCCAATGAGGGCTCAGTCCTTAAAATGTGTCTCTGCCTGGTTTGGGGCCTTAGAGTATTCTCTTTCTCCTTCTAATCCAAACTCATAGAAACTTTAGTGAACCTACTTCTGACCATGAGTGGCTGAGAAATTGGTATTGGGTGGTGACAAAAAGTCTTTTAATTGGCTTTGAAGCAGGAAGAACTGATGACTAAGGAGGTTCCAAGCCAGAACTGAGTGAGAAAACAAAGGGATTGCCCACCCTTCTCTCTCCCTAGGTGGCTTTGAGGAAAAAAGGGCTACCCTGATCTCTAGCCCTTGTAAATAAGTATATGACATCTTTCTTTTGCATTTTTTCTTTCCTGATTTTAGGTGAATGAATATTTCAAGAGGGGAGTACCCAGATAAATGTCTAAGTTTGGGAAATTCTAATGGGAAATGGCAAACAAAGGTGGTGACATTATCAGTCAGAGCCCTATTCGCTAACAAGAGAGGGAGTGCCTAAAGACAGATGTGGGAAGATAGTCACCCAAAAATGGTGGCATCTTCAAGGATGGTGACCCCTTGGGACGGAGAAAAGCCCAGCTATGCTCGAGAAAGGCAATGATCCAGAGTCCAGCAGAAAACTACACTAAGGGAAAACTTCATAAAGACTCTAACGAAGGGAGAAATGCCTTCTAGGCCCGATAGTTGGGATGTACCCATTAGCTTCATGTGATCTTTACACATATGTTTTACTTATCATTGTATTTAATTTTGAACCTGTTCTACCAAGGAGCCTTGTTTGTGCAAGGAGAGAGTGTGCCCCTAGTTGGGGGGGAATGTTTTATACCTACTGTTGTTGCTATGCCTTCTCAGGAAAGCCTTTTTCTGAAAGCTGATGGGCTTTAACTGATTAACTGATAATGAGGACCACACCAGTGGGAATTCAGGAGCTACAGTCTTAGAAGTCCCAGCCCCTCAGGGTTACCCTGTAGAACCCTGAAGAATGAAGTAATGACTTGCCCAGGGACCTTGTATACCAGTTAGGAGAGTGGCCTCAGAGAAGACAAAAAAAATGTCATTTGCCTGAGGTCACCTGGGTTTTCTGTATCCCCTTACAGTACTAAGCGCATAGCTGGAGCTCAATAAATACCTTTTAATTGATGAATTCATTGATCATTGTCTCCAAATGGGCCGGTTATCACCATTAGGCCCCAACAGACAAAACCTTGGGCTCCGAAAGCTGTCATTTAAGATTGTGTCACTAGAGGGAGCTCCAGGACAAGAGCTGAATAAATTGTTATTGATTTGCTCTCTTGAAACTATTATTCAAATCGGGGTGGCACCATTTTTTTTTCTGGTGCAGGGTTTCTTAACCTGAAATGTATTCATTGTTTTTTTAAAGATAGATAGATAGATAGATAGATAGATAGATAGATAGATAGATAGATAGATAGATAGATAGATAGATAGACAGACAGACAGACAGATAGATAGATAGATAGATAGATAGACAGAGAAATCATTATATTTAAATATGGCTGGTTTCCCTTACAACCCTATGCATTTTATTTTATCTATTTTATCTATTTAAAAACATTCATTGGCTTCACCAGACTTCCAAAGGGGTCTATGACCCTTGCTAGATCTGGTCCCTGTTATGGCTAAGTTTGGGCCAATTCTAGCCCCTTCATTTAACTAAGACCACTGTTGGGATTCATTCACCCCCATGTCTCCTTTACGAAGTCTCTGGGAGAGGAGCAGAGAGGATCACCAGTAGGTTAATGGTGGACACCAAATGTGTCCTAGCACACATTTGATATCTCCTTATCCCACCACCTCTCTCCAGTGCTTAGATTTCCAAAGCAGGAGTTTCCTAAGAGAAGGAGCAGCATGAGAAGGAATGGTTGAGGAGCTCCTCTATGAGATGTCCCTTTTTCTTTTTTTTTTTCCTTTTTTGTGAGGCAATTGGGGTTAAGTGACTTGCCCAGGGTCACACAGCTAGTAAGTGTTAAGTGTCTGAGGCTGGATTTGAACTCAGGTACTCCTGACTCCAGGGCCGGTGCTCTATCCACTGCACCACCTAGCTGCCCCAGATGTCCATTTTTCTGAAGGTCTTCTAGCAGATAATTCACAAGTGGTATTTCCAGGATAGTGTGGCACCCTCAGAAAGGAAGAGAGGGAGTACATCAGGTTCCATGACTCCTTGTGCCTACTGTGGTAATGTGCCCATTGCCCAATGTGTGTGTGTGGGGGGGTGGAATTAGGGAGGAAAATCCCCTGGGGAAGTGCTTCTAGGAGCCATGGAATTGAGGGCGAGGAGGCTAGCAGCTAAAAGCAGGTGTCCTGACCAGGATAGCCTTGAAGAGGCAACTTGATATAAAAAAGTACTAGATCAACCCTGAGATAGGTGCTATTAGTACCTCCTATTTTATAGAGAAAGAAATTGAGGTTGAGAGAAGAGAAATGACTTGCTTAAGGTCCTCTCATAGGAGGATTTGAACCCACTGTACCATGTTGCTTCTCTAAAGTGAGAGGTTTTTGTTGTTGTTGTTCAGTTGTTAAAGTCATGTCTGACTCCTCGTGACCTCATTTGAGGTTTTCTTGGCAAAGATACCAGAATAGTTTGCCATTTCCTTCTACAGCTCATTTTACGGCTGAGGAAACTGAGACAAATAGGGTTAAGTGACTTGTTCAGGGTCACATAGTCAGCGTCTGAGGCTAGATTTGAACTCAGCAAGATGAATTTTCCCCTTCCCCATTGGCCTTCTATCCCATGTGCCACTTAACCTCCCTAATTTCTATTGCCCCTTCTCTATCTTGACCCCATGTCTTGAAGGGTTCTTATGGTAGTATTTGCTAATCTTCAGCCTACCCGCCTATCCTCTTTGCACTACCCCATTCAGAGACAACTAGGTGGTACGGTAGCTAGATTATTGAGCCTAGAAATGAGTAAAATCTGGCCTCTACATTTCCTAGCTGTGTGACCCTGAGCAAGTCACTTAACATATCTACCTCAGCTTCCTCGCTTGTAAAATAAGGATAATAATAGCACCTGTGTCCCAGAATCCTTATGACAATCAAATGAAATAATAGTTATAAAACACCTGTCACCCAGTAGGCACCATACGATCCTCCCCTCCTCCATGAAGACCAGAACTATGGAGACTGTGGGCTTTATGTTGTAACAAGAAGAGAAGTCCTAGCCTCACCTCTGCCACTGGTTGACAGAAACCTAATGAGTCTGCAGCTTGCTGAGTTATTAAATGAATACATTGGACTCGACCATTGTCTTTTATCCCATTATCTTCCAGCTCCAAGATTCGACAAGTCTGATTAACACTCAGCAAGCAGGGTGTCCAATAAACCCAGAGGTCAAAGAGTCTGTGATTTCATTAGTGAAGGAATGTCCTCCACCAACCCACCTAGAGCTTAGTAGGTAGTTGCCTGAGACTCAGAAGGCTCAGTGACTTTAGCCCAAGGTCATGTAGCTAGTGAGTGTCAGAGGAGTGATTTGAACCCAAAGCTCCCTGAATCTGGGGCCAGTACTCTACGTCACACTGTCTCAGAATGATAACTCACATTTATAAGACTGTTTCAAGTCTTATACGGTTGACAGAGTACTTGTCTCACCCCTGATCCTTCCTGAAGGTCTAGAAGGTTAGGGGAGTGTTGTGTGTTGTAGCAAAGTTTTACAGGGCCTGGGAGAGATGGGAGAATGCTGTACAAATGCCCTTCATTTCCTGAGCAGAACTTCTTTCTATAGCCCTGACCCTGAAGCTTTCAGTTAGTTTAATAGCACCTCTAGGGTTACCAAGTATTGGTAGGGCCGCTTAGGCGGTAGCTTATGCCTAGACAAATTTCTCCTTATCCTATGGATTTTTGCCCACTTGGGGCAACAGGGTGAGAGGTGGAAGGGTGGATTTAGCTTGTTTCTCCTTCCATTTGTGGCTTCCCAATCTGACGCAGCGCCTGCTTCAGTCCTCTCTTCCCTTCTGCAGCATGAAGAAAATAAACTGTGCAGCTCAGAAAAACAATCCATCATTTTGTCAAAACATTTCCATGACAAAAAAAAATACCCTTCCAATCTTCTCTCTGGCCATTTTGCTTCAGTCTCATTAGCATGAGAAAAAAAACTGTCAGAGAGATGAGTAACATGGGAGGGAGGGAGGGAGGGAGGAAGGGAGGGAGGAAGAAGGCTGAAACTAGATCTGTTCTGCCTAATGTCTCTGCCTCTGTTGAACTTGGTGGTGCTGGGAACCTGATATAAATACAAAGCTGGAGGGAGACTTAGAGTTATCTCCTAGTCCAACCCTTTGATTTCACAGATGAAGAAACTGAGACCCAGGGGAAATGATTTGCCCAAGGTCACACAAGTATTTTACAGCAGAACCAGGATCGGCACTTGGGACCCAGTTGTTTACCCGATTTTAGATCATTCATACCTGTGTTCAGTGCATAGGGCCAGATAAAAGAAACCGTTGGATGAGACATCTAGCTGTGTCTGGGTCTCTTCCCTAGATGGTTTATATCAGCCCATCCCCTGCAGTGTTGGTTCTAGTATTGCTCACCATACTTACAAAGTGCCACTAGGCAAACAAAGAGACAAGAGTCCTGGAGGAAGTGAAAGGAGAATGACCCAAGAGAAATCTTGGAAAAATAAACCCAGTGGAAAGGTGGCAAGAGCCAATGGGCCAGGGAAGTTCAGAGTGAGTGCCATGGCCCCCTAACCCCAAGTCCCCCAAATGTTCCTTTTAAAAGAGTCAGCTTTGGGGAGAATATTTCCACAAAGACATCCAGGATTGGGATGATTTCAGGTTGGCTTCATAGCCAAAGGGAATGACTGGTTGGAGTTCTGGTTTCAGAATTTGGAAGAAGAAAAGAAAGACAAGATATGTCAGCTAGGGCCAACTCACAGATGTACTTGTCCTCCAGCAACGTGTAGAAGTTACAATCATCGGCTATCTTGACTTTTGTCCTGCCACTGGACTTCAATGATTCTGGAAGAGAGAGTGAGGCTGATGACTTTGTGCAACCCTGCCTCCCTTAAATCCAATTCATGCACAAATCAAGACATCACCTGGGATATCATTGGTCCTCAAAAACGAAGAACAACAGCTAGTTTTGGGGACTTATTCTATACTTGAAAACACCCTGTTACTTTCTACCCCAAATACTTTCCCAGTTGAACACTGGCATTAATGTAAATCCCATATTCCCCCAAGGATCAAATGAAATAATATTTGTAAAGTATTTAGCACAATGCCTGGTATATGGTAGGCATTTAATAAGTGTTTGTTCCCATACTACTCTTTCTCTTCTCCAAGGAAAATTTTGGGAAAAGGCCATGCTCCAGTACAGAGGTATCAAACTTGCATCCAGGGAAACAGTCATCCATCAAGACTAAAAACCAAATCAGTTTAAAATGTAATTGGGTGGGGCAGCTAGGTGATGCAGTAGATAAAGCACCAGCCCTGGATTCAGGAGGACCTGAGTTCAAATCCAGCCTCCGACACTTGACACTAGCTGTGTGACCCTGAGCAAGTCACTTAACCCTCATTGCCCTGCCCCCCCCCAAATGTAATAGGGAATGTCTAACAAAATAAGTAAAAATATAATGCAACATAGATGATGTGAGTTTGTGGTTTTCTAAGCAAGTATGGAGCCCACAGTGATTTGAGTTTGACACTACTGCCAGTCTATGGTCCACAGCAGTGGTCTTTCTATTTTCTATTCCTTCTATAGGCTCCCAAATACTGGGAGGGCCATATCTGTGTACTGGAAGATGCCCAGGAATCAGGAGGTATAGGTTCTAGTCCCGGTTATGCCAATAATTACTTGTGCAAATTACTTCATTTTTCTTAGTCCTTGATTTCTTTTCTGGTAAAGCAGAACCAATTATACAAGCCCTTCCTATCACAAAGGGTTATTGGGAAAACTAAATGAAAAAATATCTTCCCTCCCTCTCCCCCTCTTGTGGCCTGTTGAATTATTTTCATCCTTTAAAACCCAGCTAAAACTTTCACTTCCTCTATGAAACCTTCCCTGATTCAGTCAGCAATGACCTTCTACCCCCCCCCCCCACCTTGGCCCTCATTTAGTACATTGTTTTTCCACCTATCAAATGAACTTCTCATATCATATTTCATATTATGCAGCCAGGAAGACCAGAATCCACACGACACCTCTGACACTGCTGGATGTGTAGTGCTGGAAAGTCCCTTTGTACTCTTCTTGCCTCTGTTTTTTTAACTGTGAATTGAGGGGGTTGGTCTCTCCCAGGTCTAAATCTTTGATTCTGTGTCTGTGTATGTAGCTTATCATTTTCTTATACCATGAGCTCAATAAAGACAGGGACTTGGTCTGGGTTAACCTTGGTCCTTTCCTTTGCATCTAGTCCAGTACTCTGCATACAGCAGGTGTAATTCAAATTTGTTGAAAGAATGAATGTTCTGAATTCTTTTTAAAGCATCAAGGAACTAAACAAAATATGAATGACTCTCATCATTATTATTATTACTAATATTCCCTCACCAGTTCCTTTGAGACTCCCAACGCCTCTCTGCACCAAGTCCTCAGTTAACTCAGAGGAAGATTCCCATTCTTATGGACAATGCAGTTGGGAATCCCATTAGGATGGGAATTAGCCTAGCCTCCAGGGAAAAGCAACATGTAGCTTCCTCTTAGCTTATCTGCTAGCCCATACATGTGGAGGAAACCTGTGTATTCTCAGGTGGTCCCAATTTCCTGCATTAGATTTTTTCAGCAGCCTGAGTAGACATGGTTGATTCTCTTTTCATCAATTAATACCACCTGCCCCTCCCTTTGCTTCCCCGACCCAAATGCCAAATGCCCCACTGGAGGCAAAGCATGATGTGATAACCAAGAACACAGAACCAGTCCTAGCAAGAATCTCTAAACCTAGAAGGGAAGGGGTCTCTAAGACAGCCTTAACGTCTCTCTCCCTCCCCTGCCGGGATTGGCCAGGCTACAGTGCAGAGATTGGCAATTATCAATTCCCTCACCCTATCTTCTAAAGTCTAGGGAAGGCTATGAAAAAAAATGGAATTTGTATACTAACTGCTTGTGGTACAAACCCAGTTTGTTAGACTGGTCAAGTCATTCTGGAAATTAGTGAAGACTAGTTGGAGGCATATGGACTCTCTCACAACCAAGTGAATGAAATTGATTTGATTGCTCTTCTTTTTCTTATCCAAGTTTTTTATTTGTTTTACTGACTTTTCATTCATAATATAGAATCTGCATATTTGGAAACTACCCAAGAACTTATTCCAGAACCAGCTTAAGTTGTTCAGTCATGTCCAACTCTTTGGGACCTTTTGAGATTTTCTTGGCAAACATACCAGGGTGGTTTGCCATTTCTTTTTCCAGATCATTTTTACAGATGAGGAAACTGAGGCAACCAGGGTGAAGTGACTTGCTCAGGGTTACAAAGCTATTAAGTTTCTGAGGTCAGATTTGATCTCAGAGGATGAGTTTTCCTGACTAGGGCCCAGTTCTCTACCCACTGTACCCACTGTCCTTAAGACCTAGTTGCCAGTTTAAGACCAAGCTGTTAAATTGGTGACATTTACTTTGGTGTCCTCCCTTCATCTCTCTCTTTCAGTGCCTCCCTTTTTTCATATCCAAAGCACCTACCCACCCACTGAATACCTTAACCTCCCTGTGTACTATCTACAGGTATGCTGATAAATATTTAACATGTAGCTCTATGGAGGGGCGGGGGGAGAATAATACATTTTAAAAGTTTAATATGCATTGTTAACGTTTTCTCCATCACTTTCTGAAAATAAGTCAAGACCTAATTTGTAGCGTTTTCTGATTTACACACTGAACATTTAAGAATCAGCTTTCACAAGCCTTTTCCAATGGGATCCAGTAGGTCCCTGAATCACCCTCCAATCCAGACCACTTCTTCCACCTCTCCTACATTCAAACTTACCTCTTTTCTGACTCTTCCCTCCAGGGCCCTTTTAAAGGATGGAGTGGCTAATAGAGTACACTAATTTATGTTAAGTAGTCAATAATGGTAGATTTTGTCATCCTTCCTAGGTAAGAGGGGGGCGGTGTTTGCCTTCCAAGAATAGTGTCTTAACTCAAAGGGATAGGAATTTCAGGCACAGAAAGAGATACATGGGGGCACACGAGTGTCTCAGTGCTTTGCTCTACACAGCATACTATTACAGTCAGAGAAAGGCAGAGCTGGAAGGGAACCTTAAATATCTTCCAAAAACAGGGGTTCTTAATCTTTGGTGTACCGTGAAGCCCTCTGGCAGTCTGATGAAGAAGCCTATGGACTCCTCAGAATAATACCTTTAAATTATTGAAGAAAATTTCAGGTAGTGGTTAGTGAAAACAAAGACAGTTTTCCCCATCCAAGAAAAATCCTCTGAAATCTGAATTTATAGATTGAGAACCTGTGATCTGGTCCAGTCTAACCACTTTACAGATGATGAAACTGAGGTCCAAAAAGCCCCCAGGTCTCCTTGATGCTAATCTCTTGATCTTTCCACTAAATCAGAATACCTCATATTAAGTTATTTGTTATTAGTTCTTTTCCATCATAAGATTGTCCACTGTGGTGGTAAGGGAAAGGGGTTGAAAGGAAATTAAGAAGACTAAATAGAGAATGGAGAATACAAGAGAAGAAAGGTTGGGGGCTCGGAGAAAGGGCTAGGGTTGGAGGAGGAGGTAAAGGCTTATCTAGCCAAGAACCAATATACAAGCATCTCAGGCAGTGGCTTGTGCTGATTGGCTAGCTTCCCTATGACCTCATGGTCAGCTAACAATGAAGAGTTCCAAAGAGACAGCAAAGAAATGGGTTTGGTAAGAGTAGATCCAGAAGAACATTCAAGGGGTAAGGGAGGAGGAGAGACAGTCAAGGGAAAGGGGTGCAGCCTTGGCAGGGGCCATGAAGACTCAGGAGGAGGAAGGGGGCCAAGGAAACATCCACCATAACCAATAGGCGACGTGATTTGAGGAGGAGCTCATGTCTAACCAATGAACTAAGGAGAGTAGGGTCCGGTACCAGGGACAAAGGAAGAGTCAGAAAGAAGAGGAGTGAAAAACCTGAAAAATCCAAAGACAGTCGAAAAGGAAGAGGAGAGCCTAGACCATGCCCCTAGGTCATTCCAGCAGGTAGTGATACGTTTAGTCATCTATTCAATGCTCCTGGCCGGCCAGTCAAGGGCTTAGCATCTCATCACCCTGGACTGGACGCTAGAACTCACTGCCGTGTAGACTGAGCCCGGAAAGGGATGGGGCATTAAGGATGGATTAACCCTTTCCTAGGTGTCTGGGATACCCAGTTCATTTTTTATGGGGCAATGAGGCACTGCAATGGGTCTCTAAGAGAAGCTCTCCTTGAAAATCTTTTAGAGCAAGAGACACCACAACTGTTCCCCAGCAACGGCTCTCCATAGATTCTCCATACATCTGAACTGGTTTAGATGTACATCTGTCTAGAAATAGGAGAAATGGACCAATTGGCCACTTGGGTTCCTTTCACCCAAAGGAGTGCATCATGTTAGGTTATCTGTCACATAAGCTTCCTTCTGTGGGCAAAGATCATTGAGAGCAGACTGTAAGGATAGGCAAGGGAAGCATTAATCCATTTAGAGAAGCCTTCCACAATTCAGGTTATTTTGAATTGGGGAGGGGAGAGGGATATTGAGTTTCCATCCCTACTCCCGCCATTAGAAGTCAATGATTATTTTTATCTTCCATTACCTCAGAAGATTTAATGGGAGAATTGGGCTGAGCAACAACTTCTTGCCCTCTGCCTCTTCTAAGAGTGGAACAGTAAACAACCACCCCAAATATACCTCTCAGCCCACCCGTGGTCTATACAGTGGAAAGAGCTTTGAGCTTGGGGGCTCCTGTCCTGACTGTGCCTTGGGTTCTTAAGCTCTCTGGGCCTCCCTGGATGATCTCCAAGATTCCTTCCAACTCTAACACTCTATTATTCCATGACACATATATATAAAGAAAGAGGTAGACAGTGGAACTGGACCTGGGATCTCATTGGCACAGAGACCTCCAGTGAGGAAATTCCCTCTATCAGTGCAGGTTGGCACCTTCTATGCCACTTAGAGTCTTAGAACCCTGAAAAGTTAAGCAATTTGTTCAAGATTCCTCAGCTATTATATGTCAGAGGTGGAACTTGAGCTCAGGTTTTCCTGACTTTGAAGTTGGGCCTCTATCCTCTAAGCTCTACTGCCTCTTATCCATATAGCATTCAAAAAAGAGATACTTCCTGGCAATGGGGAACTTTTCTCTTTACCCTCACACCTTCATCCCCTGCAACCTGCATATGAATGGATAGATGAATGGATGAATGGATGGATGGATAGATGGGGGGTGGGTAGATGGGTACATGGATGGATGGGTAGATGGGCAGGTGGATGGATGGATGGGTGGGTGGATGGATGGGTGGGTAGGTGGATGGATGGATGAATGGATGGGTAGATGGGTGGGTAGATGGATGGATGGGTGGGTAGGTGGATGGATGGATGAATGGATGGGTAGATGGGTGGGTAGATGGATGGATGGGTGGGTAGGTGGGTGGATGGATGAATGGATGGGTAGATGGGTGGGTGGGTGGATGGATTGTTTGTTTTTAATAAAACTAAATGTCATTTATATAGTGCTTTAATTGTTCTCTTTGTTCCTTCCAAGGCTAATCCTCATGCCCATGATGACCCTTCTTCACCCACAGGTCCCGTCGCCATAGTCGTCTCAATACCACGCATCAGCCCACTGTGCTCAGTGGCTGGGGTGCCCCTCCAGGCAGAGACTGGAGCCACAGGGCTGTGTGTGGCTGTCCATATCACTGTGAGCCACCAGAAGAGCGATCAAGCTCTCGGCCAGTCCACGGCATCGTCAGCAGGTGGTGGGGGGAGCCCCGGTGACTGAGTAGGAATGGGGGAGGCTTGGCAGAAATAGAGAGTGTTGAGATGTGATGACTAGAAAAACTCTTGTCAGAGCTTTCTTCTCCTCACCTTCCCATACCCCCACCCCTTACCCTACAGGGGAAGTGGGGAAAGAACAGCAGACAATGTGGGTTCTGAACAAAGAGCATTGTCTGTAGCCCAAAGCCAACACCCTTCCGTGGCTGAAGGCCTGGGGATTCTGAGCAGCTGGTGGGTAGAGAGAGGCTGGGGATCCCCATCAGTGTTTCTTTCTTCCTTTAAATTGTAAGCTCCATTGAGGGCAGGGAGTATTTAATATTTTTGTCTTTGTATCCTCAGAACAGTGTATTGGGCACTTAATAAAGCTTACTGATTAATTCCTTGATGGGATTAGGAACCTGCAAATGCAGCTCCCTACCAGTCCTTAGCCCAAAACTCTGCTACAAAAGGACCAAAATATCATAGATTTAGAGTTATAGATGAAGAAACGTCCTTAGGCCCAGAGAGGTTAAGTGATTTTCCCATGGTCACACAGCTAGTCAATATCTCAGGCAGGTCTTCATGACTGCAAATGCAACTTTTTACAAACAACACCATGCTAACTCTCTAATGGGGGACTGGGAGCTGGAGGACATTTTTCCTGTGCTGCCTGGATCCTCATAGGAGCCCCTTCTATGAACCCTGAGACCAAGATCCAAAAACTTTGGAGACCTGGAATTGAGACCTGTTCAGCCAGTGACTAGCTGTACCACATTGAACAAATCACTTCACCTCTGTTGGCCCTGGCTGCTTCATCTGTAAAAATAAAGCCTTTAGACTCAGTGAGCTCTAAGATCTCTCCCAACCCTAAATTTGTTGACAAATGCACTCTAAGGTCCCTCATAGCTCTGATATTCTGTGCTTTTTGCACCCAGGCAGCCGTCTCGGGAGTCATCTGGCCTACCCTGCCGTCTCCCCTGCAGGGGCTGGACTCCGGAGCTTCAACCTACATTACCAAACCGTCACCACTTTCATTTCCCCAGTGCCACTGGGCGATCTCATGGATCCCACTCCAGAGCAGGTACCCGGCCAGGGTGGCCCAGGGAAGGTGGGATGGAGAAGATGGGAGGCACCCTCCCCTCCCCGCCCCTTAGCTATTCCCATTTAGCCATTCCTGGACACCCCCACTATGAACAACACCCCATGAGGAAAGAGGTGCCAGGGTACTTCTGCACCATCACTTCCTCCCTCCCCGTTTCCTGCTGAAGCATTTTGCCCAGGGTCACCCTCGGCAAAACTGTGAAGCAGATAATGCTTGTCATTGATTCTCTTTCCTACTGGTCCTTTGGGCACCCAGGTCCCTCCTGCATGATGCCCCCTGATGGCTCAGGAATCCCAAAGGTGGCATCCCAGCTAGGCTAGCCCTCTCCCATGAGCCATAGCTTTCCCCTTCCTTCCCCATCCTTCAAATCAAAGCTGCTGCATCCCTCAGATTCTTCTCTAGGTGACTATGGGAAGCAATGGGAGCATTTAAACAGACAGAACAATCCATGGTTACATAAAGCTAAGCTTTTTTTTTTTCATCTTGTCCTGTGATTATGTGCATGTAGAGAATTATCCATGTGGAAACTTTTCCCACTGGTGTCGATAGGCAGATCATTGGCAAATACCAGTCTTAGGGAGGTGCCTAGGATACTGAAAGGAACTTAATGCCAAAGACAGGACTAGAATTCAGGTCTTTTTGACTCCAGAGCTGGCCTTTTGGTTTATATACAAGGCTTCCTGGTGCTAAAAGCTTAGCTTTCATGACTCAGTAAGGATATCTAGGGAGGGAAGGAAGCACTTATTAATCACCTACTATGCACCAAGCACCATACTAGGTGCTTTTAAAATGTATCATTTGATCTTCACAAGTCCCTGTGAGGTGGGTACTATGATCTTCATTTTACAATTGAGGAAACTGAGGCAGGCAGAGGTTAAATGACTTGCCCAGGATCACATAACGAGGAAATAGCTGAGACTGGATTTGAGCTCAGTTTTGCCTGACTCCAGGTCTAGCGCTCTACCCGCTGTGCCCATTAGCAGACAAGCAGATCTTTCAGTGTGCTTCGGATTATAGGCAGTTACACAGGGCCACCCTCAATTCTGTCACCTGTCCACCCTTAGTTAACCAGTGTGAGGGATAGAATGATGAACTTGAAGTCAGGAAAGATTCCAAAGAGTAGAAGCACTAGGGGCAGCTAGGTGGTGCAGTAGATAAAGCACCAGCCAGCCCTGGATTCAGGAGGACCTGAGTTCAAATCCAGCCTCAGACACTTGACACTTACTAGCTGTGTGACCTGGGAAAGTCATTTAACATTTACCAGTTAGGTCCCTGCAGGCAAATCACTTAACCTTCTGTTTCTCAGTTTCCTTATCTGTAAAAATGGATATGATAATAGTACCTATGTCCCAGGGTTGTTGTCAGGATCAAATGAGATACTATTTGTAAAGCACTTTGCAAACCTTAAAGTACTATAAAAATACTAGCTATTATTTAAGCATGGCACAAGCCCTAAGGCCCAGGTTAGTGGGGGGCATGGGGGTAGGGAAGAAGATGCCCCATGCAATTATCCTGTAACACATTTAGGAGGCCGTGGGATCTACAGAGTGCAAAGCCCAGGGCCCGAGTGCCCCCCACTCCCATCCAGATTGGGGGCATATCCTCAGACATCTTGCCAGACTCCACAAACAGATGGTGAGAGCCCTGTTGGGGGGTCGGAGGGGTGAGGGGGGCAGTTGGCTATCTGCCTTGTGGACTCAAAGGGAAGCTGAAATTTCTATACTTAACCTAATGAATAAAGATTAGCAGTGGCCTTTGCATCTAGGAACTCTGTCCTATACATGGCCTGGCAGCCTGGGGCAGGGTTGGTCCTCTGTAGAGGTGTTGCCAAGCTCAGCCCACACCAAGTCACTGAATTTCAGAGTTGAAAGAGGCTTTGTAGGCCAGCCTGTCCAACCAATAGCTGACCAAGGATCCCTTCTGTCATGTTGCAGGTGGCCTATACCCTCCGCTTTATCAGCAGCCTGGCTCTTCTCGTCTCTTCCGCATTCCTCCTCGTTATACCCACTATCGGGTACCTCAAAACTATCCAGAGCATCAATACTTTTATCCATCTTCATCTGAACTTCTGCCTTTCTCTCTCCCATCTTCTCTTCCTCGCCGGAATGCACTGGACCCTTAGTGAGGTAGGTGCTCTACTCCTCTCGTCCCATCTCCCTAACCTTCCCCAAGGCCTCTGATGGTTTTTTCATCTTTGTCCATCCAAATGATGAGTCTGACCAGGTTCATTCACTCAAGATGGCCCTTCCCAAATGCCTAAAGCCCACACTGAGCCCATTTTTCCTGTACCCCAAATTCAGATTACCTTAACTCTTAGAATACCAAGGCTTAGTTGCTGGGCACGATGGCGCATGTAGATAATATCGCTAATAGTGAGGCTGAGGCTGGTGGATCTCTCAACTTTGAGAGTTCTGAACTGTAATTGACTAAAGCCAATTGAGGGTCTATATGGCTACCAATAGGGTGAGCCTCTGGGAATGGGGAGACACCAGGCTGAACTAGCCTAGGTCAGAAAATGGAGAGTGGGATCAAGCTTGTGAGAGGCTGCTGTACTTCTAGTCTTGGGGGTGGGGTAGGGGGGCAGAGAGAGAGACAGACAGAGAGACAGAGACAGAAAGAGACAGACAGACAGACAGATAGACAGAGACAGAGATGTGGGGAGGGAGAAAGGAAGGGAAGGTGGAAAGGAGGAAGGCAAAGAGGGAAAGAGGAAGGAAGGAAGGAAAGGAAAGGAAGGAAGGAAGGAAGGAAGGAAGGAAGGAAGGAAGGAAGGAAGGAAGGAAGGAAGGAAGGAAGGAAGGAAGGAAGGAAGGAATACTTAGACCCAGAATGTTGTCGTCTCTGCCTAAGCCCCCACCTTCTTAGAGTCCTGAACATTCTCATCTTTCTCTCCATGCCTAATTCCTACCATGCTTCTCCAACCCCTCTCTACACCCAATCCACATATCCTCAGCCTCTACAGGATTTATGACTTCCCATGAACCATAATTGAGGAAGGACAATTGAAAAAGCTGACACCTTGCACCTGATCAGATTTTTTAAGAGTACTCTACTCCCAGTGCTAAATTTCCTAATGCCCCCTTCCTCCAAGCAAGCTCCAGGGGGGACAAAGGAAAAACAAATTACAGTAACTGCTCATGGAGAAACTACTGCTTTAAAAATGTACAGAAAATGATACCTCTCCCTAGAGAATTCCACTGCATTTTCTTGCCCTGTAGAAAAAACAATATAAAATATAAATGTAGGGTTTAGAGGGGCTGATGTTTGTCCTTGGTCTGCAGAAGTTACAAAGGGGACTGTGGTCTATGAGACAGGAAGGTAAAAAGAAAAGGAAAGGGGCAGCTAGGTGGCACAGTGAATAAAGCACTGGCCCTGGATTCAGGAGGACCTGAGTTCAAATCCAGTCTCAGACACTTGACACTTACTAGCTGTGTGACCCTGGGCAAGTCACTTAACCCTTATTGCCCTGCCAAAAAAAAGAAAAAAAGAAAGAAAGGGGAAGCTTGTAGGAGACCTCTGATCCAAGGGTAGAATTATGTAGAATGCAGCTCTAGAGAGATGCAGAGATAGTCACGACCAGGAGCAAATCAGCTAGAACAGGCTTAAGAGCAAGGAAAACCTCTGAGGAGAATGTCAAGCAACACAGGCAGAAAGGGGCTGGGAGAGATGCTAGGGAGAATTCAGCTAGGACTACAGATCTCAACGTGGGGTCTGTGGATTTTTAAAAAATCAGATTGCTATTTCCTTTGTAATTTCTCTGTGAAAGCATTCTTCTGAGGAGGGGCCCATAGGCTTTTGCCAAAGGGGTCCTGGACACAAAGGTGAAAGATTCCAAAGAGTAGAAGCACTAGGGGCAGCTAGGTGATGCAGTGGATAAAGCACCAGCCAGCCCTGGATTCAGGAGGACCTGAGTTCAAATCCAGCCTCAGACACTTGACGCTTATTAGCTGTGTGACCCTGGGCAAGTCATTTAACCTTCATTGCCCTGAAAAAAAAAAAAAAGAAAGAAAAAAGAGTAGAAGCACTTATGGTGGAGTGGGGGGGGGTCGGGGTGACCACAAAAGAGTGCTGTCCATCCAAAATTACAGGGTGCATCTCTAGGCCTGAACCAGGAAGGGATTAGTTACCCTAAGGTCCCAGACTAAAGGAGATTGAGTAGGGATCCAGATTGGAACTGTTAGGGACCAGTCGACTGTGCCCAGCTTGTTTCATTAAAAAATGAATGTATCTAATTTGCATATCATTTACCTCCTCCTTCCACCTCCCCCCCCCAAAAAAAAAACTTCAAGTAAAATAGTTCTGGTATTCTAAGTCACTTTCCCAGCATTCTAAATTCATGCTCTTCTGGAGAAGAGAAGAGGCATGGTGGGCAAGTAAGGGGAAAGGACAGAGCATCAGTGGCAGCATCTGGAGCAGAAACTCCTGGTCCCCTTGAGTGGTGACAGCAGCACAGAGTGAGCAGAGGAGGGCCCCTGGCTCCTTTTGCCTGTGGGGGATGGGAGAAGTAGACCTATCTGGTCCTCAGAGAAGGGTACCTGACTCCTCCATCACCTCTTCCCCAGGCCATGTGCGTCATAATCTTCTGCATCCTCCGCTACTTGTTCCTGGCTAGCCTTGTCTGGATATTCCTGGGCGGGCTCTATTTCTACCTGGTTTCCTGGAGCCTCAAGGTGATCGATTATCTCAGCACCCTCCATCTATTCAGAAAAGTGCTGAATTTCTTTGGTTATGGGATGCCTGCTCTGTACATAGGTTTATTTATTGCCATCCAGGCCTATGACAACAATAATTATAACAAGTAAGTGTTGGAGAGATGAAGGATCATAAGGATCTCCAGCTCTGGAATTTCAGAGCAAACCCTAAGCTTAGGGGGTGGGGGGAGGGGGAGTCAGTTGGGAGTTCCAGGCTCAAAGAAAGGAGGCCTCCAGATGAAGTGGATTGTATGTGTGTGGCAAGGACCACCACACTCACCCCCATCGAAAAATGTCAACCTGCCCCAATACAATGGAGCACAGCTGGGATTGGGCAAGACCCTGTGATCCACAATAGCCAAGTAGACCATAAAACTAAATAGGACTCATCCCTTGGAGCTGGTCATAGGAACCAAAGCAAGCCAAAGCCATCCGATTGGGAAATGGGACATTTAGCTAGCCAGAAAATGATTGGAGAGAACCGTTTCCCACCCCATGGAGATCAAGATTGAAAACTGACAGCTTCTATTCCTTCTCCCAATCGTTCCCCCCACCCAAGACCACCCACTGTTTTCATGCCTAGGCAAGATCCTTCCCCTATTGACCACCTTTCTCAGCCTCCCCCTTCCAGATTCCAAAATGACTAGTGCTCAAAAGCTGTCATTTTCAGGCTACCATTGCCCTTGTGAGCTTTGGCACCATGGGGGCTTTTCCCCTACCCTCAAGTGGTCTCAGTGTTGGCCCTAGGCACCATCTTCCCCTTTTCCTTTCTCTGTGGCCATTCTGGGGTTCTTGATCTCTGGTGTTCAGGTGTTCAGGATGGCTTCACCCAGTTGGAAGGGTTTAAAAGATGGGTGATCTGCTCATGACTCCCAAGGACAGCTTTTCTTTGCTTCTCTCTAGCTGTTGGATCAACCCTTTCAAGGACTCAGAATGGATCTTTGTGAGTTCCTTCTGCGCTTTAACAATAGTGAGTATCACCACCCCCTTTGGCCCGGCCATCTCCCCCACCCCAAAGTCCATCGTGAATCATTTCCCAGCCCTGTGTATAAGGCACTTGGCTTGTCTGGAGTAACAGAGCTTGAGTTCAAATCTTGCCTCTAATGCTTGCCATTTGGGTGACCTTGGCCTCATTTTTCTTGGCCTCAGTTTCCCATCTGTAAAATAAGGGAGTTAGACTGGTTGGCCTCCAAGTCCTTTCCAGCTCTAAAATCTATGGTCCTAAGTGGGGAGATGTAGTCTCTGGGCTCTTCTCCAAAAGGGGGCAAGATAAAGCCTATCCTTAGGGAGGGGTTGGTATGGGGAGGGTTCTTAGTGTGTAATGCATACTCTGCTAAAGACACAGACTTCCTTCTTTCTGTTAAGGACACCACTGTCCTTCTGGTCACTTGGGTTCAAGACCTCAGTCATTATTATCAACTACTCATGCTTACTCATTCCCTATGTCCAACCCATTGCCATATCTTGTTTTGTTTTTGTTTTTTGGGTGGGGCAATGAGGGTTAAGTGACTTGCCCAGGGTCACACGGCTAGTAAGTGTCAAGTGTCTGAGGCTGGATTTGAACTCAGGTCCTTCTGAATCCAAGGCTGGTGCTTTATCCACTGCGCCACCTAGCTGCCCCCGCCATATCTTGTTAATGCTACCTCCACAACAATCTCTCTCATCTCTCGCCTCCTCTCTGCTCACACAAGCACCGCCCTAGTTCAGACTTCTCTAGCAGCATTTCAGTAGTTTCCTAATTAGTCTCCCTGTCTCAGGTCTTGCCCTACTCCCCCCCATCCTCCCTCCATAGTGGCCAGCGTAGTAGTTTACCCTTTTTTTGTTTGTTTGTTTTTTGGTGGGGCAATGAGAATTAAGTGACTTGCCCAGGGTCACACATCTAGTAAGTGTCAAGTGTCTGAGACTGAGTCCATACTTTATCCACTGAGCCACTTAGCTGCCTCCATAGTAGTTTTCCTAAGGCACAGATCTGGTTATATCACAACCTCCAGTGGGTCCCTATTACCTCTAGGATCATATAGAAACTTATCTTTTTGACATTTAAAGCCCTTCACAACCTGCCTCACTGCCCCATTTCACATTTCTCCCCTTCATTCACACTCTGGTCCAACCAAATTGTCCCTTTCCTCTTCCTCATCCCTGACACTCAAATTCCTCTTTATCTGCCTTTGGGTAGGCTAGCTCAAAATCCCAAAATGCTCTTCCTTCTCAACCTCCACTTCTTAGAATAATATCAAGTTTTCCTCAAGGCTAAATTCAAATGCCAACTTCTAAGAGAAACTTTTCCCCATTCCTCCAATCCCTAGCACCCTGCCCCAAATTACCTTCTATCTATCTTGTCTATGTGCATATGTACTTACAATTTGTCCATGCTAGAGTGTAAGCTCCTGAGGGCAAGAACTATTTTACCTTTTGTTGTTGTACAGTGCCTGGCAAAGAGCAGGTATCTATGTGACCAGACCTGTGACTCTATTGGTCCAGGAAACTACCAGTGAGGAAACTCCCTTTACCAATGTAGAACAATACCTGTGCAACAATTTCTAGTCAGAAACTGGATTGCATAAATTCTTGGCTGGACATTAATAAAATGTGGGGCAGCAATGGCCCAATATCCACCAAAACCAAAACCAAAATAACCCACCAACTTTTAATTGCCTGGGACATTGAGAGTTGAAATGATTTGCCCAAGGTCACACAGCCTCTGTGTGTCAGAAAGGAGACCTGAAAAAAAAATTTTAATTAATTAATTAATTTTTAAAAAAAGAAAGGAGACCTGAAGCCACATCTCTACCTCATTCCATCTGTCTAAGGCTTCACAAAACTTGAAGCTCTACATAAATGTTAGCTACCATATCTATACATACATTTTTGGGAGGCACAGTAGAAAGATCTTAGAATCAGTGCTATGTTTGAGCTGTTGCCCCAACGCTAACCATGGGACCTTGCATAAGTCATTTAACCTTAAATAAAGAGGGCAGGGTTGGATCCCTATGTTTTTTGCCTTCTTCATATGCATTATTACCTATGACATACTATATTAAAATGGGTATTACTTTATAAACGGTGACAACAACAACAAAAAACTATTTGCAGAAGTCACGCCTGTATAACTCAACAAACAATATAAGCAAAGAAAAGGAAAATATTGCTCCAAACACACGGGGAGGCCAAGAGCCTTTGACCCAGCACATAGCAGAAGAATTCTGATCCTTGATAGGTGTCCATTGATATTGAAGATAGGGTGACCTAGATCCTAGATCTAAGGGTGGAAGGGACCTTAACAGCTTTCCGCTCTAACTTCCTGATTTTACAGTTGAAGAAACTGAGGCCTGGAGAAATAAAGTGACTGGCCCCATGTAAGTAAGAAGCTTCACAGCTGGGTTGTAAACCCAGGTCTTCTGACTCTTTCCATGTTCTCATCAGCCTCAGTGTCTGATTTCCTTTTGAACCTATGGACTTCAGTTCAAGTTTTGCACTGGGGCCTTATGAGTTCTTATCCTGACAACTCCACCGGTAATCAGAGGTGAATATGAAGCCAGGTTTCACCGGATAACTGGTGGGGGAATCTTTCCTTTTCCAAGACACAGAGAGGTCAACACAGTTTTCAAGGATCTGGAGTTTAGCTGCTCAAACACTCCCTTCTGATGAGCATCCTGCAGAATCAGCAACATCTGAAGGGTAAGAGGGGATGCTGCTGGGCAGGCTGGGAGGGTCCCAGGTCCAGAGATGGGACCCCACTTGAGCCAATCACTCTACATGCCCTTATGACTGCTGTACTCTTTTTTTTGTGAGGCAATTCGGGTTAAGTGACTTGCCCAGGGTCACACAGCTAGTAACTGTTAAGTGTCTGAGGCCGGATTTGAACTCAGGTACTCCTGAATCCAGGGCCGGTGCTCTATCCACTGTGCCACCTAGCTGCCCCAATGACCCCTGTATTCTTGAGATACTTAGTAGGTACTATTGTGCAAGGTAGCTGCATCACGATTCAGAGCCAGAGAAAACAGTGAGACAGAAGGACTTAAAAAGGGGCAGAGGTTCCAATCAGAGCCCTGACCCAGGGAGGCTCAGTCAAGGCAAAAATGACAGGGAGGGTAGAGAAGTGAGCCAAGAGCACGAATCTGTGTCTCAAGATTCTTCTCTTCTGAGGCCCATTGGGAGCCCTGGCTTTGCTGTCATGTCAACAGTAACATCGGCAACCTCTCCTCCCCTGTCATTTCCACTGAGGGCACCCTGGGCAGAAAGGGAGATGGGACATTTCTAAAGGGGAGAGGAACAGGCAGGCCCAAGTCATGGCCCTAGGAAGTGGGTGTATGAGGTCAGGAGCAGCACCCACTCTTTCCCATCACTGAGACAGGTAAGGTGGCAGCAAGGATGGCATAAGCTAGACCAAGGCTCCATCTCCCACCCCTTCTATAAAGAGAAAAAGGTTTCAGGGGCCTGACTTAGATGTTATTGTATCTCTAGGGTCCTTTCCTCATTCTGTCACCCCGAGAATGTTAGGCTATGGAATTACTTGTATCCCTAGGAGATTCAGGCAAGGGGGTGGGAGGATGGAGGTGGTCCAGGCCCTGCACAACCTTAGATGAGGCTGTGAGGTTATCTCTGGACCTGTTTCACTTTGCCCCTCGCTCCCCACCCTCCTGATGCTGTCTGTTGCCTCTGTCATTTCAGTCAAAGGCCAAGATCTGTTTCCTACTCCTGTGGAATAGAGACTTGAGGGATTCTCATGTGCCCCAGGCCCAGTATCCTGCTCAAAAGTTCCTCCAAAGACAGCTGAGTAAGACCCAGAAGTCTTCCTGCCAAGGCAAGGGAGGCTTCCGCCCACCCCTCAATGGTTCCATCCCATCAAGATCTCACCCCCACCACCAGCAACAGATCTTCTCTCATTAAATTCCTCTTGACTCATGATGCAGGACTGTGTTCCCTATAAAGTTTCTTCTCCAAGTCTGACCCTTGGAGGGATGCGCTCATTTTAAGTAATCTCACTGGAAAAATCCCATTTTTCTGGCTCTTTTCCTTAATCATCATTTAAATTCCCTTTCCCTAGTCCTGTTCCTCTGACCCCATGACAGATCCAATTCCAACTGGGGCCACAAATTCCACAGCAGTCCATCTCTGGAAATGGGAATATCTGAGAAGTTACTCTGAAGTAACAATGAGGCAAAGGAATCTGACTTTGACATTGCTCCTTTTCTAAATGAAGGTTGTCACCCAACAGTTAGGTCCCTGGCCCTCTGTAAAGGACTAAGCTGGTCCAGCTGCTGAGCTGGACACACCCATGATCTCCCACTGCCCACTCTTGAAAATGTGCAAGTAGTAGAGGCCACAGAAAAGGTCAGAAGGCAAGGCTCTGTTGCATAAGGGATACTTTATTAAGGACAGCTTGGAGGCATCAAGTATTCTCATCCATGGGGTCTAATCAATGGGGCAAAGTTGGGTGAGGCTGGCCAAGTTCAGTGTCTCCATCAGACAGCTCTGGCCAAGCCCACGCGGTTGTTAGCCCTGTCAAAGACGCTGTAGTACTCTCGGATAAAGACATCTCCCAGGATCCACAGCTGGGAACTGCCATCACCCTGGAAGCCGCTGGAACACTGTCCCAGCTCCTGAGAAGACCAAAGCAGAACACTCAGTGGAGGCAGTCTCTGGCTCATTGCAACAATAAGTAATGCCTTGCACAGTCACAAGGGATTCTTCCCCCCCCCCCACCCTGATCCTTCATACCTATCACCATAGGGATAACTCTGAGCCAAGTATGGTATTGCCCTCTTCTTAAAGATGAAGAGGCAAACCCAGAAAGAGTGAAATTCAAGAAGCAGAGCTTGGACTAGAACCATGTGTCCAGGCTCCCAGCTAACTAATTCATTAAATCATTTAACATCATTAGTGACAGGATGGCATAAAAAGCCTGGATTTACCACTAACAACATATGCAAGTCACTTCCTGTGATTCTCAGTTTCCTTATCTTTAAAATGGGAATACTAACAGAGAATTTTTATAAGGATAAAATGGGGGCAGCTAGGTGGCACAGTGGATAGAGCACCAGCCCTGGAGTCAGGAGGACCTGAGTTCAAATCCGGCCTCAGACACTTAACAATTACTAGCTGTGTGACCCTAAGCAAGTCACTTAACCCCAATTTCCTCACCAAAAAAAAAAAAAAAAAAAAAGATAAAATGGCATACTCTAAGTGACAACTGTAAACTCTGGAGGGCTATCCAAATATAAGGTCATGTTAATTATCTCTCTGGTCCCACTCAACCCTCCCTTGTCTAGCCTGCTCATTTTTAGCTCTGATCCCAGCTAGCTTGACCAGCTGACCAGTGGAGGAGAGCCTGGCAGGCACAAGGCTGGGCTGTCATGCTAGCATGTTGGTTACTGGGTCATGCCAATGTTGAACATATATTTTGCCTTGAGTCTGATGGCATGATTAAGGAATGGGATCAGAACCTCTAGAAAACCCCAGACTTTCAAAGGGAAATCTAGACAAAAGTGAAAGGGGGAAGGCAGCTAGGTGGTACAGTGGATAAAGCACCAGCCCTGGATTCAGGAGGACCTGAGTTCAAATCTGGCCTCAGACACTTGACACTTACTAGTTGTGTGACCCTGGGCAAGTCACTTAGCCCTCATTGCCCTGCCCAAAAAAACAAACAATTGAAAGGGGACAGAGGGAAGGGCTAAGCAATGGGCAGAAGTTTAGGCCTCTCCTAATGGCCTACTGGAGAACAAGGCTTCTTAAATCTTTCCCCATGGTTCCTAGGCCTGGGCTGATTCTCTAGTCTTGATATAACTATTCACATTTCTACAATGCACTTTTTACAAAGCACTTTCCCCACAACAAAACCATCAAGTAGAGAGAGTCACTATCTTCACTTTTTACAGGTGAGGTAACTAAAGCTCAGGGGGCACAAATGACTCCCCCAAACCAATGGCTAGGAAGTGGCAGAGTCAGGACCAGACCCCAGACTTCAGATTTCCAAATCCAGTGCAGGTTCTACTACTCCATCCCACAAAGGCAAGAAAACATCTTGTTCATGCAGGCAGCTCAACTAATCCCACTCGACCAGCATGTGTCCAAGCCACCTTCTTGTGACCAATCTCCCGGAGTTTCCAACCCTTCTCTGAGGAGTTTCTCCCCACAAGGTTCCTACCTGATTGGTATAGGCTGAGGGAGGGAGAGGGAACTGCTTGCCGTTGATCTGAATCACAACTGTAGGCATGGAACTCAGGCTGCTGCAGTTGATGTCATACTGAAAAAAGCCCAAGAGGATTTAAGAGAGGGAAATAAGATGTGCAGCAGAAAAGGGGAGCCTGGGCTGGGAAGGGAAGCTTAGAGAAACATCTGGGGCCAAGAAAGTCTGTCCAGAGTTTCCCACTGGAGATGAGGGTGTGACTTGTTCAAATCACAAAGAAAATCCCCCCTGCCACTCCCTGGCAAGGACCCAGCTTCTAGACTAGAGCCTCTACAAAAGGGGCAAACCCAGTTAGAAGTTCTAGCTCTGGACAAAGAGCCTGCAGCAGTGAAAGGCGGACAATGAGAGATGCTGGAGCCAGCATCGGCTTGTGGGAAGTGCTTTCCTGATTGGGGGGACACAGAATCAGAAGTATTTGTAATGCCCACAAACTCCCCACAATGCTCAAGGGCTCGGGACAGGAGGCGAGGTGGTCCTTGAGAAAGCATGGCAAAGTGGGATGGAGGAAGGAAGGTGGGGTCTAAACATTTAAATGTATATCACAGAACAAAGGATAGTGCCCCATTAAGCTGTGAGCTCACTAAAGGGAGAGATGTTTTTGTCTGTCTGTGTCCCCAAGTGCTTAGCCCAGTAAGCGCTTAATCAATGCTTGCTGACTGACTCCTGAGCCCAGGAGATGCTGGGAGCTAAGGATGGCTGATTCCCAATAAATCCACTCTTCTATTTTTTTGTTGTTTTCTACACTGACTAAATTTCCTTCATTAGTACAGATACTTGAGAACTGCCTCTTCTTCTGACAGTAAGGAATTCCCAGAGCTGGTGAAGAAAGAAGTCTCTGAAGGCTGAGCCAGGGGACTTACCTCTCCATATTGTCCCTCGGTAGCCCCAATGACACTCTGGATGTTGAGGATGTCATAGCTTGGACCGACCAAGAGAGAGGTGCCAGTGTCCAAGATGGCCTGGCAACCACCAACACAAGCCACCTCCTGGCCATTGACAGTGATGCTAGGAGAAGTCAGACAAGCTGCTCAGTTCAGATCTGAATTCTATCTGCTTCTTCTATTAACATCAGAGAGTATTTGTTTGTTTTTTTAAAACAGTGCTCAAAGCTAGAGCTCAAGCCTGAAGCAGAGACCAAGGAAAGGAAGCCAATCTCCTTTACAGGCTTGCCTTCCTTTGGATAGAAGCACATGGTAAGTTGGAGCTGGCCCCCAGCAGGTTGATCATGGTCTATGGGTTAATCTCAAAGATGAACTGGCAGTGACTACCACAACTCCTTTGGAAACAGGAGGTATAGACACCATATACTCTTAACACTAGATTATTTATTATCCTATACCAGTCTTTATAGCTGGCAGCTTAGGTATTGCAGTGGATAAAGCACCAGCCTCAGAAGACCTGAGTTCAAATGCTGCCTTAGACACCTACTAGCTATATGACCCTGGGTAACTCACTTAAACTCTGACTCAGTTTTCCCATTTGTAAAATGGAAATAATAGTAGCACCTACCTCCTAGGGTGGTTGTGAGGATAAAATAAGATCATATTTGTAAAGTGCCTTGCAAACTTTCAAATACTATATAATTGTTAGCTCTTATCGTTAGTCTTTTTTTAGCTTTAGGTCTTGTCTGACATGTAAGTCTTATTTCTTATAAACCCCTTAAAGGCTAAGATCACATCTAACAACTTTTTGTATTCTCGGCTGTACCTTGTATGGTACTGGGCATATCACAGGCCCTCACAAATACTTATCCAAAGATGAAAATGACTACCAAGCTCTTAAATGCAAAGTTACCTATAGTCAGAATGCATTGGTAAATTACAGATGGAAGCAAAGCATATGTTACTCTGGATCCGAGATCATCAAATTCTGGTTTGGTGATATCTTGAAGTATTTGAAAAATTCTCAAATTACTTTTAAATTATGGGCCACAAAGACTGTACTTGGAGAGGGAAGAGTTCTGTGGGATCAAAGATTACCAGGCTGGTTTTACCACTGAAGGGACTGCACAAAAGCCCCTTCATCTCCTCAAGCCTCAGAGAAAAGTCACCACTCTGGGCAGAGTTATGAAATGAATGAATAAAGAAAGGAGGGTGGTTTATGTAACTGGTGGTGTCTTACAATTGCAACCAAATTAAAAAATTGAGGAAAGGAGGTTCTTTTTTCTGTCTACAATGAACAATAGGTAAAATTGAAGTTAAAATAAAAATATCTTATTTAAATGTAATGTTGCCTTGAAGAGCCTAATGTACATGCTAACAGGAAAGGCTTATAATAATGGCTCCCTTTTTGTATAATAGCTATTATACAATAAAACTATATATAATTATTATTATATATTAGAATATTATAGAATATACAACATGTATGTGGGACTTTGCCATATAAAAGATTTTCTCATGTATGATTTCACTTGA
Organism: Dromiciops gliroides; assembly: GCF_019393635.1. NCBI lineage: Eukaryota > Metazoa > Chordata > Mammalia > Microbiotheria > Microbiotheriidae > Dromiciops > Dromiciops gliroides. The sequence continues at coordinate 437,733,727 of NC_057864.1, read as the reverse complement.
ATGTCACAACCACCCTCCAAGACAAACTAACAGTCCCATTTTACAGAGGAGGGAACTGGGGTCACCCCGCTAGCAAGTGCAGATCTTCTGGTTTTCTGTCCCATACACTTTCCTCTAAACCACAATGTCCTAGGATTCTGAGCTTCCTTCTACACTCCATGGTCCTGCCAAGCTGGCTCTCTTGCTGCTCCTTCCCTGTGCCACTCTGCCTTCTGCATTTGCACTGCCCCATTCCCGCAGACGCCTTTCTCACCTTTACCTTAGTACCGTCACTTCTCGCAAGACTCAGCCTGAGCATTGCCGCCTTCACAAAGCTTCTCTGCTAGCGTCCTCCCTCCCTCCCTAACCCACCTCTTCTGTCTGTTCTGTCTATCCATATGTACCTGTCTATTGATAGAAAGTAAATCCCTTGAGGGCAGGAAGTCTTTGTTTCCTGAGCACTCAGCACAGCACCTGTTGATCTTGTACCAGAAGATGCTCGGGTCTCTCACTCACCTGTCCACAGAGAATTGCCAGTAGCCCTGCTCAGTGACGGGCACCCAGTGCAGGGAGCCAGTGTAGTAGGAATGTTCGATGGCTCCAAGGGTGAGCATGCTCCCCTGGCTATTCCTGAAACGAGAGGAGATGGTACGGATCTGAGCACCTCCTTAGGTCAGAGTAAAGGACATCCGTAGGACTCCAGCTTCTGGTGGTTTATGGTCAGACTAGGTCAGATCTCCCATTTCCCAGCGTCCACATCTGCCACCATCACCCAAGGAAATGTGTGTGGTGCAGTGCAGGGAAGCCTGGGCTTAGAGTAGGAAGGTAGGAAATCCCTCCTGGACAGGTCACTATAGCTCCAGCCTCAGTGTCCTCACCTTGATGGTCTCTAAGGGTCCCTTGAAGTTCTCAATCTACAATGCTATGACTCCGGAGACTCTCATTAGCTGTTAGGACTCTCCGGTCCCCTTCCTCAATGGTTGGCCTTTGTCTTGGTAATCCAAAGGACACAGAGGAGTAAAAGCGTCTGTGTGCGTGGAGTTTATTGGGACACACATCTTCCTGACCTACACATATAGATTCATCTGCACATAACGTTCAAGATCTGAATGAAGTTGTTTCTCTCAGGCTGCCTACCTCACTCTTCAGCCCCAACCCCTGGAGACACCCAAGTCTATTCTGCCGGGCTCCAGGCATAGCCTCTAAGCTTCAGGTTAAAGCTGTACCCTTCACATGCCCTTGAACCTGGATATAAAAGCTCCAGAATCCCCTGGAATCTCTCTCACTCCCACGAGTGTGCTCATAACTGTTTAAAAACACTTTAAAATTTAATCTGCATTGTTAACATTTTCCCAACACTTTCTCAAGTCTAAGAAATCAACAAAACAATAAATGGAGCTCTGATTTTTAGCATTTACCAATTTCCAAGGTGTAAATGCCCGCATTGAACATTTTACAATCGGCTCTCTTAAGTAGTCAGAGCTTGTTCCAGCACACCCCTACAGTCAGTCATACCTCTCCAGCAAGGCTCTCTTCCCTATGCTCTTTTCCAGGAAAAATCCCTCCAGTGGGGAGGGGTGTTCCCTTATCTTGGGCCTTTTGGGTAGAGAATGTATTTCTGGCTGCCCAATGATGCTAAATCACTTCTGTTTCTCCTTTTTCTAAACCCCTTTCTCTCCACCCCAGGCTACCCCATGAATTCCAATGATACTGTTGCATAGTGTACATTCCTAAAGTTTAACTTTGTGTGTATGAAAACTCACCTGTATGTGGGGAGGAAGGAAATCAAACTCTATAACTGCCGCATTTTTTGAGGGAATGCCCCCAAATTCCCAAATTCTTTTTACATTCTATTCTTCCATCTCCTCCCACTACTCTCTTTTATCTGTAAACTTATTCCTGCTATTCTTCTTGGAATAGTGGGTCCTGGCCTTGTCTCTACCACGATCTCTATTTCCTGTTAATTTTCTTCATCATCACCAGAATTTTCATCGCCAACGACAAATGTTTAGTGAACACCTTTTTCTAAGTATGTCACAGTGTTAAGGACACTGGGGTGAGGGTGGCGGAGACTTTTTTGACTTCTAGAAATGGCAATTGACCACTGACTATCAGAAGTCTGATATGGTTCATCTAAAAGGTTTGTACCTTTCCTTGTATGATCTTATAACTAAGTATATGGCAACTGTCCCCAAATTGCTAGGTGTTCCCAAATGGAATGGAAGGAGGGGATCAAAAATGACAATGAGGAGGGACCCCCAACAATGCTGGTTAAGGATTTGCAGCAAATCAACTACATCTGATACCATCTTAAAGTGTCCCTTACCTGCTCATATAAACAGAGAAGAGGTCGTGGGCAACCAAGTGCTTGCTCATCATGTTGTCAAAGACCGGGGTAGCCTGATCCTCAGCCAGGGAAGGATAGCCCAGTCCTAGGATCCCATCAAATTCAGAATAGGTGAAGATGTCACCAGGCTCCTGGGTGCTCAGGCCAAAGATCTGGCCAGGGTCCACAATATTGGAGACCTAAATAGGGACACATACAATTAGCAATTGCAAACTGTCATCAGAAAGAGGCCCCTAGCCTGCAGTCAGCCCTAGTAAGGGCAGAGGGAGTAGAGATTGTGTTGAAATTTTTACCTCTGCTAGGATCCCTGCAGAGGCCAGTAGAACACGTGGGCATTTTGACAGCCGTGAGGAGAGTAGAACATTTGCCTGATGCTCCTTAAAGTCTATCTAGTTCCCTAGCATCCTGGGGACTTATCCAGAACGGGCCTCACAGACTCATGAGCCAGTGGTGGGCAGCCCATCTGCGGTAAATTCTCCTTTCTAATGCTTTGTGTGTTGACCTTTTGAAGTAATTTGATAGACTTGGGGAACAGGAAAGGGGTGAAGTGAGAGTGGAGGAGGGGAAGAAAAAAGATAAATGTGTTTGCTGAAGGCAAGTCCTGGTGTTCTCAGCATAGAGAGAGGTGCCTAGCAGAAGGGACAAGGAAGACAAGGAAGGGGCATGTTGTCCTGGAATTAGTACAAACTGACAGGGTCTGATCACATTGCTAACCCAAGCTGGTGTTCTCTCCTCCCCCTCCACTCTTCACCCTCTCCCCACAGCCTACCCCCCAGTCTCAGCTTCCTCTGGCCAGATGAGACTTTCGAGGAGGAGACACAAACACCTAGGGTGTTTCTCCCCAGCCTTCCCAGGTGGGTGGATGTGTGATAGAGAGGGAGCTGAAGTTGCTGTAATTGAATATGACAACAGGCACAGGGTTGTTTTTTTATCCTACGCCTAAAATAGCAAAGAAAAAAAGGCAAATTGCTCCAGACTGCAAAGGAAGTAGGACATCCGAAAGGGGAAATTAGCATTTCAAAGCCATTTAGGAGCAGATGCTATACAGACCAGCATGGACCAGGATGCTTCAGAAACTAGCTAGCTCAGGGTCTCAACCTCCTGGTAACTCACTCCCCGAGGAGGAGCTCTGGGCTCTCTTTGCTTATGGTCTGCCTACCCGGGATTCCCATGAGGTCAGGTAGATGAGTCTCTCTACCCAGTCAAAGCCTGAAGATCAGGTTAGCCATGTCAGGAAACAAGGAGCTTTTTGTGGTGTTCAAATTAAACTGGATGTGGGCTCAAGGCCCCATGGTGGTAGCCCTCAAATATCTGGAAGACCGTCCAGTGGAAAGAGGGAAGCTTAGGCTGTGGCAGAGCTAAACTTTCCATGAGCGGGAGCTGGCCTGATGTGGCCTGGGCCTGGGAACTTCTGGAGGCAGGGGGCTTCTTAGCATCCCCCACCTGCCTCGAGGCAAGGCACCCCTGTTGGACAAGCTATATCATGAGATTTCTTTGGGGCAGGGCACGGAGCAGATGACTGCAGACGGCCCCTCCAGATAGGAAGTCCTGGGATTCTGATTCTGTGAAACAGGAACAGTCGGTGGGAAAACCGTATCAAGAAGGATTTCGGGCATGGAGATACGGAGCCCCAGAGAAACCTCTCTGGCAGTGATGCTGAACGGGAGCAGCTCAGTGGGAATGGGGGGTTTAGTGGGAAGGGAACACCCCACAGAGCGCCGTGTGTGTGTGTGTGTGTGTGTGTGTGTGTGTGTGTGTGTGTGTGTGTGTGTGTGTGTGTGTATTACCAGTCTACATGGGGCTTGGCTAATCTGTCCAGGAAACCTTACTCTGAATTTTATCCCTCCCATCCCCAGCCCTCCCAATGGGCAGGACCAGCCACCAAACAAACCTTCAATGCCATGCTTGGCTGAGCCCTGTCAGAGAGGGGTAGGAAATGCTCCGTTTGGGCCATACTCACAATGACAGTGTCATAGCCCAGGACTCCCTGCATGCTGCCGGTGCCATACTGGATGGCCAGAGGTTCATCGGTGCTCTGGAAGGTGGAGGACTCAGAGGGGGAGAATCTGTTGTGGTTTTCTGAAACAAAACAACCCCGAGGTCAAGGGGGAGGCTGTGCAAAGCTGGCCATCAGTGTGTGCCAGTCAGTCCATAAGCATTTGTTTAATGCCTCCTATGTGCCAAGCATGGTGTTAATGTCACTGACCCTTGGAAATAAGAACTACAAATGTGTTCTCTCTTCCTCTCCTCTCTCTCTCTATTAGGTCCACAGAGAATCAAATAAAGGAAATCATTCTTTCCTTCTCCATTCAATATCCAATTTCCCATCCTACCCCACCACCCCTCCCAATAATATACTCAAGTAGCTTGGATAAGCTAGACTGGAGACTCTTTTTTTTTAAGTGAGGCAATTGGGGTTAAGTGACTTGCCCAGGGTCATACAGCTAGTAAGTGTTATGTGTCTGAGGCCGGATTTGAACTCAGGTACTCCTGACTCCAGAGCCGGTGCTCTATCCACTGCGCCACCTAGCTGCCCCGACTGGAGACTCTTAAGGAGATAAAATTCATCTGTGTCAGTTCTGTCTAGGGATGATCCTAGTCACCACTCTAGATCCCTGGTCCACATAGCCGGTCTGAGCCTTTGATGAACTGGGTCACTTACGGCAGGCGGTGCTGCTGCAGTAGACTGAGGGGACCCAGAGATTAGAGGAGCCAGTATCAAACACCACAGTGAACTCCTGGGGTGGGGTCCCAATGTGAATCTTTCCAAAGTACTGACTCTGTGGACACAAGAATATCACATGTTGGGATGGTGATGTAAGGTGGTATGTAGTCAAAGAAAGGAGTGGAATGAGAGGTTAGCTTGGATTTCATGTCTGCCAAAGTTTCTGTCTTTACTTGAACCTGAGGAGAATTAGAGATGAAAAAGCAGAACAGAGATGAAGGGAAGACAGAATGGCATTGTGAGCATCTCAGGGTCCTACCTCTCCCAGATGGCCTGGTGATGCTCAAGGGTCCAAACATAGCAGGTCTCACACAGCTCATGTGACCTGGGCCTAAGCCTGCCCTGATAGTTAACTCTCTCTGTACCAAAGTTAAGGGTTAGAGGGGTTGACCTAGATACAAAAAAGGAAGCGTGGACAATGGAAAACAAGAAGATTAGGGAAGCAAGCTCAAGATAAGAACAAAAACACTGAGGAAGGTCCCATGGTGGTGAGTGAAATAGGGGGAAGATGAGGGCCATGTTCTGGTTAGTTGGGAAGAGGAAGAGGAGGAGGAGAAGCTGTTCTCTACCTCTGCTTTGAGTAGAATAGGAAGAAATGGATCATTACTGCAACTATTGAAAGAGTAAGGTTAAGAATTAGAAAAAATGGGGCAGCTAGGTGGCACAGTGGATAAAGCACTGGCCTTAGATTCAGGAGGACCTAAGTTCAAATCCAGCCTCAGACACTTGACACTAGCTGTGTGACCCTGGGCAAGTCACTTAACCCTCATTGCCCTATAAAAACAAAACAAAGAATTAGAAAAATTCCCAGTTACCAAAATTGTCCCTTCCTAGAAAGGGTTTTCAAGGGATTTTTTGACATTTCCTCTTTTTTGGAAGCATCAAGGAAGGCCTCAAGGAGGAGTCAGCACCTGAAGTGAGCCTTGAAGAAAAGACAGGGTCCCTGAGATGTGGAGATGAGGAGGACATGACCAAATTCCAGGTAAAGAAAATAGCTTGCACATGTAAACAGAGGCAGAAGATGGAATGTTAAAGTCACAGAACGGCTACTTTGTCCAGTATGGCTGGAATATGTTTGTGAGGAGGCGTAGTATGAAAAAAATATGGGAAAAATTGTCAAGAGTGCAATTGTGGAGGGCCTTCAATGCCAAGCTAAGTAGCTAGAGAAGTTTGGAGGAGGAGGAGGCAGCAATGTAGTGAGTTCTGTTTTGAACGTGTTGGGTTTGAGATGCCTATGAGGGCATCCAACAGGCAGGTGGTAATGAGTAACTGGCAATCAGAAAAGGAAATTCATTGGATATGCAGATTTAGGAATCCTTCTTATACTCTGCTGTGACCCAAAGGGATTCTATAATTCCATGAGAAGCAGAGAAAAGTAGAATGGGAAGGGACCAGGAGAAGTAGCCCAGAAAAGTCAAGTATAGGGTTTGAGAGCACTTACTCATCAGCAAAAAAGAGCCAGGAAACCAAATGAGTCAATGCATTTTACATACTTTGTAAACCTTAAAGTGCTATATAAATGGCAGCTAGTCTTATCATCATCACATCAATCATCTCATCATTTCTTATGAGGTTCAAATGAAAGCAAGTCTGAGTCAGTCCCAATCTTTCTATTATTCTTTTACATTCAACGTAGGTTCATTGAAAACATCCTTGATTACAACTCCAGTAACAGACAGAATGAGTATTATTATTACTATTACTATTATTGCTGTTGTTGTCATCACCAGCATCATCATCATTGTTGTTGTTCTTATTGTTATTATTATTATAATAGAGCAACTCACATCCAGGTAATTTGTCAAGGGCTCATTTGCAACCACGGCGGCTTCACCATGGTAACGGTACTTGGAGCTGAGGGAATACTCATGCTTCTTCAGAAAGTCTTCCAGCAGGCCACGCTCCTTCAGCAAACTTCTTAGCTTCTTCCCTTTTCTTAGCGGCACCCTTAGGCAGTTGAAAAAGAGTTAACTTCTTTCACAACATGACTAATATGGAAATATTTTGCATGACTACACATGTATATCCCATATCAAATTGCTTGCCTTCTCAAAGTGGAGGATTGGGGAAGAAGGGAGAGAATTTGGAAATCGAAGTTTTAAAAAATGGATGTTAAAATTTCTTTTTACATGAAATTAGGGAAAATAAAATACTATTTTTTAAAAGTAGAATTGGGGGCAGCTAGGTGGCACAGTGGATAAAGCACCAGCCCTGGATTCAGGAGGACCTGAGTTCAAATCCAGTCTCAGACACTTGACACTTACTAGCTGTGTGACCCTGGGCAAGTCACTTAACCCCCACTACCCCACAAAAAAAAAGTAGAATTAACCAAGTCCTTCTAATAGAATGGTTCAACCTTCCCCAAAAGCATCAATCAAACCAAGCCCAGGGTCAGTATATGGTAGTATAACAGGATAAGCACTAGATCAGACTCAGAAGACCTAGGTTTTCTTCTTATCTGGGTTATTCCTAACTATGTGACCTTGAACAAGCTATTTAAATCTCTCTGTGCCACACCTACCTCACAGGTAAAATGGGACAGTTGAACTATATTCTGTTATCTAAAGATATGTTTTTACCTATCATTTTGGCCATTGTGAAAATGAAATGAGGTACCAGACATAAAAGTCCTTTGTAAAGATCAGAACTGTATTACCAACTAATAGCAATCTTTGAAGGAGGTGGGGCAATGAGGGTTAAGTGACTTGTCCAGGGTCACACAGCTAGTAAATGTCAAGTGTCTGAGACTGGATTTGAACTCAGGTCTTCCTGAATCCAGGCCAGGTGCTTTATCTGCTGCTCCACCTAGCTACCCCTGATTAATAGCAATCTTAAAGATTTACTACTTTTTGGTTTTTCTCTTTAATTTATGCCTTAAAAGAAACTCATGTAGAATCATCAACTCTGTTCTCTTCTCTGGCCCTTCACATGATCTCATAAATGAAAGGCCAGGGAATTGTTTGCAAATCCCTTTTCCCCAAACACAGCTGAGTCTAAAAGGGTCAAGAGAAAGGCAATATCATGGGAGATGCAGCCCAGTTTGAAACTGGCAATCATCCATAAGCACGTTAGCACTTTCTCCTACAAAGCACCTAACACACGGCAAGAGAAAAGCCTTTTCCTGGATCTTATCACTTTTCCGATGCTCTGGTTGTTTTCTCCTTAGCCTCAGCTTTGTCATTCCCTAGATCCTACACTACTGGTTTTCATTTGACTCAGGAACTAATCTGGAATTGGGATGGCAGCACCATTAGCCAGCCCAGGCTCGCTAAGACCCTTCTGGGAAATGGAATGACAGACACAAATACAAACTCACACCAGAATGAAAGCAGCATCTGGAAGGCACTCTATAACCCCCCCCCCAAGAATGTTATTGTCTTAGCCTTTTATCTAGCTCCATGAGTTGATTAAAACATCTGTGGAGTTTTCCTCAGGGACTACCTCTGATGAAAGCCACTGCTTCAAAGCCTTGCCTATAGTCCAATTGTACTAGAACCACTGAATTCAAAGTAAAGAAGGGGAGGCATCAAAAATGTTACAGAAGAACTATGGGTAGTCTAAGACCTTCTGATCTTTTTCAGGGATCCTGTTTCCCCCTCACCCAAAGGAAGACCAGGCTTTTTGAGCACCTAACTGTGCTTCAGATTTGGTACCTGGGCATGCAGAGAAGAACAAAAGGCATATGGAGAGCCCATTCCTGTTTGTGTCTCACCAGACCACCATTTTAAGGACTAAGATTTAGGTTTGTTGAGACTGAAAGGGAAAACTACAGGATTTCCTATCATAGACTCCTCATCTGCCTGTCAATAAGAGTCATCAGGCAAGCCCCCATCTCTTAGCCACTCCTTTCCCTCTCTCTGAGGTTTCTCACCAGCCTCAGGGGATCCATAACACCCTGAAGCCTCAAGACTTACCTGAAGGCGCATTCAGAGGTGATGATGGTCACAAGGAGGAGCAGAAGGCACCTCATCTTACTGCTTTGCCAAATGCTGCAGTAGTAGAAGTGCTAGCTACTTTCTTCTCTACCCTAAGCCCACTAGCTTCTTTTATAGCAGAGAAAGGACCCACCTCCAGCTAAGAGGTCACCAAGATCACCCCAGATTAGAGGCAATTCTGCAAATACCTACTAAGATACCCCCCTGACCTCCAAGGGCTGCCCCATACCTAGTTCTCAAACAGAACGATAAGGAAAATGAAATGACATCAGCAACTAGAACTTCAAAGATAGAGGGAAAACATTTTTGGTCAACTTTGGGGGAGGAATGTCAACTTAGGTCCCTCTGACTTGCCTTTCATTTTCTAAACAGTTCTCTCCGCTCCAGTACATCTAAGGTAACCTACTGGAAAAGGGTTGTTTCAAATACCAAATGGGCTGCAATGTGATTTGTGTCCCCCTCTACTCCATACCCCAGGGTCCTTAGGGAAAGTTTTCTCTGTTCAGGAATCTCCCCACTCTGCCTTAATAGTTATGGTTGGTGAGAATCGATCTGCTGTTTAAAGTGGAAACTCAATTATGAAGGGTAGTAACGATTTACCCATAACTCCATGAGATCATTTAGCCTAGCAGTAATGACTCAAAGAGAGCTCAGTATACATAGCAAAGAACTGATATGGTCCCTGTCCACAGAGAGCTTATAGCTTACATGAACACACACATTCTCAGGCTCTGACTCTAAATACTCTTGAAACCCTTTCTCATCAACCCCAGGTGTTTTCTTTTCCTCTGAAGAGACTAACTGGGAGGCTTAGAACAGTACCATTCAGACCTATCACATTTACCATGGCTTGTCATCATTGTTCTCAGTTGTTAGAATCAAAGTGGGGGGGGGGAGAGAGAGAGAGAGAGAGAGAGAGAGAGAGAGAGAGAGAGAGAGAGAGGAGAAGGAGGAGGAGGAGGAGGAGGAGGAGGAGGAGGAGGAGGAGGAGGAGGAGGAGGAGGGAAGAGTGCAGGCACAAGTGAGGAATCAGCAGAGAAACCCAAAGTGCCCTGAATTTCGCTTATCTGAACTTATGGGCTGTGGGTTCCTGACTTAGTACCAAACTAGAATCTCAATATGACTTGTCTAAAAGCACAGAGGCACAAAGGGGACAGGCTTGTGATGTCCTCTCACCTCAAAGCCACTTTGTCATGCTGCCATCCAGACAAGGAAGGCAGACAGATTTAATGAACAGAAACATACACTCTTTGTTCAGTCATTTAAAATGTGCTGAGGGGCATTAAATAGGCAAGTTGGGGATCATGACAGAAAGTCAGAGAATGGTGTGGGCTTGATCAAGGAAGATATCCTTGAGTAAATGGTGTGGCATAAGATAAAGAGGAAAATTATGGAGATCTGGCAGGCACACTGGAAGAAATAGAGATCTATGTGCATGGACTGTCTAAGGGAGACAGGAGGAAATGAAAACACAGAGATAAGGCAGAGGGCTCGACTCATGGAGACCTTGGAAAATAAGGCCAAGCCTTTGTGTTTGATTCCAAGGGCCACAGGGAGCCACAAGAAGGCCATTAGGGTTGGAGTGGAACAGCTATTGACCCATTGACTAAATAAAGGACTCCCAGTGCCAGGGTCTGCTCGTCTCATGTAGTCTCCACAATCCCCCTTATAGAATCAGGGTCCCCAGCTGACATCAAGCCAGGCATCCTCCTCTCTCTGATTCAGACGTCACTGGCCATTCCATGGAGAAAATGCAAAATGCCTATTGACTGCCTGGGAAAAATCCAAGTTCTGATTCCAACAGCCCTCTGGGGTATCATGAGATCCCAGAGTTAGAGCTGAGGAAAAACCTTAAGCATCATCCCAACTCTTCATTTTCTAGATAAGGAAATTAAAACATGAAGTGACTTACCTAAGATTACATAGGAAGTAAGTATGTGGTTGAGCAAGAGTATATAATCTGACTCCAGATGACAACAACAACAATAATATATAATTTACATTTATTCCTCACAACAACCCTGGGAAGTAAAATACTATGAGGAATCATCACCCCCATTTTTCAGATGATGAAACTGAGGCACAAAGAACTTAAATAACTTGCCCACAATTACACAACTAACAAATATAAGAGGCCTCTTCTTAAACCCAGGTCTCTTCTGACCCCAAGTTCAACACCCTCTTTACTCAGCTATATTATTTCTCTAGGAAACTCAGGGGCAGAAAAGTTAAGTAAATTGTCCCAATAAATCAAGTGGTAGAATAGGCTAAGAGCCAGGTCTCCTAAGTACACCACCCTCCCTCTGTCCATCACCTTACCCATCTACCACTTTTCTTCTCTATATCCTGGGGAGTGGACATGGGAAAGGAAGGAGAAAGCAGAAGATAATGAAATACAAGGTTGAATTGGGGTTTTCTGTCTGGAGGAATCGCCTCTAAAGAATCCCTGACCCGTGTCTCTTTGTATGGCACTTTTCCTCACACGATATTACTCGATCATCCTAACCCTTCTGTAAAGTGGGTAGAATGACTCTCATCCTTCCTGCACAGATGAAGAAACTGAAGCACAAGGGTTAGATAACTCCCCCAATGTCACGTGACAAATCAGTGGTTCAGTACCATTAGAAATCATGCTACCCAATTGTACATCCTCTCTTTGCACTCAAGCCCAGCACATCCTTGGGATTTCATAAACAATCATAACAAATAACAATAATGCCTAATATTTCTATAATAATAATAATAATAATAAATCAGCAAGCATTTAAGCACCTCCTATGTGCCAGGAGCTCTTATTAGGAAGCTGATACCCTAATAAGAAAGCCTACAAAGGGCATACAAAGTATATGCAGGATAAATATAAAAAGAATAAATAAAAATTAGTTCAGGGGCAGCTAGGTGGCACAGTGGATAGAGCACTGGCCCTGGATTCAGGAGTATCTGAGTTCAAATCCAGCCTCAGACACTTAACACTTACTAGCTGTGTGACCCTGGGCAAGTCACTTAACCCCAATTGCCCTGCAAAAAAAAAAAAAAGAAGAAGACATGATAAAAAAAATTAGTTCAACATAAGGTGATTTGGGGAGGGAAGGTACTAGCATTTGGGAAGATCAGTAAAGGTTTCATGTAGAATTGGTACTTTTGCTGACCTGATGGAAGACAGATTCCAAGAAGCAGAAGTAAGGGTCAGATAGAGCAATGTCAGAGTTTCTAATGGTGGGCCTCAGGGTGTTACCACTCCTTTGTGTGGCTAAAATGGAGTGAAGGAGTAGGATTTCAGAAGGCCAAGAAATTGCAAGGTTAAGGAGTTTGAGGGAACATTAATATGGATTTCGAGGTCCCCTAATATAAAAGACAAGAGTTGGGATGGAAAGAAAAATGAGCAAAGGAGGGACATTCTAACAAATATTTCCATAGCACTTTAAGGTTTATAAGCTATTTCACTTACATTATCTCATTTGACCCTGTCAAGAAACCTGTGAAGTAGGTACAGCAAGTGTTATACAGTAACACTTTTTATACAGTAACAGTAACTATTTAATAAAGGAGGAAATTGTAAAAGGTAAAGTAACTTCAGCTAGATGGTAAGTGACAAACTATACCCCTGGGTCTCTCCTAAACTGGACTCAAGCTTCTAGATCTGGTTAAAAACGAAAAGAATCCTCAGTGGGTGGAAAGGGAAAAGAAGTGTTCCTGTGTGGTCCATCAACAATGATCTGACTTGAAACATTCTCTTGCTGATCAGCTCTGGAAGTCAGATGTGGTCCCCTCCCCTCCTGGAAGGTGACTTCTCAACCTAAGAGCCAAAAATCACTCAGCCTTATTGTGCTATGTTTTATCCATGAGATCAGGAACATTTTAACAGCCAAACTGTCAGAGGTCATCAGATGGGCTTATTATACACACACACACACACACACACACACACACACACACACACACACACACACACACACACACGCAGGACCAGGAATTGCAAAAAGCTTTTTTAAAAGCTGATAAGGTTTAATCACTGGTTATTTAAACTTAGTATAAGGATGATTTGCTGATGATGTACCATCTGGCTTCTGTGGGAAGGTCCAATGTTTCCATCATTTTGAACAGGAACCCCAGAAGGGAATGGCCCACCCACCCAACTTTAGCACCTTCACTGGGAAATGAAATGAATTAGTAGTGAAATTGATTGTCTCCTCTTTGCTGCATAGAAATGTAACGCTATCTACCTTTTATTAGGCAAAGAGAGCCTAAGAGAAATAAGCTGTTTTCAGTGGGGCAAGAGTAAAGCATAGTGGGGGAGGCCCAGGTCTGGGGAAAGAGTCACCTTCCCCAGAAGGGGCAGAGTTCTGAAGATCAAGAAAGAACATGGGAGTACAGGTTACCTGCAAGTTTATGAACAAGCTCTACCCATTTTTCTTTCATCCCAACAAATGACCTCTTTTCTAGCTTTGAAGACTTATCCCCCAAGCTTTAAAAAGTCACTATCAGCATTTAGCCTCAAATATTTAAGGAAAAAACACTGGGTGTCTCCTTTATACTTATTTACTACCTCCTGAGTCAGATAACAATTTTGGCTCTGTTCCAAAGACTCTGGACCCCAACGGGACATGGGAAAGGATAACAAGTCTTGCCTCCTAGCAGCATTGAGCTATTGACAAAGGAGGGAGTGGGAGAAAGGGAGGAATTGGGATAATGGGGCATTTGCCCAAGGATAAATGGGGGAAAGTATACTTTTCACCCTAGAGCCAGTTTAGTGGAGTAGTGGATACAGCCCTTAACCTGGATTCAGAAAGAGTTGAGTTAAAATCCGACCTCAGACACCTACTAGCTGAGTGACCCATCTGACTCAGTTTTCTCCTCTGTAGAGTAGTGAGGATAATAATAGTATCTACCTCCCAGGGCTGTTGTGAAAGTTAGATAAGATAATATTTTTAAAATGTTTTGCAAATATTAGAGCACTATATAAATGTTAACTATTATTAGTTTTTAAATCTTATTTTATTATTTTCCAGTTACAGATTACATATAAGGATAGTTTTCAACATTTTTTACACTGGATTTTTAGTTCCAAATTTTTCTTTTCTCCCCCCCTCCCTTCCCTCCCTCCTCCCCAAGACAGAAAGCAGGGGGCGGCTAGGTGGCGCAGTGGATAAAGCACCGGCCCTGGATTCAGGAGTACCTGAGTTCAAATCCGGCCTCAGACACTTGACACTTACCAGCTCTGTGACCCTGGGCAAGTCACTTAACCCCCATTGCCCCGCAAAAAAAAAAAAAAAAAGACAGAAAGCAGTCTGATATAGGTTGTATGTGTACAGTCACATCAAACATATTTCTACATTAGTCATCTTGTGAAAGAAGAATCAGAGCACAAAGGAGAAACCTCAAAGAAAAGGAAAAAAAACAGTCCCAAAGTAGAAACAGTATGGTTCAATCTGCATTCATAATTCAGTTCTTTTTTTCTGGATGTTGAGAATATTTTCTATCACGAGTTCTTTGAAACTGTTTTGGATTGTTGCACTGCTGAGAAGAGCCAAGTCTATCCCTGTTGTTCATCACACAATGTTGCTGTTACTGTGTACAATGTTCTCCTGGTTCCGCTCCTCTCAGTCAGCATCACTTCATATAAGTCCTTCCAGGTTTCTCTGAACTCCTCCTGCTCATTGTTTCTTACAGCCCAATAGCTATTATTTTTAAACATATTTCCACATTAGTCATGTTGTGAAAGAAGAATCAGAACAAAAGGGAAAAACCATGAGAAAGAAAGAAAAGAAAGAAAAAGCAACCACATCTCCAACAGAGTTGTTTTAATTTGCATTTCTCTAATCAGTAGTGATTTAGAGAATTTTCTCATATGACTATAGATAGCTAGCTATTATTATCATAGTTAACCATTGTATTTTTTGTATTTGTTCCATTTAAGTTTATTCTGTATACAATTATACAGCCTTTGCTAGGTGTAAGAATCAGCAATCCTAACTGCAAATGTGTCCAGTAAGGAAAACCTCCAACTTCTAAGGCCCTTACTACTATTGTATAGCTCTAAAAGCAATGTCAAATCTGCCTCTTTACAACTTCTACCTATTGCTCCTAATTCTATTCTTCTGAGGACAAATCGAATAAATTTAATCCCTCTTTCCCATATTAGCCTTTCAAATACTTGAAGAAAGCCATTATGTTACTCTCCAGGATTTCTTTTCTCCAGATCAGTGATTTCCAGGTCCTTCAATCAATTTTCATACATCTGGGGCTTCTTTCTTCCCATTACTTTCAATAGACAAACTACAACTTATCAATGCATTTCTGATAATGTGCTGTTCCTAACTGAACATTATACTCTGTGGTCTATCCAGGTTAGAGTACAGAGAAATACTCCTTATTCCTTGGAGCTTTGCCTATCTTATAGCAGCTAAAGTTTGTATTATTTTTAGTTGTTTGGCTGCCACATCAGACTACTGACTTATATTGAGTATTAAAAACCCCAGATCATTTTTAAAACATCTGTTCTCTAACCAGCAGACTGACTGCCTCTTTCATCTTGTATTTATGAAATTGTTTTTGTGAGCCCAAGTATAAAACTTGACATTTATCCCTACTGAATTTCTTATTTGATTAAGCTCAGTGTTATACCCTGTCAAGATGTTTTTAGATCTGGTTTTTGTCAAACAGTGTGTAGACTATCACCTACCTCCCTCACCATCTTAAATCTTATTAATATTCCATGCATGTCAATAATAAAAATATTAAACAGCACAGGGCCAAGTAGATCCATGGGGCACTATACTAGGGACCTTCTTCCAAGGTAACATAGAAGTCTTTGAGATCAAACATTAAACCACTTATGGATCTATGCAACTGTACTATCAATAGTCTACTTCTCTTCATCTTTTCCACAAGAACAGTGTGTTTATCAAGTGCTTTCTCAAATGCTCTCTAACCTTATTCCATTTACTCCCTCTCCTCTCACTCACTCCTCAACCCTTCACAATTTGTCTCCTGAGAAACTGTTCTCCCCAAAGTTCCAATAACCTCTTAAATGTCCAATCTAATGGCTTTTTTCCCAATATTCATCCTTAATTGGCCTCTCTGTTACATCTGATATGCAGCACTCTCTCCTCCTTTTCATGACACCACACTCTCCTGGTTCTATTCCTACCTCTCTGACTACTTCTTGATCTCTTTTAGAGATAGTAGGCTTCCACCAGTCACAGATGACCATGGATCAGCACCTTGAAGAGCCACAGGCCACAGTGTGGCTGTGCAGTCCAATAGGGGAGCTGCAGCTCCTGCTGCAACGAGGACATCGGAAAACTGTGCTCTCTGTTACCCATCGGTTCCTGCGTCTCATTCGTTTTTCTTCCTCCCGAGCTTGAAGGCCCATCTCAGCTATCTCTTAGAGATCATCATTCATAACACACTCCCTAAATGGGGACATCCCAAGGCTGTCCTGACTGGAGAAGGAAGTGGCAAATCTCTCCAGTATCTTTGCCAAGAAAGTAGTCTTATTTTGTCAAATATTTCCCAATTATATGTAAAGTAATTTTTGTCTTTTTTTTAAAATTGAATTCTGATTTCTCTCCCTCCCTCCCACACCTCCCCTTCTTTTAGAATGCAAGCAATTTTATATCAATTACACATGTGAAATCACACACAAAAACCACATTTCCATATTAGCATGTTGCAAAAGAAAACACAGACTAAAAAAATAAAACAAAAAATAAGGAAAGTAATAAAAGGTATGCTTCAATGTGCATTCAGAGTTCATCAGTTCTCTCTCTGGAGGTGGCTAGCACTTTTCATCATGGATCCTTTGGAATTGTCTTGGATCATTGTCTAGATCAAAGTAGCCAAGTCTTTCATAGTTAATCATCCTGACAATATTGCTATTACTGTGTACAATGTTCTCCTACTTCTGTTCATTTCACTTTGCATCAGTTAACATAAGTCTTCTCAGGTTTTTCTGAAACCATTCTGCTTATCACTTCTTATAGCATAATAATATTCCATCAGAATCATATATTACAACTTGTTCAGCCATTATCCAATTGATAGGCATCTCTTCAATTTCAAATTCTTTGCCACCGCAAAAAAAAGCACTATAAAAATTTTTGTACAAACAGATCCTTTTCCCTTTTCTTTGATCTTTTTGGGACACATACCAAGTGGTGGTATTGCTGAGTTAAAGGGTACGCACAGTTCTATAATTCTTTTTGTGTAGTTCCAAATTATTCTCTAGAATGGTTAGACTAGTTAATAACTCCATTAACAATACAATAATGCGGGGCAGCTAGGTGGCACAGTCAATAGAGTACCAGCCCTGGAGTAAGGAGGACCTGAGTTCAAATTCAGCCTCAGGGGGCGGCTAGGTGGCGCAGTGGATAAAGCACCAGCCCTGGATTCAGGAGTACCTGAGTTCAAATCCGGCCTCAGACATTTGACACTTACTAGCTGTGTGACCCTGGGCAAGTCACTTAACCCCCATTGCCCTGCAAAAAAACAAAAACAAAAACAAATTCAGCCTCAGACACTTAACACTTATTAGTTGTGTGATCCTGGGCAAGTCACTTAACCCCAATTGCCTCACCAAAAAAAAAAATTTAAAAATAAATGAAAAATAAAGTTACCCACAAAAAATGCAATAGTGTCTTAATTATTCAACATTCCCTCCAGCATTTGTAATTTTTGTCATGTTACCCAATATGATAGGTGTGTGGTGATACCTCAGAGTTGTTTTAATTTGCATTTCTCTCATCAGTAGTGATTTAGAGCATTTTTATGTGACTTGATAGCTTTGATTTCTTCTGAAAATGGTTTGTTTGTATATTTTGACCATTTATCAATTAAAGAATATGTCTTATTTTTTGTAAGTTTGGCTCAGTTCCATAAATACATACATACATATATATATATGTATATATATGTATGTGTGTGTGTGTTTGAGAAATCAAGCCTATCATAGAAACTTGCTATATTTTTTTCCATTTCCTGTTTTTCTTCTCATTTTGTCTGCATTAGTTTTGTTTGTACAAAAGCTTTTTAATTTCATGTAATCAAAATTATCTATTTTATTTCACACGATGCTCTCTATGTCTTATTTGGGTAAACTTCTGTCTTATCCATAGACCCAACAGGTACATTTTCCCTGCTCCCCTAATTTATTTACATCACCCTATATGTCTAAATCATGTACCCATTTTAACATAGCTTGATAGATGGTGTGAGATGTTGGTCTATATGTAGTTTCTGCCAAATTGCTTTCCAGTCTTTCCTGCATCTTTTGTCATATAGTGAGTTCTTGTACCAAAAGCTTGGATCTTAGGTTAATAAACATTATATTACTATAGTCATTTACTAATGTATATTGTATACCTAATCTATTCCACTGATCTACCACTCTATTTCTTACCCAGTACCAGATTGTTTTGATGATTACTATTTTGTAATATAGCTTGAAATCTGAAACCGTTAGGTGACCTTCCATCACATTTTTTTTATATTCTTGACTTCTTGTTCTTCTAGATGAATTTTATTAATTTTTAGCTCTATAAAATAACTCTTTGGCAGTTTGATTTGTATGGCATTGAATAAATATATTAACTTAGGTAAAATTATCATTTTCATAATATTGTCTTGGCCTACCCATGAACAATTGATATTTCTCCAATTGTTGAAATCTATGTTTACTTATGTGAAAAGTGTTTCATAAGTGTGTTCATATAATCCTTGAGTTTGTCCTGGAAGGTATACTCCCAAACATTTTATATTGTCTGCAACTATTTTAAATAGAATTTCTCTATATCTTCCTACTGAGTTTTGCTGGTAGTATATAGAAATGTTGATGATTTATGTTGGTTTACTTTATATTCTGAAACTTTGCTGAAGTTGTTAATTATTTCAAGTAGTTTTTTGATTGATTCTCTAGGATTCTCTAAATATACTATCTTATCATCTACAAAGAGTGATTGTTCACTGCCTACAATTTCTTTTTCTTGTCTTATTGTTACAGCTAGCATTTCTAATACAATATTGAATGAAAGCAGTGATGATGGACATCCTTGTTTCATTACTGATCTTATTCAAGCTTATCTCCATTACAAATAATGTTTACTCTTGTTTTTAGGTAGATACTACTTATCATTTTAAGAAAGGCTCCATTTATTGCTATGTTTTCCAGTGTTTTTAATAGGAATGAATGCTGTATTTTGTCAAAGGCTTTTTCTGCATCTATTAATTAATAGAATCATATGACTTGTCTTTGTTATTGATATAGTCAATTATGCTGATAGCTTTCCTAATATTGAGCTATCTTTGCACTCCTGGTATAAATTCCACCTTTTCAAAGTATATGTTCTTTGTGATAAATTGCCATAATCTTTTTTGCTAGCATTTTATTTTTAATTTTTTCATCGATATTCATTAAGGAAATTGGTCTATAGTTTTCTTTCTCTGTTTTTGCTCTCCCTAGTTTAGGTATCAAAATCATAAAAGTCATAAAAGGAATTTAGTACAACTCCTTCTTTAGCTATTTTTTCAAATGTTTATATAATATTGGGATTAATTGTTTCTTAAATGTTGGGTAGAATTCACTTGTAAATCCATATGGTTCAGAGGATTTTTCTTAGGAATCTCATTTATGTCTTGTTCAATTCTTTTTTCTAATATAGGGATGTTTAATCATTCTATTTCCTTTTTTGTTAGTCTGGAAGGTTAATATTTTCGAAAATATTCATCCATTTCACTTAGATTGTCAATTTACTGGCATGCTGGGCAAAATAACTCCTAATAATTGCATTCAACCTTTTCATTTTTAATATGAGTAATTTGGTTTTCTTCTTTCTTGTTTTAATCACACTAACCAATTTTTATTTATTTTATTGTTTTTTCCCCACAAAACCGGCTCCTACTTTTATTAGTTAAACAGCTTTGTTTTGTTTTTTCTTTCAATTTTATTAATATTTTAATATTTGGTGTCTAGTTAAGGATTTTTAAATTGTTCTTTTTCTAGTTTTTTAATTTAGTTTTATGCCCAATAAATTGATCTACTCTCTCTCTTTTACCAATGTATGCATTGAGATACAAATTTTCCCCTAAGTACTGCTTTGGCTGCATCCCACAAATTTTGGAAATGTTGTCTCATTGTTGTCATTCCCTTTTATTAAATTATTGATTTTTCTATTTCTTGGACCAAGTGACTTAAATTAATCAAGAGTATCTAAATATTTTCTATCTCCTTACTGACCTTGGGTATCAACTCTCAATTAATCATTTTTGTTCTGTACTTTTCAATCCAGAAGTCATTCTCCTTGATACAGGAAATTAAAAACAAAACAAGGAGCAAACAGATTTTATTTCTCCCTAGTGTAAGTTATCATTATCCCATACACCCTGAGCAAATTTCTATACCTTATTTGATCCTCTTTTTCCCAATACAGCCAAAACAGCATAACCTGTTTGTTATTCCTCTTTCCTCACTAACTTCAGTTCATTCTGAGTTCCAATACTGCTACCATGCTTAAAGAACGATGCTGTGATTTTGTATGGATTTTCTGTTGCCTGGCCTTCTTTCTATATTCTGTAAATATCTTTCAAAAATCTTTTTAAACTGGTTGGTGAGTGATATATATATCCAAATGGGCCTCTTCAGATTTCAGTTTGTCCTCTTCAGAATCATTTCCCTTTGTGTCTTATAATTTAATTCAGTTTCCCATCTCCCTTCATCTGATTTTTCTTTGAGGGATTTTGATTCATAAGGTTCCACCTATCCTTTTTTCTAAACCTTAAAGTGGTATACAGGTACTAGACATGTTTCATTTTACATGAAATATTAATTATTTTGCTAATATATTATTTACATTATATATAGCACATATAATTAATATTATGTTACATATTATATATAGTGCTTTAAGGTTTGCAAAGCACAGTACAAATATTATCTCATTTTCTCCTCATGATAACCCTAGGATATAGGTGTTACTGATGTTGACATATAAGTTGTAATACCTCTCCAGTACTGTACTTGTAACCTTGCCTTTTTTTAACCCCAGTGTAGAAGTTTACACTTAACCCTATTAAAATTCATCTAGTCTAGACTGTTTAGATCTTACTGGATCCTGATTCTGTCATCCAACATTAGCCATCTCTACCAGCTTTGTCATCTGCAAATTTGCAAAGCATTCCATTAGTGTTTTCATCCAGGTCTTTCACTAAAATGTTGAATATCAAAAGGTAATGGGAAAATCTTAGGCACTCGGGTAGTGACCTTCCATTACAATAACATCAACTCCTTAAGGAGAGAGACTTTTGGAGGCCTGTCATTCAGCCAGTTCAATCTTGGTAAGAGAATACACTGGAACAAGAACTAACTGGATTTGGTGGAGTCAGAGAACATGGACTCAAATCTCAACTTGGCCACTTAACCAACTATGACATCAATGAACTCCCTTCAATTCTCAAAGCTTCAGTTTCTTCATGTTTAAAAATGGAAGCTTGAGCACCGGCCCTGGATTCAGGAGGACCTGAGTTCAAATCCGACCTCAGACACTTAACACTTACTAGTTGTGTGACCCTGGGCAAGTCACTTAACCCCAATTGCCTCACCAAAAAATAAAATAAAATAAAATAAAAATGGAAGCTCCAGGTGTGGTGGTGCATGCCTGCTATCCCTTCCACTAGGGAGGCTGAGGCTTGAGAATACCTTGAGTTCAGGAGTTCTGAGCTGCAGTGGGGGCCCTACACCAAGTCTGATACTAATCAGGCAACCTCCTGGCAGCCTAGGGTTGCTGGGCTGTATAAACTGGGGCAAACAGGCTCAGATAGGAAAAATGGATCAGGTTAAAGTTTCCAAGCTGATCAATATTGGTATTGAGCCTTTGAGTGCCTGTTGCACTTCCAGCCTAGGGTAGAACAACTTAAAAAAATAAAATAAAATGAGAGAAATACTTCTTAAGGGTTATGGTGAAGAAAACGATATGTGTGCTTTAAATCACCGTATAAATGAGTCATTATTTTTGCTGGGGATGGATGTCAAGTTCATTGCCCTGTAATCTGAAAGAAGTCACCTTCTTCCCCTTTCTGAAAAATACAACATTTGCTTATGTCCAGTTCTCTGTTTCCTCTTCCATTTTCCACTATTTCTGTGCAACAGGTTAGACCCACATGTAAGCTATGTAAGGATTTGGTCAGTTCACACTTAAAGGTCTAGTATCCCTGATAACAGGTTTAAGGAGTGGTTGCCCCATATGTAGCACTCTCTTGGTTTTTTTGTTTGTTTGTTTGGTTGGTTCTTTGTTGTTTTTTGTTTTTTGCGGGGAAAGGACTGGTTTTGCTCAGGCATAGATTTTTTTTATTTTTCTTTGTCAAATGTAATTTTCTTTTTTTTTCAGTTAACAAAAATCTATTTTCTCTCCCTTCCATTTCTGCCCGCTACCCCCCAACCTCCCAACCAGTGGAAAAAATCTACAAACTCTACTGAAGACCCAGGGTCACCAGCTTCAACCTTTCCAACCTTATTTTGTATTACTTCCCTTCAAGCACTCTGACCATTCTGGCCAAACCAGTCTATTGGCATCCCCCAAACTCATCATCCCTTAGCCCTTCTCTGTGCCTTCACAGATTTCCTTGAATTTACTTCTCTGTCTACATACTTCATCCATTGTCTCAATAGACTACAAGTTCTCTCAAGTATTCTGCTGAGGGTACTTGAGAACAGGGGGTATACTTTTTTGTCTTCATATAAAGGGGTGACTTATATGGCACTTTGTACATATTAAGTATTTGATAAATGTCTGTGTAATTGCTCTTTTAAAGTCAGTTGTATACAGCAGACTATTCCCAGGTGACTTCATTCTGAGGTATTCTAGACAAACATGTCACAACAGAGATTGTCTGACCTCTTCATTTAGCAATTGCTCCACTTGCAGCAGAGGTGCAAATCTAAGGTAACCGAAGAGCTGAGAGAGATAGCCAAGAAGAGCTGGTGAAGCATTGAGTAGAAAGTAGAAATGTGAAGTTTCCTTTTCTCTTGTTAAATGGTTGGGCAAGGGTTCTGACTTTGATTGTCACTGCTGAGAATATGTGTGAGCGATTCAAGGAGGGGCCTTTACGAGGAGAACACACAGATGATATGAGAGGATTTAGGCCTGGTCCTTGCGAAACCACTTCTGCAAATTGAGGGAGCATACTACTAACACGTGCTGTCTGGCTTCTTTTGGAACTTGGAAATTTAAGATTGTTTTTGCAACTTTTCTTCCCTTAACACCAACACCAACACCCACTCCAACCCCCCCAATATACACAAACACTGCAATCACCAGTGATCTAAAGAAGTATGAGGACGTATTCAAGAGTTCTCAGAACCAAATTAACTTTGGTTTAATTTAATTTTAAAAATAGATACATGACATATGGTATTTTGAGGTAGGAGTGGGGTTGCAATCAAACAGATGATAGGGATACTGCAAAGAATGGGAATCCCAGTTTAGGAGAGAAAGGGATTGGGGAGGTCAAGAAGAACAATAGCATCTTCACTGTGTGTTCTTCCATCTGCTGGTGAGAAAGGCAATAGGTGCAGTCTGGTCTCTGCATCTTCATCACAAGCTTTCTTTTGAAGACAGTGGGATGGTGGGGGAGGAGGGGTTGTAATACGAATTTATATGAGGGTAGGAGATGGGTTGGAATGTGGTCTTCACCAATAGGAAATGGGTCTCTTCAAAATTCCACCTCTGTATATGGTTACTGGACACCAGAGCCTTAAAAGAAAAATGAAAGAGGTCAGAAAGAGTGAGAGCCAGTTGTTCATTGATCCATTCAATAAAAAATATAAGAGCGGGAGCAGCTAGGTGGTGCAGTGGATAGAGCACTGGCCCTGGAGTCAGGGGTACCTGAGTTCAAATTCGGCCTCAGACACTTAACACTTACTAGCTGTGTGACCCTGGGCAAGTCACTTAACCCCAATTGCTTCACCCAAAAAAAAAATTATATATATATGTATGAGCCTACTATGTGCCAGGCACTGTGCTAATCACTGATGGTACAAAAGGAGCCAAAAGACAGTCCCTGTCCTCAAGGAGCTTACTTTCTAACAAGATGCAAGCAATATACAGGATAAATAAGAAATAATTAACAGAAGGGAGGCACTGGAATTAAGAGGGGTTGGGTAAGCCTTCCTGTAGAAAGTGGGATTTTATGTGGGACTTAAAGGAAGCCAGAAAGGGCAGTAGCTGGAGTGGAAAAGGGAGAGTGTTCTAGGCATGGAGACAGCCAGAGAAAATGCCTGGTGCTGAGAGATGGAGTTTTTTGTCAGTGAAACAGCCAGGAGGACACTGGAGTTCCCATTTCAGGCCTGGAATGGTAGGAGAGGGCTTGGTTACCACTGGCTTTGAATGAATGTCAAACAGAGCATTTAGGAATTTGATCCAGGAGGTGATAGGGAGCCACTGGAATTTATTAATTAGCACTGGTGACAGGACCAGACCTGTGCTTTAGGAAAATCACTTTCGTAGCTTAATGGATGATGGATTGGAGTGGGGAGAGACTTGGTGCAGGCAGACCCACTGGCAGGCTCCTGCAGTAATCAAGCTGAGAGGTAGCAAGGGCCTGTATCAGGGTGGTGGAGGTATCAGAGGAGAGAAGGAGGGGAATTGCAGACACATTACAAAGGTGCAATTGATAGACCTTGGCAATAGCTTTTATCATCACACTCATACTTAAAGCACTTAAAAAATGAGAGCTATTATTACTGGGAATTTAGAGCAAGGCAGATAAGGAAACTGAGGCCCCAAAGGCTAAATGACTTCCCTAAGGTCACATAGGTCATAGGTCATGGAGTAAGGACTTTAAACCCATGTCCTCTACCTCTAGCCACTATATTGAACTGTCTAAAATCTTTTTTTATATATCTTTTAGGGGGGGGACAATGAGGGTTAAGTGACTTGCCCAGGGTCACACAGCTAGCAAGTGTCAAGTGTCTGAGGCCGAATTTGAACTCAGGTCCTCCTTAATCCAGGGCCAATGCTTTATCTACATTGCCAGCTAGCTATCCCTAATGTATGTAAAGCTTTTTATATCTTTTTTTATTTATTATTTTTTGCACTGTCTAAAATCAAAACAGTAAGTGTCATCTTGGAAAAAACTTGCTTGACCTTCAGTTATATGTTCCACCCCTATGGTATCCATACACACCCCAGTCTGGGGTACCAGATTATTTGCACTTTCCTATAGATAATTATTTTCCAAATGTATTTGTTTGTTTAGCTTATTTACCAACCACTTATACTTTTATGTGCCTTAGAATGTTTCTGGGGTCTCATTAATATAAAATTCTCCCCCATGGTTTACTCAGTTTGACAATCTTAGTCTTTTGTGACAAATTCAGATCCTTGTCTTAAAGCGGCAATCAGAGATTTTTCTCTAATCTTGCATGAATGTTATGGCACCATAACAAACCGCCCATGTTAACAAAAGAGATTTTTTTTAACCCTAAAATGGACATGTATTAGGAGGGAAAAAAATGAAACAAAACAAATATCACTCACCAGAAGCATTAATTCATTATAACATATGTCATTCTCAATTTCCATATCGACATCTGGTTTGGCTGCTTTAAAATTAGCACCCACTCCTTTGCAGACAATGACAGACAATATAAATGCAGACAAATATAAAAAGCCACCCACAGTTTAAAAAAAAAAATAAGTCCTTAAAAGACTGATTCTATAAGGTGATTTCCAGAATAGGAAGGATTTCAGGGTCTGTCCCAAAATCCTGATGATTGTTTCTTGTTTGTTTTAACTTTTAAGAAAAAGAACAAATGGGGGCAGCTAGGTGTCGCAGTGGATAGAGCACCAGCCCTGGATTCAGGAGGACCTGAGTTCAAATCTGGCCTCAGACACATGACATTTACTAGCTGTGTGACCCTGGGCAAGTCACTTGCCCCTCATTTCCCTGCTACTAACTCCTGTCTGGCCTTGGGTCAGATTACCTGCATTTTCTCATCTGTAAAATGAGGGAGGGGCTGGACTTGATGGATCTAACCCTAGGCTCCTACATTTGAGCGCTGCCTGGGGCAGAGGGTTCAGGTGCGCTGCAGCCAACTCTGACCCTAAGCTGATCGTTAAATGTTCAGGGTGTACTTTACACCTCTGAAATTGGCAGATGACACAGATTAGGGCCTGATTGATTATTTTATTGATTTAGGAAGGTGGTCCCGGAAAGGGTGCTGACAGGCCTCAGGCACAAAGCTCTCGAGGAAAAGAGGTTGGGAGGGAAGCTAGAAATCAGAAAGAGGAAGAAAAGAAAATAGATAATTTGATGGGGTGCCTGGGAGCCCCCAAAACTTGGGCCCTGAGGCCGTCATATAAAGGCAAGGGTGGGGCAAGAGTGAGGAGCCTCATCCTGGGAGGGGTCTCCCAAGCCCTCTATCAGGGGCCCTTGGACTACGGAACAAGGGCTTCTCTAAGAGGGGTTTCCCAGGTCCTCCAGCAGGGGCCATTAGCCGTGCTCGGGGAGAGGTCTCCCAATTGCCAGAGCAGGAGCCCTACAACTGCTGAGGAAGCATTTACTCCCCAGGGGTTTCCCAGGCTCCTCTGTAGGGGGCTTCCTGCTGCTGGAGCTCTGCCCCTGAAGGGTTTCCCAGGCTCAGGAACTAAAACTGAACAAGACCCATGCTCCCCAAGGATCCCCCAAGCGCCCGCACAGGGACTGACCAAGGCCTCCCAGACTCCTCTTGGAGGCACCCGCCTGACCAATCACCTTTTGCGGCTTGGTGTGACCGTTGGCCTTTCCTCGCCTTACTTCGGGCAGGTGGGGCTCGTTGGCCTTGGCAGGCAACCCGCCTAGGGGAAGGAAACCCTGATTTTAAACCTCTGCTGCCTTGTGGCTATACCCATATATGGGAAAGGCTTCGGGAGTGAACCCCAGGAAAAATCAGGAGTCGGAGTCCCTTAGGCAGTTGGATGTTGGACATCACATCCCTCTGGCAACTCCTGTGGCAGCACTGATGCCAAACTGTATTGCCTCTGCCTCTCCTTTGGATCCACCAGTGTCGCAGAGAGGGAAAACCTTCTGCATGGGCAACAGCTTGTTTTCCATATTGATCTGCCCAGGCTAGCACCCTGGAGAGGACACTCCAGCTACTCCTCATGGGGTAGATACAACACGGGATGCAGCAGTTACCGGTTATAAGTCACTCAGGAGCTGCGGCTCCCGTATCAGACTGCACAGCCACACTGTGGCCTGTGGC
This sequence comes from Dromiciops gliroides, assembly GCF_019393635.1. NCBI lineage: Eukaryota > Metazoa > Chordata > Mammalia > Microbiotheria > Microbiotheriidae > Dromiciops > Dromiciops gliroides. The sequence goes on along the minus strand of NC_057864.1, from coordinate 437,706,506 downwards.
TCTTCATGGTCGTCAGAGACTGGTGGAGGCCTACTACTACTTCGGAGAGCTCTGAGTGATTGTGTTCAGTTGCCTGAGAGCCTCCCTGGAGACCACATCTCCTAGGAGGCAGGGTCCAGGGTGTTATTAGGAATCCATCTCTTCACAGATAAACATGGACCCTGGGCAGGAAGCTAGGGAGTTTAAGACCTAGGTAGCAGGGCCTCAGAAAAGTGGACATGAGCTGCAGAAAGATTTGGGGATATGGTTCTTGGATGGATTTATTTTGCCTTAGGTCATTTTTTTTTTTTAACTTTCGATTGGGGAAGAGATAGAAATTAAGACAGTCATTGAAACATGTTTCAGATGAAAACAGGTTTCACAAGGAAGCTCAAACAGGACAGTTTTGAAAGTAAATATTTAGACTTCTGTATGTATGTTTATTTGTTTGTTTGTTTGTTTATTTAGGCGGGGCAATGAGGGTTAAGTGACTTCCCTAGGGTCACACAGCTAGTAAGTGTCAAGTGTCTGAGGTCGGATTTGAACTCAGGTCCTCCTGAATCCATGGCCGGTGCTTTATCCACTGCCCCTGTATGTACTCTTAAAAAAATCAAAGTGCTATGAAATGAAGATAGATCAAGGTATCATAGACTCCTGGTGGGCTGTGATCTATATTGAAATGTTTTGGGGTTGGCGGTTGTATTGGGGGGGAGGGGTTAAATTCAGAATTTTAAAAACCAACTTTTTTAAATGGGAGAAAAAGAAAGGAAGAATCCAGGAAGATGATGGCCTTGGACTAGGTCATTGAAAAAGAACTAATGTATTACCTTTTTCTCTAACCCATGACTGAAAAGAGATTTGAAGAGTTTCTGCTAGGATTGGGGGTAAGTGGGTGAAAAAAACAAGCTCTCCTTAAACAAACAAACAAAAAAAAGTTGAGTGAAGGGATCAACATAAGACACTATTAGTTACACATCCTTATCTAAATCACCCCATTAAAGCTATATCCTCACAGTTCCTTCTAAAATGAATGAAAAACCATTTCTTAAATGCTTACCTGTTTGCCAAGCATTGCTAAGCACTGAGGATTCAAACAATTGCAAGATCCTCCTCTCTCTCTCTCTCTCTCTCTCTCTCTCTCTCTCTGTGTGTGTGTGTGTGTGTGTGTGTGTGTGTGTGTGTGTGTGTGTGTGTGAGTCTGTCTGTCTGTCTCTCATTCCCTGCTATTCACAAACCTGGATTTTGATTTTATTCCCAAGGGAAATTGCTCAAATGGGAGCCAGCATAGTTTAGTGGAAAGCTATCCTCGGGTAGTAAAAGGAACCGTATTCAACTGTGGTCTGCTACTTAATATGCGAATTGGGCAATTTACGTTCTGGGCCTCAGTTTCCTTATCTTTAAAATGAGGGCTTAGGCTAGATGACTTTTAAGGTCCTTCTGGTATTTCATCCATGTCTGTGGTTTAAGCTGTTCTTGATGAATTCATTCATTATATAATTAAGCTGTTATTAATGCAATTATTCCTACCACTGAGGTTAAGCACTCCCAAAAGCTGGGTGGGAACGACCTTCTCTGGACATTTGAGCTCAAAATGGGCTCCTAGAGGAATATTACATTATTCTGTCTTGTATTATATTTGCATACATCTCAGTAGCTTGCAGATGCCATATACATATTTGATTAATTTCAGGGGGTCTGAGCTCTTAGGCTGCCACTTTGAAACTTGTTCTTTCTGTGGTGGTGAAGGGGGTGCTTTAAAACTGAAATAAACTGAAATAAAACTGAATAGGTGAGGGAAGTTATTATATGGTTGGTTAGTGTTTGACCAACCTGGCCTGGAATTGCAGGAATAAACCTATTGTCTCCAACAATCATGTAAGAATCACTGCTCGTTATGAAGTAGTTTTCCACCCTGAAGGCCCAGCTGTTGACCTTAGAATAAGAATTAGTCTATTTTCTGAGGACTGCCATTTACTGTTAGAAACCATGTCCTTTTCATCCCTCTTATCCCTTCAATAATTTGGTGAAAGAGTGAGAATGACTGCTGAAATCTATGTCTGGACCCAACCTTGCCTTCTTCCCATGGTCCTGCTGATAATTTTTTTCCTACTTGAAAATGGTTGTGCTGTATTTTGAACAAATTCCATGAGTTTCCTTATAGAAAATATATCCTGCCTACATTGTGTCATAAACTATAGATATGTGGAGGGAAAGAAAATGAAAAGTTTATTTTTTAAAAATACACATCTTAAAATTTTTACTACATAAAAATATTTTAAATGCATAAAATTTTATTTTAAAAAATATGTATATATATTCATACACATATAGAGAGACAGACATATGCTAGGTCTGGGGCGAACTATTAGTAGGGAAATATTTTCTTTTAGGTGTTAAGACATATAAGGCTGAGGTCTAGGAAGTGGACTAACATCTCTTATCTAGCTTTCTTCTCCTTGGTGGCTGTTGCCACAAGGTTAATGTTAGGGGTAATGTAGGCCTAGTGGTTAGAGTTTAGAGCAGGTAACTGAACAGAGTGGAGATATAATACACAAGCCAATTTCTTTGTACTTTATCTTTAAGTATTTATTAGAACCTTATTAAGATAACAGCCCATAAAAAATAAATGCTAATTCTTCCATAAAAACATTGACACAGCTTTGAGCAAACTGTTTTAAAGGGGGAAAAGCACCCTCAGATATGATTTGAGTACTTTGTTCCTAAACTAAAAACTTATCAAGTTTGGCTTATATAAACCTTTGCTTTCCTATACTTGATAAAAACAGAACATAGTTTAAACAAACTGTGATGGCTCCCCCACCACTTTAGGATTTTAAAACTTGGAACAAAGACTTTAGTTTTTCTTCCTAGTAACTTTATCTCACTCCACTGTGCTATTGCCAGGCCAGAGATGTGGCTGTGAGTGGACACCTATCCCAAATGTAAGGTACATCATCTACTTAATTTACAAATGTAAAACCTTGTTAATTCTCTTAATCTAGTAATATATATATATATATATATACACACACATACATGCATGCATATACACATATATATATATAACATATGTATAAATACACACATACATACTACACACGCACACACACACACACGTGTGTGTGTGTGTGTGTGTGTGTGTGTCCCCATCTCCTTTTCTCTTAAATCTAACTAAAATATATTCCTGTGTCATTCTCACAAACTCCTAGACTGGCCCCCTCTGTCTTACAAAAAGGAGCACTTAGTTTGTTTTTAAAAGTACCGGGGGGGGGGGGGGAGCAGCTAGGTGGCACAGTGGATAAAGCACCAGCCCTGAATTCAGGAGGACCTGAGTTCAAATTCGGCCTCAGGCACTTGACACTTACTAGCTGTGTGACCCTGGGCAAGTCACTTAACCCCCATTGCCCCGAAAAAATAAAGAGAGAGAGAAAGAGAGAGAGAGAGAGAGAAAGAGAGAGATGGATAAATAAATAAATGAATGGATGGATGAATAAGTAAACAAACAAATAAATAGCTAGATAGATAAATAAATAAATAAATGAAAGTACCATACGTGTTTTTCTCTCTTTTGTACTCTGCCGAATCATATCATACAAAGCATGGTGGATTTTTTCATGGTTATTTTCTAAATATATTTTTATTCCATTAAATGTTCCTCAATTATGTTTTTAGAAATTTTTAACATTTATAAAATTAAGTTCCAAATTCTTTCCCTCCTTCCTGCCCTTTGAGAAGGCCAGTAATATGATATCAATTATGTAGTACATCAGATTTCTCTAAGCAAAGCTAAGTTTTGCCATACAAATGGAGATTTCTTCAGGTCAAGTGACAACTGAGCTTGGTAGTATCCTAGGTGGGTCAGGGCTTCTGGACCTCCTATAGCTTATTTGGACCAGGGAGTATCCTTGAGTGGTATTCCTGCTTTGTGAGTAGTGGGCTAGGCTGTGAGGCAGATGCTTTTTGTAGGGAATGAGTGATATCCAGGTGGGATGACAATCCGCTTTAGCGGATAGCATGGAATGGCTTTCATTTGGTGCTCTGAGTGAGCAGTATAAAGACATACCATTATAATGTGGCAATTTCTCAAGAAAGATTCTGGGTGGTAATCTAGATGGGGAAATGGCAAATGCAAAAGCTACCTTTATTGGACTGCTAGTGACTTCCAGCTGTGGTCATTGTAGCATCAACCCTCTAGAATCATGGTTGGTCATCACACTGATCAGAGTTGCTACATCTTTCAGTTGTCTTTACAATATTGGTGTTAAATAAATTTTCCTCCTGGTTCAGCTCACTTAAATCTACATCAGTTGATATAAGTCTTCCCAGGTTTTTCTGAAACTATCCCCTTCATCATTTCTTACAGCACAGTAGTATTCCATCACATTTATATACCTCAACTTGTTCAGTCACTGCATAACTGATGGGAACCTCCTCAGTGTCCAATTCTTTGTTACCACAAAAAGAACTGTGAATATTTGTGTGTATCCTTAGATTTTGTTTTGCTTAGGACTGATCCCTTCCTCAATCTACCTCCTTCTAATTCCCCCTTCTCTCCTATTTCCCTATTGAGTAAAATGCATTATACCTAACTCTATTTTTCTCTCCTTTGACCAGTTCAGATGAGTGATGTCCAACTGTCATCCAGAGAAGCAAGGGTCTCAGTGCAGAATGAGACTTTGTAAAAACTACGTGCAATGCAAAAATTTGTTTTGTTTGGCTGTACATGTTTGTAACGGGTTTTGTTTTTGTTTCCCATCAAGAGGAAGAGTGGGAGGAAAAGAAGGCTGCTTATTTTCTGATTAAAAGCAATTTTTAAACTATTTTGACTTGTACTGTGCAATTACAATCCTAAAACAGACCAAAAAATACCATTTTTCTCTGGCATGTCCCTTAAGATGCATAGGGCACCCCAAATATGTCCCAGGTGATCTTGATAATATAGCACCCCCTCTACCCTCCCATCTCACACTTGCTGGTTGATCCCTTCACGGAACAACTCCCCCAGATTCCAAATATTTTCTGGGCCTAGGATACTAAAACTTCAGCTAACAAACAAATTCTCGCTTGTGCTTTATCATTAGTCTGCCAGAGGACATAATTAGCTCAAAGCAAAGACACTTAACTAAATTCCCCCAATAAATCCAGGGCATAGTTTAACAGTGTCAAGAAAGAGCAGGCACAAACACAGAGTACACTAATAGAGAGGCACTCGTGCACAGGAATATGCACAGGCAAACCAACACATCCATTGCTATCTAAGGACCCAAATGTCTTAGATGACCTGGGCCTGCTCTCTGCTGGACTTAGTTGGGTGAGTTGCTTTGCTGGGTGTGTGTGTGTGTGTGTGTGTGTGTGTGTGTGTGTGTGTGTGTGTGTGTGTGTGTTGGGAGTGGTGATGAGATAAAATCTTTTCATCCCTCCTCCACCAAATTCTATAAGAAGCATACAGAGGGAGCAGCTAGGTGGCACAGTGGATAAAGCATCAGCCCTGGATTCAGGAGTACCTGAGTTCAAATCCAGCCTCAGACACTTTACACTTACTAGCTGTGTGACCCTGGGCAAGTCACTTAACCCCCAATGCCCCACAAAAAAAAAAAAGAAGCATACAGGAAAAGGCAGAGAGTAGTTCATTTGGGAGAGCTAGGTTCTTCTGGCTCTCTTCTCAACTGCCAGAGATGATTTCTTGGCTGATTACAGAGCTGGCCAGGCCTCCTGGAGGTGTGGTCAAACCTTCAGATGGTCAGTGGCCAGTCACCCTTTAATTGTGTGAAGTTTAAGTACAGACCTTCACACCTCCTAAAGGAGCAAAGAAGTGCCAACATTTCTTTATTCCCCTTTAAGCCTATAATAACTTGTAAGGGGGATTTGGTGTGCTGATGCGGCATTACTGCTACCTCTCAAGAGGTACAATTTCAGGACAAATCCTTGACATGTTACTTCTTCCCTCAGTAATATTATGGCTTACCTCTGGTCACTGCCACTGAGTAAATGGTCATGATTGTAAATGATAATGCAGGCCTAATGCTTAGACCCTTAAAGCATGGATAATGAATTAGCATGTATGTCAACCAGCACTCACAAGTTTTGAAAAATTAAAAACGTTTCTAGTTAATTGGCACTGTGCTAAACTCTAGGGATTCACACTCAAAAAGGAAAACAGTTCTTGCCCTCAAGTAGCTTACATTCTAAGGGGAAATGGCATGTACACAGATGGATAAATACCAAGTCATTTCAGTCAAGGGGAATTCTCAGACAAGGTATGGTGACAAGAAGAAACAATGGAAGCCGGGGCACATTCAGCACTCTTTGGATCTCATCCCATTCCAATTCAAGAAGCATTCCATACGTATCTCATGGCATGTGGACATTCAGGATAACTGGAGGCTGGTGAGAAGAGCACTTAGCACCGGAAAAATTGGGAAGGAAAGGCTTCTGAAGAAGGGAAGGCCCTATAATGCACACAGGAGGAAACTGTAATGCCTACCTCATTATATTGTGCAGGACTTGAGTTGCCAGGCCAAGGAGTTAGTATTTGGCCCTACAGGCAAAAAGGAGCCACTGATACTTCTTGAGCAGGGGAGTGACCTACTGATCAGACCTGTGTCTTAGGGAAATTACTTTAGCAGCTGTGGGGATATTAGATTGCAGAGGGGAGAGCCTGGCTATAGTAGAGGCCAGAAGATTATTAGGCATAGTCCAGGTGAGAACTGTGTAGGTAATGAAGACCTGTACTTAATCTCCATGCCTTCCCCAATTTATTCTGTTGTATAGTCGTTTGCACATTGTCACCCTCATTAAATTGTGAGCTCCTTGAAAGCAGGGACTGTGTTTTTGCCTTTCTTGGTATCCCTATCACTTACTAAAGTGCCTGGCACATCGTAGGCACTTAATAATTGCTTGTTGGCTGACTGACCAGGAGGCAAGCACTGGAGCTGAGCTTTAAATGGAACTGAAAATGGCAAGAAAGAGAGAAGAGAAAACATGGCACGCATAAAGGACAGCCTGTTCAGAGGCTTGGAGACGACATGAGATGTTGTATCATGGGGATTGATAAGCAACTTAGGCCACTTTTACTGGAATGTGGAGCCCTTGAGGGAGAACAATATGGAAAAAAGTTTGGAAAGATAGGTTGGAGCCAAATTGATAAAGGCTTTAAAAATGCCGATTAAGGGTTTGTATATCAGAAATAAAAGGGAAAGAAAAACTTCCAGTCCTGTTTGGATTATTTGTAGCTAACTTAGGGAGCTGACCTAGGCTTTCTTCTCTGCTCAAGCCCACCTGTCCATTGACTAATCTATTTATTCCCAGCTGCTAAAGCTGAAACTAGGGCAGGGTGATTCAGATTTTGCTCCAGAGTGCCAAAGTTTGGCCTTCACCCTTCTGTTTCTTTCCCCTCCTTGGTAATGGTTGTGCCTTCTGTTTCAACAGTCATTCCCTCAGAGACACCACTCCACCTTTTCCTCTTTTCTAAATACTAACAAAGAAAATAAAGTATATTTCCTAAATCCTGCTAAAGGGAATAACATATAATTCAAACAAATAAGCACTCCTCAAACACTAGTAGGAACAGAGTAAGGAATTTTCATTCCTGCCTCCCACCTTTGTCCTCCAAGGATACTTTAAGGCAGCCACATCCTATTATCCAAACTCAATTCTTATATTATTATCTTTCCCCCAAACTACCTGCAGAACCTAAGAAAAGGCAGGGTCCTGAAGGCTTATTTCCTCCACCCAAAAATTTGGCCCATACCCCAGTATAATTGTTCCTTCTTCCTTGGCTTCCCATTTTGAGGAAGAATAAGAGGGACTCCATTGCCTCTAGTACTGTAGGGCTTCAAACAAAAAACAGAAAAGTTGGGGGAAAGGGGAGACCAGACTCATTGCTATCATCTCGAACATCTTAACTAGTCTCTTAGTGGACAAATTGACAAAAATACTAAGAACTTACCTTGAGTCTACCCCACTTGTACAGAACAGGCCCCATATCATGATAATGGAACCTACCCATCTTCCCTACTCCTGATCATCCTGATGAGGTGCAACAACTGCTGGCATGGCTTTTCCACCCTGGGATGCTTCCCTTTTTCACACCAGAACTAGGTAAGTGTCCTTGAAACCCCTAGTGACTAGGAGTTCATTGCTGAGTCTCTTTTCTAAGCTGGAGTTTGGGGACTGGTTAATTCAAATGCAGCAGCAGTTTATAACAAGTATTCATTCAAGATTCAGTAGGAGCTTGGCCATGCTTTGGGAAATCAGTTTGTTCCGAGGAAAGCCCTGGTACTTGCATTCTCCTGAGTCTGAAACTGAGTAATTCCGGATAAAAGATTTCATTTCAACTTAAGACACATTCATTATGCTGGCTGAACTAGTTGTGCTATGTGATTGTGATGGAGTAGTATTGTGCTTTAAGAAATGATGAGCTGGGGGAAGCTAGGTGGCACAGTGGATAAAGCACTGGCCCTGGATTCAGGACCTGAGTTCAAATCTGGCCTCAGACACTTGACACTTACTAGCTGTGTGACCCTGGGCAAGTCACGTAACCCCCATTGCCCCCCCAAAAAAAATAATTAGAACAAATCAACTCGAGGTATCCTCAGTCTTAATCCTTGTTGGAGATCCTTCTGCTATGAGTCAGTAAATATCTTTTTTGTAAATCATTGGGGAAAAAAAAATAAATGATGACCTAGATGCCATTAGAAACCCTGAAGGGACATACATGAATTGATGCAAAGTGAAACAAGCAGAACCAGGAGAATGTTGTATACAGTGACAGCAATATTGCATGATGAGCTACTGTGGATAACAGCTATTCTCCACAATACAACAATTCACAACTGTGAAGGACTTATAACTAACCATGCTCTCCATCCCCAAAGAAGGAACCAATGGTATTTAATACAGATCGAAGCATTTTTTCTTTTACTTTATTTTTCTTGGGTTTTTATTTTGGTCTGTTTTCTTTTACAACATGAGTAATATGGAAATGTTTTGTGTCACTACACATGTATAACTTTTATCAAATGGCTTGCTTTCTCAATGAACGAGGGAGACAATTTGGAACTCAGTTTTAAAAACAAATATTTAAAATTGCTTTTACATGTAATTGGGGGGAAATAAAATACTAAAAAAAATTTAAAGCATTCATTATGCAATTACTGTGTGTAAACCACTATTCTAGATTTGAGGGATAAAAAGGTAGAACAAAAGAGAGTGTCCGCCCTCAAGGAGCTTCCATTCCACTGTAAGAATGAACATGTACTGGGGCAGCTAGGTGGCACAGTGGATAAAGCACTGGCCCTGGATTCAGGAGTACCTGAGTTGAAATCCAGCCTCAGACACTTGACACTTACTAGCTGTGTGACCCTGGGCAAGTCACTTAACCCCCATTGCCCTGCAAAAAAAAAAAAGAATTAACATGTACTGGCGGGGGGGGGGGAAGGGGGACAGCTATGTGGTGTAGTGGATAAAGCACCAGCCCTGGATTCAGGAGGACCTGAGTTCAAATCCGGCCTCAGACACTTGACACTTACTAGCTGTGTGACCCTGGGCAAGTCACTTAACCTTCATTGCCCAGCAAAAAATAAAAAATAAATTAAAAAAAAAGAATGAACATGTGCAAAAGTAAATAGATACAATGTAATTTGAGGAGGGAGAGAGCACTTAGAAGTAAGGGATCAGGAAGAGTTTCCCAGTAGGAGTTGGCACTGAAAATGAGCCTTGAAGGAAGCCAAGGATTCTAAGAGTCAGAGATAATGAATTTCCCAAATAAAAGTGGTTGTATAAGCCTTTGGAATACATGTGATTGATTGTCAAGGGAAAAGAGTGAGAGGAGGGCCAAAACAGGGGGCCTCTAGGAGTGACATTTAAGGGGATGAAGTGAGAAATATGAGAACCCAGCAAAGAGAGAACAAGTAGCTGCCAGAAATGTAATGAGGGGGCTAAACATAAAAGTAGAAGAGAGATGCCAAGAAGGGTTAGGAAGCAGATTAGGTAATCACTAGTAAACTTGGGGCAGTTAAATGGAAGTGGATAGAGCACTGGCCCTGGAGTCAGGAGGGCCTGAGTTCAAATTCAGCCTTAGACACTTGAAACTTAGTAGCTGTGTGACCCTGGGTAAGGCACTTAACCCTGATTGCCTCACCACCACCACCACCACTCCTCAAAAAAGTCTAAAAAGAAAGAAAAGAAAAGAAAGGAAATAGGCTAAAAGAGTAGAGATATACTTTAGCAAGCCAACTACAAAGGGCTGTCCATATGGAAAGGACCGTGATTAATTTGTAACGTTCTAGGGAGAATTTGAGGAAACAATATTGGGGTTGTGGGAATGCTTGATTGGTCTGGCCTCCACATTCAACTGAGTGGCAGGGACAGCCCTCCAAAGGCCATTTGGTCCATTCCCCAGCTTCTAGGCAATGCTGCCTAGAAACCACAGCAGATCAATGAGAATAAACCCATTTTAAGGATACACGGAGTGGATAGAGCACCAGCCCTGGAGTCAGGAGGACCTGAGGTCAAATCCGGCCTCAGACACTTAACACTTACTAGCTGTGTGACCCTGGGCAAGTCACTTAACCCCAATTGCCTCACTAAAAAAAAAAAAAAAAAAAAAAAAAGATACCCGGAAAGATTCTGGTGCTCCATGGATACATTTAATGTTCCTCGTTGATCAGATGAGTTGAAAGAGCAGTTCTGGGAAGGGTGTTCTTAGTCTCCTGATCCTAACCCCACATGTACGCTGGTCACCTCCTCTCCCTGGTTAGAGATCTCACCTCTGAAAGGATCATTAATCTTGGCAATTCACCTTTTCTGATAAAGTTTACTCTTTCAAACCTCTAATCATCACCTCTACTGTGCCTTTAGGATTCTCCTTTGGGCCTTTCTTTAGCTGTGGACCCCAGACCTGGAGGTGGGTCTGCTGGAAGTCTGATGAGGGCAGAAAATGAAGGTATTTCTGTTCTATCCTCTTAGAACCAGGCTGCATTATATTGGAAAGAAGGTGGATTACTTGGGATGACCAACCTGACTACCCCTCAGAAGCTGTGGCAAGCTTCAAAGCAAGCATCATGTGTGGTCAAGTGGGGACTGGATCTAGTGTGAGAAGACATAGTTTGAGCCTAATGGCTGCCTGTGAGCTTGTCCATGTTACCTCTTTGACTCGGTTTCTTCATCTGTAAAATGGAACTGTCATCTATCCTACACCCCAGACAATGCTGGTGTTAGAATGAGATTAGGTATAAAACGTCGGATTTTTCTTCTTAACATGCTTTTCTCTTTGTCCACTAGATGGGGCCAGAAACCAGCAGTGAGAGGGACAAACAGGTTGTGAGTCAGAGGTGTGTCTGTGGGGGAAGAGTTTGCAAGGACTGATGGAGTATAATGAATTTTAATTCCAGAAAGGAAAGAGGACTCTTAATGCCTTCTCTCCCCCATGCACCTCCCCTTCCCCTTTTTATCCAGGAAATTTAGGGAACTCCCAATGAGGAAACAATTTCTATCAATGCTGATCAGCCCCTCATCTGCCACTCAGCTTTAAATTTATCAGGAGCACCCAGAAGTTACAAAACCTGTCCAAGGTCACACAGACAGTATGTGTCTGTCCCAGGCAGGACTTGAACCCAAGCCTTTTGTCAGACCTCCAGGCTATGCTGCCTCTCATTTCTATTTTATTTGCTTAAAACTAATCTCAGAAGCATCTTTAAAGTGTAAAGAAGATTGTAACCTAAGTGAGTAAATATGGAAGTAACAAAGATGATCAGGTATCCGTGTACCTGAGTCCTAAATGCCATAGCTGCCTGTTTCTCCCTGAATCTTTCTCTGTGCAGCTGTCCCCAGAGTCACTCTAGATGTCCAGTTCCTTCAGCATTGATGACTACTACCAACCTATAGCCTGGATCATCTAAGTGGTTCAGTGGATAGAGCACTGCCTACAGAGGGAGACCCAAGTTAAAATCCAGCCTCAGACACTAACTAGCTGGGTGACCTTGGGCAAGTCACTTAATCTTTAACAGCCTCAGTTTCCTCATCTGTAAAATAGAAAATAATAACACCTACCTCCCCTAGTTGTGAAGATCAAATGAGAATAATACTTATAAAGTGCTTTCACAGTACCTGGCATATTGTAGGCTACTTCATAAATGCTTGTTCATGCCTAGAGCACCAGATAATTACTAGTAAGCTTCTATTTGCTAATAGAAAGCCTTGATTTGGGAAAGTGCATGAAAGTATATAGTGTTGCTCAGGACAGATATAGGTAAAGAGTGCTTTGAAATCCTTCTAAGAAAACATAGTCATCAGAGAACCTTACGGACCTTGAAAAATTTTGGTTTAAAGGTATCTTCCTATGAGATGAATATGAGAAAAATTCCAGGCTCCGGTTAGAGCTGTGGCCTAAGTGGGGGAGGGAGTGGGGAAGGAAGCAATCAACAGAGAAGTGACATTATTTGCCCAAAGGGGCAGAAGGAAAAGGTTCTCTTTGACGGCCCTGTCCCATTATTGGAACTGATGCTGGAAAATCGTGTCAGTGCAGTGAAAAAAAGGAGTTAGAGCGGCAGACCAGAAAGCCTCGCTTCAAAATCTGTCTCTGACGTTTGCTAGCTGTGTGACTAAGGGGCGAGTCATCAAGCCCCTCAGCCTCCACTTCTTCCTCTGTAACAAGGGTGTTAGAAGGATGATAACTGCAGTGTTCTCACTAGGGAGCTGTGAGGCTAAGAGGAGATAATGACTGTCAAGGGCTTTGCAAACCTGTCCTAGGCCATTTGAGGACCTGGCAGCTCTCACAAGAGTCAGCTTGGACAATCATGCAAAAAGCAATAGGCCTTTATTACAAGCACATCTGAGCTCACCCAGGGGAAGACTTAAGGCCTAAGGCGACACAGCCAGATACCCGAAGGACCAAGCAAGGATACATCTGTGAGTGGGGGCATTGAAGGATTATGGCCAGGGCATGAGATGCCTCTAATGGGCTAGTCTTGGGCCCTAGCAGGAGGATGAAGGTCAATGAGAGGCATCTTCCAGACTTTGCCCGTCTAGGATGCACCAAACTCCTAATCGGGTGGTTGGAATAGTTGGATCCTCTATCACTGGACCACTGTGATTATGCCACCTGGAGGCCGTGTTTTATAGCAAGAGAGAGGGTCTCTCTGAGGCGTGCCTGATCTAATTTTCTTGCCTCCGTGGTCACAGGTGGGTTGACACCACAGATTTGCCTGTGAAGCTCCTGCTTTAGAAATTTCCCCCACAGGGGCAGCTAAATAGAGTACCAGCCTTGGAGTCAGGGAGACCTGAGTTCAAATCCAGTCTCAGACATATTAGCTGTGTGACCCTGGGCAAGTCATTTAACCCTGATTGTCCAAAAAAAGAGATTTCCCCCACAAAATAATCCAGAGAAGTGCTAAACAGGAATGTCTGGTGTGGGGGGAGGTTGGGTCAGATCTAATACAAAGGAGGTCTGTTGCAAAGGAAGCAGTCTTATAGATCTCAGAAGGCCCAGGAAAGTAAAGGTCTTCTCATATTACAGCAAAACCTTATATTGGGGTAGCTAGGTGGCATAGTGGATAAAGCACCAGCCCTGGATTCAGGAGGACCTGAGTTCAAATCCAGCCTCAGACCCTTGACATTTACTAGCTGTGTGACCCTGAGCAAGTCACTTAACCCCAATTGCCTCACCAAAAAAAAACACAAAAAAACCTTATATTAACCTTGTGCCCCCATGATTCCTTTTATTCTTCAAATTATTATTATTACCCATGGTAATGGTGATGTTCTGATGTTCTTGGTACTCATGAGAAGCTGGTTGACCTTCTCCAGCATTAGGAGTCTTGGGGAGCAAATACTTGTGATGGGCCAGGAGCCCACTGATAAGATCACCTAACTCCCACAGTCTCAGATGGTTTGGGTCCCTAAAGAGTAGCTAACCACTGCTCCCTTCGGAGCTCTTAAAGTACTTGCCCTGAGTCTTCATGGCCAAAGACAGCTTTGGAAGTTCCATGTTGTGGATTGGAAACAAGCAGAGAATGTTGCCCATGCTCTGTATAAACAATGAGGAAGGGCAAATTTGAGCTTACTCTGAAGTGGGGTCCCTTATTTGCCTGATCTCCTCCCCATTCCACAACAGAGATGTGTGTGTATGTATATTGTATATATGTATGTATGTGTGTATACACACACATATGTTTGTGTCTATGAAATGCAATGGGGGGTGGAGAGTGGGAAGCAATGTTGACCAAGAGGAGAGATAGGCCAAAAAAAGGGGGGGTCGTATTCCTTTCTATATCCACAACTTTCCTTAGACCTGCCTTCCCCCAAAAAAGTCACAGCTCCCTGCCTAGCAGCTTGCTGCTACAAATCAACCTTGTGTCAACATTTCAGACCAGAGGCTTTACTGTGTCTCCCTCATTAAGCGTGTAAAGCTGAGCGTGGGGCCAGCCCTGGCTGCAAGTGCAGCTTTGCTGGGAAGTGAGGAGTAGAACTGGAAATGAGGAGTGGAGTTGGTGCTTTAGAGCAGGAGTTAGGGATAAGCGGGGAAGTTTGATCTCCCTTTTGATTTCAAGGGGCCCGGGTGACAGGGCTGATTTCCCAGAATAATCTAGAGTGGCTGACTCCTTGGCTGGATCACATCATGGTAATAGAAAAGGCTTTCTACTCTCATCCAAAACCTGCCCTGCCTTCCAGACATGCTCAATGACACTGCTGGTTCCCAGGGAATTGCACTTTATCACACTCCAGTTCCCCCAGTTTTTGCAGCAATTCGGAGGTCTAAGATGCTACGTGACTGACTGACCAACATATGAACTGAGCAAGGACACCAGTGTCCACTATGTTAAATGCTGGTAAAGCTTGATTTTTAAAATTTTGAGATAAAAAGAAATATAAAGTCTAATATTTTTATGTATACCCACGAATCACTTTACCTACCTTCTGAGATAAGTGTGCCCCACTTTGAAGATGTCTGCACTAGATATTTTTAAAGAGCAAAAAGTGACAAAGTCTTATGTAAATGTCAACTACGATGATGTTTATATTTAATACCAACTAGCATGCCAAACCTAGCCCTATGAGAATCATAAACACATGTAAAATGAGCAAGGGGGCGGGGCCCTCGTATTAAGGGCAAGTGGCCAGTTAGCCAATAGACAAACTGAAGCATAATGTCTAAGGGCCTCCTAGGTTAATTTCAATCCTCCCTTCCCAGAAGTGGCAAGAGTGAGGGCTAGACCCCACTTACTTGTGCCTAGTGAAACTGTTGGAAGGATAGTTCCCATCTTGATAATACCAGGATATACAAATTCTCTCTCTCTCTCTCTCTCTCTCTCTCTCTCTCTCAAACACATACACACACACACACACATACTCACACACACTTAAGCCTCGTGTCAGTCTGTTACATCTACTCTGGGACTTGGAAGCATTAACAAAACAGTCAAACTAGCTGGTGATGCTAATAGTGATAGGCCTTTATTTCCAGGTATGTTTTAACTCGTACAAAGGAAGACAAAAGGTTTATCTCAAAGCATGAAGAAAAGGTGCATAAGGACACAAGGACAAAAGGAAATAGGTCCTGAGGACGAAAGATAAAGGGGGGTCTCGGTTGCTGGAGGAGTGTATGAAATCTCAGACCACAGTGGGAGAAGGAAGTAAGGGACTGCCCTTGGGACTTGGAACACAACATACTCAAGCTCTCATCACTCAGTCTGACATAGAAATGCCATGGTTCTGTCTCTCACTCTAGGGCTGCTCAGCAATTTGAGTGAGGGCATGCCGTTTAATAGAAAGGGTGGGTTCTCACTCGGGTAAATTTGATTTTTTTTATCTCTGATGTTGCAGACAGGATCAGTATCAGGGAGCATGGAAGTTTTCAGTATCAAAGTTTCCAGATAAGGAGGAATCCCGAAAAGGGGCAAGGTGAGAATGTTAGAAAGGAAGGAATATATCTGGAGCAGAGGCATCTTGTCATACAAGAGGTCCTCAGAAATGAAGGGTTTTTCAGTCTATCAAAACTTCTGACCTTTATGTGATCTGTCCTTAAAGACATCCCTGGCCTTAATCAGGTGGACACTTGCCTCCATTGGTATACATCAAGAGTTGGCCATGTCTTCTTCTCATCTGAAGTGATTTTCATCCATGTTATCCCATGGATCCTCAATCAAGGATCCACTGAAGGTCCTAGAAGGTATTCATAAAACTCTTCTATTTGATGGGTCCCAGGGCTGTCTCTGAGCTGTCCATCCCGAGCTCCATGACCAGCTCAGTTCCTTTTCCAGCCAAATGCTTCCATTTATAAGGAAACTGGTGTTAAATCCTGGGCAGACAACCTGCTTCTGTATCAAGAGTCCGTGTCTATTGTAATAGATCAGCTGTTTCACTACAATCTACTCTAAGTCACTGCTCAGTGTGAATGCTCTCTCGTCGGCCTTGGCTAACAGGGACCCCAGCACTTGGTTCATCTTGGTGCTCTCGATCTCCCAAAGAAAAGGGGTGCTATGGGAGTCCTAAGGGCTACAACCCATGCGGGGAGCCACCGAGAGGTGCAAAATTCAGTAAATAATTTGTTGGCTAATTAATATATATTAATTGAATATTATGCAACTGACATTTTCTTAATATCACAGGGTCTGTTTCAGACTTTGTATCTTGGTAACTATATAAATATTTGTAAAAGAAGTAAGGTTTAATCAACATGTTTTGATGAGGCTGGTGAGTAACACAATGTTCTGGACTTTTGAAAAACAAAAAAGCATCCCGGAAAAGGGGGTGGGTTGGGCATTTGGGGCTGTGCAGTGGCCTGCCACGAGGTGGGGGGTGGGGGAATTGTGCAGTAGGCAGTGTTTATTGACCTCTCTCCTATCCCCTTTCAACATGCCTCTCCTTTTTCCACCATCTCTACTTTGAAAACCTCCTCCCCATTCGTGGTCACTTGGAATGAAACTGATAAAAACTTATTTTAGGGTAACTATTTAAAATGTTAACTACTCCCAAGGGTGGAGTAGTCCTTTTTCAGGGACTCCATTAATCCAAAAGAATAATAGTAAATACTAATAATAAAATCCCTGATATTAAGGGCAAGGAAACAGAAAATTCAAAAATCAGAATTTCCCAGCTGGAAAAGAATTTAGAATCATCCTGTTCAAATAAGGAAACAGACCTAGGAATGTACTTTCAACTCTTACCAATCTATGAAATGAAGTGATTTTTTCCAGGGTCATCTAATTAGTTATTAGAGAATGTGGGGGTGGGGAAGGGGTCCTCGGGTTCCCCCAAATCATATTTTGCAGAGGCAACATAAAATGTGGTTTAGTTTTAATTACATTAATAGCTGACTAGTAAGGTTGGACCCAAGTGTGTATCCTCAAACAAAGAATTTAGCATCCAGGGCCAAGTAAATGCCAACAGGGGAAAATCTGCCATGATTCTGAGACTCATACTCCCTAGAATGGGTTAGAAAGGATGGATATCTGGAGGCTATTGGCAGAAGGTTTCTATGCTATGAATAGGGAAAATTCAGATTGAGAATTCAGAGAAGGATATTCTTCTCATGTTGGAGAACTGAGCGAGAAAACACAAATCAACCCTGTTATCATTTACACACCTGGCAGTACAGTTGTTACCTCAGGGGCTCTCTACTAGGAGTCACAGGCCCCCAGGGAAAAAAGCAGAAGTGGCCCAACTGAATGGCACATCAGTACTTAATTTTCTGGTAAGGTGGCATCAGCATCCCTGCCCCCCCCCAAAAAAAAGGGGGCGGGGTTAGTCCACTAAGGACTTGGCAATAGTGACTCTGCATGACCCCCATGAAAAATCAAAAATTGTGTTCTCTATGGGGAGGAGGCTTTGGCTTTGACTGTGGGTGCTGTGGAGGGGAAAGAGGGAATTGTCCAAGAGCAGGAATGGGCCTGGATGTGTTTGAGAAGCAACAGAGGAGGGAACCCTTGGAATAAGCTGACTCCTAAAAGTCTATGTTCTTGAAGTCCATCGAACACCGGTATCTGCCATCTATGAACCTGGAGCACAGCAGGTTTGGCAGGCAGGGGCACGTGTGGTGTTGGCGTTTCCCAAAGAAAGGGACCTTAGGAGAGAACAGAACAAATGGGAGGGTTGGGACACAACCTTAGGGTCCAAGAGCACGAGACAATTCACCAAACATCTATTAAGTACAAACTATGTGCATGACAATTTTTCAGTCATCAAATCTGAGCTGTGAGGACTAATCCTAGAAAGTATTTAATCCCCACCCCACCCCCCAGTCCCCCTTTCCAAGACACCCTTCATCAGGAATGTCATTTTCATATTGTCTTAAGCCCAAAATAGTTGATCAGGTAAACATAAAGCAAGAAGAATCACAGCACACTTTCCAGATGAGACTCAAGGTTTCTTGATCCTTTCTAGCCTGTGAAGGAATGGCTTGGGACATTGTGCTATCTTTCTTCCTGGGCAGAGTCTTACAGGCCTAGCAGACAGAACTTCAGCCTTCTAGAAAGCCAGCTGGGGCTGGGAGCTGGCTTTGGAGAGAGCAGTCCTTGACCTGTTCTCAGCCCCCAGTGATATCTAGTGTTTTATTTCCAATGAATCCCAAAACCAAATGTGTAATTTGCAGAGAGTAGGAAGGAGGTTGGGGGCAAATGGTTCACACAGGCCTAGAGGAGAGGAATCTATTCAAATTTCACTGGGGGGGGGGGTTGGGGGGGATGTGCCTCTGGGGCATTGAGGGGTAAAGTAATCTGCATTGTGCCTTTTCCTGGGGAAGAGATGGTAGCAGTGAATGCCTCTGCTAGAGACTATATCTAGTGAGTAGAGTTGCAAATTATAGAATCTCTTTAGAGGGTGATTTGGCACTACCCAGTAAAAAGTACAGAAATAATCTTACCTAATAATTCAATTGTTGGGAATAAACTCTGAAAGTATTTATTGAAAGAGGAGGGAGGGGAGAGGAAAGGGCATCTGAGGCAGCATGATGTAGGAGAAAGGGTGCTGGGTTTGAATCTTAGCTCAGTGACCTTGGGGCCCAATTCTGTTTGCCTGGGTATCACATAAAAATACAAGTTTATTTGTGTTAAGAACCAGCTTGCTAATGTGGCCAGTAACCCCTCTGCCTAGAATCTCTACCTCTTGGTGTTGGTCAGGTGTTGGCAGCAGAGTGACTCCATGGCCCTCCCCTGCCCAGTGAAGGATTGTTTGGGGATGGGGAAATGGGTATGCACACAAGATGAGGGGACAGGGGGCAAGTAGTGGGGAATTCAGGCATGCTGAGAAATTCTCTCCTCCTCTCTGACTTTTCTTGGGGCTACTTTGTCCCTTTGCCTCAGAGAAATAAATGATTTCAACTAAACTGACCATGGGAACTCTTAAGGAGACTGACATCCAGGCATGTCACCCAATGACAGTCGCCTCTACCCTAGAGACCCCAGTGCAATCACATTGCCCCTATGGGTATATGAAAGGGTCAGGGAGAACGGGGGTGGCAGGTGTGTTGAAATAGGAATGCAGGGAGTACACTCTACCTTGTGGCTAACAGGGTGGCATTCGTCTCCTTCCTGCCCCAGCGGGGTACACATCCGGAGCCCTCGGAGCCACAGACTGATGGCGCAGCAGGTACCCGCTCCACACTGTAGATCTCTTTCACAGGCCTGGGGGTAGAGAAGAGGAGATGCAGCAACAGCAACATAGCCAATTAGCCAGACGGAGCAAGCAGCCCACAGAGCAATAAATGCCTGCACCAAAGTCTTCTTGAGCGGGGGAGGGGAGGTAGAGGGAGGACCCAAGGGCAGGGAATAAAGGTTGGCAAAGGAAAAGGGGCTGCTCAGCATCCCTTCTCCTTTGCTCTCAGAGCCTCTGGTCTGTGAACAAGGCAAGACATTCCCAGAGAACAGTTTGGCATGGGGTCTGTTGACTAGTGGAAGAGCTCTGATACCACTTCTTCAGCACCTCCGTGAGAGGCTAGCTCAGCTGTGAAGCAGCCCCTTTTAGTACACTTTTCTGATGGGAAGGGTCCAACAATGGCTCATTCTACTGGAAATGACCAATGACCCAGCTGCTTTGGAGAGGTCATCTAACACTAACTCTACCTCACCCTGATCATCTCTTTCCTCTACCATGCTCCCTCTTGCTTTCAGAGGTCTTGCTAAGTATATCTTGGGAGCCGCCCTGTGACTCCTACCTGGGGGACCTCCCAACTTTCTCACAGCCATTTGCCCAAAATACAAGGAGTGAGCTCACTCAGATTTGTTTTTTTTTTTTTATTGTGTCGTGTTAAAAACCAAACACAGGGGCAGCTAGGTGGTGCAGTGGATAGAGCACTGGCCTTGGATTCAGGAGAACCTGGGTTCAAATCCAGCCTCAGACACTTAACACTAGCTGTGTGACCCTGGGCAAGTCACTTAACCCCAATTGCCTCACCAAAAAATAAAATAAAATAAACACTTGTTTAAAAAAACAAACACAACACAACCTGTCTGAAAGCTGATTTTTTTTAAAGAACCTCATGAATTGCTCCTTGAAAATAATCTTGTGCTGAATTGGAAGAATTGTCCTGCTCACTCAGGTAGAGGAAGTAGGAAACAATTAGAACAGACAACATTTTTAGCTCCTTTCCCTTCCCTCTTCTCTTTACACCTGCTCACAAGGTTGCTATGAAGATCAAATGAGATAATGTATGTAAAATACCTTGCAAAGCTTAAAGCACTATGTAAATGCTAGCTATAATAAGCATTATTGTTTTGAATTTCCAGAGTTGTCTTACTCTGTCTCTGAATGATGGGTCAGGAGCCACTTAGAATTAAACATTCTCTCCCACCATTAGTCACCTGAAACATTCCACAAGAAGGTGGTCTTCACTTGTTTGTTCTCAGAAGAGAACTTAAGAAAGTCTGGTCTCCATTTAAATAGGATTTTTCTCTTCACAAGACATCATGGCTATGTCTATACACTGAATGTAAAGGAGAGAACTGAGACATATCCAGAGGATGCCAATGGCAGAAAACAATGATAAGGTTCTTTGAATGCTACTCCAGTCCTCTACTTACCCTCCCTAAATAGGCACAGCCTTTTAAAGGTGGTTGCAAAACAAACCAAATGCATTTAAATACTACAGTTAGATTGTTGAGGTGAAAGGAGGCTTCATTTCTGCTCTTCTCCCAGGATATCACTGTACAGTAAACGACTTTGCAAGACTGATTGTCACAACTATATGCCAGGATATGTGAAAAAGAAACAGGGACAGATAGAAAAGGCCAGTAGACTTGGGGATGAAGCTGAGAACTCCCTGCCTGTTTCTCCAATCTCTCTCAGGTGCTAATCGGTAAGTCCTTCCTTCCACCATATCTTCTTTCCTTGGTGCTTTTTTTTATCTCTTTGCCCTTTCTAAAAGATGACATCAAAAAACATGTATTAATGCCTTTTCCATCAAGAAAAGTCTTAACATTTTTTTTCTGCTCCACATCTGCCTATGTTAGTGACATGCTCCTTCAAATGTTTTAATAGCCATATAGAAAAAGCAATAACAAGAACTTTAGCATATACATTGAGCAGGAACATTAATTTTACTGCCTGTGTTTTCACAGAGGGCTATTACTGAACATGGCTTTTCTCTGCCTTCTACCCTACCAAGATTTAATGCTAAACAAGAGAATGAGAAGCTGAATAACTCTATCAGCTATAATTCTCTTTTTAAAGCCTTCATTTATGGTTTAGACTTCAAAAAGCATCAGCCTGATTTTTATATACTTTTATTTTTTTTAATTCAGTTATTTACAAATTGTCTTCTCTCTATGGGTATTATAACTAATCCACTTACAGGAACTGTTCAGAATTTCTCCATAGTTTTTCCATCCCTTCTGTAATGTGTTGAGATGCCAATAAAATTAATTTCCTTTTTGGACCTTTGTCTTTTATCTGGACAACCCTGAGGTTAAATATTCTTTTCTATTAAAAAAATACAGCTACATCAATAAATCTTGCTCACAAAATAATGGAATTTTCCCGTCAGGCTGTCTATAGAATGCCTGACCAACATTAACATGAAAACTAAGGCAGAACCTAGGATTCAGTATCATGGAAAATAAGATTCTTAACTGCTTTTTTTCCATTAGTATGTTTGTTTTTATGTTCAGTTCCTCCAATCTAAGTAGACTTGTGCAAGAAGAGAAAATACATTAATAGGAACTGAAAAAGACAAGATTTTCAGGATTTCATTTTCTTAATAAGAGGGAAAAGTCGGGGTTAAATTTACTTCCCACTTTAAGCAAACCCAGAATTCTATATAAAAAAACTATAAAAATTCTCTATAAAAATTTGAATTTGCAATTCAAATACATTTGGATAACATTCACTTTTAATAATGATCCTTCAATCTACAAAATGATTTTGTTAAATAGCAAACTTCTGCTGTGTTAATATTGAATTTACTCATGCCTTTCAGAAGGTTGTATATAGGATAATAAAGCATATCAGGATAACCAATTGAGCAATCTTCTGAAGTCCAAAAAGATTCTGTTGAATATTTCTGAAGTACTATCCAAATACCGAATTCCATTATTTCTTTAGTTTTCATGGGGCTTCATGAAACCAACAAAGCTAACCTCTTGGTACTTGGTACAGAATTTAGGTTCCTGACAGAACATCTCTGATCCTCCGAACCCTCATGGCCAAGAAAATGTTAGATAGACTTACCCCAGTGATCACCGCACATTCAGAAATAGTTACTAATAGGAGTATGAATGAGACTTGGATGGCGGTTTTCATGGTCACTTAGAAAGTCAGCAGAAATTGTGTCTTCCAGAGGATTTTATCTCTCCCTCTCCTCCAGACAACGAAGTCTGAAACCCCCAATCCCTCTCTTCTGCCACACTTTATAAGATCAGATCCAGTCCTGCCTGCATTTGTAGCATCTCCACTCTTTTAGTCTCCATCACTGAAGCTATTCAAATGATCTCAGAGCAAGCAGATGAGACCTGAATCCCTAATGACATCAAATAACCATCAAAACCAATAAAAATGAGTAAATTAAGGGCTTTGACAGTCACTCTAACTCATCCAAGAACTTGGTGACTGAGTCATTTAGGTATATTTCACTCCCATCTTATCTTTTTTTTTTTCCCTTGGAGTATCATTTCATTCAGCTTAGGGGAAAAGAAGGGTAGACTGTTTGAATGAAGCAATATCACAATGATTTTATTTATCCATTCCTGAACTGAGTCACACAACATAACTTTTTTTCCTCCCCTAACTTCATTAAATGGCTATTTTTTTGAGCACTTAGCAGTTGCTATGAAGGCTGTAATAGAAATATAAAGTAGTAGGATTCTGACCCTCAAGAAGCTTTGAGTCTCTTTGGGAAGACAAATGACACACACAGGACAAAAATCGCAATATAAGATTTGATGTAATTAATAAAACAGACTTCAGGAGTTAGGAGCCCTGGCTTGGAGTTTGGGCTCTATCACTTATTATCTATGTGACCCTGGGCAAATCACTTTATCTGTCTGACCCTCATTTTACCCTTCTGCTATGACAGCGGGGTCATGGAGAGTTGGGCACGACTGAAACGACTCATCAACAATATGATCATTTGAACAAGATCACCTGTGGTTGTTACATGGTGAGGAGGCAGGTGGAGGCCATATTGAAATGTTGTTTCTATGTGAAAGATACTCTTGTAAGTAGGTGTTCCTAACTTTGGGACTGTCTCTTCATGAACAACTAACTGTATTATGGGCATTTTCTGAAAGTAATGGTTATTCTCTAGGTGTTATGTAGAATTTGGGTAGCAGACATGATGGAGGGCTGTCCCAAAAGTCTTGGTTCTGTTTCAAGCTATTAGAAACTGAAAACAGCACTGAAACTTTTGGGACACCACATAGTAGAGTCAGCACACTAGGCAAACAGTGAGAGTGAGTTTAAGACCCAGTTCTGCCACTATTACCTGACCTTTTAGACAAGGCACTTAAAAAAGCATCTACATTGTGTGTAGTGGAAATCCCTGGAACTGGAGTCAGAGGCTCTAGGTCTTAATCCAAGATCTATTATTTAGGAGTTATGTGGCCTTAAAGAAGTTAATTCACCTCTCAGGGTCTCGGTTTCCCCATCTGTAATTAACCAGTAGGAAGAGTATAGTGACGGGAGCAGGGAAGCCTGTGGAAGATCTCTAGCACACTTTGCCACCAAAGAGATACACCTACAAAACAAATTTTATTTGTTTTTTGGGGTTTTTGTCTTGTTTTGTTTTAGTGAGGCAATTGGGGTTAAGTGACCCAGGGTCTCACAGCTAGTAAGTACAAAACGAATTTTAAAGGAGACATAAGCCTGGGAAGTAAGAGGTACCACCCTTACCGCCCCTGCCCCCTCTGCAGGTGGATGGTCAAGTGTTGCATCCGGGCCTGGATGGCCATCCAGCAATAATGTTGTAGAAGAGACCACGCTAGAGGGAAGAAGGACCAGATGAATACAAGGTCCCTTCAGTGTTTGTGAGCTTGAGTCCAATCCTTTGGGCCCTAGCTATAGATCACTTCCTCTCTCCTACTGCAGGGGATCTTAACTTGGGATCTCTGAACCTGCTTTTTAAAAATGACTGCATTTGGGCAGCTAGGTGGCGCAGTGGATAAAGCACCAGCCCTGGATTCAGGAGGACCTGAGTTCAAATCCGGCCTCAGACACTTAACACTAGCTGTGTGACCCTGGGCAAGTCACTTAACCCTCATTGCCCTAAAAACAAAAAAAATGACTGCATTTCAGCAGAACTGGTTTCCTTTGTAGTCTTACGGGTTATATTTTATGCATCTAAAGACATCACTCTGAGGAGCAGCACATAGGTCTCCCCAGACCTGTCACCTCCATGGCACACAAAGGTTAAGCCCTGGAGCAAGAGAAGCCTTTTCCTTTGTCACAGATCCCCGCTCCCTCATAGCCCCCTTCTTGGTACAGGGTCCTCATTGAAGTCATGAGGTTTTATCCAAACAGAAAGAGAGGTCAGCGTGTTCCTGCTGCTGCTCTCCCTGTTTCCAAGAATTTACTGGACATTCCTCTCTATTATAGATTTCTTCTCATCAGAAAAGGACCCTCAACATGGCAGAAGCCTATCTGGTTAATGAGTCTGTTTGCTTCCCCTGTAAATAGGGGAAAGTGGCTTCCTCTATGGAAGCTCAGCAGGGCCTTTTCAATGGCAACTAGAGCAAACGAGTCCAGCACTTTGATGAAGGTCGGGAGTGAGCTCTCAGACACTCAGCCTGGCCATGCTGCTCCTGGACTAATTACTCCTAGCCAGGAAAATGAGCAGTGTGCCCATGAGATGGCCAGGGGAATGAGGAGATAAAAGCCACAGCCTGTACAGACGGAAATCCGACACCTAGCCAGGCTAAGGCCTCCTCCCCAGAGGAATGCCAACCCAGCAGCAGTGTTCATCCTTCTTCCCCATTATCCCTCTTCCTGCATGCCATGTTCCAGGCAGGCCACATTATTAGCTGTTCTTGATCTCATCCCAAACTCCTCTGCCTCTGGTCACTGTGGACCAATCAGTCTATTAACAAGTATCACACACCTACCATCTGTCAGGTGTGCTCTTGTACTTGGAATCCATCAGTCTATAAATATTTATTAAGCACCTATTGTGCGCCAGGAACTGTGTTTGATAAAATATGGAGATAATATGTGAAAGAAGCTAATCTGGCCTATTATAATAGGATAATTTGTGTAGCTCTTCATGGTATATGTGTGTGTGTCTATATATATATATAGAGAGAGAGAGAGAGAGAGACATACACACATACATAAACACATATATGTATATATAGATACAGACATGTATGTATGTATGTACACATATACATATACATACATATACATCTATCTCATTTGATTTTCATGTCAACCCTTCAAGATCAGTGGAGCAAATTTTATTATCCTTCTATTACAGATAAGGAAACTGAAGCTCAGAAATTAAGTGACCTGCCAAGGTCACAGTATCAGAGGTTGGATTTGAATCCAGCTCCCTTGACTATAAAGTCAATGTTCTTTGTATTGCACCACCATTCCAGATGTTGTTGACCTTCCTCTGCATTGCAGCAACCTCTCTGCAGGCTTCCCTTCCTTGACAATCCAGTTCACATGCCATTTCTTCCCTGGAAGAAGGGGAAGCTAGAAGTGATTTCTCTTTTGAGAACTCTCACATAGCTCTGGTTAAAACCCCTCTATATGTTTTTCCCACTTTGTAGTTTATATTAAATGTGAAACATGGCTCACTCATCCCCCTCCCCTCGCCGTTTAGATTATAAACTTCACAAGGACAAAGGGCAGGGCCACGTCCTCCATCCCAGAATTTCCGAGTTGGAAGAGATCTCAGAGAACATTTAGTGCAGCCTTGGCAAGAAGTCCATGCTCTTCCAATGGCTGACAAGTGGTTATCCAGACTCTTGAAGACCTCTAAAGAAGGGGAACCCACTACCTCCAAGGTGTTGCCTTCATTTGTTAGGACATTTTTCCTTACACAAAGTTTAATTAAAGTCTGCCTTGGGGGGCAGGTAGGTGGCACAGTGGTTAAAGCACTGGCCCTGCATTCAGGAGGACCTCAGTTCAAAACCGGCCTCAGACACTTGACACTTACTAGCTGTGTGACCCTGGGCAAGTCACTTAACCCTCACTGACCTGAAAAAAAAGTCTGCCTTGTTATGGCTTCTACTTATTGCTCCTGATTCTGTCTTCTGGGGCCTGGTCTAATCTTTCTCATCCTAATTCTTCTGTATGACAGCACTCATAGATTTAAAGACAGTTATGCACTCTCTACCTAGTCTTCTCAAGACTAAACATTATCAATTCTTTCAAATTATCCTTAAATGACATGATCTCTATTCCACTTTTGAATGTCTTGAAATGTCATCATCATAGCTAACATTTGTATAGAGTTAATTTTTTTAAGAAGACCTATTTTTTTGTTTGTTTTGGTGTTTTTTGTTTTTTGTTTGTTTGTTTGTTTGTTTTTTGCAGGGCAAGGAGGGTTATGTGTCTTGCCCAGGGTCACACAGCTAGTAAGTGTCAAGTGTCTGAGGCCAGATTTGAACTCAGGTCCTCCCGAATCCAGGGCTGGTACTTTATCCACTGTACCACCTAGCTGCCCCCTGTTTAGAGTTTTTAAAGTCTGCAAGGCATTATGGTTTTTACCATATTTTATTCTCACAATAACCCTGTACGGTTTTATAGATGAAGAAACAGACACAGATTAAATGATTTGCTCAGGGTCACACAGCTATGAGTGTCTGAGGTAAAATTTGAATTCCGGTCTTCCTGATGCTTAAGTCTCCCCCATCCTTTACCCTTCTCATTGAATTAAGTTCTTTTTCTCATCATTCCATCTTCATGAAGGAGTGACCCTTTTGTTTCTTCCGTCCTTCTCTTGACTCCAAACTTAGCTTTCAAAAATTTTTTTTGCTATCCTTAGCATTTATTAGGCAACCTCAGCTCATTTCAGGCTTTGGTACTTCAACACTGTGGTTACAGGACTGTTACTGCTCTTCAGATCCCTGTTGTGTACCACTGTGTCTTACAGATAGTTATAATTAACTTAATAATTAATTATTGGTTGAGATCAAGTAATTGGGCATAAAACCTGTTCAAAACCAGTGCAGGGGCAGCTAGGTGGCGCAGTGGATAGAGCACCGGCCCTGGAGTCAGGAGTACCTGAGTTCAAATCCGGCCTCAGACACTTAACACTTACTAGCTGTGTGACCCTGGGCAAGTCACTTAACCCCAATTGCCTCACTAAAAAAAAAAAAAAAACAGTGCAAACCTTATCTAGAATCAGCTGCAACATTTAGACCAGAAGGAGCTTCTTTCCTAGCATATGCATAGACTTCCCTTAGTGCATGTCATGCGTTAATCAGCAAAACAGTCTGGTGGGGAAAAAACATGGAAAGAAACAAGAAGCCAAGCAAGAGAACCGATCCCTATGAACCACATGTTGACTTAGGAAACCACAAATTAACGTTATCTATGTTTTATTGTATTTTTATTTATTCTATTAAATATTTCCAAAGGGCTACACCTGGGAGTATTTTGACACTTTTGGTGTAGTATATGAATACTATGTATGTTATGCCCTCAGCAACTCATTGTTATATAAGATTTAAGAGCACTGGATAGTAATAGGCAGTTTTCAGAGGAAGAAATCCAAGCTATCAATAGCCATTAGAAAAAATACTCGGGGCAGCTAGGTGGCGCAGTGGATAAAGCACTGGCCCTGGATTCAGGAGTACCTGAGTTCAAATCCAGCCTCAGACACTTGACACTTACTAGCTATGTGACCCTGGGCAAGTCACTTAACCCCAATTGCCTTACCAAAAAAAAAAGAAAAAATACTCAAAATCACTAATAATTAGAGAAATGCAAATTAAAACAACTCTAAGGTACCATCTAACACTCATCAGATTGGCAAAGTTAACAAAATGTCAAGTGGGACTGTGGAAAAACAGGTACATTAATGCAGTGTTGGTGCAGCTATGAACTGACTCAGCCATTCTGGAAGGCAATTTTAAACTATGCCCCTAAGGCTATTAAATTGTGCATACCCTTTGACCCAGCAATAGTACTACAGGCATAACTTAGATATATTACAGTTTCAGTTCTAGATTAATTGGATATATTGATATATATTGCAGGTTCAGTTCTAGACTACTGCAATAAAGTGAATCAACTGAATTTTTTGGTTTCCTAGTACAAAGTTACTATATTATAGTCTATTCAACATGCAATAGGATTGTATCTTTTAAAAGTAGATAACTTAATTTTTAAATATTGCTAAAACTCACTAGCTGTGTGACCTTGGGCAAGTCACTTAACCCTCATTGCCCTGCAAATATATATATATATATATATATTGCTAAAAAATGCTGCCCATCATCTGAGCCTTCAGTGGGTCATAATCTTTTTGCTGGTGGAGGATCTTGCCTCGATATTGATGGCTGCTGACTGATTAGGTGGTTGCTGAAGGTTGAGATAGTTATGTCAATTTCGTCAAATGAGAAAATAATGGAGTTTGCTGCAATGAATGGCTTTTCCTTTCTCTTGAACACTTAGAGGACATTGTAGGGTTATTAACTGGCCAAATTTCAATATTCTTGTCCCTCAGGAAATAGGTGGGAGGCCCAAGGAGAGGGAGAGAGATGGGGAACAGCTAGTGGGTAAAGCAATCAGGAAACATAACATTTATCTATTAAGTTCACTACTGTCTGATATGGGCACTGTTTGTGGCACCTCCAAACAGTTACAAGTCACATCAAAGATCACAGATCACCATAACAGATATAGTAATGTAAAAGTTTGAAATATTGTAAGAATTACCAAAATGTGACACCAAGACACAATGTGAACACATGCTATTGGAAAAATGGCACCGATAGACAGAGGGTTGTCACAAACCTTCAATTTGTTTTAAAAAAAAACCCACAATTTATTAAAAAGCACAATAAAGCAAAGTGCAATAAAAAAGGTATGCCTATACTAGGCCTTACCTCAAAGAGATCAAACAGGAATAGGACCCATATGTACAAAAGTATTTATAGCAGTTCTTTTTGTGGTAGAAAAGAACTGGATACTGAGGGGGAAGCCTATCAATTGATGCATTGCTAACTATGTTATAACTATGTTATCTATAAATGTGATGGAATACTATTATGCTGTAATACATGAAGGGTGAATGATTTCAGAGAAACCTGAGAAGATGTGAACTGATACAAAGCGAAGTGAGCAGAACCAGAGCAATGAATGCAATAATATAAAGATGACAGTTTTGAAAGATATAGGAATGCTGATTTGAGAATGTAAGAAAACACAAAGAGAAGCACAGATAGACAGCAGAGTAGGGCTGCTGGGGAGTAAGCCCTCAGCTCAGAGACCCAAACAGATGTACCTGACAGTTTGTCCCTCCGGACGGAGGTCGTTTCTTAATGGTCTCAGAAGGGAACTACAGAAGTGAAAAGAACCAACTATGGCTTCTGTAGGATAATCACTTCTCTTATCTCTCTCTGTCCTTCTTAAGAGTCTTTACCACCACCACCACCAAACTCTCACCATAGGTGCATGGGGGAAAAAAGTGTGGCCCCTTTCCCCCCTCCTTCCTTGGCCTGATCTTGAATTAGTTTCTTCTCTTCTCAAACTGGAAAGAAGTACAAATCCAGGGGCAGGGGTGGGTGGTGGGCAGCCAGCCCTTTGCCAGGGGTTGTTCCATAAGGAAAATGAGGAAAAAGCCACAATGGGTTCAGAGTCATCTGCTCCAACCACAACACAAAGGCTTCCTGCTTTGTGGCAACGGTTCCTGGAACTGGCAAGGTGGGAATGCGGCTGCTCAGCACTTGTATCTCAGTGGATAGAAGTTGAGAATCATTTCTTTTTTGGTGTGTGGGAGGATGGGAGGATACACAAAAAGACCAAGTTCAAGAAATGTATATTTCAGTCTTTGCCTCCAAAACCCCAAATGGGGTCACCAAGAACTGGACACAACTGAAAAACAAGTGAACAACCACAAATAAACTGGCTGGGAATCAAACAATCAACATCGTAGTGTACCTGGGACAACAAGTCCTCAGGAGGACAGAGCGAGAAACTTATAAGGGCTTAACCATATTAGATAAAATCCCATCAAGTCTAGAACAAAATTCTCATGGGGAATAACAGGACTTTTTGTACTTTTCATAGATGACTATCAAGACCAGAACAAAGTCCTGGATTTAGCAGGACTTTGTATCTCATCAGCAGAATAACAAAGGCCTTTCAGTAGGTCAATAAAAGACACGGACAGGGCTGGAGCCTGCCTTCTGTACTGGCATTAGTTATGGGTAGTGTAGGGGTGATCTGGAGCTGAACTCTTCACAATTTTTGTTCTGTAATTAAGTACCCATTACCCTTTAATTCCCCTTTCTATTATTGACACAATTGACCCCAAAAGAGAACTTAACAACTCATAGAGACTAACTAAAAACAGTAGGACTCAGGAATTTAGACAACTTTGAAAGATTTTCAGAACTTTGGCCAGTGCAATAACAAGCCTGTTTTCTCTCAAAGTTCTAGCAATATAATCCTTATCAATGAAAATTTACTGGAGCAGCTAAGTGGTGCAGTGGATAAAGCATCAGCCCTGGATTCAGGAGAACCTGAGTTCAAATCCAGCCTCAGATACTTAACACTTACCAGCTGTGTGACCCTGGGCAAGTCACTTAACCCCCATTGCCCCACAAAAAAAAAAAGAAAATTTATTGGTAAGTTCCATTTATCCTAGTGGGGCATTCTTAAAGATCCTGGGCTTATTATAAAAGAATATTTTAGAGTGCTTTGGGATCCCAAGGTGTTATATAAACTTGGAGAAAGGAGATGATTCTCAATACTTTGAGTTTGTGGCAAACATTTTCTCCCTAGATAAAGTAAACTCTGAGACCAAGAAGACAGATATGTGGGGTTTCTACTTTGCCTCCAACAGAATGAACAACAGTGATTCTATTTTAAAAAGGGCCTCCACCATCTTAGATATATCCAGCCAATAGAAGGAAGTCTAAGAAGACTAACCACAGAAAAACGCATTTTTCATAGGACAAATCTTTAGCAATTCCTGTGATTCCAATGCTTGCTTAATTTCCCCATTTCTTTTCTGTCAGTGAATGCCCCTGACTGACTGTGTTCTCTAAGCAAACCTAAAAATCTGTAAAATGCCAATCTCTACCCTGAGAAGACAGAGCTTCTACCAGGCAATAGTCTTCCTTAGTGCACTAATAAGTTTCTTTGCATTTCAGTTTGGGTATTCCCTTTTTGATCCCTAGTCTTGCAAACATGAAAGTGGGTGAGATTCTCCCTGGCTGTCAAGGAACCAAAATTCCCACACCATAATGGTGGGTATAGAGTTGGGAGTTGCCAAGTGGAAAAGGAAGCAAGTTTTCCCTTAGCTCCCAGAATGTGAGAGTTTGTCTTAATACAGATTCAGGGAGGTTCATAAGACCAAAACCCAATATAAGTAAATGTGGGACTCCCAAGAAGACAGTAAAGTAATCCGGCTTTATTGAAGGGAGATGAAAAATCAAGGGCAGTCAAGAAGGATGCAGACAGGTCTGCTGAGAACCCAGGTAGAATTGGGCACCTTGATGGGGACTTATTCTGGTGCATCTTTATAGGGTTCTTACTTGGGTTTAGCAGGTGGGAATCTACTGGGGAAATGGAGCCAGGACCCTGTACCTAGAGACTGGTACTGAGTCTTGAGGCAGCTAGGTGGCACAGTGGATAGAGCACCGGCCCTGGATTCAAGAGGACCTGAGTTCAAATCCGACCTCAGACACTTAACAATTACTAGCTGTGTGACCCTAGGCAAGTCACTTAACCCCAATTGCCTCACCAAAAGAGAGAGAGAGAGAGAGAGAGAGAGAGAGAGAGAGAGAGAGAGAGAGAGAGAGAGAGACTGGTACTGAGTCTTGCTAGTAGGGGAAGAAAAAAATTTCTGGAGAATTGGTGGTTAGTTAATATTCAGATACCCTGCCAGTGGGAAATGGGTTTTGGGCCATTACTTTTACTGTGACAGGGTGACTGAGCTTCCCCTGGCCTTCTTCATTTAGTGGGTTGAGAGACTATTCCTTACAGAGCTGAAATTGTGAGTGGAGGTGAAGATTAGAAATAGGATGGAATGAGACCTTCCCCCCACCCCCCCCCCCACCTACCTTAAAGGAGCCTAAAGACCAAGGAATGAGTCAGTGGGTCCCAAGGAAATTCACGAGCTTGTCTCTGATGGATAGTCCCTTTCTGGCACCCCACTGAAAGTTATTTCCATCAATAACATTTTAATTTTGTGATCTGACAAGCCAAGACACATTAGCTGTCTGCTAGGTGTTCAATCCTCATGGACTGGAACACTTAATTTGTAACTGAAACTTGAGCCATTTGTAACATTAGCACCTTCTTTCTTTATTTCCCCACTTCCTTCTAAAGAAACATTTTATCCACAACTTGGATCATCATCAACCTCTACAATATCCCATTTTGATGTATCTTCATGATGTGTAGGTGACCCTGGGTTCTCTAAGGCTGTGCCAGAGGAATCTAAATTCTGACAGGTCCTGACACGCTAGAAAAGCTTTGAGTGTGGTCTGGGCTACACACCAAATCAGCTTCCCTAGGCCCATCCTGGTAAATGTGTAGAGGGACCAATCCCCAAGAGGCTGATCACTTGGCAATGAATTCTGTGGTCATGTTAACCAATGAAACAAAATGCAAAGTATGATATAAATGGAAGGTCGCCTCAGAGGGAAGGCACTTGGAAAGAGGACGTGCAGATAAGGCTTCTAGTAGAAGGGAGGCTTTGAATTGAATCATTCTTGACATTCTAACTATAACTCATGATGGAAGGAGAGAGCTACAGCCAAATGAGAGGGTGGCTCACAGCCATCCTTTAAAGAGTCAAAGAAAGAGATTAGGGGAGGTGGTTTTACCATATATCCAAAGGCAGCAGCAAGCACCATTGTGTGGGATATTCAGTTATCACTCTCTCTCTCTTTTTTGAGGGGCAATGAGGATTAAGTGACTTGCCTAGGGTCACACAGCAGTAAGTGTCAAGTGTCTGAGGCCAGATTTGAACTCAGGTCCTCCTGAATCCAGGGCCGGTGCTTTATCCACTGCACCACCTAGCTGCCCCCTAATCAGTCATCTCTTAATGTCATTCTCACTGTAAGTAGTGACCTAACAGCACACCATGAAAATAATGGCAGCTTATGTACTGACATTGACTGTAGAGCCCAAAGAGATAGAGAAATTCTGTGGAGAACTCAGTAGATACTCCAAATTAAATCATTGTATACACTGATGCTCAGGGAATGGGTAGCAATGGTGAAAAATCTATTGGAGAACACAGTTTAAAATTAGAGAGGCTAAAATTTGTAGAAACTCACAAAAGGGGCAGCTAGATGGCGCTGCAATGGCTCTGAATTCAGGAGTACCTGAGTTCAAATCCGGCCTCAGACACTTGACACTTACTAGCTGTGTGACCCTGGGCAAGTCACTTAACCCCCATTGCCTGCAAAAAAAAAAAAAAAAAAAAGAAACTCACAAAAGCCTCACGCTTCTACTTCATAAATACTCAATCGGAAAAAAAGAATCAGTAATAAAACATTTATCTTAATAGCTAGTATTTACACAGCACTTTAAAGTTGGTCAAGTGTTTTACAGATTATTGTATTTGATCCAGTATACAGTGGCCATGATAAATGTTAAATTACATCTCACCAAAAAAAAAAATAAAACTGATTCAATTTGAAGACAAAAAGCACCCTTGCTGATATGGGAATCATTCCTGAATTTGCCATTTGTGTGCAGTAAGACCACCAACTTGTTAGAACAAAGATCCAAACTAGTATAATGCTAGAAGAAAGAAGAATAATGAGAAAAAGATGTACCACCAAATTAAAATGACTCACTTGTGACCTATTTAAATGTTATTGATAATGGCAAATAAATGGTGGAAATTACAATAGTCATTACCCTCTCCTTGTTTTTTCTCTTTGTGACCTCCTCAGTTCCCATGGGTTCCATATCCAGCTTGAGTTTCCTTTCTGATCTCCAGTCCTATGTCAACAGTTGCCTGCTGGACATTTTAAATAGCATGTCCCCAAAACATCTCAAATTCAGTATTTCCACAACAAAGCTCATTTATCTTTTCCCCAAAACCCTCCCTTCTACAATACTTGTTTATTTCTGTTGAGGGCAACGCTATTCTATCAGCCAGTGGCTGATTTTGGTTGGATTGTAGTTTTTGAATGGGAATATTATGAAATAAGGCTCCAGAGGGAGGTGAGGGTGTCTTAAATGCCACCCTGAGCAGTTGGCATTTTCTCTTGTAAGCACTGAAAAGCATTGAATGCCATGGGCAAATCTATTTTTTAGGAGGCTACTGATCTAATTGGTACACCAAAGACTAACATGGTCATAAAGGTAATTTGTAAGGTTAAAAACTACAGCATGGTGTTTTACAAATATTAATCATGAGCAAACAACAATTGTTGAATGAGTGTATTAACTCCCCTCCTCTTCAACCTCATTCACTGTAAAAGAAAGCTGGATGAGTAGGGCACAGAAATGGCAAGTTGAGGGGCACTTGTTCCAGACTCCTTTTAGGGTTAGGTTTTGTGCCCTACAGAGATGCAGAGTTGGGAGGACCCAGTCCTATCACAAATTTTCCACCTCATGCACTGGAAAAAGTACTAGGCTTGGAGTCAGAAGATCTGGGTTCAAGTCTTATCTTTACCATTGGCTGTGTGACTAGGCAAATCATTTAATTTCTTTCAAGTTCTATTTCCTCACCTGCACAGTGGGAATAACAATATACCTCCCAGTATGTCTGTGCTGTGTAAATGTTGAGGAAAGTTTTGTAAATTGTAAAGCCCTATTTACCGATCTCTAAAGTCTCTTCCTGCTGTAACATATGGCTGCCCAGTAGTGAGAGAGAGTTTTTCGTTGTCCATGGTCTTTCTCCCAAGACTTTTACCTGCCTAAGACTATCACATCTGGGAGCATGAACCTTTAAAGTGGGCCCTGCTTCTTTCCTAATTGTCCCTAGTCTAGATGACTTGAGAGCATCTCAAAAGCATTTACCCCAAGCCAATATGTTCCTGGCATGTACCCCCTCCCGGTGGCAAAGGGACCCTTCCACATAGGTACTATCTATTTCCACATTATATCAGAAGAAAAATCCAGCACCTGGAACATAGTAAGTGCTACATAAATGCTAACTATCATTATCATCATTATTATTATATATTTAAAATCCTGAAAAACATAAAAACAGAACTCTTTCTTAGGTTCACGTGATCATAGACTTTGAGGAAAGACCCTAAGAATTCATCTAGTCCTACCCTCTCATTTTATAGATAAGGAAACTGAGACTAGAGAAGGTAACAACAGAACATGATAAAAAGTATTTACTTGAAAAATTAGGAAGGTTTCTCAGTCAGACCAGAAGTAAAGGGGGCTTTCCACTCTCACTGTTACTATTTGAAAATTACAGAAATACTAGCATTAACAGTCAGGCAAGAAAACTCTATTAAGAGTCTATCTTTGGGGCAGCTAGGTGGTGCAGTGGATAGAGCACCGGCCCTGGAGTCAGGAGTACCTGAGTTCAAATCCGACTTCAGACATTTAACACTTACCAGCTGTGTGACCCTGGCAAGTCACTTAACCCCTATTGCCTCACTAAAAAAAAAAAAAAAAAAGAGTCTATCTTTGAGGGGTATTTCCTGGTGCTTTTTTTCCCTTGGACTTCTAGAAAGAAAGTTGGGGGAAGAAAGAGGCTGAGGGAAAAAGGATTTCTGTCCCTCCGCTCCCCCTTCAGTGGAAGCAGTGGCTTAGAGCACAAGTATTTGTTTCTGAATGGTGAACACTTGCTTAGATGGGCCCAAAAGTAGACCTTGATTCTGCCACTCTAGCTTTGTTTCCTTTCCTGAACACAAGTTAATACAAGGATACTTCTAGATTTTGTGGCTACCTCCCGAGTTTGAGAGGTCCTAATTTGGGTTCTGGCTCCCCAGAGGAAGATGTAACAGCATTGCCTCTTGGAAGACAAGATGACTGCTGCCAAGATCATCCCATGCTCTGATTAGCCAGGAGATAAATACTCTGTGAGCTGATTATGAGAAGTTCAATAACTGGTCCCTAAAATGACCCATTTTGACAGTGGTAAGATGACAGGATTTCAGAGAGCAGAAAATGGAGCTGGGAAGACCTGCCAGAAGGCTCCAATAAGGAATGACCAGTGCAGTCTGAGGGGAGAAGCACTGGAGGAGGAAAAGCCCTGGTCTTTGAGCCAAAAGACCTGGGATCTAATCCCATTTTTGTTATTTATCTTGAGCAAGTCACCAAATAAACTGAGCCTGTTTTCTCTTCTGTCCTGCAGGCTTGAACTCAAGGCCCATCTGGCCACTGGGTGTAACAAATGCCTTCCTAAACCAATTGTGGCACATAAATGGGTATTTTGGGGGGGATGGTCTCTTGATCAATTGATTTCTCCCAGCCTGGCTGATATAATCACAGAAATTAAAAGGCAGATAACAGAAACAAATGAGGTGTTAAAGTGTTAAACCACAGACAAGAATGTCTAAAACCCATAGGCCCTTTAGACTCTGTTTTCGAAGGAGTTTCCTTAATGGAATTAGAGGGGCAGTTTGCTTTCAGATGGCTGGAGGTTGGTCTGGGCTTTAAAAGACTGAGAAGTCCGGAAGACAAATTCCAAGCAGGAACCAGCCTCCAGGAATGTGACCTCGGGTAACAGATGCTCCATCCAGTGAGAGGCAGCATGAAGAACACCATGAGAAGGAAAAAAGATATCCAGGCTTGGAGTGGGGAAACAAAGGGGAAGGGAATAAGCATTTATATAGCATCTGATGTGCAAAGCACTTTTTACAAATATCTCATTTGATTGCCAAGACAACCCTGTAAAGTGGCTGCTGTTACTATCTCATTTTACAGTTGAGGAAACTGAGGCAAATGACTTGCCCAGAGTCATACAGCTAGTAAGTATCCAAGACTAGATTTAGACTGAGGTCTTTCTAACTCCAGGCCCAGGGTTCTAACCCATGAACCACCCAGCTGCCTCGTATTAGCAGCACTGTGTTTCCTTGCCCATAGGTATTGCCAATATGTGTACCTCGCTACGGGAGAACTCTATGCTCCCTCCTTAGAACACAGCCCACTGAGTGTGCAGAGTTGGGGAAAAGGGGGTGGGGGTGGGCAAGGGGTGCTAAAAATGTGACTGAATATTATTATTGTGCCACCAGAAAAAATAAAGGTGAAGAATTCAGAGAAATATGGGAAGATTTACATGAAGAGATGCAGAGTGAAGTCAATAGAACCAGGATGACATACAATAACAAACTGAAGGAACAAAAACAGAAATGAAATGCTGTGTAATTTTAATGACTAAGCTTGGCATCAGGAGTTTGAGAAGATTCATTCTCACCCTTCGGATGAGAGACTTATGGGTAGAGAACATTGCCTGTCTCACACTGTCAGACCATCCAAGGACCTTCTAGCTCTAAGTCTGCTCCTGTGATCCAAGTTTTGCTGAACCGCGTTTTTCTTTTCTTTTTTTAATCTTGGTTATGAGGGATGGCTCAGGGTAGGCAGGGGAAGGATATGGTAAGAAATCAGTGTGATATAAAAACAAAGGCATTAATAAAGATAAGATAATGCCTCTTTTTTTTAAAAAAAGGAGATGGTTACTAAAGAATAAATGTAGGCAAGGAGCTGTTAAAGAACCTGTTTGAAAATATATGATGACTTCTATGTTTCGCGTGACTACACATGTACAACCTTCTCAATGAGGGATTAGGGGAGGAAGAGAATTTGAGACTCAAAGTTTTTTTTAAATGAATATTAAAAGTATTTTTTCATGTAATTAGAAAAAATAAAATTTTTAAATTTTTTAAAAATAAAATGGAAATAAGAAAACATGATGATTTGTTTAGAAAACCAGGACCGAAGATACTTGAGGGAAGAAAGTGGTTTCAACAAGTGAAAGCTGGGAGACAGGAGACAACAGGATAAGATCTGCTAATAGCAGGAGTTCAGTTGGGCTAGGTCATAGGGTACACAAAAGAGAATGTGAAAAAAGGAGTAGAAGGGTCAGTTGCATCTAGACTGTGGAAGGTCTTAAATACCAGGTTAAGGAGTTTAGAGTTTGCAGTATAAGCAATAGGGAGCCACAGAAGGGTTTTTGAATGATTGACATTCCTTGTAACCAAAATTTAAATATGGGAAGAAAAACAGTTCAGCAAAACTCCGATAACAGGAGCAGAGATTGAGAGCTAGAAGGTCCTTGGATTGTCCAACAGTGCAATGCATGCAATGTTCTCTTCCCATAGTTTTCTCAACCCCGCCCCCCATGCCAAGCTTAGTCATTATAATGACATAGCATGGTCACATCCATGCATTCATTATTAGTCAGATTTTGGGGACAACTGTATGAAGAATAGACTGGATAGGGATGAAATTGTAGAAGCAGAGAAGACTGTTAAGAGCCCATTTCAAAAGCAGGAGGGAATAGGGCCCTGAACCTAATTAAATTAGGGTGATGGTGATTTGGGTAAAGAAGAAGACACAGTTACAAAATATATCCTCTAGGTAGGCAATGGGTTTGATTTTCAAGGTGAAGTAAAGGGAAGAGTTAAAGATTATGGAGCCGGCTGCTAGGTGGCACAGTGGATAAAGCACCAGCCCTGGATTCAGAGGGACCCGAGTTCAAATGCAGCCTCAGACCCTTGACACTTACTAGCTGTGTGACACTTAACCCTCATTGCCCCCCCCAAAAAAAAAAATATCATGAAGGACTTGAGTTGGCCATCTGGGACAATGGCAGAATCTTCAACAAAAGGCCGGTGTAAGAAGGAAGATGATGAGTGCCAGTTGGCACCTAGTGAGTTTGAGGTGCCAGGACAACTCTCAAGTGAGCTTTGACAAGAAGGTAGTTGTGGTGACACCAGAGCAGAGCTAAGGGAAGAGTCAAACTCTGAGAAGCACTAAATGCAGCATCTCTGAATGATCACTGCAGTAACTATCTCAAAGCTTTGTTTGGCCACATCTTGCCTTTCCTGTTTGTAAATAGAAGAGTGTTAGCCTTCCTTCAGTAGTGCCTTACTAGTAATCTTCAGAGGAACAAATCTGACCAAATCACTACCTGCTCAGCAGCCATCAGTGGCTCTCTATCGCCTACTGAATAAAACGCAAACATCTTTGCCCTTTGAAATCCTTTCCTTGTTTCGTGGCCCATAAGGCCAAACAGGAGGAGAGTGAGAGGTGCTGGGTTCAGATCCTCACCCTGATACTCACTGACTGTGACCCTCAGCAAAGTCAGTTTTATCTCTCAGTGTTTCTGTTTGAGCATCTATAAAATGAGGAGGCTGGTCTAGATGTCCCCTAAAGGCCCAGTTCTAAATCAATGACTGATTCTGTGATGTGAGAATATCTTGAAATCTAGTCCAACTTCTTCATTTTTCAGAATAAGAAACTGAGACCCAGAGAGATTGTGACTTACCTGAGGTCATACAGGTAGTGAAGGACTTTTTTAGGCCAAAGCCTTCCCCGAAAATGGTCTTTTCTCAGACTTCTCAAACCTCTGTCTGTCTGTCTGTCTCTATCTCTTTCTCTGTCTCTCTGTCTTTGTCTCTGTCTCTGCCTGTTTCTCTCTGTCTCTCCCTCATTTCTTGGTTATCTGTCACCTTGTTCCAGCCCTCTATTCTAAGTTATTTGTAGTCTTAGGATTTGAGTCAGGAAGACCTGGGTTCAAGTTTCACTTATGGCATTCACTATCCCTGCCACCATGGACTAGTCTTAAACTCTTTGGGCCTCAGTATCTTCATCTGCAAAATACCTTTAGTATATACCTCATAGGAATTTTGTGACAATGTAATGAGATAAAGTAAGAGGAGCACTTGGCAAGCCTTAAAGCACTACGTAAATATCAGTTACTGTTATTATATTGGTATCCCTAATACCCATGCTAGTCAATTATGTATCTCCATATAATAAATATGGAAATGAATAACCCACCAGGCCAGCTAACAGTTACTATTTTGTGTTGCTGGGTAGAGGTTTGAGCTACTCTCTGTATTTTTCTTTCCCCTTTGTCCCCCACCCCAAAAAAGGAACCTGGTCCTTTGTGTCCACCTACCACAAAACACAAGTGACTTTCCCGGCATCAAAGTAGAAAAGACAGACTGCAGCTGGCTTGCCTGATGTTGTCATCCCCCTGACTTTGTCATCCCCCTGACTTTGCTGCAGAGGAACCAAAAGATTATGCTAGGGGCACAATAGACTTTGAGTTTCCATAAAGTTTCCGGGCCTTTGAAAAGGGCCCCTTAATCATTCCTATAAGCCAAGTTGCACAAGCACTTTTTTTTAAAAATGAAGGGTTACATACCTCATCTAGCAAATGCCAAAGCAGAAAATCTCTCCCTCCCCAAACAACCTGTACCATGCAGAGAGCCAAGGGACAGGCAGAGATGACGAGGGTATTTTTTCTACCCGGGGTTGATTTAACTAGGCAATAAACAGAAGCTGCTTAAGGGAATACAGCTACCCCGGGTCCTCTTATTGGGCGATAAATCTGAACTGGCCAACTTGCTGCTAAAATAGGATCATAGATTTAGACCTGAAAGGGCCCAAGAGATCATCCAGACTCTTAATTCACCCGAGTCCATTTAGCGAGGCCTAGGCCAGGCTCGGGGGTAATCTCTGGGAGGAAGATGGGGAACTTCTTTCTGAGTTCTTAAATTTGTTCTTTTCTTTTCCCTTTTCCCACTCCCCACTCTTTTCCACCCACAAGATTTATAACCAAATTTGCCTTTGTTTGGGGTAGAGGAATGAGGGTGGGGGCTTCTCCTAGAGGCTTCAGAAAACCAGGGTGGGACAGTCCCCCCACTCCCTTTCCCTCCTACACCTCCCCATCCATATCTGTTGGGAGTATATTCACGAGCCACAGTGGCACCAAGAATCCTGTCTCTGGCCCTACTGAATAGACCCTGTTCCATTAAGGGGAAACTCTATCTTCTCTCATTCTGCCCATTACCCAGGGACTCCTCCAGGGGCCAAAAGCAAGGCATCATTGGAGATGGAACAGACCAAGCCTCAGCTGGGAAGGCTTTGGCCTCTCTTGTTCAATCAGTTCAATCAGTTCTCCTGGGCCTCCACTTCTTCCCCCTTGCAGCTCAGCCATCTTGTGCTTACTGTTCTCTCTTAAATTTAAACAGAAGCCCCCCAATGTACACTTGAGCAGTGTGTATTACAGCCTGTAACTACTAGGAGATTGTAACATAGCTGGAGGAGAAAAACCACATACACTCAGCCAAACTGGGGCAAGTCTATTAAAAACGTTCCCTTTTATAGTGGGAAATGTCAGTGGGACAATAACCATATGCTCAGGACCAGGGGAAATTCTGCTCTAAAGAACTCCCAGCTTTCTTTGTTCATGCCTCTGAGTTCCCAGAGATGCCTCTCAGCAATTCAATTAGTGCCTAATTCATCAACTTGCCCAGTTGCAGACCTGCCTCTATGGGGTTTTTGTTGTTTTGTTTTTAAATTGCTATTGTCTTCCTCTTCTCCGGTGGTCTGTGCAGCCAACTGCTTTTTCCTTCCCCTCATCTTCCCCCACTCCCACCTATTAGGGCAATGTAGTGTCTGAGGCTAAATTTGAACCTGGGTTCTTCTTGAATGCAGGCCCAGGGCTCCATTCACTGTGCTACCTGGCCACCTTACATATGTAGGCATGTATACAGAAAAATATTTACAGCAGCACTTTTTGTCATAGCAAAGAGCTAGAAATGAAGTGGGTGCCCATCATTTTGAGGAATGTCTGAACAGATTGTGGTGTATTAATATGATTAAATATTATTGAGCCATGAGAAATTATGAATATGAGAGAATTCAGAGAACTCTGGTGAGACTTGTCTGAACTGATGAGGAGTGAAGTAGGCAGAGCCAGAGCAGTAATTCACACTATCATGTAAAGGGAAACACTGGGAAGACTTCAGAACCCATCAATGTGGTGACCAGTTATGACATCAAGGGACATGATGGTGACTCCCACCTATCAGCAAAGAGATAGTGGGCAGTAGGAATGAGGTGCATCCATTCTCAGACATGGTCAAGGTTCCTACTTCTTTTATTCAACTTTTCTTACAAGGGGAAGGGGAAAGAGGGTAAATTAATAGGGAGTAGAAGTACTATTTGTTTCTTTTTTTCAGTTCAGTTGTTTTTAGTTGTATCTGACTCTTCATGACCCCACCTAGGGTTTTCTTGGTGCACATACTGGAGCAGTTTGCTATTTCCTTCCCAGCTCATTTGACAGATGGGGAAACTAAGGCAAACAGGGTTCAGGGACCTGCATAGGGTCACCCAGCTAGTGAGAACAGATTTGATCTCAGAAAGAAAAGTCTTCCAGAATCCAAGCCCAGCACTCTATCCAATGCACCACCTAGTTGCCCTATGTTTAGGAACATAATTAAACATTTTTTAAAAGGCATCTTTGGCTATTCATTAGGGAAATGGCTAAAAAAATTGTGGTATATGAATGTGTAATGGAATATTACTCTTTTAAGGAATGAAGAATGGGATAAATATAGAAAAGCACAGAAAGATTTATGTTGATTTGAGAGATATTATTATTAACAACCAATGATTTGAGATCCAGAGTTTCTCCCTTTTTC
The DNA here is from genome assembly GCF_019393635.1 of Dromiciops gliroides. NCBI lineage: Eukaryota > Metazoa > Chordata > Mammalia > Microbiotheria > Microbiotheriidae > Dromiciops > Dromiciops gliroides. Next base: position 437,663,337 of record NC_057864.1, on the reverse strand, counting down.
TATAGTCCTCATTTCAAAGTTCAGTCTCTTGAAGGATTTTACTGATAATGAGGTTGAACTAACTCTCCTCAATCTTGGTCAGATCCCACCCAACCTTAAAATGAATTTAATCTAAAGGAAACTCCCAGTCCATTGTCTTCTGCTCTGCCTCGGGTAGAGGATATAGATTCTTTGTCTGGATTTCCCCAGGTTAAGGGTAATTTAGAAATAAATGACATAATCAAAGTTAAATCTGATTCTCATTGTAATATTCATTCCTTCATTAATTGTTAACCAATCAGAGTTGATTGCTACCCTCTGGACTGCCTCTCTTTTCAAAGGCATATAAGCTGTGAGCCCACCCACCACGAGGGTCTTTGGCATTGGAGAAGGCAACTGACTTCCTTCAGAAAAATGCTAGCATTATTAATAAAATGACTATTCAGAAATTATGTCTCAAACCTTTTAAATGATGCAGATCTAATTTAGTGAAGTATGCAGGGACAAGAAAATAATACACGCAACGAGTACAACAATGTAAATGGAAAGAAAAAGTACAAAACAAAAGGGAATGTTGCAAAATTTAAAAAATAATAATCATGGCCCTAAAGAAAAGATAGGAGATGGGGCAGCTAGGTGGCGCAGTGGATAGAGCACCGGCCCTGGAGTCAGGAGGACCTGAGTTCAAATCCGACCTCAGACACTTAACACTTACTAGCTGTGTGACCCTGGGCAAGTCACTTAACCCCAATTGCCTCACTAAAAAAAAAAAAAGAAAAGAAAAGATAGGAGAAAACATCCTCACGTCACTCCTTAGCAGGGACGAGAAGTCCACAGATGTCAGACTTTTTAATGTATTGTTTGGTTATGCTGGGTTTTTTTTTCTTTTTTCTTTCAAGAAAATTGTGATATGAAATGACTCTCTGCGTAGGATGCTGGAAGTTTTGGTGATGTAAAAAATAAAAATATTAACATTTGTTTTTTTTAAAAAGCATCCTGGCATTCTAGCCTAAGGAAAAACATTCCTTCCTCCACTGGCCATGCCAAGCAAAGATCACTGGGTGGATATCCATTTTCCTTGCTCACCATGAAAAGACCTCTTCAGTTCAAAAGGTTTTCTCAAAACAATGAAAACTCCTCTTCATTTTCCTTCAGTGGATGCTTCCCCTGGATTTTTTTTTTCTATTTTAATTCAGTATTTAACACTGACATTGAGAGGTTGCCTTATAATCCTAATGAGCAGGCCCATTTGGGACACAGAGATCATCTCTGTGACTAATGAGCAGTGTGATGTTGCTGAAAGAACCCTTGGAGTAGGAATCAGGAGATCTGATTCAGGGCCAGTCTCTACCACAAATTTACTTACTGATCATGGTAAATTGCTTCACGCCCATAAGTGTTATCTGTACCATGGAGTCTGTGTCGATGTCAGATGCTCTATTAAAAGGGGTATAATAAACTAGATAATCATTCCTGTAGCCCCTAGACAGGGACAGCTTAACTAGAGATCTGGCCTCTGGCCTCACCTTGGAGTCTCACTCTGTGTATGACCCCAGCAGGTCTCTTATCATCTCGAGTGCCTCAGGCAACTTACCTTTGACGGTAAAGTTTCAGAGTAGTTGATGAGCTGCATGGAGTAGTTCCCAATGCCAATGAAATGACAGGTGTCATTTAAAAACAAAACAAAACAAACCAGGGCTTTTAACATTTACAGAACACTTTTTTTCTTTTATTTCATTTATTTATTTGTTTGTTCATTCATTCATCTATTCATCTATTTATCTTTAGTTAATTAATTAATTTGCTTATTTATTTTGTACTTTCTTTTATGACATTGCCACCATGAGGTAAGTAAGTAGTAACGAAGTCCTCTCTAAACTTTTGTGATCATGTGCCCTCATCAATAAAAAACAAAAAAGCAATCCTTACCCCCAATATATGTACATTTATTTATAAATTATATACAACACATCAATAATCCTATTAATGTTTGGACTACTATATTAATATTATACTTCCACATCTCAAGGGTTAGGGATGTGGCACACCCCCCCCCATCTAGAAAATCCTCATAAATTTTTTGCCCCCCACCTTATACCAGAAAAGAAGTTTGCATTTTTTCTTTTTCTTTTATGGGGTGTTTACAGTACCTTGTTGTAAAATTTGGGTTAAGTATTTGGTCATAAGCTCTGTTTGATCTTCTGGACTTCATGTGTCATCTTTGGCTGCCACAAAACTCCCCCAAAATCATGATGTAATTTCTCATGCCTACTTGAAATGTTTCAGAACCTCAATAGGGAAAGTCGAGATGTGGAAGGGATAACTGTATGAACATTATAAAATGTACCAAAAAGTAGAAATTTTTAAAAGCAAATAGATGAAATAGACAGTATTTCAAATACTTTTATTAAAGGTATAAAAAAGCCTTTTGCTCTCACTAAACTACTAATAGATATGTAATTAATTACTAATAAGTTACTATGCATAACTAATTACTGATAATTATTGTTTACAAGTCTATTCTAACTTCTAGCACAATTTTCCCCTTAAATAACAAAGCATATTTAAACACTACTCTTGATAAAATATTATAAATATTTTTTAATTTTAAAATTTTGTTTATTAATGGCACAAAGTCTTTTTCTCACTAAAATACTAATTTAATTTAAAATATTAACACTTTAATGAGAGTAAAGGGTTCTGTATTATCAATAAATAAAATATTTAGAATATACTTAGTGAAAGCAATTTAAATAGGGCTCATTATTTTCAAAGAAAAATGTCATAGAGAATAGGGTGAACTTATGAATAATTATTTATTAGTAGTTATTGGTTTTAATTGATGTTAATTTAACAAGCATTTATTAAACAATGGGAATACAAATATAAGCGAAAGAAATTCCCTCAAGGAATTTACATTCTTTTTTCTAAACTTTTTTTTTTAATTCCCCCAATAACATGTAAAAACAAGTTTTAACATTGGTTTTTTTAATCTTGAGTTCCAAATCTTCCACCTCACTTCCTCCCCTCCCTGGTCACTGAGAAGACAAGCAATTTGATATAGATTATATATGTGCAGTCATTCAAAACATTTCCATATTAGTCATGTTGCAAAATAAAACAGACAAAAATCAATATAAATGAAGTTTTTTAAAAGTATGCTTTGGAAAATGATAAATGTTGGAGATGTGGAAAATTGGAACACTAATACATTGTTAGTGGAGTTGTGACTAATCAAACCATTCTGGAGAGCAATTTGGAACTATGCCCAAAGGGCTATAAAACTGTGCATACCCTTTGACCCAACAATACCACCACTAGGTCTATATTCCAAAGAGATCATAAAAAATGGGAAAGGACCCACATGTACAAAAATATTTATGGCTGCTCTTTTTGTGGTGACAAAGAATTGGAAACTGAGAGGCTGCCCATCAATTGCGGAAATGCTAAAGAAGCTGTGGTATATGAATGTTATAGAATACTATTGTACTATAAGAAATGATGAGCAGGCAGATATCAGAAAAACCTAGAAAGACTTAAGTGGACTGATGCTGAGTGAAGTGAGCAGAACCAGGAGAACATTGTGCACAGTAACAGCAACATTGTGTGATGATCAGCTGTAATAGACTTAGCTCTTCTCAGCAATACAATGATCCAAGACAATTCTAAAAGATCATGATGGAAAATGTTCTCCATAGCCAGAAAAAGAACTTTGGAGTCTGAATGCAGATCGAAGCATACTATTTTCACTTTATATGTTATTATTTTTTCTTTCTTGTAGTTTTCCCCTTTTGTTCTGATTCTTCTTTTACAACATGACTAACTACTTGCCATTTTGGGGAGAGAGGAGGGCAGAGAGGGAGGGAGAAAAATTTGGAACTCAAAATCTTACCAAAATGAATGTTGAAAACAAGCTTTACATGTACTTAGAAAATAAAATACTACCAAGAAAAAAGAGTATGCTCCCAACTGCATTCAGAGTTCATCAGTTTTCCTTCTGGAGATGAATAGCATTTCTTATCATGAGTCCTCCTGAAGTGCCTTGCATCATTGTATTACTGAGAATAGCTAAGTCATTGACAGTTGATCATCATACAATATTGCTGTTACTTATGTACATTGTTCTCTTGGTTATACTCACTTTATTCTGCATCAATTCATCTAAGTCAGGTTTTTCTGAGAGCATCCTGCTCATCATGTCTTTTTTTTAAATAATAAATATTTTATTTATAGTTTTGTGTTCCAATTTTTACCCCTCTTTCCCTCCCTCCTCTCCCCCCTCCCTGAGGCAGCAAGCAATCAGATATGGATTATACGTGTATGATTATGTAAAACTTTACCACATTAATCATTTTGTACGAGAAAACTTGATTAAAAGAAAAAAATGAAAGAAAGTGAAAAATAGCATGCTTCAATCTGTGTTCCATCAATATCAGTTCTTTCTTTAGAGGTGGATAGTATGCTTCATCAATAGTCCTTTGGGATTGTCTTGGATCATTGTATTGTTGTGAATAGTCAAGTCATTCACAATTCTTCATCAAACAATATTGCTGTCTCTGTGTACAATGTTCTCTTGGTTCTGCTCACTTCATTTCATACATGTCTTTCCAGGCCTTTCTGAAGGCATCCTGCTTGTCATTTCTTATCTGCTCATCATTTCTTATAGCACAATAGTGTTCCATCACAATCATATACCACAACTTGTTCAGTCATTCCCCAATTGATGGACATCCCCTCAATTTCCAATTCTTTGCTACTGCTAAAAGCATTGCTATAAATAATTATATACATACACACACACACACACACACACACACACACACACACACACACACACACACACATATATATATAGGTTCTTTTCCTTTTTAAAAAAATCTCTTTGGGATATATATCTAGTAATGGTATTGCTGGGTCAAAGGGTAAGCATGATTTTATAGCCCTTTGGGCATAGTTCCAAATTGCTCTCTGGGATGGTTGCATCAGTTCACAACTCCACTGACAGTACATGAGTGTCTCAATTTTCCTACATCCCACCCAACATTTGTCATTTAAGGAGCTTACATTCTAATGGGGGGAAAATAACACATCAAAAGAAGCTGAAAAGGAGGGAAGAGGAATGAAGACATGGCTGACCTGGGCATCCTTAAAATGGAGGTTTTGGAAAGAATAAGTCAGAGGGAAAATCTGCAGTCAGTCTTTTTGGCATCTCCAATGTGTACAGTCCCAGGGTAGGTAAGCCTAGTGGATGAAGAGGCTCCTGGGGCATTGTAAAGAAAGTCTGGAAGGAAGTCAATGTAGTTAGTAATACAGGTAAAAAAAAATTTAAGGTTTTTCTTTTGTAGAAAGATGTAGAATACAACAAACCACTCAGTTCTAACAGCAGGAGTCCTATTTCTCTTTGTGTAGATGTTCATGGTAAACAATGCAAAAACAAACAAGAGTCAGTTACTCTTAGGGAGCAGCTATGTGGCACAGTGGATAGAGCACTGACCCTGGAGTCAGGAGGACCTGAGTTGAAATCTGACCTCGGACACTTGACACTTACTAGCTGTGTGACCCTGGGCAAGTCACTTAACCCCAATTGCCTCACCCCCCCCCCAAAAAAAGTAAGAGTCAGTTGCTCTAGTGATCAGAGTCAATTTTGGGGGGGTGGGGCAATGAGGGTTAAGTGACTTGCCCAGGGTCACACAGGTAGTAAGTGTCAAGTGTCTAAGGTCAGATTTGAACTCAGGTCCTCCTGAATCCAAGGCCAGGGCTTTAACCAGAGTCAATTATTATAGAGAGCTAAATCTGGCAGGGGTCTTAAGAGACCATCTTTTTCCAGTCCTGTCATTTTACAGACTGGGAAAACTGAAAAGCCCATAATGGTGAAATAATTTCAATCAATACACATTTATTAAGCACCTACTATGTGCCAGGCACTGTGCTAAGTGCTGGACATACAAAGAGGTAAAAGATAACACCTGCCCTTAAGGTACTTACGACACAATGGAGAAGAAAACACGATCTGTCCAAGGTCACACAGCTATTTAGAGGCAGTCTTGAGAGCCAGGCCTGGAAGCCTTGTCTCAGTCCATTCACACCATACTGACTCCCCTGCACTCTTACTTTTATCGACTCTCCCCCAAATTTGTCTTAGTCAAATTCGTAATGAAGAACAGCCCCCAATATCATTTTTAAGAAAACCCCCAAGCAGCTTTCCACATGCTAACACTTTCTGAAAGCCTTGCTCATGGATCCCAACAGGGACTGTAACCAGGACTGGGAAATTGGGCTTTTGCCTCCAGAATGCTCCAGAAATTCAGAGGGAATTTATAGCACTTTCGATCCTTCATCAGTGCAGAAAGATTTGAGCTGAACACTTTATTAACAAGACTTGTTAGTTAAAATAGGAAGAGACCAGATGCACTGTTTCCTCTCCCTGTCAGCTAGCTCCTGATCTAACTCATTCCTGGCCTTCTGAAACACTAATCTCCTTCCCTACCACACCACCATTACAGAAGCAGAAGCCTTGGGCTGTTCAAGGTCTCTGGTGTGGTGTCTGAATAGGGAGGACTCTATATTAAATGTGAATTTGTCCTAAAAAGTTGATCTGAGATCATGGTAAGAATCGATTTCTCCTTCTGGCATACAAGACTTGCTAGTTATGCCTCTGGTCAGCAGCCTCTTGACCCATCCTTGCCCCCTTTCTCCCAAAGTCCTTGAAAGTCAGGAGCTTGGAAGATGGTGTGGCCCTGCACTGGCCATGTCACTTGACTTTTTCATTCATCTCCCGTTCTGGAAGCCTCAGTGGGGTATCGCGTTGTCTGGCTTCCTCCATCCTCTAGCAGGGTTGAAATATCTCCCTGACAAACAGTAAATGCTACCAGTGTCAATCACAGGGACAAACTACAATTGGGTCCCAGAGCCGGAGCAGCCATTTCCACCACTTGGAAAGGAGTATTTATTCATTGGGAGACTTGTTTTCTGCCAATGACTATTAGAAGAGGCTTCTGCTTTGGCAGCACTTGATCTCTGACGGGGCTGGTTTGATGAGTGCCACCCTGTCTTGGGCACCTTCCCCTGCCTTCAGCCAAGGGGTCAGCATCAGACTCCAGCACAATGCGGGCCTAGATGTTGGCCCTTTTTCTTCTTCTTAGTTTCTTAGACGGGCTCCTTTGATGAAACCAGCATCTCTTTTCTTTCAGCAGATTTCAAAGGTCCATTCATTTAGAGTGGGAAGAATCCTTAGGGACCACCTAGTCCAACCCATTGTTTTTACTAATGAGGAAACTGAGGTCCAGCCAAAGCGAGTGACTTGCCCGAGTCCTTCCCAACCAAAGTAGTCACTGTATTTTTTCAGGCTGTTTGGTAGCCACAGTAGGAAGCTTCAGAGTGGCAGCACAGTCCTCAGATTCTGAGTGCAATAAAGACTGTAATTTCACCTCTCCCCAAACCAACAAACAATTCAGGAATTCAGAGCAGAATGAACACACCCGAGTTCTAATCCTGACTAGAACACTTCCTATACATGAGATCCTGGGCAAGCCATTGAGTCATTTTTGTGTCTCAGTTTTCTCATATGTAAAATGAATATAATTATAGTTACACTCCCTATCTCTCAGAATTGTCTGTGGGGAAGAAACTTTGTCACTCCTAAAGTCCTATGTAAATATAAGCTAACAATGTTTTAAAGAAAAGAAAAAAAAAGATGAGAAAAAAGAAGAAAAAGGCTTCCATTGTTAACTTATATTTACATAGGATTTTAGGAGTGACAAAGTTTCTTCCCCACAGACAATTCTGAGAGATAGGGAGTGTAACTATAATTATATTCATTTTACATATGAGAAAACTGAGACACAAAAATGACTCAATGGCTTGCCCAGGATCTCATGTATAGGAAGTGTTCTAGTCAGGATTAGAACTCGGGTGTGTTCATTCTGCTCTGAATTCCTGAATTGTTTGTTGGTTTGGGGAGAGGTGAAATTACAGTCTTTATTGCACTCAGAATCTGAGGACTGTGCTGCCACTCTGAAGCTTCCTACTGTGGCTTTAAAACATTTTTTCTTTTCTTTAAAACATTCTTTGTCATAAGGGAAGAATGGCTTGCCCAGGATCTCATGTCTAGGAAGTGTTCTAGCCAGGATTAGAGCTCGGGTGTGTTCATTCTGCTCTCTCCACTCCTAGTCCATTGTGTCACTGATGCTACACAGCACACTGTATATTAGAGTATGTCCCGGCTAGATTTACAAAGTGAAAGGGGGAAGGGTAGCCTGTTGTTGTCTGAGTATCTGATTGAGAGAAAGAAAGAGAGAGAGAGAGAGAGAGAGAGAGAGAGAGAGAGAGAGAGAGAGAGAGAGAGTGCGTGTGTGTGTGTGTCCACAGAGCTGAGCTCTACATCTTCCATCAAGTGGGGATGTAAATTGATCGCCAGGGAACTTTCTGCTGATATCCCTGGACACATTCTTTGCTGATCCATGCTTTTACAGAATAATAAAGGAGGTTAGTCTTAATCTCACATCTTCGTGTCCACGAAATGATAAACCTTTATCTCCTTGAAGTAATTCACCCTGCTTTCCGATCAGCCCCGGTCTCCTCTGACAGATGGGATTCTATTCTTCTCATATCCCCTTTGGCAATTGAGAATATCAAGAGAGACATTAGTCTCCTTGCCTCTGACTTTCTTGTAGGGGAGAGTGCTGATGGTCCAGAATTAATGTGGCATTTGATTTAAAGCCTGGTGCCTGGTAGAAACACGGATGCTCCGTTCAATCATGACAAAAGGAAGGGGCGAGAGGCAGCCTCACACCGGCCTGTATCCAGCCCAAACTGGAGACTCATAAAATGTTAGAACTGAGGGTAACCCGAGTGATCTTCTAGTCTGCCTGATTTATTATACAGACGAGGAAACTGAGGCCAAGAGAGACTGATTTGTCCACACGTCACAAAGTGAGTCTGTAGCCTCACAGAGCTTAGACTAGAAGCCATGTCTCCCAAAGTCCCAGTTGACTCGGTTAAATTCAGTAAATACAACATTTATTAAGCACCAACTGTGTCCAGATCACTGCATTAAGTACTTGGGGAGATAGAGGTAAGAAATTTGGATAAAATATGGTCCTCAATGTATTACCTTCCATCTACTCTGAATATAGAAAATATACTATATGTGTGTGTGCATATTCCTATTTATTTACTTGTCCCCCCACCCACCACTAACCACTATCTCTAGTGGTTAGCACAATGCCTGGCACATAGTAAATGCTTAATAAATTGTTGACTGACTAACTGCTGGGGGGAGTAAGTGACAAGCCCAAATAACCATACTTCAGTGTACACTAAAATGGAGCCGTGGTCTCTCCAAAATAGGTGTTTAAATCCTCTCAAAATGCCGAATGCCTTCCGCTGGTAAATGTTTTATGGATATGATGTGGCATCTAGGCCATCCATTTATTTTACTTTTCACTTTCATGGAATGTTATGAAACAGATGACTGCATACAACATTATATGGTAAGTAGTTCAGAGGAGTTAGAAACAAAATGCTTTGTGAGACCCTAGGGGGAATACTGGGTTGGACTGGAGAGACTGATGGAGGTGACAAATTTAAAAGAGGGGAATTTTTGTTTTTGTTTTGGCATTTTAAGACTGAATTTCCCCATCTTTCCGGGCCTGGAAGTTCAGATGCTATTCACAACTTGACCCCATTACTGACTTACACAGAAGTTTTGACATGCTCTGTCTAGTTTGACCCTCCTCAGGTCCTCCACTCTTAGGTGCATCTCCATATTCATGCTAAACTTAATACAGACACCTGATTGGCATGCTCACTCCTGCTCAAACTCTCTAACTTTAGAAATCTGCCAACTGCAGCATCTCCAGTATCTGAGATTACAGCAGAAGGGTCAAACACTCAACCTACAGCCCACAGCATCCCCAAGTGAGAGCCAGAGCCGAGTTAAAATAGAATTGGCAAGTATTTAACAAAATAAATAAAAAATACAATAAAATACAGATAATATTAATCTGTGGTTTTCTAAGTCAATATACTGTCTACAGGGATCTTTATGTGTGGTTTAGTGGCCCCTGTTTCTATTTGAGTTTGATGCACCTGGATTATAAGAGTCTGCCACCAGTAGAGGATAACCAGGATTCACCTGGGGGAGTGGGGGGGGTTAGGGTTCAGGCAAAAGAAGCAACAACATGAGCAAAGGCATGGAGGTGGAAACACAGACCGTTACACATATTTGAGTTTTATTTGCATATTCAATGCAAGCAATGAAGTAATATGAGATATATAAATATATAAAGGCAGGCTGGTGTCTGTTGTGGGAGATCTTAAATGGAGGGTGAAATTTACTCAATGCAATAGGGAGCCACTAGAAACTTTTGAGGAGATGAGTATTGTGACTAGATCTCTATGTAAAGCCAATTATTCTGGCAAATGAATAAAAAATGAAGGAGAAGGGGGCAGCTAGGTGGCGTAGTGGATAGAGCACCGGCCCTGGATTCAGGAAGACCTGAGTTCAAACCCAGCCTCAGACACTTGACACATACCAGCTGTGTGACCCTGGGCAAGTCACTTAACCCCAATTACCTCACTAAAAAAAAAAAAAAATAGAGGAGAGAAAGGAGGCAGGAAGATTCAATTAGGCCATTTTGAGTCCCAACAGATCTTGCACCATGCTCCTGTGAAGACACTCTAGGGTTCAGATGACACTGACTGACCCCATACCAGAATTCCAGCCTAAGGGCTTGAAAAAGCAAGAATCATAAACCATTCTTGAGTTCAATCAGACCAGTTTTACATATGGAGAAACAGAGGCCCAGGGAGAAATGTCTGCCAAATACAAAAGTAGAAAGAAACCATGTTCTTTCTGAATCTTCAGCTTTTACCTAGGGGTAATGTCTCACTGGCATATACAATATCATAGAAAGAGATCTGGCTCTGGAGTCAGGGGGGTTCCATTCCTATCTCAGATGCTGGCTGCCCAAATGACCTTGGACAAATCATTTGACTTCACTGCACCTCATTGTCTTCATTTGTAAAATGAAAGACTTGATGGTTTCCAAAGGTTCCTTTAAGCTCTAGATCATGATCCTTAAGTTTGTGGTCCTTGAGAGCTATACCTAGCAATGGGACAGCTGGCTTTACTGATGGCCAATAGTAACTCTTATCTGTATTCACGTCTCGGATATCAAAAGTCTAAGAGTTTAAGGTTGTGGGGGAGGCTAGGTGGCACAGTGGATAAAGCACTGGCTCTGGATTCAGGAGGACCTGAGTTCAAATCTGGCCTCAGACACTTGACACCTACTAGCTGTGTGACCCTGGGCAAGTCACTTAACCCCCATTACCCCATAAAAAAAAAAAAGAATTTAAGGTTGTGAAGAGAGGATTAGTGTCTATTCAGATATAATGTTCAGAAGTGAGGGAACCTGGGTGGTGCTCTCCATTTCCTGTCATCCCAGGCTGCAGAGAACCACAAAGAGCTTCTTAAGGCCTGGGGTATCCATCCATCCTGGAACGGGGATTTTTTGAGCCCTCTCAGCCAAGGAAGTTTCCTTGTCATCTTTGCTAACTTACTGGAAATGAGATAAAACCTCAGAACTGTTTTGATTTGCACTTGTGTTACTATTAATGATTTGGAGCATTCTCTCATATGATTATTAATACCTTGTAATTCCTTCAAGAATTGTTTGTTCATATCCTTTGACCACTTATCCACTGGAGAATAATTCTCAGTCTTATGTATTTGTCCCTATATATTTATGTATATAATTATATATTTGTCCCCCCATATCTTAGATGACAAACCCTTACCTGAGATATTTGATGCAGTTTTTTTCCCAATCAGTTATTTTAATTTTGTTCTTGCAAAAGCTTTTCAACTTAATGTAATAAAAAATATTTTTTTTGTGATCACATCTCTCTACTCATGTGATTCCTTCTATCTCTTTTTTGGTTAAGACTCCTACTCAAAGCTATGAACAACTTGCTTGTTTGTTCATAGAATAGTACCATATCTGCTTTTCTGTTTTATGGCATGGGTTTTTTTGTTTGTTTGTTTTGTTTTTGTTTTTTGGTGAGGCAATTGGAGTTAAGTGACTTGCCCAAGGTCACACAGCTAGTAAATGTTAAATGTCTGAGGCCAGATTTGGACTCAGGTCCTCCTGACTCCAGGGCCAGTGCTCTATCCACTGCACCACCTAGCTGCCCCCATATGGTATGGTTTTTAATATTTAGGTTACATATCCATTTTGAGCTTATTACAGTAAATGGTAGACAATGTTGGTTTTAAGCCTAATTTCTTCCAAATTACTTTCCAGTTTTCCCACAAATTGTAATCAAATAAGGAGTTCTTTCTGAGTTATTATATGTTCTCAAATTTTAACCAAATGCCACATTATTAAGGTCAGTTTTTTAATTCTTCCTTATCTAGTCTGTTCCATTAATCTATATTGTAACCAGTTTTATGAATATTGATTTATAGTATAATTTGAAGTTGGGAAATGCTATTTTCTCCTTTCATTCCTACTTCTTTCAATAATTTCTCTTAAGATTTTAGAACTTTTGCTCCTCTAAATGCTTTTTGTTATCATTTTGACTAAATGCATCCTTAGTAGTTTGATTGGTATAGAAAATTAATTTAGATAGTATCATTATTTTAATTATATTTATACAGTCTTACCATGAGCAATATTATTAAATTTATTTAAGTGTTTCATATCTCTTTTTTTTTTTGAGGGGCAATGAAGGTTAAGTGACTTGCCCAGGGTCACACAGCTAGTAAGTGTCAAGTGTCTGAAGCCAGATTTGAACTCAGGTGCTCCTGAATCCAGGGCTGGTGCTTTGTCCACTGCACCACCTAGCTGCCCCCTGGAATAGACTTTAAATATCAGAACACTGCTCTCAAACAAGAAAGTCCATACACCTAAACACAAAAGAGGTTTTGGGGGAAGAGAAACCATTGCAACACAGAGGCATATGGCAAAAACAAATAGTCCAGAGAAGGGTATGAAGGCTCCCAAGTTGCTGAAATTCTGTAATTGACTGAAAGCATCATTGCCCAGGCCCACATCCCAGATAAATTTTAATACAGGTAATGAATTTTCCATTCATTTTCTAGCTTATTTCATTTACATCTTCCGAAGGCAAATAAATCTGAGCATTATGGCTGATTTGATATGTGATGCAGACACTCTAATTAAGGACAGAGTATTTTATCAGCCTCTCTCAATTTTCCTTTCTCTGGTCAACGATTTTTTTATGCTGGAATTGAGCTTTTTTTTATTCATAAGAGCTTTATTCTGATTTATCACTGCCACATTAACTGAACAGCCAATGAAGGCTTACATGCTGAACTCGACTGGAACATATCTCATTTCTCCTGGGTAGCAAAATAAGTAAAGCAGATGGGAAATAGGTTTCTGGGTATCCGTGCCCATGGCCTGCCTTGAATTCTCTGAAGTACAGTTTGCTTCTGTTTTCTAGCTTATGGGGCTTAGCCCTAAAGAAGGCTACAGGAGCCACCCTAGATTCCTGAATTCACCACACAAGTGGCAGTCTCTGCTTAAAGGGTCTGGCTTCAGGAGGCTAAGCCCCTCTTGCCATTTATTAGTCAGCTGAAAGAAAAGTCCCCAGTGTATAAACTGATAGGGTTGAAGAGTACCTGGAGTTTGTTCATTCAATTCACTTTAACAGAAATGTATGGAGAACCTGCTGTATCCAAGACACTATCCTGAATGGTAAGGAACAAGATGAATAAAATGTGGTCCCTGCCATGTTCTCAGTAAACTTGGCATTCAGTAGGAGGAGAAATATGGCATTTATACAAATCAATATAATACCAAGTAGTTCAAGAAAGTTCAGTACAGGGGCAGCTAGGTGGCGCAATGGATAAAGCACCAGTCCTGGATTCAGGAAGACCTGAGTTCAAATCCGTCCTCAGACACTTTACACTTACTAGCTGTGTGACCCTGGGCAAGTCAGCAAGTCACTTAACCCTCACTGCCCTGCAAAAAAAAAAAAAAAAAAGAAAAAAAAAAGAAAAGAAAAGAAAAGAAAAAGAAAGTTCAGTATGGAATGCTATGGGACCAAGAGGAAGCAAGGCTCACTTGTGGATGGTGGTGGAAGGGAAGAGTCAAACAACAAGCCATTAATAAGTACCTGCTGCTGCCATGTTCCAGGCATTGTGCCAGGCAATGGAAATACAAAGATAAAAAGGAGACAGTCCTTGCCCTCGAGGACCTCATGTTCTATTAGAGATATAAAATATGCATCTAAAGGAATATGTAAAGTAGATACAAGGTAAATGGGGGAAGAGCTAATATCTGGAAGGAAAAGCTTTTGTACTTGAGCTGATTCTAGAAAGAAACAAGGGATTTCAAGAAGAGAGGAAGGAGGACATTCGAGGTTTAAGGTACGGCCAGTGCAAAAGCATGATGAAAGGTCCACAGGATTGTGAATTTAGAACTACAAAGCCCCTTATGGGTCATCTAAGTCAACCTTCTCATTTTATAGATGAGGAAACCATTCCAAAGAAGTTCCATGACCCCCAAGATCATAAAAGCATCATGTAACAGAGTCAGAATGTGAACCAAAGTCTTCCTTCAAGATGTGTGGATTTTATTCAGTAGGTAGTGGGGTAGCACCAATCTGAATGTATTAATTGACATCAGAGACCACTGACATGAGAGCTGTGCATTAAGTAAATGACTCAGAATTGTCATATGGCACAGATAGGAAGGGAGAAAAATTTCAGGTAGGGGGACCAGTTAAGAAATTACTGTACAATATATAACCTTTTTCAGATTGCTTCTCATCTTGGGGGGGGGGGGCAGGAGGGAAGGAAAGGGAGGAGAAAAACTTGGAACTCAAAATCTTATAAAAATGAATGCTGAAAACTATCTTTACATGTAACTGTAAAAAATACTATTAAAATTGAAAAAAAGGGGGCAGCTAGGTGGCACAATGGATAAAGCACTGGCCCTGGATTCAGGAGTACCTGAGTTCAAATCCGGCCTCAGACACTTGACACCTACTAGCTGTGTGACTCTGGGCAAGTCACTTAACCCTCATTGCCCCCACACAAAAAAAAACAAAACATAAAAAAGATTGAAAAAAAGTTACTATACAGTCAAGAAAATAGTAACAAAGGTGTGAACAAGAATGGAAATGGAGGTGCATTATGGTGTGGTGGAAAGGGCACTGGATTTAGAGAGCTTGGTTTAGAATCACAGTTCTCATATTTGTTAGCTGCATGAACTCAGGAAAATTATGAGGCCTTTTTGGGGTTTCCTTTTCTGTAAAAGGAGCAAGTTGAAGTAAATTTTCTTCCAGCTTTAAATCCTATAAGCCTATAATCTAAAATCCTCTAACCCCCCCCCAAAGAATGTAGAATCGTTAGGATGTGGCTACTGATTAGACATGGATGTCAGTCAACAAGCATTCATTAGGCACCAACTATGTGCCAAGCACTGTACTAAGCACTGGGGATGTAAAAAGAAAAGAAAAAAGACCAAAAACCAGTCCCTCTCTCATATACTGAAAGCAGTGATACACAAACAAGATACAAGCAGGATAAACTGAGGGTAATCACTAGCATTGGGTGGGTGGATGGGGTTGGGAAAGTCTTTCTGTAGAAGTTGGAGCTGGGATTTGAAGGAAGCAAGGGAAGAGGAGAGAGAGAATTCCAGGTTTGGGGAACAGCCAGCAAAAATATCAGGAACTGAGAGAGATAATTTTGTGTGCAGGGAACAGCAAGAAGGCCAACGACACTGGGCTTCAGAGTACATTGAGGGAAGTGAGACATAAGAAAACTCCAAAGGTAGTGAAGGGCATGGGGTTGTGGGCAAGGGACAAATCCAATACAACCAACTTAAAGCAGAGAGGGTAACTCACTTAGTCCAGCCTATGCCTAAATAGCAATTCTTCCCCCTCCTACAACATTCAGGGCATGGGGTTCGTTCAACTTTAGGATTTCTAGGGATGTGGGAATCCACTCTATCACCACAGCCCATACATACCACTTTGGAACAGCTCCGACTATTAGGGGGGCTTTCCACTGATGGAGCAGAAATTTCCACGTCTGCTCTTTAGCATCATGGGATTTTAGACCTGTAACTAACCACTCCTGCGGCGGCACTGGTGCCAAACTGTACTGGCTCTGCCTCTCCTTTGGATCCACCAATGTTGTGGAGAGGGAAAACCTGCTGCATGGGCAACAGCTTGTTTTCCATATTGATCCGCCCAGGCCAGCGCCCTGGAGAGGATACTCCAGCTACTCCTCATGGGGTAGATACAATTGGACTTCACAGCCACACTGTGGCCTGTAGCTCTTCAAGGCGCTGATCCATGGTCGTTCGCGACTGGAGGAAGCCTACTAACTAACCAGAAGGGACCTTTGAGGAGATCACGTCCAAGGCCCTCATTCTGCAGATGGGGAAACAGAAACCTAGAGAGGTGAGCTGACATGCCAAAGGTCACAGACAGCAAGTGGCAAGGTTAGGAGCTCAGATTCTCTGGCTCCAAATTCAGCATCCTTCTATCCATTTCCTAGTTCTCTTTTCTATCTTTTGCATGCTATCTCTTCAGATAACTGGAGACATCTACTCTATATTCCCTCCTCTTTTCCCAGTTTTTTCTTTTCCAGACTTTACACCCCCAGTTTCTATAGTCAATCCTCATGCCTGATAAGCATTGACTCAGTCCCTTTCACCATCCTGCTCATTCTCCTCTCTAAATGCTCCAGGTTGGGGGCAGCTAGGTGGCACAGTGGATAAAGCACTGGCCCTGGATTCAGGAGGTCCTGAGTTCAAATCCGGCCTCAGACGCTTGACACTTACTAGCTGTGTGACCCTGGGCAAGTCACTTAACCCTCATTGCCCTACAAAAAAAAAAATGCTACAGGTTGCTGGTCATGGATAATCCCAAGGGGTTCAGCCCAGATGACTAAGAAAATAATGGATCAATTATTAGACATTAAGAAATTGTAAGGCTTAGTCACTTTGGGAGGAAAGATGATATGATGAGTTTAGTTTGGGTCATGTTGAATTTAAGGCACTACTGAAATATCTAAGCAGAGACATTTCATAGAAAGAAGTCATTCGAGGGGGCAGCTAGGTGGTGTAGTAGATAAAGTACCGGCCCTGGATTCAGGAGGACCTGAGTTCAAATTCGGCCTCAGACACTTGACACTAGCTGTGTGACCCTGGGCTTAACCCTCATTGCCCCATGAAAAACAAACAGAAACAAAACAAAAAAGTCATGTGAGACTAACCTTATTTCCTTTTTTCCCCTTAAAGTTACTAACTGGTAAATCATAGAAATGTGGTAGATGTAGTTCACTAGATTTAGACGGCTAGGTGGCATAGTGGCTAGGTCACTGGACTTGAACTCAAGAAGACCAGAGTTAAAATCCTGCCTCAGACACTTACTCGCTGTGACCCTGGGAAGTCAATTAATTATTCTGGGCCTCATTTTCTAGTTTGTAAAATAGTGGTTAATAGCAGCTTCTACCTCTTCCAGTGGTTTTGAGGATCAAATGAGATAACATGTAAAGCTCTTAGAATATAAGTTAGTGTTGCTAGTGGGGCTGTGAATCAGTTATAACTATTTTAGAAAGCAATTTCAAATTATGTAAATAAAGTGATCAAAATGTCCATATACTTTGACTAGGCTTATACCCCAAGGAGGCCAAAAATGAAAAGCAGAATAGGCCAAATGGAAAAAGAGGTGCAATAGCTCATTGAAGAAAAGAATTCCTTAAAAAATTAGAATAAGGCAAGAGGAGGTTAATGACCCCATGAGACATCAAGAAACAATAAAACAAAGTTAAAAGAATGAAAAAAATAGAAGAAAATGTGAAATATATTCTCAGAAAAACAACTGACCTAGAAAACAGATCTAGGAGAGATAGTTTAAGAATTATTGGACTACTTGAAAGCCATGATCAAAAAACTAGTCTAGACAACTTTTACAGTGGAGGGAAAATGGGGTGGGGATAGGGGGTAGACCATGCTTGAACCTCACCTTAATTGGAATTGGTTCAAAGGAGGAGGAATATGTGTGTGTATGTGTTTATAGACACATACATACACATACTTAGTTGGGTATAGAAATCTTTTGACTCAAAAGGAAATAGGAGTGGAATACGATAAGAGATTTTGAGGGGGGGTAGGGAGGATGCTAAAAGGGAGGACAGATTAAGGGAGGCAGTGGTCAGAAAAAAACCAGACTTAAGGAGGGACGGGATAAAAAAAGAATGAAGTAAAAATAGAAGAAAAAGGGATAGAGGGAAATACATAGTAATAATCATAACTAGGAATGGGATAAGCTCACCCATAAAACAGAAGCAGAGAGCAGAATGGATTAGAAACCAGAATCTAACTATACTGTTTTTGAGACACATTTAAAACAGAAAGATACACAGTTAAAATAAAGGGCTGGAGCAGAATCTTTTATGCTTCAGCTGAAGTAAAAAAGGCAGTGGTAGCAATTATGACCTCAGAACAAAAACAAAAATTTTATTCCTAATTAAAAGAAATAATCAGGGAAACTACATTTTCCTAAAAAGGTACAATAGGCATTGAAGTAAATTTTTTAAAAATTTACACAAATTTCTCTAATAAAGGCTGAATTTCTCGAATATATAGGGAACTGAGTCAAATTTATAAAAATAAGAGCCATTCCCCAATTGATAAATAGATATGAACAGGGAGCTTAGAGAAGAAACCAAAGCTATCTACACTGGCCTCAGACACTTAACACTTACTAGCCGTGTGACCCTGGGCAAGTCACTTAACCCCAATTGCCTTAAAAAAAAAAAGCTATCTACAGTCATATGAAAAAATGCTCTAAATCACTATTGATTAGAAAAATGCAAATTCATACAACTCTGTGGTAGTACTTTAGACTTATCAGGAATGACAAATGCTGGAAGGGTTGAGAGAAAATAGTTACACAAAAAAACTGTTGGTGAAGCTATGAACTAGTCTGGTCATTCTAGAGAACAATTTGGAACTATGCCCAAAGGACTATAAAACTGTGCATACCCTCTGACCATACTACTATAAGGTCTATACCCACAAAAAAATCAAAGGAAAAAGGAGGACCTATATATACAAAAACATTTTTAACAGCTCTTTTTGTGGTGGTAAAGAATTGGAAATTGAGGGGCTCATCAATTGGAGGATAACTGAATAAGTTGTGGCATGATTGTGATAGAGTATTACTGTGCTATAAGAAATAACAAGGGAGGGGGCAGCTAGATGGCGCAGTGGTTAAAGCGCTGGCCCTGGATTCAGGAGTACCTGAGTTCAAATCCAGCCTCAGACACTTAACACTTACTAGCTGTGTGACCCTGGGCAAGTCACTTAACCCCCATTGCCCCGCAAAAAAAAAAAAAAGAAAAAGAAATAACAAGAGGGTGGTTTCAGAAAAAACATTGGAAGACATATATGAAATGATGCAAAGAGAAGTGAGAATCATTGTGCATAGTGACAGCAATGCTGTAATGATGATCAACTATGAAAGACTTGGCTATGTGGGGACCAACTTTGATCAATACAGTGATTTAAGATCATTCCAAAGGGCTCATGATGGAAAAATGCTGTACTCCTCCAAAGAGAAAACTGCTGAACTCTGAGTGCAAATGAAAGTGTAACTTTCTTGCATTTTTCCAATATGGCTAATATGAAAATGTTTTACATTTCTTTTCTTTTTCTTTTTCTTTCTTTTTCTTTCTTTTCTTTTCATTCTTTCTTTCTTTCTTTTTTTTTTTTTTGCAGGGCAATGAGGGTTAAATGACTTGCCCATGGTTACACAGCTAGTGTCAAGTGTCTGAGGCAAAGCATTTTATAGAGTATCTTAGGGTATTCTTGTGGGAGGAAATGGAGAGAAGTGGGTTAGATAATAACACAAATAGATTCATGACTGGACAAATGGCCAGATTCAAAGGCCTAATAGTTATTGTCACCTTGGAAGGAGGCCTCCTATAGATTGATTGCCTCAGGGATCTCTGCTTTTCCCTGTGCCATATAACTTTCTCCATTAACTTAGATGAAGGCACAAATGGCATGCCTGTCAAATTCACATTTGACACAAGCAGGAGGGATAACTAACACACTAGATGACAGAAATAGGATACAAGAAGATCTTGACAAGCTAGGGAATTGGGTTGTATCTAATAGGGATAAAGGTAAAGTTTTTTGTTGTTGCTCAGTCATGTCCAACACTTCAGGACCCTATTTGGGGTTTTCTTGGCAAAGATAGTGGAGTGGTTTGCCATTTCCTTCTCCAGCTCATTCTACAACTGAGGTAACAGGTTTAAGTGACTTACCCAGGGTCACACAGCTAGTAAGTTGAACTCAGGTCTTCCAAACTCCAGTCCCAGCACTCCATTTACCATGCCACCTAACTCCTGAAAAATCTTACTTTGTTCAAAAAATTATCCTACAAGTTTGAGATAAGGGAGAAATCATTAGACAGCCGTTTGTCTGAAAATGATCTGGGGACTTGGGTGGACTGCAGGTTCAGTGTGAATCAGAGGACAAGAACTCATGCATTCTTAGGAAACTTGAAGGGAGGCCATGCTTTCCAGGAATAACCCCTCTGTCTTCCTGCTTAGACAATCACAGAATATTGTATTCAGTTGTGAGCACTGTGGATAAGGACATAAGTTGGAGAGTATGACAAACAGGATGATGAGGGGCCTGAGTCCGTGATACATGAAGATCATTTGAGGGAAATGGCTAAGTTTAGCCTGGAGAAGGAAAGACTCAGAGAATATGTTACCTGTCTTCAAATGTTTGTGCAAGATAGACCAGACTCGTCCAGCTGGGGGTTCAGAGGGTAAGACAAGTAGAAAGGGGTAAAAGTTGCAGACTCATGTCTGGGGGGGTGGATTTTCCTAACAACTAGAACCACCCCAACAACTGGGCCACCTAAGAAGGCGGTGGGCCCCAGTTGTTGGAGATCTTCAAGCCTGGAATGTTAAAACAGTCAGTTATTCCATCAACTAGCATTGATTGAGGGCTTTCTAGAGGCCAAGCAGTGTGTTTAGCACTCTGGATACAAAGAAAGAAAGGTGGGGAAACAACATACAAAACAAGGTGTGTAAAGGATAAATGGGATGTAGTTCCAAAAAGAGGAAGGAGAACTGGGAAGGCTTTCTTGTGGAAGATGTGGTGTTAGCTTAGACTTGAAAGAAGTCAGGGAACTAAATAAGCAGTAGAGATAATGAGGGCTAGTGTTCCAGTCGTGATGGACAGCCAGTGAAAACGCTCAGTTTGTCGGGAGTAGTGATTGCTTCATGGATCTGGATTGGACTAGATGACCAATGAAGTCCCTTGCAATGCTAAAATTCTGTGATGCTGTGATATGCTCCTTGGGAGTTCAGGAAAGAGGTAGGTGTGCTAAATATTGGTGGGAAAGGGATCTTTGGAGGCGTGGGAGTGAATGGGTTAATAAATGGGGAAGAACAGAGAAAGGATTCTAAAAGTCTGAGGACAGAACTTTGAGCAGTGCCCTCATTAAGGAAGGAAGATTGTAATCTCATGGAGAGGAGGTCATTTTTCATCGCTGCATTCCTACCTTCTCATGCACTATCCTGCAGATAGCAGATATATGACAAAGAGAAACTAACCAAGGATTCAGCAATAGTCAGAGAACCCCTAGATTAGAGTAACACAGAGGCCAAGGGAAAAGGAAGCTTTCCGAAGGAGGGGGATGGACCACAGGCTTCAACACTGCAGAGAGGCCAAGGAGAAGGAAGATTAATGAAAGGTCATCCGATTTATCAAGTAGGATGCCACTGGTGCCCTTTCAGAGACATCTGAGGAGTCATTTATTAGCAGAGCCATAACATGAGTAACTAAGGCTTTGCCCCCAGGGTGCACAAATAGGATGGGTGCTGACAGCCTTATAGATTAGCAGCAGCACAGAAACAACCCAGCTCAGGACCTCCTTGACTCATGAATTCCTTGCTATAGCACCTTCTCTAGGGGTGTCCCCAGGTCTCCTTCACCCCCACCTCCCCATCAGCATGCCAGAGTCTCTGTTGACACCCACCACTATCACTATAACCTCCACAGGAGTGTTTCAGGGTTTCTTCCACCACCACCTCCAGCAATTTCCCAACGTTTCTCCTCCTACCACCCTCCCTGTGACTTTTCCAACAATGTCTCTACCTCCTTCACATCCCCACCTCCACTCCCTGCAGTAAGAGCACCATTTGAATCAGTTCTATTCCCCTTCTTTTCCTCTCTTTCTCAGCCAGGGTCCTTGAGAAAACCATCCTCATTTGGGCTCTCGGCTTCTCCTCTCCCTCTTCTCTTCCTCTGTAATGTGATTTCCAAATGGAAACCAGTCTGAAGAGTAAAAAAAAAAATACCAATAACAGCTTGGCAGAAAACCAATAGATCATGGTTTATCTGAAAATGAACCTCATGGGTGATCCCAGTAGTTTATAGCCCATGACATCCTTAATTCTGCAGGGAAGCAATAAGTAGCAGCTTCCAAGACAGGTATTTCAACTGAGAGCATAAGTTGTCCAGACTATGTATATTACCTTCCTTATGGGTGTTCTTCCTCCCATTGGGAATCTGTGGAAGAATCTACCCCCCTATGTGTATTAGGGGAGGATATTTCCTTTCTTATTTATCTTGCTAGTCTAAGTATATACACACACACACACACACACACACACACACACACACACACACACACACACACACATATACACATATACATATGTATGTGTGTGTGTGTGTGTGTGTGTGTGTGTATTTTGCAGGGCAATGAGGGTTAAGTGACTTGCCCAGAGTCACACAGCTAGTGTCAAGTGTCTGAGGTCAGATTTGAACTCGGGTCCTCCTGAATCCAGGGCTGGTGCTTTATGCACTGCGCCACCTAGCTGCCCCTTAATTATATATTTTTGAGTACATGTATCCTCTGGTTTGGTCTGATTAAAAAAAAAAAAGATGGGGGTTCATGAACTATGGTGTTTTTTTTTTAATTCATTGGTTTTGTTTTTATACAATAATTCCAAACTATACCCAGAGTATAATGACATATAAATAATAAACGAATGTAAATAGCTGATTATATTAGACATTATTACATAATCTTCTTTTAGCAAGTAAAACACATCATCTTATACATGAATTCTCTAGTATAACAGTAGCAGATACTTAAAGTGGTGATCAATTTATCAAAAAGAAACAAGACTTCAATTAGCAAGATTCAATATTCAATGTTTTCAGTGAGGTATCAAGCAATAGGGTTCAATAACCCTTTCTGGTCTTTTTTTTAGTTAAACAGAACACCATAAAAGAGAAAGGAGAAAAAAAATAAAAACTCATTAGAACTCATGGTTCTCTCAGAAGGAAAGAGTAAAAAAAAAAAGAATTCTGGTAGCTTCTGAGGCCCGATGGCCTCACCGTTTGGAAATTATTACAAGGTGATATTGATTAGAGGGATAGGAAAGTAGAAATACAAAACCAATAGTCTTAAGTCTAAGCTTAGTCTATATTCCGTATAAAACTCACCAAAAGCCCAAGGCCACCTTTGGGGAGGAGAGCCACTTCAGGGTCAGGCACGTGCTGCTAACAGCAAGCCGGGCCTCGTCCAACTCCAGTCAGTGTTTGTCTGAGCAGCGCAGTCATCAGACCAGGAGAGCAGGAAAGAGCTCCCACTTCTGTTCTCTCTTTGCTTTTTAAGCTCGAACCCGGAAGTGGAGTGCTTAGCAGCCGGACTGACGTGCGTAGCCCATGCACGGCCATCAGTCTCCTCCCCAAAAAGGTGGTCCTTCAAAAACTGGCGTCTTTCCGTATTCACTAACTGACTGATAGGAAACTTTTTACCACATTCCCCCCTTTGGCTCCTCAAGAAACAAAATGTTTCCTGGATGGAACAGTAAAAAGAATATAATAACTATTGCTAACAAATAATATGTGAACAACAATATAGAAAAGGAAACGAGGAAAGTTTTGTCCAGAGGGGCGATTTTTTTTTTGTCCTCATGAACCGGCGCTTTGACATTGGTCTTGCAAAGGGAGGACCTCTGCAGAGTTCAGCTGATGCTGTCTAGCAAACGCTACAATTGTATCATTTCCTCCTCACTTTCCAAATTTCTTTAATTCGTCAACATATTCTTCAAAAGGGGAGTCATTTATTCTAAAAGACTCAAACTCTTGTCTATGGTTAATCATATAAGAAGCAGCTTCTTGTCTGTGTCTGAGATGATTTCTACAGTGACCTTCTAACTGGTCTGCTAAGGCCCTAAAAAGGCAGTTTCCATCTCCTGATACTTTACGAAGACTGAGTCCCAAAGCATTTAACTGATCAATGGGATTATCAAATGGGAACTGCCTATTTCCTCTAGGCTCTCTTTGCTCTTTAACAGTTGCTATCATTAGGGTTTTTAGCTCTTTAGTGTCTACTTCAGGTTTATCTGAAATCTCTTCACCTATGAATGGTGCAGGCTTTACATGAGAGCAGTGAATCCATGAGTCTTTTTCACCAATTTTAATGGCAGTAGGAGTTGTCAATAATACCTGAAAAGGTCCTTCCCAGGCAGGTTGGGTTCCACTGGTTCTCTGAAAATTCTTTACATATATTTTATCTCCTGGGTTGAGGCTGTGCAATGAAAAGTCTAATGGGCCTGCCTGGACCACAGCTCCTGCCTCATGGAGTTCACGTAGCCTGGTCTGTAATTCCTGTATACAGGAGGCAACAGAAGTATCACCTCCCACCAGTGATGTATAAACTGGGGAAAAAGTTTTAGCTTGGATAGGAGGGTGACCAAAAAGCATTTCATAAGGAGATATATGAAGTTCTCTTCTTGGTCTACTGCATAGATAGAATAATGCCAATGGTAGAACATCAGGCCATTTCAAATGGGTTTCAGTACATAATTTGCCAATCATACTCTTAAGCTCTTTATTCATACATTCAACTTGGCCTGAACTTTGTGGATGGTAGGGTGTGTGGAATTTTGGAGTCACTCCCAAGAAAGAATAGATTTGGGATAAAATCGAATCAGTGAAATGTGTGCCTTTGTCAGAATCAATGTGGGCTGGTGGGCCAAAACGAGGTACTATCTCTTTAAGAAGAATTTTGGCAACAAAGGCAGCGCTTCAGTGTTTTGCCTGTAGAAGGAAATGCTTGTTAAATTTTAAAGTATTTAAGCTGCTAGACTTTGGGGTATGCCACATTGTTTTAACTGGTTCCCCAATTCTCTGCATGCCATCTTTCTAATGCTGTCATAATGTTCTTTATGGTAGAAAATGTGGAGTTCTCTAGCATCAGTTTTGTCTGTGCCACTGATTTTCAATAAGGGCTGATTTAACTGATGAACTACCACAAGTACATGTTACAGATGGTGTATGTTATAACAGACAGGAGATAGTAAAAACTAACAAAACAAAACAGTTCATATAAAGTCTCTGAGTTCTCTTGTCTTCTTGAAGTGGTAAGATGTCATCAGGAGGAAATTGGATTCTGGTCTGGAACACTGGATTCTGGACTCTGGTCTGGAAAGCTGGATTCTTTTCTTTAACTGTTTGAATTGCTGCATTTTTACTAAACTGTAGCATAGCACTGTCAATGATCAAATTAATAAATTCCATTACACCATGTATCCTTCTTCCTATCTCTCTCCAAGAGCCATCCCAGATGATATATATATTTTTTTACAGAGGGGGAAAAAGTCAGTACAACTGATTTATGGATATATGGATGTATATGTATGTATAATGCATGTGTATCAAGGTATACATTAAGAAAATACCAAAACATGCAATGTGAACTACCTTTAGACCTCACACCTCTCACATCTCTTAATTTGATTCCCACATGATCTTTATAATTTTTATTCTTTGTGTCATCGTTTCTGCTTACATTGTTGTAGTTACTGTGTATATTGTTTTCTTAACTCTATTTACTTCATTTTGCATCAGTTCATATAGATCTTTCCATGCTTCTCTATAGCCTAGATATCATTTCTTATAGCACAGTAATATTCCATTACATTTATGTATCACATTTTGTTTAAGCACTCCCCAGTCAATAAGCATCTACTTTGTTTCTAATTCTTGGCTACCACAAAAAGTGCTGCTATAAATATTTATTTTTTTTTGCTATAAATATTTTGGAGTGTATGGTAACATATTTTTTAATCAACAGCTTCTTTAGGGTACAAGTGCAGTAATGGAGTCTCTGGTGCAAACGGTATGGACATTTTAGTAACTATTTTTGCATAATTCCAAATTGCTTTTCCAAATGGTTGTATTATTTCACAGCTCCACCAAAAACATATTAGTGTAACTATATTCTCACAACCCCTCCAACATTGACTGTTGCCTCTATTTTTGGTCATTTTTGCCAATTTTCGAGGTGTGAAGTGAAACCTCAGGATTGTTTTCATTTGTATTTCTCGTACTATTCATGATTTGATGCATTTTTATGTGATTGTTAAGACCTTGCAGTTCTTTTGAGAACAGTTTATTTATATCCTTTGACCATTTTTCTCTTGGAGAATGCCTGGCATTCTTATATATGTTAATTATTTATATAGGTTGAATACCAAACCCTTGTCAGATAAACATGATATAAAGATTTCCCCCCATTCAACCCCTTCCCTTATCCTTAGTTGCTTTAATGTTGTCTGTGCAGAAGTTTTTCAGTTTCATTATTAGTTATCTATTTTGTCTTTTATAATTGCCTCTACCCCTTGATTGATGAAAAATACATTTCTTCTCCATAGCTGTGAGAGGTACTGTTACTTTTCTAATTTTTTATAGTATGATCTTTAATATTAAAGTCACATATCCATTTAGAATGAATTGTGGAGTGTGGTGTAAGATGTTGATCTAAGCCTAATTTCTGCCAGACTGCTTTCTAGCTTTCCTAGCAGTTTTAATCAAATAAGGAGTTTTTTCCTAGGCAACTTGTGTTTTCCATTTTATCAAACACTGGGTCATTGAGTTCTACTGTTTCTGAATTTCCCTTGTGTAGTCTGTTCCACTGATCTGTCTCTATTTTTAAATCAATACCAGGATGGTTTTGAAGACTAATGCTTTATAGTATAGTTCAGGGTCTGGAAATACTGCCCCGCCTTGTCATTACTTAATCATTTCCCTTAATAATCTAGATTTTTTTGTTTTTCCAAATGAATTTTGTTATTTTATCCAGCTCTGTGAAGTAGTCTCTTGATAATTTGGATGGGATAGCATTAAAAGTGTATATTAATTTTGGTAGTATTGTCATTTTTATTATATTGGCACAGCTTAGCCATGAGGCATTGTGATTTTTTAAAAAAATGATGCTGACCTAAAATGTTCATTAACAAGTCATATGAAGTTTTAAGGGGGATCACATGGGGTTAGGGAGAGGGCTTTAACATTCATTTGGCAGTTATCATGTTGTTATCTTTTTCTCACGTATTCCCAGCTGCATTGTAAGCACCTTGAGAACAGAGACCGGTCTTAAAATTATATTTTAACCACTACAAGCCCAGCACATCCTGAAAATATTGGACTGAAAGAAAAAGACAAACCATGTTTAGAGTTCTGCTTGTGCCATCTGCTCTGGTGGTCGACCTTGAACAAGTGACCACCTCCTTGAGGTAAGATTAGAAGGCTGAACTAAGTCCATGATCTCAAAGGTTCCTCTGACTCTGAAAGAGTGGTGGTTATTCTCCCAAGCCAGCTGTCTCCTTCGTGACAGTGGACTGGTTTTGGCTGTGGGCTTAGTGCCCTCTGGCGGCACAGTAGGCCACAAGCCCCTCCTTCCCTCCCTCTGATTCACTGCTCTGTAAGCACATCTCAGCTTCTAAATGAGAAGTAGCCCTCCACCAGTCAGAAGATGTCCTCTCATATCCATATGTAACAAAGAGTAAACTGGGCATTCATTCATAACCCCACAGTTGATGGGAGTCCCCAAAGGGGGCATTAGCAGGCAAGGTCCTGGAAGAATTGATACCTAGCCTATAGTACAGTGGCATTGGGTTTGCAGTCTGAGCACTTGGATTCAAATGCCAGACTTCTATGTCTATTGGCAAATCACTTAATATCTCTCTGGTCCCTGTTTCCCCATCTGTAGAAAATGGGCTTGGATGAAATGTTCCTTCAGGCTCTAAATATCTCGTCCGTTCTGTGAACTTGGTATTTTTAAAATCCAGGCTCTTGGTCCAAACATTCTGGAAAACTATTTGGAATTATGTGCCAATAGTCACTGAAATGTTTATATTTTTTGACTCGGAGATCCCACTGCTAGTCATATGTAGAAAGGAACATGGTAAGATGTTCATGAAATGATATATAGAGAAATGTAAATGAAGACAACACAGAGGAAAGAATATAATTAAGTGTAAGAACCAGTCTCCATTCTGGAGAAGAGGTGGTGGAGAGTTGTCTACAGGTATAGGTTACTGATGAATAGTTTTACCTCACTCTTTTTCTTTGTTATAAGGGAAGACTCTACGAAGGTTAGGAAAAACATTGGAAAATTATTATAATGTAAAAAATAAGGGCAGCTAGGTAGCTCAGTGGATAAAGCACTGGCCCTGGATTCAGGAGGACCTGAGTTCAAATCTGGCCTCAGACACTTGACACCTACTAGCTGTGTGACCCTGGGCAAGTCACTTAACCCTCATTGCCCTGCCCCCCCCAAAAATAATAAAACATATCAAAACTTAAATGAGAGGAAGAGAGAAAAAGAAAAAAAAGAAGGTAAAAGGAAGGAGGAAGTCTTAGCTTCCCCCACCCCCCAATTCTTAACTACATAAACAGGACAAGGAAGACTTGACTTGTGTGAACTTCTCTTGTCCATGGCCTTGCATTTATGTTTATTTAATACAGGATCCTTCTAGGCTTCGAGGGAATTGGTAAGGGAAGAAGGGAGACAGTAACGATGGTGAAAAATGTAGAAAGGTTCTAATGATTCCTTAGCTTCTGACCCAACCATTCAACTGAAACTGTCCTCTCCTGTGTGATCCTGGGCAAGTCACTTAACCCCTGGGGAAAAAAACAACAGAAAAGAAACTGTCCTCTCTGAAGCTACCCACAATCTCTCCTTGCTAAATCTGATGGCTGAATGGGGCGGTCGGGCGGCTTAAGATAATGCTACACTACAGAGAATGAGGGCAGCTAGGTTAAAACACGGGGCCCAGAATCAGAAAGGCGGGAGTTCAAATGTGACCTCAGACACTGACTAGCTGTGTGACCCTGGACAAGTCACTGAATCTCGTTTGCCTTAGTCTACTGGAAAAGAAAATGGCAATTCCTTAATCTGAAGTTTTGTGTTTTTTGACTGTTTTCTCTCACAACTAGCTAATATGGGAATGTTTCCATGACTACTCATGTATAACTTATTTTGAATTGATTGAGTTCTTGTGGGTGGGGGATGGAAATGGAGGGGGGAAGAAAAGTTAGAACACAAAGTTTTTTAAAAATTGATGTTAAAATTTTGTTTTTACATATATTTTGGAAAATAAAATTCTATTCAGATTTTAAAAAAATAAAACAAAACAAAAAACATTAAAAAAAAGAAAAAGAAAAGAAAATGGCAAACCTCTCAGTGTCTTTGCCAAGGGCCTAGTGTGTACCAGGCACTGCTAAGGTCTGGGGAGCCAAAGAACATAAAACATAAAACAAACATAATCCAGTCCTTGAGCTCGAGGGGCTCACAATCTGATGGGGGAGACGGCATGAATGATTATGACGGACACAGAATAAATTGGGGGTGATCCCGGAGGGGGACACCACGATCAAGGGAGGGCTGCGGGAACTCCGGAAGGAAGCCAGGAGGCGGAAATGAGGAGCGGGCGACTCGGAGGTCAGGGAGACCCCAGATGAAAAGGATCCCTGCCGGAGGGAAGGGGAAGGGGGAGGGAGTGGAGGGGAGGAAGAAGGAGGCCAACTAGCACCGTATCGAGGTTGCGCGCAGTCGCGGATGCGCCTCCTGGCCCCATTCCCCTCCCCCCACCACTCACTGCGCTGGCTTCCGAGTAACCATGACAACCAGAGGCCTTGACGCCCAGAAGCCGCGCCTCCGCCGCCCGAGGTCTTGGAGGTGGCGTCCTCTCTCCTTCCCAGTGAGGGGCCTGTGGATACCGTACGCCGCTAGTCGGCGTCTGCGCAGGTTCCGGACTCCTGACACAGCGGGAGGAAGTGGACAGAAGGGAGGTGTTTTTAATTTCTAACGCGAATTGATGATTTTTGTCCCGTCAGAAACCCCGTCCCCGTGGCTGATGCGCCGGGACCGCTGAAGCCACGTGATCGCATCACGGGCCAGAGGTGGTGGTCACATGACTCGAAGCTCAGAAACCGGCCTGGACTGAATCCCCTGTCGCGACCCGAGATGGAGGCGACCCTGGAGCAGCATCTTGAGGACACGTGGGTAGTGTGGGCACGGGCGGGCCGAGCACGCCGGTGGCAGCCTTGAGGCGCGGCCTGGGAGGAAGGGAAGGGAGACTGCGCGTTATCTGCTCAGCCCTCGGCTGTCAGCATCCGCAGCCTCGGCCTCGGGTACTTTACGGCCCCGAGCGCCACGGTCGGGCTGCGGGGCCGTGGGGGAGCCTCATATGGTTCGCTCCCGTAACCTCGGCGTCTGGTCTGTGTTAGGATGAAGAACCCGTCCATCGTGGGCGTCCTGTGCACGGACTCGCAGGGACTGAACCTGGGCTGTAAGTAGTGTGTTCGAGGTCGAGCGTGGACCCCGGTCCTTGTCACCCCGACTCGGGGACCCTGGGGAGGGGGGAGTCGCCAGCACACCCCCCCGGCTTCCCCCATTTCTAGTGCCCATTTCTGGTGGGGACGTGAAAGGAGGAAGATTGAGTGGTACCGGGTTTTCTGATACTGTGAACGTGCATAACGCGCCTACTGTGTGCGGGGCGTTGCCAGAGCGCTGGGGATACCGAAGGAGGTAAAGACCCCGTATTCTGATGGGGATGGGGGGAGATAACACACAAACGACTCGGCAGATACAAAATACAGAGAGTTTTAATGGAAGGTAATCAGAGGAAAGGCTACCCCTGCTGGGGAGGACCAGATAGAAAGCCTCTTGCTGAAGATGGGACTTACAACCCTTGGGGGTTGGGGGGGGGGGCGGGGTATGGAGGAGGGAGCCGTGTGAAGAGGAAGAGTAATACAGACCGGGACAACCATTGAAAAAGCTTTACCCGCGAGATGGAGTGTCACAGATAACAAGACCAGGTCACAGGTACCTAATTGGCCACCGGTGGTTTTTAAGAAGGGAATTGACAGGCATACAAACTGATATACAGAATGCCCTGATTGATGCAGACATTGTTAGTCTTGGTGATTATGGTGTTCAGGACATTTTATAAAGGGATAGAGGGATACATCTGTCTATGATGTAGGAGGCAAAAAAGGGTTAATAGAAAAACCTAAGACCCAAGCTCTAATACAGATGTTAGCTCTAAAAGGGAGTCAGATCCCAGTTAATGGATAATTTATGTTAGGTTCTCGTACCCATAGTGATCAACATCCATAACAGACCAGAACAGGTCAGGTCAAAATAACAATAAAGGGAAAAGACAACCTATAGAAATTCTAATGAAAAATTATTATATTTTGAAACTAGCCATGGGAATCAGAAAGAGACATGTGCAAAAAAGGCCAAATTTGTCCCCAGATTCACCTTATGAAGTGTAAACCGCCAAAACACACCTCCACTGAAAAAGGTACCCACCTCTGGGGTTGGCTTAGGACCCCCAGGAACTTCAAATTAGGATAAGCCCTCCCTTGTAACACCCCTAGGTGGAGATTATTATAATGAGACTGATAATCAGTTTATCCATATGATAAATATAACTGTCTTTCCTTTCCTTATTTGAGAGATACCTTTCCAATATTCTGGTTCTCTCCCTGTGGTCACCCACAGTATTGCAATAAAACTTGGGAAACTGAGTCACTGGGTCTTGTAATTCTTTTGGGACAATCATTTTGACCCCAAATTCCAGCCCACATCATTAGTAATTGGGAAAAGGGAGTAAGGAGAAAATTGTATGTAGCCAACAAGAAACAAATGACTTTAAGAGAAAGGAGAATTAAGGGACAAATTGGGACAAATCTGATTGCACTGGCCTGGAAAAGAAAATGGGTGGTGTATTATTGCAATACTGTCTGACCACAGCAACCCCCTCATCTCCCTGTGATCATTCACAGTATTGCAATAAAACTTGGGAAACTGAGTCACGGAGTCTTGTAATTTTTTTGGGACAATTCACAATCAATTTGACCCCAAATTCCATCCCACATCATCTACACTTTGTGTCTCTGAACTATTCCTGTGACTAGAATTTCCAGTACTTTAGAATTCTGTGTTTTTATTGTGTAGCTACTCTTCATTATTGAAAACGTTCATCTTCAACTTAGTGTAGATTTTTGCGAATTGTCACTGGAAGAAATCAAACAATTTATCTAACTGGTTCCACTACTGATTTGTTACATAATCTCAATTGGGTCCTCAGTGCAACCTTTTAACTCTTGATGGATTCTTGCGAATTTTTCTTTTGGTGGCTCCCCACTCTGCACCCCCCAACAATCACTGCTGCCTTTTTTGGTGCCTTTTTTGACAGATGCTGCCCTTTTTGACAGATGTTCTTGTCTCCTGCTTAATTGAGAAAATCAACATTAAGCAGTGTCCCCATCCAACCCCCTTTCCCCTGTTCTACACCTAAAAACTCTTGCACATCTCAATACCCATCCTATCTCTCCTTTTCATCAGTCTCTGGGAAAGACGTAGCCCTCCCTAAAAAGGCAAACCCATCGTCTGCCCTCAATCTCATCTTCAAAAAGCCTGTTTCATCAATCATTCCTGGATTCTAGTATTAGGTAGTTATATAACTAGGGATTATTTGGGAGATTATTTAGGACTGGGAGATATCTGTTCCCCATCTACTAACCCCACCTCTCCCCCAAGCTATAATTAAGATCACCTGCTCCGTTGTATAAAAAGTTGATTTGCCTCTGCCCTCCCCACATACTGTCATTCATTTTCAGTGCCAAACTCAAGAGAACCGTCTATTCTCTAAGCATCTCTTTCTTTACCAGACACTCATTTCTCAAACCCTCTTAAGTGGGCTTCCTCCAAGTTTCTCTTACCTGCTGAATCCAGTGGCATTTCTTCAGTCCTCACGCACCTTGATATCTCTGAAGCTTTTACATTACTGACTAACCCTTCTTGAATATATTCTCCTTACTTGGCTTCTTTGGCATTGATCTCTCCTGGTTCATCCTATGAGATGTCTCCTTTGCTGAAATGCATCTACTACCTCCTTAATGTGGTTGATCCTCGAGAACTGTCTTGGTCTCCCTTCTGTGTATATGTTCTCCCTGGTTTCATTTGTTTTCATAGGTTCAATTTATCTTTACACTGATGACTCTGTGCTTCTAGCTCTGATCTTTTCCCAGAAAATTGTCTGCTGGGCATCCCCTGGATGTACAATAGATTATTGCAAACTTAATTCATTCAGAACAGAACTATTATCTTCACCTTTAAATGTCCTCCCATAAAATTCCCTATTTGTGTTGAGGGACTCTCAGTCCCCCATTCTCACATCCTTAGCTTTTCCTTCTCCCTCTCCCCCAGTCCAATCACTTGTCAACTCTTATTTATTCTGCTCCCTCTTCCCCTCCCCCCAGATAGCTACCATCCTAATTCAGAGCTTCCATCATTTCTTGCCTAGACTTTTGTATTGTATAAGTCTCTGTGCTCCCAGTCTCTCCATTCTCTCAGCTACCAAAATTACCACCCTAATTCAGGTCTGACCATGACATGCCCCTTACCCAAAATCTCGTGTCTCCCCATTGCCTAGAGCATAAAGAACAAACTCCTTGGCTTTGACACTACTTAATAGACATCTCATTTGGGCCTCAAAACAGCCTTGTGAGGCAAGCCCTCTAAGTCTTCTACCCCATTTTACTGCTGAATCATCTAAAATTCAGAGAAGTTCTGTGGCTTTCTTGTGGTCAGAGTTCATGTGTAGAGGGGTTTGTCCCCTGCATGATTCTTTCTTAGCTTGGCTTATCTTAACTGCCTTGTTTCATCATATTCTGCCTCATACACTCTATTCCAGCCATACCAGGCCTTATCTATCTCCAGAACTTAACACACCCTCTTCCATCTTTGTTTTTGCATAGGCTGCCCCCACTCCCACATTGCCAAAAAACTTCTCCTTGTTGCTTCTTAGAATTGTTTCAGTGCCCACTCCTATGGGAGCCCTTTCCTCCTATCTCCCTAGACTGTGTTGGTGTCATCTCCATCTTTCATTAATGTTCTTTTACAGTTGTGTACATCACCATCTAAGGGCTGGGACTGGTTTGGTTTTATTTTATTTTCATTGTATCCCCAGCATAGGGCCAGGAACACAACAGGCACTTGATAAATGTGTATTTAGTTGATTTGCTGCAGCTAAAAAACAAGAATGGCAGCTGAACTTTCTGTTTATCTCTCAGATGGGCTGGGCTGCTCCTCTGACAACTACAGGTTTTCAGCAGGTCCTTCTTTGAAACCTTTCAAGCAGGTCTTCATAGGGAGGTCAGAAAAATGTTTTTGTGAAGTTGTTTTGTTTTGTGGTTGTTGTTTTTAGTGGAAGAAGGACAATGACACCAGGGGGCTAAAGAGGGTTACGAAGCATTGTTTTAGATGCACAGAAGGAAACATCAACAAGCAGGACAGCTTAAGGAAAACCAAGCTATATTCAGATGGGATTTGTGGTGGTTATGTATGTGGGAATAAGCCTTTTATTTGATGTTTAAAAGCTCAGAGAAAAGACATTTTGAATACTTTTGTGAGGGCACCGATAAAAAGCTATCCCTAGGGCAGCTAGGTGGCACAGTGGATAGAGCACCAGCCCTGGAGTCAGGAGGACCTGAGTTCAAATGAGCTGGCACTATGGAGAGATTGTTACTGTCCATGGCCACAAAGCCAGATGATGCTACAGTCAGTACTGGACCTGGCTGTCCTGGCTTTTAACCCATGCTGGAGTCCTGTATGAAAAGGATACTAATGCAATCTGTGATAGTAGGGAAGTTAAAGGGTTAAAGTTACTGTCTAGATTCACTGGCAAAACTCATTTAGAATTCAAATGCCTAAATTCTGAAACTTGACTTTGTGTCCCCCAAGAGGCTTCCTCCAGTCCTATAAAACAACACTGAGTCCCTTTGTTTTATGTCTCAGACAACATATCAGCAATAAATTCACATAATCTGTGGTTGTGACATGTCTATTACCTAGCTTAGTTTCAGACACAATTAGACTTTGCTTGTTTCTTGTAGCTGCTAACATATTTCAATGCAAACTTATTACTGTTGGTTTGTAGAACCTGAGGCTTACCCATTATCCCAAGACAGAAATAAAGCATCAATAAAAACCCAATCTTACTAGCATTAGTTAATTTAGGAGGATTTGGCCTCAGGATATAAAAAGTCAGATTATTCTAATCAAGAAATAAAGTGCCTCCACGGCAGAGACATTGTCAAGGTGAGTTGGCCTTATTAATGTTCCTAGACAAAGGGCTTTAGGGGACATATGTGGTTGAGTTGAGTAAATGAAGTCAAACTGCCCCCCCAAAATTAACTTGTTTTATCAAGCTCTTACTTATTTCAGTTAACTTTGCATAACTGAATATATGTGACTTTAAGATTGATTTGAAATACAGCTTTCATTCCCTTGATGGGAGGGATCATGAAAATTTAGGGCAGAGCTTTGTGGTGGCCCTTTCATTTAAGGACTGACAATTAACTGATTAACTTGACCGTGTAGATATAGTCAGCAGTTAGTGTAGACAGCTGTAAATAAAAACGTTCTAAATTGAATGGTAACTCTACATATTTATTACTATCCTTACCCCAAATAGCAGATGCTTAGTTTGGAGCATTTCTGTATCTTTCAGGCCGTGGAACCCTGTCAGATGAACATGCTGGGGTGATCTCTGTCCTAGCCCAACAAGCAGCTAAACTAACCTCTGACCCCACAGACATTCCTGTGGTCTGTTTAGAGTCAGACAACGGGTGAGTACATACAGTTTAGGTTTTCAAATCTTTCCCTTTCCCATTATTGATGAGAACTTTTATATAAAATAAGAGTTGTTCCTCCATTGTTCACTCACATTTCAATGCTAGCATTGGGCTGACTGGAAAGGTTTTCCATATGTCCTTTATGTGTCGTTTAAAGCAGAGATTCTTGATCTTTTTGTGTTTTATGAACACCTTTGGCAGCCTGGTAAAGCCTATAGATATGGACCCCTTTTCAGAATAAGGTTGGGTTTGGTTTGTTTGGGTTTTTTTTCTCCTCTACATTCATAACTGAAGGATGCTCAATTCATAGGCTAGGGAAACTAAAGATGTAATTTTTATTTTCCCATCCAAATTCACAAACCCCCCAGAAATCTATTCACAGATCCTTTGGGACATGAACAGCCTCATCTTTAAAAGTACAAGGACAGGGGGTAGCTAGGTGGCGCAGTGGATAAAGCATTGGCCCTGGATTCAGGAGGACCTGAGTTCAAATCCAGCCTCAGACACTTGACACTAGCTGTATGACCCTGAGCAAGTCACTTAACCCTCATTGCACCCCCACCCACCCACCCACCCCCCGCCCAAAATAATGACAGCAAATAGGTCGGTAGTTTTTTAGCTATGCTCAGTCCTAGTTTTCGTAATCTATTATGACCTTAAACAAATTTTATTCAACCTCAGAGCCTCAGTTCCGACATTAGCAAGTCAGGTTAATTAACACCTGAAGAGACTAAAGATAGATCTAATAGGACATTTTACAGATGTAGACCTGGTATTCCATTGAACTAAGGGGAAAAAAGCTTTCTCCTGAAAGAAGTCATTTTTCTCTGTGATAGCAGTGACCTATAACCAAGCTATTTTATAATGCGACATCCCAAGTATTTGAACTCCTACTGTTTCCCAGTAATAAAGCAGATAGAATGGTTCTGTGGTCATTAAGCTGGAGACCAGCCTATGATGACACCACCTGTTTGGATAGACATTGTCACATTTCCTCTGCTTTGCCTTTCAGGAATATAATGATCCAGAAACATGATGGCATCACGGTGGCTGTGCACAAAATGGCATCTTGACCTCTCAGACCTAGTCTCCAAACAATTGTAGAATTCAAACCAGTCTTTCCATCTCATTTCTCTTATCTTGCTCCACTTTTAGTGCCAGTACTTAGGCCAGCCATTAAATGTAACACTTGCTTCTTTCCTGTTTGTTATTTTAAAGTTGCCTTTGGTAAGCACTGAGTGAGAAGGGTAGTAATGTTTTAAGATACCTGTCAAGATCAAGTTGCTCTTGTATCGCTGGACTTTGGGTATGGTCAATAAATATAGCTGGAGAAAAGCACTGAGCTTTTCCTAGACCATATAAAATATCTGTATCATATAGCCTAAACAATGTTGGATCAACATTTTCTATTTTTTAAAAGGCCCAGGGTCCCAACTACACACCTACCTTTCCAAAGTTTTCCTAAAGCCCCTGCCTTCTCCATAAGAGTGGTGTCCAGTGGTGGAGGTATGATGCCTAAATAACCTTAATTTCACTAGCAAACAGAAAAAAATGGGAGAGGTGGGAGGAAAAAAATTAACTTTCTGAAAGTAAGGAATGTGCTCTCTTCAAGTTATATGGTACTTAATGCAGAACCACATATAAGCAGGCAAACAGATGTTTGATCTCATAAAAGTGAAATTTAATCCTTGTTGCTCTACATTGAGAGCAGCTATCACCAAGATTAGGAAGAAACTAATTTTACAGTAGGAGAAAATATTTCTCTAACATACTTTCATGCAATAAATATTTATTGAATGCCTGTTTTCAGCTTGTTAGGAAGTTCTTCCATGTATCAAGCCAAAATCTGCCTGTCTTCATTTTCCAATCCACTCGTGCTAGGGCTGCCCTCTGAAGATGACTTGTATAAGACACACGCTCAGACGAGGGGAGATGGCTCCAAGGTTTGCCTCAGAGCATGTTAAATCTTCACCTCTTGTTTGCCTTCTGGGAGCGGTTCATTTCTGTCAGTATCTTTCCTAATTGTGACATCCAGAGCCAAAGGTCACCTCCCTATCCTTGGTGTAGTCTAACCAATAGACACTAATGCTGCTGACACAGGACCCAAATGCCACACCTGTCGATGGACTTTGAGCTGTTTTCTAGCCCCATCATCCCCATGCTGTCCTGAACTGATTGGATTTTTTCCTAATCTAGGTGAAGGCGTTCACATTTATTCTTAGTAAATGCCAGCATTGTGTTATATTCAGCCCATCACTGCAGCAGATTGAGATATTTCTGGATCCCGTGTATTGCTATGAAGTGTGTTGAGAAAAAAATTGGGAGTCAGAAAACGAATCCCCATCTTATACATTTAACTTATATGTATTATCTACTTCACGGGGTGGTTATAAGGGACATTTTTTAAGGGGACTTAATATAGTTCAGATCAATCAACCATTTATGCGCCTACTACGTTAGAAGCAACTAGAAATACTACAAAGGATCCAGGCTTTTGTCATCCTCCTGTAGTCCTACCACCACAAATGTTTCATCACCCTGTAGCCAACTTGATCATGAACCTGTCCACACTTAAGCCAGGCTGATAACCAATTGGTAAATACCACTAGACCCATAATCTTAAACCTTTTTGGCTCTTGCCAGAACTTCTATTCTGCTGGCTGCATCTTCAAGAATTCAAGGTCACCTTCACATCACCATGAGGTAATGAAGTATCACTTTACTGGCACTGCCAAAAAAATGCCCATCCATGCCCTCAAGGATCATAAATTCTAAGGGAAGAATGGCAAGTAATTAGAAAATAATGTAGTCTGAAAGAGGTCAAGGGACTCAGAGAAAGGGAAGGATAACACTTTAATCGGGAAAGGGTTTTTGGAGGTGACACGTGAGCCTTGACAGGTGAAGGGAGTGTGTTTTGAGCATGGAGGGGTTTCATGACTGTCTGGAGAGGATGACTAGTTCAGGAGTGGGAGAGGAAATCTGGGACACTACCTCGACAAGAGCACAGAAGGTAGAAAGGGGAATTGGACAAGAAAGCTGGTGAGGCAGATGGAGGCAGCCTCAGGGTGGAATCTACATTCCATCTTAAAGGTAAGAGAAAACTGGTGATTTTTCAGTGACGCTAGACTTGAACCTTAAGAAAATTACTTTGGCATCTTTGTTAGAGGCTGGCTGGGAAGAGGGAAACCTGAAATAAGAAAAACTAGTTAGGTTATTTCTTTATTCCGTGTGAGACATACATACTGAGGGAGAGACATGGGTAATGGGGAGGGTGGGGGTGCCATCAACAGAAATAAGGCAGAAGCAGCTAGGTGGTGCAGTGGATAAAGCATCAGCCCTGGATTCAGGAGGACCTGAGTTCAAATCTGGCTTCAGACACTTGATACTCATTAGCTGTGTGACCCTGGGCAAGTCACTTAACCCTCACTGCCCCACCAAAAAAAGAAACAGAAATAGAGTAGACAGGTTCATTAACAAAGATGAGTTCAGTCTAGGACATAATTAGGTCTGAGGCAGGCTATCCATGGAAATGTTCAATAGGCAAACTGAGGATATGGGGCTAATTCAAAGACAAAATTGGACCAGGTATATATATACTGAGGAGTTAACTGCACAGAGCTAATAATTCTGAAGGATTGACGATATAGGAAAGAATCAACAAGCATTTAGGTCCTAATGGGTAAGGTACTTTATTAGGTGTTAGGCAGTCACACTTAAGGAACAGAATCTGTTACTGGAGGAAAACCAGGACAGCAGGGTCACAAAAGCCAACGGGAACAGAAAAAAAAAAAGCATAGAGTAGGCAATGTAAAATGCAGAGTTGAAGGTGATCACATCTTGAACCTCATCATCCCTCAACGACTGACTGAAAGGAGGTCACAAGAGTTGGGGTCGAGGGGGGAACCTGATTAAATTTGAAGACCAGGGTGTTTGGTCATCAACATGAATACTGAAGGTCCCAATGACAAAGATGGGTAAGAATGGAGAGAAAGACAGCCTTATGCCCAAGTAAATTAAGAAAGGGATCAAAACAACAGGATGTTATGAATTTCAAAGGAGACAATAGAATAAGTCTGCTTACTCTCCTGGTCCAAGGAGGGGAGGGAGGGAAAGAGAGAAAAAGCCCCCAGAACCACTGGAAAAAATCAGGAACATTCAGGAGAAATCCAGAAGATGGAAGTTTAAGAGATTAAGAATGAAAGGAGGGGTTGTTTGTGGAGTAGGGTTTGTAGAATGTGGAGGAACTTGGGCTGGAGCAGTCTGAGCCGCATAGGGATGAGTGTTAAGACCGCAGGGGGAAGAATTTTCCCTGGGATCAAATGACCAACCTTGCCCCTCCCTTCAGGAAGTAAAGTCCATTGGGAACCCAGCCTGGCTTTGCTCAGTCTGCTCTTTTTTTTAGGCTTTTATAAATGTTCACTTGTGCCGTTTCACAGTATGCTGAAGCAAGAAGCTGTTGAAAAGGAGTAAAAATCCAAGAGATGATTTAATTTGCTTTTCTTCTTAAACTGCCTTACTTGATGAGGCTTTCTTTCCTGAATTTCACATCAAAAGGTAAGACAGAAATGGAATTTTGTGCTTTATTTGACTTATAGTGGGGATACATTTCTCCCCGAATCCCAGGTTGTCCTACCCCCCATCGCAGTCCACCAATTTAGGTATTTAGTGTTGCCATGCTAATTGAGACCTGGGTCTGTCCTACCTGACTACCACCACCTATCCTGATCTGTAGGGAACTAATAAACTAATCCATGCCAGTGCAGTGCTTTAACTAGGCCCTATTCAAACATTATCTTTAATAGATGAGGGGCTTTCAGGAGATGCTTTAAGATGCCTCAAGTCTTTTTGGAGGTTGGGTGAGGGCCAACCATTAGACTTTATTAAGGATATTAGTAAGAGGGAACCTATAGTTCTTCCTCTTTGTAAGCACTTTCATTCAATAGGTGTTAATTGTTTCTTGAATTAAAGTATCTCCCAAAACATTAACATCATGAGAAAGTAAAAGGGAATTGGTTTGGCCAGATCCATCATGGGAGATTGGGGTGGAAAGGACCCTGTGTCAGGGGACTGTGTTCTTCATTCAACCAAAAGAGATCCCTCCCCCCAAATAAGCGAGAACTTCAAGAACACCCCGAAATGGATGGACCAAAGAGTTTTCCAGATGACCAGGCTTTTGGTATCCCTGATTGCATAACTTGAGTAATCCTTATCTCCATCTAACCCACAGACCTTAAGCATGAAAGTCAGAAAAGCAGAGAGAGCATAATTCTCAGGGACCATCATATGTAAGTCAATTTTGTTTAAAAAACAAAAGAACTGTAGAAAATTCTCACAACTGTATAGTGTAGATAGAACAGAGTTTTTTAGGTGATGTCAGGCCCTATGCTATAAGTTCAGAAATAAGAAGGAGAAAGTAAATGAGAAAGGTAGTAGGGTTTTAAAATTAGTATACTGCAGGATACCACTAAGATGAACAGGATTTAAAAGCTTACTTAAGTCCAGTAGAGGTTTAAACTACTAACTAGGAAATGGGCACTTTCTTACAGGATTCTCTTAGGAGGGAGAGAGAAGTGGAACCAATCATCATGCTGAAGGGGACAAAGTTACATCCTTATACCGAACCCCTTGATGGAGGATGGGGATGGATGATAGTGTTTCACTTTTTCCTGGTAAAAGTTTGTGAGATTATACTTTCTCCTTCCTAGCAGAATATCCAAACCACCATCAATTCCTTAACTCTAGCTTACTGGCCGTTGGGACATGGGGATATCACACAGTGAGTAGGGCCGGTCCTTTTCTGGGAATAATATAAGGGAGGCTGCAAGGACAGAGATAGAAAAATTGCTTCTGTGGAAAATGCCCACTCCAAGTATACATGAAAGTACGGGAGATGCTGGCACAGGACCACCCAGCATGGCATGCCCGCATGAAAGGGGGCACTGTGCTCCATGAGCAAAGCAGAATTGCAGTAGCTCAAAGGAAACGTGAGGTGGGGGGCATCTGTAGAGATATCACCATTCCATCCAAATGTCCATGTGAGCTATTTGTGCCCAACTTGTGGTAGAATCTTCCAAGTTTGTGTTGGTCAGATCAGCCACAGTTGGACACATTGCACCTTGACCCCAACATAGTGATGTCATTTTGGTCCTCTTCAGGAAGGCAGGCCAACAACCAACAAACCATACAGGACAGCAGCACCCAGTACTATGGGAAGGGGCCAAGAGAGGAGCTGAATTCTCCTGCTGAGCGAGGTTGAAGAAGATTTATTGTCAGTAGATGAGCATTTGTAACTTTATTAACTAAAAGAAACTACTAGGATGCTGACCTTTCCCCACCCTGGGCTTTCCCATTGTTAAAAAGTAACTAGACTTCACTCTCCTATGATTAGTCTGCTTCTCTTTCCAAACTCCAGGAGCTTTGGGGGGAGGGGAGGAGAAAAAGGGCCAAGTAGACCCATGGAGCAGTGGAGACGGGTGACATGAACCCCATCCATTGTGGTGCCCCCTCCCCATTGCCTATTCCTAGGGTAGCAAAGCCAAAAGATGTGTCTCTTCAACCATACATAGATCTAGCTCCATTGCCATTCTTTTTTTTTTTTTTTTTTTTGCGGGGCAATGAGGGTTAAGTGACTTGCCCAGGGTCACACAGCTAGTAAGTGTCAAGTGTCTCAGGACAGATTTGAACTCAAGTCCTCCTGAATCCAGGGCCGGTGCTTTATCCACTGCTCCACCTAGCTGCCCCCTCTATTGCCATTCTTGATACCAGCAACTCTTCATTGTGTACACTGTCTGTGTAATGATACTGGTAGTGGAAAAATGCTCTAAACAATTTCCATCTAGCTTTAGGATGCCATCAGAAATAATGCTCAGGTCCTTTCTCAGCTCAGTCCAATAATGAGTGGGCCGGGTTGTTACTCATTCATTCATGACCCCATCTGGGGTTTTCTTGGCAGAGATCCTAGAGAGGTTTGCCATTTCCTTCTCCAGCTCATTTTACAGATGGGGAAACTGAGGCAAACAGGGTTAAGGGACTTGGCCAGGGTGACACAGCTACAAAGTGTCTCAGGTCGGATCTGAGCTTGGGAAGTCAAGTCTTTCTGATTCCAAGCCCAGGGCTCTATCCACTATGGCGCCACCTAGCAGCCCACAACATTTCTAGGAAGTGAAAAGGTATCCACAGTGGATACCAAAATTTACTAAACAAGGTAATGAGGTCATAGGGAAAGGAAATGGCCTTAGCAATCAGCAAGTAGGAGAGGAGGTTCCTTGGATAGGGTCCTCAATCAGCTTGTGCTCTTATTAAGCACATACTCTATGTTCCCGC
This sequence comes from Dromiciops gliroides, assembly GCF_019393635.1. NCBI lineage: Eukaryota > Metazoa > Chordata > Mammalia > Microbiotheria > Microbiotheriidae > Dromiciops > Dromiciops gliroides. The sequence goes on along the minus strand of NC_057864.1, from coordinate 437,620,012 downwards.
ACTGAGCTAGGTCCTGGGAATAGAAAAATGAGCCAGTTTCAGTCCCTGTATTCTACTGGGAAGAGTCATGGCCAGAGATACAGGATACATGCAAATTAGTATACAGTGATGGGGTGGCAACACCCAAAATAAACGTGCAGGTGGTTCACAAATAGTCTACAGGGATGAGGGTAGACACTATATCCTGGGGGTCTCAGGAAAGGCACTTTGGAAAGGGCAATACTCAAGCTGAAGCCAGGAGAAGACGGAGAGGTGAGGTGTGAGGCTGGGGAGTAGCCTGGGCTCCGACAACTGCCTGTGTAAAAGCAAGGAAGCTAGAGGCCTTGTCCATGAGGAGCACCAATAAGGTTGCTTCAGTTACTGCATACAGTCACTGTGTATGCATCATCAGCCTGGATAAACAGCCCGGAGCCAGACAGCAGAGTTTGAAATGCCAAAGAAACAAGCTTGTACGACACCCTAAAAGCTATGGAAAGCTTCCTGAGCAGGCATCAAGTTTGTCGTGGTCAAACCTGTACTTCATTTGGCAGCTGGAGGGAGGAAGGACTGATTGGAAAGGAGAAAAGAAGGGACTCAAGGGAACAATGAAACTATTGCTATATAGTCCAAGAGAGGTGGTAGTGTTTTTCCTTCATTCTAGAAGAGAACCATGACATAGGGTGATTTCCTGACTTGCACTGAATTGGATTTCTAAGTGAGGGAGAGCTGTGCAAGGTCACCAACCTTACTCTGTCCTCTACAGCCATCTCAGTCCAGTGGCAAGATATACATCAGGACGACTGGAGGTGGCCTTGGATTTTTAAGGCTATTGGGGTTAAATGACTTGCCTAGGGTCACACAGCTAGTCAGTGTCTGAGGTAAGATTTGAATTCAGATCGATCCTGACTCCAGGGAAGGAGGTTGTGAGACCTTGGACAGCTTTCAGAGACTCACAAGATGCTTGGGAATCAAAAGACTAAATTTAAATTGCCCTTAGAAAAAACCATGTACCAAAGGCTGATTTCATTCATTTTGTTTTCTGGTGAAGAGATTTTTTTTTTGCTCAAACATGAGATGCTACAATTTTATTTCATAAATTCCATGACTGTAACTAAAAAGCTTGAGAATCCCCCCACACCCCTTTTCTCCTTGCCACCTTGAAGGAAGGCTTAAAGCTTAAAAGAAGCCTACTTGAAAAATACTTCCAGGAAAACTTCTTGAGAGGCATATTATTATTTGTGACAGTAAGATCATGCTGCCCAGTCTTTAAAGAAGTCACCGACCTTGCCTTGGGATGATTAACACCATTAATTTCCCAAGAAGACCTTGATGCTACCTCTCAGATTGTGATAGGGCTGCCCATCTGGGGCCTCTCCAGCTTGAGAAGCAGACAGGGAAGCAATGTGTCAAAAAATAGATTGTGCCCCTAGAAGTGAGGAAATGTGTCACAGCTGCCAACATCAAAAGAGAACTGACTCACTGACAAGTCGCCTGAGTTTTCCCAAGAATGGAAGGACTGTCCCTGGCAGCCCTTCCACTCGGTGCTCACCTAACTGAACCACCAGAGAATGGGCAGTGAAGTTAAACTGAGAATCACTGCCAAAAGACTTCAGGGCTGAAATGAAATTCTCACCACAAAAATTGCTGCTAGGTGCAGGCAGCAGTGGTTTTTGGAAGCATGTGGGGGATGCTCAGTTAGCCGTCTGATAAATCACCAGCAGGACAAAACAAAATGAGTAAGTGTAGGTTTAACTGCCAAACTTTGGGCAAGAGAGCAAAGAGAGGCTGGCCTCCTCAAAGTTGGACTAGCAACAAGCTGACAGCCATGGGAAAGCATGTGGGGAATAGGCGGGCCCAAAGGAACCATGTGGCCTTATCTTAACAAGACTGGTGTAAAAAAAAAAAGGGATTTTGTTTCAAGGAGTACCTTTAGATCACTGGCACTAATGACTTCCCAAGCGCAAGCTGGCCCCTCCTGGGCTCATCTTCATCACTTCTGGACCCAGGGCATTCATCTGTAGTGTCTATCCCAAACTGCCATACAGATAGCTCAGCTTTATGGCCTTCTTCATGGACTGAAGGCTCAAGAAACAGCCTGGGTTTGCCATGTATTATCTGAGAGTCACCTGCAGAGAGGTGTTTAAATTATGTAAGTGAATGAGACTGCCCTAAGAAAGCTGAGGCCAAGACTATGGAGAAGGAACACTTTAAAAGAGTAGGTATAATTGTAGGTAGGCGGTTGGAGACCATACTCAGAGTTCCCTTTTTTTGTGTGTGTGTGAGGGAATTGGGGTTAAGTGACTTGCCCAGGGTCACACAGCTAGTAAGTGTAAAGTGTCTGAGGCTGCATTTGAACTCAGGTCCTCCTGACTCCAGGGCCAGTGCTCTATCCACTGCGCCACTTAGCTGCCCCCAGAGTTCCCTTTTTAAAAGGATTCTGAGAAGGGAACTGGGTCACCCTAGGCACTAGAATTCCATGGTTCTAGACCTGCTTTATGGGGCAGGTGTCAAGTCCTTTCCCTTAGGAGAGTATCACTTTTTTTTTTTTTTTTGGCAAGGTAGTGAGGGTTAAGTGACTCGCCCAGGGTCACACAGCTAGTGTCAAGTGTCTGAGGCCGGATTTGAACTCAGGTTCTCCTGACTTTGGAGAACCTTTGGAGTGGAGGCCGGTGCTTTATCCACTGCGCTACCTAGCTGCCCCAAGTATCACAATTTTAAGTATAAACTTAACCTGGCCTTACAAGGCCTCCACAGTGCAGCCTCATCTTGCCTTACTCCGGCCCCCACCTCATCTCAGCATGTTCACTTTTCCATCTTGAATCCCAGCCAAACTGTGCGGCTGGTTTTGATCTCCTTCAATCTTTTGTTTCCCTCCAAGGCTCAGCTTACTTGCCGTGACCTTCATGGGGTCTTTCTTAATTCCATTCCAGATAAAATAACCACAACTTTCCTTCTGGATTGTATCGGTTTATCTATACACAGTTCACATCCCAACTAATACAGTGTGAACTCTTAGGGGACAAACTCGTTTTCATCTTCTAGGGACAAAAAAGCAGAACACAGTGTTTGCTGAATTGCGTGTAAGTCATCTTAGAAACCAAGGGAAGTGAAAATATCAAGGCGGCGGGGGGGGGGGGGGTTTAACTATCAGATAGGTGCAGATTCAAGAAGGACTTTAAAAAATGATCAGATGTGATAATTAGGAGGTCATTAGTGACCCTTAAGAGTTGTTTCAGTAAAGTGACAGGGACAGAAGCCATATTTCAAGAGAGATGGTGAAGTAGAGGCAATCCAATGTGGCATTTTAAAAAGAAATGGCAATGAAGGGGGAAGAAAGATTGGTTGCTGACTGTAAAGAGTAGAGGGGTCAAAAGAAGGTATTCAGTTTGAGGAGGCCTACATATAGATGAGGAGATCCAGTGGAGAGGGAGATAATTATTGGAGCCATGACTTGGAGGGAGAGAAAATGGGTCCAAGGGCACTGGTAAGGTAATTCAACCCATTCTTTTGGGATGGTTTTGAGACTCCTCTCTCTCCTCTGTACCTCTTCCAGTTTGTCAAAGCCCTTCCCTAAAATGTGGCACTCAGAATTTATATCCTCAGCCACTGGTAGGGGAAAACTTTCTTCCTCTGAGCTGGAAGGGGAGGAGGAGAGAACTGACAGAGTTGTTCAGGAGGCTCCTGGCAGGCATCATCTACTTCACAGAAACAAAATCTGACTTCCAAGGCCACCTAATCCGACTTGTACCTGAACAAGACACATCCTCTAAAATGTACCCAGAAGACAGAGGCCAAGTCACCTCTAAGTGTGAGGAACAGTTATGCAGTTCCAAGTTTGAGGAGAGGGGAAAAAGTCTGAAGTAGGAAGTCACTTTAGGGAAGGAGATCTTTAGATGTTAGAAGAGAATGCTCACATCCCCAAGTCTTCTCAAAGAGAAGCATCCCTAGCTTCTTCGATCCACCCTCTTATGACAGAGGTGATTCTCTTCACCATCCCAGTCAGCCACTGTCCCCTCCCGATGGGGCATCAGAGATAACCAAAAGCATTTTACCAATCACAGCAAGCTCTTTCAGTAGCTGTGGATATACATTCAGGCCAAATGACCTGACTTCACTAAGGACAGTGAGGATTTCAATTTCCAGCTAAACCCTTTTCTCTTTTCTTCACTGAAGATCATTCTCTTTGGTGGAGGAAAAGAGAGATACAATAAATTGGTCCCTACATAACATGATCATGGACAAGCTATACCTTTTTATACCTAACCAAGGCTTATAGTGTCTGAGCTAAATAGATGCTGGTGGCTTCAAGAGAAAGATCTTTCTGGTATACTTTTCCCCTGCCCCCAGCCTGCATTTCTAGGAAATGTTGTCAGCTCTCCTCTAGTTCAGCAACCAGTTACACAAGATGCTGGTAGGTGTCAAAGAAGAATGTTCTCAGTGGCCCTGGTGTGGTGAGAATGGAAATGAATAACCCCTTCTTTGTCAACATGAGACCACCTCGTTATTTGATGGGATGCCTGCGGCCTTCTCAGGAATACATTATGGCCTTGAGTTTGAATAGGTTAATGCCAAGATCCCTTAGTCCAAGTGCCCAGTAGAGACGTACCAGCCATCGAGAGAGATGTCAGGGTGGTCTGGGGAGAGAGATTTAGCTCAATTGGGAGGATAAGGAGAGTTGGGGGGGGGGGCCCGCACAACAAGCTGATCCTAGAAGTTGAGGGAGTGGCAATAAGGATAAGTGTAAATTGGCAGCTAGAGGAATGGCACCAAGCATGTGATAAGGAAATTATGCAGTACCAAAATTTGTGGCAGGGATCTAGCTGAGATAGCTAGGTGAGGAAAGGCCTAAACTTTAGTGCCTAGGCAAAGAAATCTTTCATTATTTTTTTTTGGGTAAGGCAATTGGGGTTAAGTGACTTGCCCAGGGTCACACAGCTAGTAAGTGTCAAGTGCCTGAGAATCTTTCATTACTTTTGAGGTAAGGACAATACAATGCTAAATCCCGTGAGATCACAGACTATAGGTGGGGGAAAAACTTGTTTGATGAGCCAGCAATCTACATAAGTAAATATAAGCAGCCCCTTGAGGGAAGAAAAATCATCTCCACCATGGATACTTTAGAAAGATTCGTAATACCCAGAACAAAACAACAGGAAGCATCTGGAAATAGAGGTGGTAATGGAGCAGCTGTCCAAGTTGGGGATGGTTAGGGGATATGGAGCTAGGTATCCTTTAAAGTATTAAAGGCAGTGAGTGCCCTTTGGGAACAGTGGGGGCAATTTACCCAGAAAGATCATTCTTTGGCGGGGGGGGGGGGGGGGGGGGGGGGCCCCGCGCGGCAATGAGGGTTAAGTGACTTGCCCAGGGTCACACACCTAGTAAGTGTCAAGTGTCTGAGGCCGGATTTGAACTCAGGTCCTCCTGAATCCAGGTCTAGAGCTTTATCTACTGCGCCACCTAGCTGCCCCCACAGAAAGATCATTCTGAAACATCCCTTGACCACAAGACAGGAGGCCCCTCCTGTGGTTTATGTTTGGGGAACCATGAAAAAAGAAGTAAGGACCTAAGGCAATCTTTTCCCCACATATCCACCCTCACCTGTCTGAGAGAGCCAAGGGTGGCAGAGACCATCAGTACTAGAAAGACTCTTGGGTGTTATCTAGCTAACCCTCTCATTTTAGATCTAGGAACAGGGCCTCACTTCACCTTCCCCTCTCTAGGTGACTCATCCAAGAGCACACAGGCATTAAGTCCCTTTACCTTGGTTAGGGGCTTCAGTTTGCCCATCTACAAAACAAGGGGGTTGAACTAGATGACTTCTAAGGTTCCTCTGACCTCAAAATATATGATCCTGGGTTCTTGTAAGAGTCAGGACCAGGACCTGTGCCCAATCCTTCCAACTCCAGACCTAGTACACTATGCCACTACACAATGGAATGGGGTAGTTAATCAGAAAATACAGGGCATAACTCTGGGACCTTGGCCCTGTGCACAGTTGCTACAGAGGGGACCACGAATGGGGCCTCACAATTTAACAAGTATTCAATGACGTGACTATTCTGTGCCAGTCACTGTGCCAAGTTAATAGGGGAAAAGAAACAGAAATACAACCAACTCTACTCTGAAGCAGTTTAGATTTTACTACGGGAAAGCAATGATTATTGTAGCTAAGTATATGCCAGACACACTGAGGGTAAAAACAAAGGGGGGGGGGGTAGGGGGGGTGGTTTGAGGCAGAATGGCTTTCAGTACCAGGTGGGAGGAGGAGAGAGCGCCTGCACAAGGAGACAGCAGAGAGAGAATCCAAGACCAGTGACTTACAAGCTCACACTATCCGAGAATCCTGTCCTCTCCTGATCCTTCTTGCTGTCACCTAGTTTCTTGGATAATAGTGACCCAGAGTATTATCATACGCTGCTATCAAAGTCCCCCCAACTCCTCAAGTCTTCCATCTATAGTAAAGTAGAGCTACCTACCGGGATAGACACAACTTAGATCTCAGAATGGCTGTAAACCACATCCAAGATCTTAAACTCTGGAAATAACCCCTTTTCCCTTCACCCTCCCCCCAGGCCAGGACTGCGACTTCCTACCCTTCCACCTCTTTCCCTTAATCCTGCCAAGTCTGTTCTTTGTTCTTGCTGTTCTCCAAACCCATCTCACCCTCACTTCTCTCCCCACCCACAGCTGACCTGTCTGCCATTTTTGTTGTTTGATCTTCCATTATTGCTCCCCAATTTTCTATCACTCTCACCATGACAACCTCCTAACCCTGGAAGAATCTCCCATCTCCTTCCTCTGGAGCAGCCAAACATTGCTGGACACAGTCACAATAACTGAGGTAACTGGGTCCACAAACCACGTGCGCTACCTAAATTCACTGGGGTACTCACTACAGTCAAGCATTCCTTAGACATCATGTTCCCCTAAGCTGCTCTGTCTTCAAGCCCTAGCACCATCCTTTCCCTATCACTTCTTCACCCATGCAATCACTACATTATAAAATTACCTCCCTTCTTTCCAAGATTCAACTTGGGTATGTCTCCTCAATATATAGTTCCCTGATCCCCAATTCAGAGGGCTCTCTCTTCTACAAAATTCTTATTGTACTTTGAAGCTCTTATCTGTATTCATTTGCTTTATATAGTCAACAGTAGATATTCCTTATGCTCCCTGTAAGTTGTTTGAAGATAGGGGCAATGTTACTTTTCATCTTTGTGTCCTTAGAACCTCGTATAGGGCATTGCATACAGCTGGTGCTTAACAAATGCTTGCTAAAGGGGCAGGAGAATGTGACTGAACCAGAGAGGAAATCTCTAGTAATAAAAAATTCCCCTATCGTGTGTTACAGTTCACAAAGCACTTTCCTGCTAACAACTTCGAGGTAGCTGATATAAGTATTATCTTAGAGAGGCAGGAAGACCTAGACTGAGTCTCACCTCTGATACTCTAGTATTGATAGCTCTGAGACTAAAGGCAAATTAACTAACTGCTTTGTGCCTCAGTTTCCTCATTTGCAAAAGATGTATCAGACCTGCAGTGTCTACCTCACAGGGCTATTGTAAGGACCAAACAAGATAAAGTAAAGCTCTCTACATTGGTTTTTAGTCATTTTACATACTGATAAACAGGCTCAGAGGGTTACATAGAACTTCCCGGTGGTAGATATACAACTACAAGTGGCCCCAATGTGACCTGGGCAGGGGGAAGAGGAAATGAAGAAAATAACTTCTTGTAAAGAGCAAGATGTCAGAAGAAGGGAGTGAGGTGATCAATATTCTATTCCATGTCAAGAGTTTTCCATGTGAGGGGCAGCTAGATGGCACAGTGGATGGAGCACCAGCCCTGGATTCAGGACTACCTGAGTTCAAATCCGGCCTCAGACACTTAACACTTACTAGCTGTGTGACCCTGGGCAAGTCACTTAACCCCTATTGCCTTACTTAAAAAAAAAAAAATTTTTTTCCATGTGGTACCCTGCTCAAAGACTCTCTGGGGGAAAAAGATGAGGGCTACAAGGCTAGCAAGGCTCAGGAACTTTTGACTCAGAGGGAAGAGGAGCTGTCATTTGGTCTGCAAGAAGTGAACACATCCTTCACCAGAGGACAGAAGGGTTTTCCAAAGGTATGACAGTCTTTTCTGGGCAATAGGATCCAGACTGTCATAGCCTTAGAACAATGACTACTCACTTCCTCTTCACCAAATGTAGTTTACCCCAAAGTGCAGAAAAAGGGAGAAAAGAACCTGACCCAGCTTTAAAAGGAAAGCTTGTGCCTGGCAAGACCGAAGCCTTCACTCATACACCAACTCCACTCAGTACAGAAAGTAGATGTGTAACACGGTGGGTTAATAAGATCCATTCCTTCCCCCACTCACTCCCAGAGCTCTGTGCTTATCCAAGAATTCAAAGATAAGGCCAGAACCAAGTCAGTCTGAGCACAATGTTCAGCAGCTGAGATAACACTAGAGGGTCCATGGGTCCCTAATTAGCTCAACAGACACAAGCCTTCTAGGGCAGAAGTGTTGAACCTTCCCTGCAATGGGAGCTCCTCACCAGCTTACAGGGTGGCGTACTACGGATCGACATATCTTTGAGCCAAATACCATTCTTCCTTAAAAGGTAAAAGGCTTCCTCTCATCTTCGGACTAAGCAAGATGAAAAATGCACGCCAAGATTAATTCCCAAAAATAAAATAATTTGTTTCATGTCTCAGAGACCCAGGACAGAACCCATCATATAATTTATAAGCAGGACGGTGCTGGAAGGGATCCCTGAGAACACGTAGGCCGCCCTCTCATGTTCAGATAAGGCAGCTGAGACTCAGGCCTTTGCTCCAGTCTCACAGCTAGTCACCGGCAGCTCCTCTGAGTCTATCCCTGCACAGTACTGCTTATCACCAGGGCAGAAAGCTGATTCAGTGATGGAGAACAAGCTGGCAGCTAGAACCTCTAGAAGTAACAGCCTGGGCTGTCAGGGGTCTAGACTGTTGTGGAGCTGGTAGGCAAAAAGGAGATTTGAACCTAATCCCTGACTACACGTAAGGAAATTGAGGAGCAGGGAGCTTAGTGTAAGGATCAGAGGTCTGCACACTTAGACTCTTCCTGAGTTTTCCTCAGGATAAAAACCACCAGCTCCTATCACAGAGTTTTGAGTCACCTCCTCTGGGGACTGCACAAACAACCCAGTCACTGACCTGAACTCTCTGGCCTGCTTTGATTTAGGTAAATATGCTTCTAATGGGATTGACCAAAACCTTTGCAATTTTCTTCGTGGTTATTCAAGAAGAATTTGGTGGCACTTCAGAGCAGATTGGCTGGATTGGGTCCTTACTGTCCTCATTCCGCTTCATCGCAGGTACTAAACTAGAAAACACCTCAGGGCCTGTTTCAAAGGGTAGATGCCTCACGTGAGCCAAGTAAGGATGAAGGAAGACACTGGGAAAGGTGCCTGTAACCTTGGAAACCTTTACCAGAATTCACACTTGCCTATCAATATTAACCCTTTCGAGTTGAGTTTTCACCTACACACCATTTGGAGTACCCAGTCTCTGCACAGACACAACTTCTAGAACTACTGATTGTGTCCCTGGGTGACATGGATCTTTCCCAAACTGTGCAGTATAAATCTGATAGTTAGCATGGTATGGCAGGTCAAGTAACCAAGGCCAAGTCCCATAATATCCACATCAGCCTACCATCTCTGCAACTATCCTCCCCATGCCATCGCTTAACACCTTGACCCCAAGAGATGGATTAAAATGAATTTTCACTACACTGAACATCCCAAGTTCACCAGAACATAGCACGATCTGAATACCCCTTAGATGGAAAAAGGCAGGACAGAAAACGCTATCAACTTTGTTAATAAGATGGCCTAAGGGAGTGACTTAGCTAGGTTTCTGCTTCTGACCGCTGGCAATTTGCTTTTTATCCCCAGATGTTCTCTCCTTTACCAAAAAATCCCTTACTCACCCTCTGGAACCCTAGTTTCCTTCAAACTGCTGTCCCTTGTGCCTCCCCCTAAATGTTACGAGTGTACCATTTCAACACCTACAACAAATTGTTACAACACTTCTGCCAAATCCCCTCCTCTTCCTACCCACTCCCTTATTGCATTACTTCTCCAGTCTCTCATTGCTCTGGGTCTCTCCTGACACCTTCACAAAGCCTACCTCCCCCAGCTGTACTCCAAATGGGCCTCTGAAATTCATTCGCTCCTAATTAATACTGGAATACAGCAGGGTAGCCAGGATTTCGTGACCATCAGACAACCATTCTATATAATATGTATGCACTTTGAAAGTGACAAGCCTTAAATTTTTCTTCAGACCTGGCTTCATCTTAGCAATCAAACTAATGATGGTGCTTAGCCCTTTCCTTCCTAATCTATGCTACAAAGTTTAACATCCATTGTCCCAGTTTCAAGAATAACCTCTCTTTTTCAAGTCTCATTGCCTTTTCCCAAGCTCCACTGGCTGCCATGTTCTGTGAAAAATTAGGAGAGAAGTTTACGTCCATCCTTGGTGCTCTGCTCATTTGCACTGGATACTCGATCAGCAGCTTAGCCACAGGCATCTCCTTCCTCTGTATAACTATGGGACTTTTACCAGGTGAGACCAAACCTTTCCAATGTGCAGACAATTAGCTATTCGCTTTTGTTGTATATTAGTTCAGTTCTTTTCAGGAGGGCTGTTTACTCACATGTCACCATTTTACATGTTTATTGAATACCTACACCCATCAATGGAAGTGATTGTGACTCCAAGTTTTTGCTTTTTTTAGGTCTGGGCTCTGCCTGCTTATACCATGTAGCTGCTGTGATGACAGCTAAATATTTCAAAAAACGACTGGCTCTTTCGATTGCTGTTGCTCGTTCAGGGATGGGGCTGACATTTCTGTTGGCACCTCTCACAAAAATCTTGATAGATGAATATGACTGGTCAGGTAAGTCACCGTGACTGCAGCTCTACTGACATTTTCAACTTTGCTAGACTTAAGAATGCATTTAAAAAAAAAACAAAAACACAACACATTCCTTTCCCCCATAGTAACTTGATGGCTGGATGCTGTGGCAACCAGTGTAATGGGAGATGAGTAGAAGCAGAAAGACCCTTAATTTCCTACTCCCTGGACATAGACTAGTGGGATAGGTCTCTAAATACCTGCAGTTCTTACCAGCAGGCATCAGAGAGAGGCTTTTAGAGCTCATTACCAATCCCTTATTAACTAGCAGGGTGCAATCACCAGGGAGAAACACACAACAGTAAAAAGGACATCTCAGCAATTTCCAATTTTTTTTTTCCTTTAAGATTAGCAAATAAAGAATGAAAAAGAAATGGATTGGGGCAACTAGGTGGTGCAGTGGATAGAGCACTGGCCCTGGAGTCAGGAGGACCTGAGTTCAAATCCAGCTTCAGACACTTAACACTTACTAGCTGTGTGACCCTGGGCAAGTCACTTAACCCCAATTGCCTCACTAAAAAAACAAACAAACAAAACAAAAAGAAATGGATTCTAAGCTAAATAACAATAAACAAATATTTTAGCTACTGCTACTCAGTATTTTATAAATGGAAGAAAAAGATAAAATCAATTCTTGACACACACACACACACACACACACACACACACACACACACACACACACACACACACACACTCTTTTTTTGTTTGTTTGCTTTTTTTGGTGAGACAATTGGGGTTAAGTGACTTTCCCAGGATCACACAGCTAGTAAGTGTTAAGTGTCTGAGGTTGGACTTGAACTCAGGTCCTCCTGACTCCAGGGCCAGTGCTCTATCCACTGTGCCACCTAGCTGCTCCCACACATACCCTTCTTAACCCTACAGAAGAAAGGAGGGAGTGGTCCCCCATTCTTGGGGGGATAGAATATGAGTACAGGATGTCACCAGTGCAGTTGATGCAAGGTCTGTGTACTCTGGTTTTGCTTAACTGCTTTTCTTTGTTATAAGGGAAGATCCAAGGGGAATTTGCTAATGTAAGAAACAAGGTATCCATCATGCTGAAACACAGAGAGTACCTGGATCCATAGGCCCAGCTCTGCAAAGAAGCTTTATTCATGATGCTACAATTTTTAATAAGCATTCTCCAAAGGAGAGTCTAATATCCAAGACAAACCAGTAACAGAGAGTACACAGTCTATGATAACTGGTTCTTGGTACCTCTAGAACCACTGTACAAAACTAAGATAAGTAAATTTTACAGTTCCTCTCAGGACATTTCAAAATGAACAAATAAACAGGCTTCACTGGACATTTGTTTTCTTCTAAGATAATTCAAAATGTCATGGGATGAAAAGGACTCACCTCATCTAGCCTATGTAATAAGTTCAAAAAATTCCAAAGTTGCAAATTGTAATATTCCAATTCTAAAATGTAATAAGTTTCCAAAAGGTTCCAAAAATTTTGGAACCTGTTATGTCTACATTGCCAAGGTTTTCCAATGTGTCCCTACCTCAATCAAAGGATTGGGGGGGGGGGGGAAGGAGAATGACTGAAATATTAAAGTATTAGTTTAAATATCCTCCCTTCAAAGTTTTCCTTTTAATTATTCTTTATAAAAAGAAATATCAGTCTCTCATTCTTACCTCTTTATAAATGGATTTCTGTTACAGTTATACAACATGTGACTGATGAAAACTGTGTTGCATAAGCTAATACTTCCCCAATATCAGATCCCTGACAATATCAGATCTGCCTAAGGTCACAAACCTAAGTGCCTTGTTCCTTCTTACACCTTCAGGTTTGCTAGCTCTAGAGGAGCAGGTGCCAAAACGCACCCACCCACTGAAAAATCTGACCAGTTACCCAATTCATTTTATACTAATTCTCACATGCCTATTACTTGGCAGGGTAAAATTTGTAACTAATAGATAATACATAAAATGATTTTCAGTGATCTCTAAACAAAACTGCAGCCACTTCCTATTTCCCTCTCTGAACTCTATTACCTTTTAATAGCCCCACCCTCATCCCTCACTTCCTAGTACCCCAGCCATACAAAGGCAAAAGCCCTGTGTCATCTTGTTATCACTTGAAGATATCCCAAGTGCCACAATTCTTTGCCTAAAACCTGAGTTTTTCTTACTATATAACAAAATTAAAATATTTAAAATTAGGCATGACATATTAAAGAAGCTTAAATTTTTAAAAAATGTCTTAAGTACAAACCATTAGTAGAATGTAGTAACCAGCCCCCTCCCCATACCTAGTTACCCCAGGCTTTTCAGGGAAGAAAAAAAAAAGATTTATTTTGGGTCTCTATTATCTGGTTCGCAGAAAAGGGGTTGGTGGGGAGGGGTAGAGTAAAGAAGGGGACAGTCAGCTCTATGCACCTTCCCAATTCCATTTTTTCATTCCCTTTTCACCTTCTAGGACCCCTCCCTCCTTCCCTAGGGACATCCAGCATTGTTTATTGTAACCAACAAGACTTAGTGTCTTAAGTTATAATTACAAAGAATTTTTAAAATCAACTTTGAGGGTATGACTATTCCAGCTCAAAATATTTAACAAAGAAATTTCTACCAAACTTAGTTACAACATTAACTATATTTTCTATTTAGGTACCCTTCTAATATTTGGAGGCATTTCATTAAATCTGGTGCCCTCTAGTATGCTCTTACGACCCATCCAAATCAAAGGTGAAGAAAACATGGCTACCAGAAGTCCAGATGCAACAAGTCCACTAGAAGTTCCAGCCAGGGGTGATGGACAGTGGCCTCCTACGAGAAACTACTTAGTCAGCAGGGATGAACAAACTGGTCAAGGGGCAGCGATCTCAAGATACCAAAACAATGAAGAAGAGGTCATTGGCAACAAGCCTCAATTTTGTGACCAAAACACTGTCCCAGGGACCAATTTCTCTCTATTTAAGAACCCTTTCTTTTACATATTCACCTGTTCTTTCCTATTCAGCCAGCTAGCATATTTCATCCCTACTTTCCATCTGGTAGCCAGAGCTAAAACCCTGGGAATCGACACCATGGATGCCTCCTATTTAATTTCAATGGCTGGTAAGAAAATTGAGACTTTAATTCATGCTGATTATTATTTTCCAGGCTGTTAGCTTTATACTTAAGAGGAAAAACGGGCCTAACTCTGTAAAAGACCAACCTGTCATTTTCTTTCTTTTTTTTTTTTTTTGGCGGGGCAATGGGGGTTAAGTGACTTGCCCAGGGTCACATAGCCAGTAAGTATCAAGTGTCTGAGGCCAGATTTGAACTCAGGAACTCCTGAATCCAGGGCCGGTGCTTTATCCACTGCGCCACCTAGCCACCCCCGTCATTTTCTTAAGACAAAGGCTAACCAGAAAAGAAAGGGGGAAAGAGGAGACCACAGAATAAAGGGCCTGGAAGAGCCTTCTCAATGTCCTCCTTAAGGTTTCCCTTAATACAGATCACCAGAAACAAGGTTATTAAGTGATGAGTTCCAGTTAGTCAAGTCAACCAGTATTTATTTAGGGCTTATCATGTGCCAGGCAGTACATGCAGTCAGTGAGTAAGACCCATTTGTGAGTAAATATTTTCCTCCTTGAATCATATGATTTCTCACTGAATTAGGATAGTCCAATATAGAATTATAGAAGATGAGTCTCAGACATCCTCTAATCCAAACTCCCTCCTTTTAGAGAGGAAAAAACTGAAATTCCATTGTTTCTGTGACTTGCCCAAGGCAAGTTAGTCAGAACAAGCAAGACCCCAAGCTCTTCTGACTTTCAGTCAGTCCTTAAACCAAGATAATTAAGCCAGCCATTATAAAGACTTGCTTTATTACCAGCCCAAGACAAATCCTCTATCACTTCCTAGTTTTACGACTAAAAGCAAGTTACAGCTTCTTTAAACCCACTTCCATGGCTGTGAAAGGGGAATAATAGCTGGAGTACTTGCCTCAGGTTGGCTCATAAGCCCTCTGTAAACTTTACAGCATCTTAGGGATAATAATTGTATTGTGGCTAATGTTGTTTGATATTCCCCATCTCTTCCTCTCTGGGACTTGTAATCAAATCAAAACTGTCATTGCTTTTGGAAGCAATCAACTGCTCTGTAGGACTGCTCAACTAGCCCTGGGAAGTCCCAGCCTCCCTGGTCACCAGGTCCCTGGGTGTTTTCTCCCCGTTAGAATGTAAGCTTCTCGAGAACATCCACACTCCAGCTTTTGAGATGACTATATGTACACACAGAAAAAAAAATGCCCCCAAATGGCTAACAAGCTGGTTTACTAACCTAGCTGATGTTGCCTACCCTCAGTTTCTCCTCTCCCATTGCTGGAATCTTTCCTCCCTTGCCTCTTGGCATCAAGCTTTCTTCAAGGTTCAACTCATCTTTTCCTATGAAAACGAACCCTTTTCTGATCCCCTTTAGTCACTGTTGCTCTCACCCTCCTCAGATTATCTTTCACTTATCTTTGCATCCCCTCAGTAGAATGCAAGCTGTTTGAGTAGAGAGATTACTTTTTCATATTGTCTTCCTATTCCTAGTGCTTTGCACAGAACAGACACTTAATAAATGCTTACTGAATTGACTTTTCACATATATGTATATATGTGCATATGTATGTATATGTGTATGTGGGGAGGGAGGGAGAGAGGGAGAGAGAGGGAGAGAGGAAAAGGGAGAAAGAGACGGAGAAAGGGAGAGAGAATGAATGAATGAATTAATTAATTTACACTCAGACTTTTAGTATACAATTGGGCCAAACAAAAATGGGTTTAACCATCGATAGGAATCCTCCATTACCTATAGCTATGTGAAACTGATATAAAAAGTGTGGTTTGGGGGGCAGCTGGGTGGTGCAGTAGATAAAGAACCAGCCCTCAATTCAGGAGTGCCTGAGTTCAAATCCAGCTTCAGACACTTGACACTTACTCACTGTGTGACCCTGGGCAAGTCACTTAACCCTCATTGTGCCCCCCCCACCAAAAAAGTGTGGTTTCGGGCATTTTTAAAAATAACCATCTTTCCTGGAGCAAATAAGTCCTATGACAATTTATGTTACATCCAAACTAGAAACACTGTCTACAGTAAAAAACAAAAAAACCCCACGTTATTCAGACTTTTCTCCATGAACCTCCTGATTTTATATAAATTCATAATAGGATAAAGAATTTCAAGAAGAAAGCTTATGAAATTCTACTACTCTGGGGAAAAAAAATCATAAATGCAATTTATGTTCCAGCCTCACAATGAATTCACAGGAGATCCCAGTGAAGGAGCCAGTGTTCTGCAAGATAATGTACTTCTAACTAACTTACCAAGGTCATGCTTGAGTCATCCATTACATGCAGCCCCCAGGGAACAGTGATGGGTTATCAAAATTTTTACATTAGGTCATAAGAAAGAGTCCCAATTTTCCTTTTTAAAAATCTTTATTAATGATACTCTAACCACCTTTCCATTTCCCAACCACCCGAGCCCAACAGAACACTGACCTGAAGGTTCTAAGGGTTTGCCCTGGGAATCCTACTTCCTTGGCAGAAGGAAAACTGGAGGAGAGAGTGTTCTACAGAGAGGATCCCTTTGAGATGGGAGGGCCAGGGTGAAGGGAGCTAATGGGTGTCCTGAGTCTGTTTCAGCTCTTCTCTAGTAGGACACCACTGAGGCTCTGCAGCTGAGTCCTTTTAGAGACAATCAGAAGAAACATGACTTCCAATCAACTGAAAATAGTTCCTCTTAAGGTATTCACTGGGTGTGCCTAGGAGAGATGGCCCTAATTTGGCCTCACTGCCTCCCTTCCTCACACTGCTTGCCTGGCCTAAAGACTGAGGCAAGGATTATGCAGAGATGTTGCAGGCAGTCACTCATTTTAAGGAGACAAGGAAACTGGGTCCCAGCTTTCATGTGGATCTTTTCCAATGTCCCTCCAGGCATCACAGAGACTGTCATGCAGCTAGTGTCTGGATGGTTTGCTGACCAGAAGTGGATCAAGAACTATCACTGCTACAAGGCTTACCTCATCCTCTGTGGCATCACTAACCTGCTGGGTCCTCTAGCCATCACATTTCCTCTACTCATGACCTACTCCGTCTTCTTTGCCATTTTCTGTGGTTGTTACTTGGCACTGGTACTCCCTGTAATGGTGAGTAGACACACTCATTAAAACTATTACAAGAAACATCAAGGAAAGGCAATGTTTTATTGCAATCTCCCTAAACAGACTGAAGTTAGAAGTTAATTTGGTGGCCAGAGAAAACTGCCCTGGGGCCTAGGATGGCTAAGTAGGCCCCAGTCAATGATCTGTCCGGTCATCCATCTTGGCAAAGATTAGATAATGGGAGAGAATTCTTCTATCCGTATAAGGCAAGGAAGGAAAAGTCAGGAGGAGCCACAGAGACACCTTGAGTCCACCCTGCCCCTCTGGCTGCAGACCTATGTTTGGCTCCTGACAAGATACAAAAATGGAGACTTGGTGGGTTAGAAGGAGTGTCACCTGACCTTGTGTGCCAGTTTTCCAGTCTGAAGCAGGAAGCCCTGAAAAACGCTGCCCATATGCTGTGGATTCAATATGGAACCAGGGCAGAGCTTCCCACAGGGTTACTTTCTCCAGTATCCTTAGCAAGGGCTTCTTCTCTTTGTAGGAACAGGCTCTCTAAAGTTTCAGCCCACTAATCGGGACAAAGAATCCTACAAACATGAGAATGGTCTCACCACTGCCACCAGGAGGCTCTAAGAACTGCATGGCCACAGCTTCCTACTTAAGGGATAAGGTGGTTTAGGAGACCTACACTCAAATAAAAAGCATAAGAAAACAAGTTATTTACAGCATCCTTGAATTAGCTCTGGCTAAAATCTCAACTTCTATCTGTTGACTACTTACCAGTTGTTTGGGGAGACCACCAGCTCAGCACTATGAAATGGCACATGGTACCTTGGAGGCCAGCCCTTCCTTCAATACTTCCCGGTTGCAGCTTTTTGATGAAACACGCCAGAAATTTGGTGGCAATCATTCAGCACTCAGAACCGTAAACCTTTGAAATTTCCATAAGCCCTAGTATAAATTTTTTTTAAACAAAGCTTGGGATGACATACTTTTATTTCTTAAGAAACTATTTTTTAACATATCCCAACAATGGTTCTCTGATTCCAACAGGTTGATCTTGCTGGAAAATCTGCACTAAACAGGCTTTTGGGATTTTCTTCCTTTTTTGCTGGGCTAGCTGTTCTTTCTGGACCACCCATAGCAGGTAATTATCTACCTTCTGAGTGAATCAATGGCCAGGAAAATATTGATACATGCCTAAATTCCTAGCCACAATCTACCAAAAAGGAACTGTTTCATTTCTGGTTTCTTCCCTTGTCTTTTCCTTTTCCTCTTTCCCAAATGATCTCTGTGCTACTCTCCAAACTTGATGTTCCACCTGCTGACATTATGCTCTTACAGATTCAGCCATGCCTGCTGTCTTTCTCTTCATTTCCATCTCTTAGAATACTTGGTTTCCTTTAAGGCTTCAGCTCAAGGGCCACTTCCTTAGGGAAGCTCTGCTGGTCACCAAAGGTAAGTGGCCATTCTCTCCTCCAATTCTTTTGTTCACTCCTTGGTGTATATGTCAGACTCCCTACAAAACAGAGGAAGGAAGCAACTGGAGGCCTGGGGCATATCCCCAGTGCCTCGATGCCTGTATGTCTACATGCTTAGTAAATGCTCGCTGAATCGAGTCTTTTCCTCAAGGGAAGAGATTTAAGCGAAGGTATTTGGCCCAATGGTTATAGGCAGATATCTGGGTCCTGCTACCCTCAGCTCAGGGCTTTTCAGAACTCCATGGCTACAGCTTGCTGGGAGCCCATCACGAGACAGACTCCCAGTAGGTTCCTCCTCACCATTCTCTTCCTTGCCTCGGCAGCAGGGCCTTGTCATCACTCCACAACAGTCTGGGGATCAGTCATTTGACTTTTCATGAGAAATGTGATACATCACCTGGACTAATAAGATTAGAACAAAACATGACAAGGGAAGCCTAATGTGGGTATTGACAAATATGGAAAGCTGAGCAGAATGACGGCAGGTCTATGCTTATTTCAGTTAACTTCTCCAGATTAACAATCCAACTTAAATTCAGCTTTTTTCTTTTTTTTAACCTCACCTGTATATCTGTTGTTGAACAAGGGCAGCATATTGAGGGGGTGAGAAACAATTTCTAGGGGAAAATGTTTGAATGCTAGACAAAAAATATAACACTTTCCAATCAAGTAGTAAAAATACAGCCATTGGAAACTCACTTTTGTGCTTCCTCCAGCCATGACCAGTATTGGAGACAAGGAGGGATATGATCTTGCACCTCTCATTTTTCACCTAGGTAGTTTAATACTGGAGACAGATTTCAGAAACTCTAAATCTAAGACTTAATAAAGGGCAAAGATCAAAAGGAAAATTATACAGAAAACATATTTTAGCATCTAAGTTAAATTAGGGGATCCCTTTAAAGAAAGATATATATGAAGAAAACACACAGGATTATATTTAAAGTCCAGTTTGCATATAGTGAAGTGAAAAAAGGGAAATTTATACAACCAGATTCCTTTATCTTAACATTCTTTCTTCTACCTACAAAGATAAATGCTATTTGCCAGAACACTGTTTATTTCATGTGTGGAAAGCAGACTGGCATTTTAAGGTCTAATATCAGAATTAAGTTTTACAGAAATTATAGGGAGGAGGCCAAGTACCAGAAGGTGCCCAGCAGAGAACTTCCATGGTGAGTGCCAATACCAACAAGTACTGATGAGAGATTGAATTCGGTTTGCATCTCTGTAATATGAATATTGCCGAGAAGGCTGATCCTTTTGAGTCAAGAGCACAAGGTAGGAAATGTCCCTCAATAATATATCAACTAGAGATTATATAATTTAATTCATATTTCTAAAGGTAGAACACAAAGATCTGAAATTCTAAAGTGTTTAAAGTTATAAAATAAACCTAAAAATTTCAGCATGCTGGAAAACTAAATGAAGAGGTTGACAGGTAAGAGGAAGAAGAGAAAGGAATAATAAAGCAGAGTTTTATAATTTCTAAGTTATAAAACTTAGAAAGAGGGTGAGAGGGAAATCATAAGACATGTTCTAACTTCCACATTCTATACCATAATCTATGGATATTTTGTCTAAAAACTCATGAATCTTAAATTCTAATTTTTCTTATTGTCAAGGTAAGGGATAAGGTAAATGTCTATATAAGGACCTCTGAGCCAAGGGGGTTGTTAGAACAAAATTATGCTCAATTCCTCTCCTTGCACTGTGATCACTGGCTGACTGCTGACCTGCTTAGAAGCAGCAGAGAAGGGAGAATCCCCAGACCCACCCTGGTCTTTAACTCCACCTTTGGTCAAATGACTGGGAGGGCTTTTGCTGAGCAGCAGCAGTCAGATGTGTGCCTTCTCATCTCCACTGAAATGTTAAGTAGTAAAGCAGCTGCAGAAATGTTAAACCATCTCAGTCGTCTTCTTCTTTTTTTTTTTCTGCGGGGCAATGAGGGTATCTCGGTCTTTTCAACTGGTACTGAATGGTGTAAGAGCTGTTTTAAGCTTTAATTGTCATAAGAATTATCTGTGACAAAATGCCAGAAATAAAGCCAGAGATGGGTCTTTCCACTTTAGTGCATGTCACAAAGAATGCTCTCTTTCTTGCTAAGTCAACTATCAGACTCTCTAGGCCTTGCCTCTTTGTCATCTAATAAGTCTGCCACAGATGACAACTTTCCCCAAGGATCCCCAGTCAGAACGTTAATTAGTTAATAGCTTACCAGAAAACTCATTTTTCCCCTTCCTGTATGGAATTGAAACAGAAAAAAAAAAGTTAATTCTTTGTCACTTGTTTCAATTTAATGAGGGCCAACAAAAGGCGTGATAAATTTTAAATGTAACAATAACTTCATTTATATTGTTTTAAAGCCTAATATCCATATAGGTTTTCAAGGATTTATAACAATTGTTTCACCCATTTCTTAACTATGGATGTAAAAATGAAGAGTAGATAAATTCATAATCAGAATTTAAGTGAAATTTACTGATGTATGAGTACTTGCATGGGTAACCAAGAGAATACCACAGATTCATCATAAAAACAAATTTGTTATTGCTCACCACAAAGCTTTCTAACCCCAGAAAGTCAATTTGATTTCTGTCAGGTCTCAGGAATATACCAGGAAGATCTTCAAGAAATCTGGCTCTGCTTTAGGGCAGACTCAGCAGGATCCCAGCCTGAAGTAGACCTCCTGGGCTAATCCAAAGACTGCCCTTGAGACTTGAGTCAAATATCCTTCACCCTGACCCAAACCGTGTCACTAGGCTCTGCTACCTACTGGCCACATGACCCTGGGATCATTTGTTGTTTTTTTTAAACCTCTCATTGCTCAAACCTCAGAACATCCTGTATTCTCTTTATTTGCCTTCCTAGAGTCTCTACTGATTTAGGTAAATCTGAAAGAAAATATAACACCTTTAACAAACCTGGGCAAGCTACAATGCAAATAGTCATCAAATCCTATATATAAATACAAAGCAAAAAAGGAAATGACTTACCTGCAATTCTTCAAGCTCTATCCATGGCATGTGACTAATTTCAAACTGCTAAAAGCTCAAATTTGTTAAATTGCCCCATCAAGGACTGGAATTAAAACTTACCTGTCAATAAAGTACAAAAGTAAGTTGTTTTTCCCCAATTCAGTTATGCTGTTATACAAAAATTAGGTTAATATGCATCCTCATCTTTTAAAGATTTTTTCCCTTCCAAAACGCTGTTAAAAAAAACCACTCAGTCATACATTTATTGAATCTGAGCAAACCCTCAGAGAAGGAACAATGTAGAATGCATACAGTGAGTTAACAACAGGCTGCATTTACCATAAATTCTAATTCCCAAAAGAAGTTCATTCAAACATCAAGAACTTTGAATTACAATTCATGTGGAATCTACGGTTACAAGAGGTCTTGGGTCATCAGAGGTGTTGAAACAAAAGGCTGGCTGTACATGATAGACGTTTGTAAAGCAAATTCTTTAGGGGGTTTGTCTGGACTACAGCCACTAACAGTCCTTCCAACCCCGAAATTCTCCAACACAGTGAGTATCAACTCATCTAACCATAAGGTGCAAGCTTGGGAGGAACTTAGATCTCCTCCCTCCATTTTCTTATCTTTAAAATGGATGGAATTTTGACTTGAAATTGCCATTAGAAATTTATTTTTTTTTAAAGTAGAGGTCCACAAAGGTTAAATGGTTTGTCCAGTCAATAGTAGAATTCGGAGCAACCTCTATATTAGAATCCAGTTTCCAAAGTGAATAATTACAAAGTGACTCTAATCTCAAGTAGTAAATCATGAATTCTTTCATTCAGGAGCTAGTCCCCTAATCCTGGTGCTTCTCAGCACTCACAAGACCGGGGTTTCAATCCTAGTTCTGCCACTGACTAGCAGGGGACAAACCATTTCCTCCTCTGGGCCTCAATATCTTCATGCATGATATAAGGGAGTCAGACAAGTTCACCTTCAAGCTCCAGATATGGCATTCTGTGACTTGGGGAGAACACAGATAAATCATGTCAACTGCCTATGAAAAGCCAGCAAGATGAAAGTTTGCTCTCTATCCCCCTCCTCCCTCCTTGGAATATTAGAACACTTTTATTCATACTCAAGAATCTCTACTAACCCCTCTCCCTCCTCCAAATACACCCACCCACACACATCCCAGGTATACACACCAGCCACTTGAGACTTGCTTGCAGGTATTGATTCTAAGTTTGGTCTGATGCTCTTAATCTTTTGAAACCTCCCTGACCCCCAAGGGGGGAGGGGGGGCCAGAAGCTTGCTGAGTTCTTTCTCCTTGGTGACATCACAAGGCACCTAGTGTCCCTTACAGCAGCACAAAAGGAAACTATAAATTATTTTATTTACATAGAGATGTTCTCATAACATATCAGAATCCTGTATGGCTCTATTCAGCTCCTGAAGTTCATGAGTCCCTAAATCAAAATGACAGCACAATTCCAAAGAGCCTAAATATATCTGTAACTTCTTTTTGGTCCAGGAGGAGCTCCTTCCACCAATAAGAATAAGAAACTTCGGGGGCAGATAGATAGTGCAGTGGATAGAGCACCGGCCCTGGATTCAGGAGTACCTGAGTTCAAATCCGTCCTCAGACACTTAACACTTACCAGCTGTGTGACCCTGGGCAAGTCACTTAACCCCAACTGCCCCGCAAAAAACCAAAACAAAACAAAAGAATAAGAAACTTCTCTGGAACTTTTCATCAGTCAGCTGAGGTTAACTGGGACACTGAGAGGGTTCAAAAAAACGACTCCAGGGTCAACTGGCCAATAGGTGGTAGACGGAGGACCTGACCACTCTGAGTTTAAAAGAGAGACTCTCCTTCCCCCACAAAGTATCATGTGCTAGGCAAGACAAATGAAAGGAATTACTAATGCCTTAGTATGGACTGGGAGGAAAATACAGTGGGAAATACAATAAATTGTTTTTAGTAAAAGTATAGCCGGCAGAGTCAAATGACTGACGCAGACACACACGAGACACTGAGAAACAGAGAAAGAGAGAGAGAGAGAGAGAGAGAGAGAGAGAGAGAGAGAGAGAGAGAGAGAGAGAGAGAGAGAGAGATCGCCTATAGCCAGAACACTCCCTGCTTGACAGGGAAAAGATTATCTATGCTGGGTCCTCTGGGGCACTGGGGCCCCACAAGGGTGGGGCTTGATAAACATCTACAGCAACTAGACTATTCTTACTTAGGGAATAGCTCAGCCACAGGCAGGTCAAGGAGGTGGGGTGGGAGGAATAGACAGGTGTATCTTTTAAAGTCAGTTTCTGTTGGAAGATGTGAGAGAATAGAAAACAGGACTCTCCGTGAAATAAATTCAGGATAACTCAGTCCATCACAACATAATTCAACAAGCATTTATTCTATTCAAGGTACTGCCAAGGCCCAAGACTCTAGGGAATCTGCAGCTAACAATTTAATGAAAAGGATTACTCAATTAAGACTTGGTAAAAGCATGTAGTTTAGTCTGCCCTTCTTCAGGACTTCTCTTGGGGATCCTGGGCACACCGATGTTTCCAAAAGCATTCAAAGCGTCTCGCTTTCAGGACTGTGGGGCCATGTTTCACTATCAAGAACTTTTAGATATCCTGGACACTGGAATCAGAGGAGTTCTTTGACCCAGGCATTAAAACGACAGGGTCCCAAGTCCCACAGCCATAAACAGAAACAAGCCGGGCACAATCACTGCCTGATGCTGCTCTCCAGGTAACAGAAGTGAGCTTCCTTTCAGGGTGGAGGCAGTTTCACGAGATGTAGTTTAAAGTGGCCACTCAGATACAGCCCGACTTTCATGCGTACAGTCTGAAATGTGACCGTGTCACCTACTGACCCAAAACTCAAACTCTGCAATCAATCCATTCTCCTGCACATCTCTTCTCTGGGCTTCCCAACAACTTAGAAGCTTCTTGAGTCAGGCTTTACTGCCCACTGTCTAATATTCTGACTATTCTGCAAAAGGCATCGGGGCATTCCCGGGCCTTCTGATAAATCTGCCAAACTGATCTTATTACTTTGTTCCCTGGCTAAACGTGGCAGTTCACCAAGTACTTCTCAACCTACTATTCTGGGCAGCAAAGGCCTCCCTTATTAAAGGAGGTTAGGGAAATGCACCAACATTTTTGCTTAAGCTCTTTTTGAAATGGAATTTTCTGAAACATATCTATCCCAGAACTACCTGCTACATTAAAACACTTCATGGAGGCAGCTAGGTGGCGCAGTGGGTTAAGGCCAGCCCTGGATTCAAGAGGACCTGAGTTCAAGTCCAACCTCAGACACTTGACACTTACTAGCTGTGTGACCCTGGGCAAATCACTTAACCCTCATTGCCCTGCAAACAACAACAACAAAAAAAAACAACAAAAAAACCCCACTTCTTTCCCTAGCCCTATCACACAGCTGCCTTCCTTGTAAAATCAATACTAATCCAATGGTTGAGGCCAAATTCCTTCTCCATCTTCCCTCTTATTACTCCCAATAATCTTCATTATCTCCATTTTTAAACAACATTCAAGTATTTCCTTAAAATATCAATAACTAGGGGCAGCTAGATGGCGCAGTGGATGGAGCACCGGCCCTGGATTCAGGAGTGCCTGAGTTCAGATCCAGCCTCAGACACTTAACACTTACTAGCTGTGTGACCCTGGGCAAGTCACTTAACCCCAATTGCCCCTCAAAAAAACAAACAAACAAACAAACAAAATCAATAACTACCCACAAGTGCATAGACCAGAGATCAACCTTCCCCTAAAGATCTATTTTTTATTCTCCCCAAATTTTAAGATCACTAAATTTGGAAGGAAAAGACTGTTAGGAAAGTGGGTATTTTTGCCAGCTATTCTCCTCTTGAAAAGGCACAAAGAGGACATGGTGGTGCAACCACATGGGATGCTGACCACATCAGGAAATATTTGAGTTCTACAGTTTGGTTATGATCACTCTGGCTTGTCAAAGAGGCAGGCCCTTTGTAGAGTGGGTTGAAAAATGGTTCTTTCAACAACAAGGTTATCTTTTTTTTTTTAACTGATGACCAAAGAGACAAAGAAAGGAGAAAAGTAATGAATAAAGAACAGCTTGATTTCATTTAAGTTTTTTTTTTAAAAGATACCAATTGTACTAGCAAATCAAAAACAGGAAACAAAAAACACATTTTTGGTTCTTTAGAACAGCCAATTAAGGGAACATAAAGAGACATAACCCAACATAGCCATCACAGGAAAGAAAAAGATACTTTTGTGGAATGACAAACTTGTGTTCTTACAACCACAAACACAAAATGAGTGCCTTTAGCCTATTTGTACCACTTCTGGGCTACTGCTAGCAAAGTTCACTAAATCTAATTTTGATCTTTTGACAACCAAAGGCATATTAATAGCACTGTCTTCAGTTGTCCAATTACCTACAGGTTCACCATAGTGTTAGCTTAGGGATGCTGAATAATCAAGGTTTACTGGACTTCAAAAATAGTGAATTTGATCACATATTCTTTTGAAGTTAAGTGATAAACAACTTGTATTCTTCCATATGCTAAATAGATACCTAACCAAAAAAAATGAGATCTATAGCCTGGGGGTTTCTCTTTACAACCCCCAAGAATTTGGGAGACTGGAGATGACCAGTCTCTCCTTTGCCAATACAGCTACTTAGATGATTTAGGAAGCTCTAGGAGAATGATGAAGGCATGGTGCCACACTGCTGCTTTAGTGTGGGAACAAGGAAATCATTCTAGCAACTGCCTGGTCCACACTTCACATACCCTGAACCAAATTCAGGGCTACAGAATCTAAGAGCCTAATCAAGCCATACAGTAGGATGAAACATCTCCTCTGGCTTACATCATCCCTACTCCTTTCCTTAGTGATCTGCTACATCAGTGGAGAGTAGAACCCCATTGTGATAGACTTGAGAATACGAATTCTGTACATTTTATCATATACTGAGGTAAACCTCAAATTTCTTAAAATTAAAATGTAATGTATGTGGAATCTATCTTAAATATACTTCCATTCAAGAGGACTCTGAATTTATCAGAGGTCATACAGAATAGGGAAATACATATAGCATCTACATATTTCCTTGGTGCTCTGCACCTAAGCAACTCATTTCTTCTAAATTGGGAATCCTGAAAAGCATGTGGCCAAATCCAAAGACTACTGTTCTTCATGGTTTCAAGGACCATACTCTGAATTCTCTGATGTTTATGTTCCCTGTATGTCATTTAAAAAAACTGAATCCCATTTTTTTAAAATCTCCAAATTTCAGCTTGACTTGCTTAAGTTGATGAAGTCTATGTGAGATCCCAAATAAACCCAACTGAATTCCTAATGGGATATGATGGAAGGAGGTACAGCTATTTTAAATAGGTTCTGGTCAAGGAGAGTCTTTCCCTTTATCATTGGAAAGGACAGTCTCCTTCACAGAAATGTCTCTTCCTCTCCAGGTTGGCTGTATGACAGCACCCAGACATACGCCTGTTCCTTTTTCTTTTCTGGGACGTGTTTTTTGCTCTCATCGGTTCCTCTGTTCTTTTTGGCCCTGGCCACAAAATGGGTAAAGAGAAGAGCCCAGCAGATGAGGACAACTCCAACCAAGTAGCAGCAAAACAGAAGCCTACAATCACTAAAACCTGGAGAAAAACCAGAGGTTCCTGGCTGGCGTTAAGAAACAAGGATCTCTCTTTAGCCAAAGAAGAAGTTAAAAGTAGACTTTGGATTAAAATTACGGTTAAATTGCAGTGGTCTAATCTAACCCCTGTCAGTATGGACTACCATTCTGCCACCACCAGACAGCTCTAAAATCGATAGTCCTGTAGTTCAAATAAATGGTAAATTAGATCTAGACAGAACTAGTCAAACATATGATCCTAGATTCTTCCATTTTTATTTACACAATCACTCACAAAATGATTTTAATATATTTGTAATTGGTTTCCAAATCATTTGAAGAGTCTTTTCTTCCTGCAAAGCACTATTATTTTCCCATAAAACTAATCAAGAGAACCACAATCCCAATTTGAAATCAGTGTTTCTTTGGAACCAGAATGGTGGTTTAACTTCTTTGTGGCACAAACATTCTAGCTTGAAATGCTCCCCCCTTTTTCATGTAGCTTGGTAACACTCACCACACTGGATGAATCAAGTTTGCTGATGGTTTTGCTTGCCTTCAAGGGAGACATGAAACAGGGCTAGCATCATCAGCAACACGGCCACTAGTCAATTCTCTTCCTGCCCACAAAACAGCAGTGAATGGATTAGTGGCTGAACAGAACTGCTCCTCTTCTTCCTTAGGCCCCTTCTGCCTTACAGCAATGGTACTTCCCTAAAAGGGCAAACACTCTTAGAGAAGTCCCTCTGGGACTCCCTCGATTGTAGGCCTTTGGGCTTAGAAGCAGGACTAGCTAAAGAATGGATGAGTTTAATTCAGCTTTGCACAGACTCTACAAGTCCCTTTATTACCCATGTTGTTTAAAGATTAGAAGAGCCTAGGCTCTAGGACTTTTTATTAAAAGCCAAGGGTTTCTATAATTCTGCTCTCTATAGTTTCCAACAGTGGTTCACATTTTCTTATTCATTTGCTACTGTGGGGACCAATTTTTAATTGGGGAGTGTTAGCTAAGCGGCTTGCCGCAATATTAGGGCAAGGAAGGAGACTGGCAGCCTCCCTCAAAACAGAATAGGATTTATTTTAACAAGAACCAACTTAAAAAAAAACAACAACCCACAAACAGGATCAGTAGGATCAAGGGAAAGGAAATAAAATGGGGAAAGGGAAATTAAATACTACCACCCAGGAATCAGCTGAGAATACACAGCAGAGCTCCTGTCGCCTTCCAGCGTCCAGCTAGAATGGCGAATTCTCCTCCCCCAATCCCAGAAACCCCCCAGCCCCCAGCCAATTGGATGGCCACTCTGACAGTCACATGACTGCCCTCACTAGGCTTCTAATCATTATAATTTTGCCAGGCCCATGTAGGCTTGGGGGAGTGGTGATGACAAGGTGCCAGCGCTATGGCAATGGCTACAACCAGTGGGTGGAGCACCATGCATAAAAACCTCAAATAACAATTAATTCTTTACACTACATGTATAATTTTATAAGATCTCAACTTAGTTAATCAACCCTAATTAATATGATAACCACTACAGTGAGTTTATATAGTGGATTTTCTTCTTAAGAGCTCAAAATACCTCTTTATGGTCTTCTTTTTCCTTAGGGCATCTCATTAATGCAGAAAGAAACAAATATGCCTGTTTCACAGATGGTAAAAATGAGACACTATTCTTACAAAGATAATCATAAGTCAAAGCTAGAGCAGACAGTAATCATTTTCACTAAGCTATCCTAACTCCTAATAGTAGAGATAAAAGGCTCTTCAAATGTTCGAAGTATCATGAAGCACCTTGAACTGGACAGGAGAGATTGCAATGCACCTAAAAACTGCACGAGAAAAATGCCATGTAACCTGTTCCTACTATAAGGAAACAACAGCTGGGTCTGTAGGATTTGTCAGATAATTTAAAATGGTCAGAGAAAGCACTGTTTAGATAGAAATTTAAAGTTAATACTGGAGCAGCTAGGCTAGAACGCGTTAAAAATATAGTCCTATGTATAACAAGATATAGAGCATATAGAGCATACTTCCCTTGCACAATATTCAATTTATTTTCTCTTGATTTTAAAGCATGCCTATTTTTTCTTGCTTTCCTAGCTTTAACCAAACAGCATATCTAAATCCAGTTAAACACTGCACCCCTTTGGAGGGGCAAATTTTACTTTAAAGCAATATGACAAAACTTGGCAATAGCCTCATGGTGTCAAGACAAGAGTGAGCTCTATTTTCTGGCTTACAAGTAATAGTAATTTAACTACACGTTGACAGAGAGACAAAACCTAGCAAGGAGAGTGTTGGCCTCCAAGTCAGAAAGTCCTGGATTCAAAATCAGCCTCTGATCCTATACTAAGCACTGTACAATTATGATGTCATTTGATCCTCACAACAACCCTGGAATGGTAGGTGCTATTATCTCCGTGAAGAAACTGGGACAGAGGTAAGTGACATGCCCAAGGTCACACAGCTGGTGTAGGAGTCCAAATTTGAACTCAGGTCATCTTGACTGCAGACCCAGTGCTCTATGCCCTGCCACATATCTGCCTTGGAGCAATGACTTATCTGAAGAAAAAGTCAGTCAAACAAAGTCCATACATACTGATTCTTAGATAAGCACTAGGCTAGAAAAACCTCCTTTCAAATCTGGCCTCAGATACTTAACCAGCTGTCTGACCAAAGGCACTTAACTTGTTTGCCTCAGTTTCTTCAACTGTAGAATGGGGGTGAGAGCAGTATCTATCTACCTCACAGGATTGTTGGGAGGATCAAATGATTTATTTGTAAAGTGCTTAGCACAGTGCATCTCATATAGTAGGGTCTACAAAAATGCTTATTCCTTTCCCTACCCCTACCCCACTTTTTTCAAACACCTGGACCACTCAGTTCTCTCTTTCTGCTCACTTTCCATATTCCTGCACCCCACCTCAGTCACACACAAAGATAGTCATAAGTTCAATCTTGCCATTAACCATACATGTTTCACCTTCATCTCCTTATCTGACAGTAATATACTTACTGGCTTTTCACCTCTCCCTTGGCCTTCCCTTCTGTAACCCTGTTCTTTATTCATACCATGACCTCTAATCCCTTCACCCTTCAATTCTCTCCAGGCCATCTCCTCTACACTAGCCACTCTCTCTCCTTTCTCCTCACTTTGACCTGTTGGTCAACCAGTTCAAATCTATAGTACCCTCTTCTCTTGAATCCCCAGCCCCTCATATCACCAATTACCCACAGCCAAGTCTCAGCCATGGATCACACATCATGTCCACTATTCACTACCTTATCTCCTTCGCACATGCTGAACAAAAGTAAAGAAAAATCACAAAACTTTTGAAAGGGTCCACTATGAATGTTATACAACCTTATCTGGACCCTCACTGCTGCTAGGCAATCCTACTATAATTCCTTCATCAACTCATCCCACCCTCCACTGTGATTCTTCCAAACTTTTTCATCCTTCCTCAAACCTGCTAGGGTTCTCTCTTCACCTCCCTCTCAGCTTACTTTAAAAAAACCCAACCGGGGGCAGCTAGATGGTACAGTGGATAGAGCACCAGCTCTGGATTCAGGAGGACCTGAGTTCAAATCCAGCCTCAGACACTTGACACTTACTAGCTGGATGACCCTGAGCAAGTCACTTAACCCCCCTTACCCTGCAAAACCAAAAAAAAAAAAACCCCAAAACAAAACCCAACCAAACCTAAGGCCATTCACCATGAGCTACCTCTTCCTCATCTATCACTCTGACACTCTCTTCTCCATCACCCCACTTTCATACAAAGAGGTGGATTTACTCTTTACCAAAGCAAACTCCTCTATCTGCAGGTGATCCCATTCCACCCTGTCTCCTGCAATAGAATGCACCTTCTGTCATGGACTCCATCTCTTCAATCTCTGCCACCTACAGACATCCTAAAAAACCCCTCCCTTGTTTCCTTCCAAATCTACCATCATCCTATCATCTCTTCTGCCCTTGGAGAAGGTCATCTACAAGAGGTGCCTCCATTCTCTCTCCTCTCACTAACTCCTGATAATCCACGTCTGACCAAATCATTCCACAAAAACTACTCTCTTGCAGGTCACCAGTCACCCCCATAGCCACATCCAAAGGCTTTTTCCCCCTCAGTTCTCATTCTCTTGGACTTCTTCTTCAGTCTGACACTGTGCATCACATTCTCCTTGACTCTCTCTTGTGATTCTCCTACCAAACTACCTCCTTTGTCTGCTTTATAGGACCTTCCTCCAGATCCCACCCTCCAATCATAGGTGTTCCTTAAGGCTCAGTCCTGGTCCTGGGCCCTCTTCTTTTCTCTGCTATACTATTTCACTTGGTGATTTCAGCAACTCCCAAGTATTTAATTACCATTTCTATCTATCCCATTCTCAAATCCACCTTTCCTGCCCCAATCTCTTTGCTTACCTCCTATCTCCAAGTGTCCTTTTTGTTTGTTTTTTGTTTTTTAGTGAGGCAATTGGGGTTAAGTGACTTGCCCAGGGTCACACAGCTAGTAAGTGTTATGTGTCTGAGGCCGGATTTGAACTCAGGTCCTCCTGACTCCAGG
Source organism: Dromiciops gliroides (assembly GCF_019393635.1). Lineage (NCBI taxonomy): Eukaryota > Metazoa > Chordata > Mammalia > Microbiotheria > Microbiotheriidae > Dromiciops > Dromiciops gliroides. The sequence continues at coordinate 437,588,314 of NC_057864.1, read as the reverse complement.
GCCAGTGCTCTATCCACTGTGCCACCTAGCTGCCCCTCCCAGACATCTTAAACCCAGTGTGTCCAAAAGAGAACTTGTTATTCCCCTCCCCCCCCCTTCCCTATTACTATGGAGATTAATGCGATCCTCCCATCCCGCAGGCTCACAACCTAGGTGTCATCCCAGACTCTTAGCTCTCATCTTCCACATCCAAGTTATTACCATGGCCTTCCCATTTTACTTTTGCAGCAACTCTCCAATTCACCCCCTTCTCTGACTTAGCCCCAACTCTGGCCCTCAGCACCTTGTGCCTGGATTACTACAATAGTTGTATGTGGGATCTCTAATGTCCCATCCAGCTCTGAATTGCTCTGGTAATAGTGACTCTGCATGACCACCATGACTGATGTTAATTTGACCTGAAAATTCTCTTCGCTTTATGTTCCTACATAGCACATTAGCTGGCATGACCTAAATGACCTGCTACTAATATGTGCATTGATTAGTGCCAAGATTCAGAAAGATGTCAATGGGTTGAAACTTTGTAGTAAAACTAATGAAATAAAAATTTAACAGAACTTTCAGAAACAGAAAAAAAGGCAGGTCTAAGGGGGGAGGGGTGTTGTGATTTTTTTTAACCATAGAGGCTCTTACAAAAAATAAAATAGATAAGTAGCCAAAAATTAAATTTAATCAAATCTTAAAAGCATTTGCATAAATCAAGTTAATACAAAATGGGTCAAGAAGGTGATGTGTACCCCCCCACACACTATTAATAATACCAAACCCTTTTCAGAATTATTTGATAGTGTCCCCTGCCCCCCAGTTAACTGCTTCCCTTCTAATCCTAGATACATTACTTTTGTTGTTGCAAAAGCTCTTCAAGTCACGTAACAAATATCATCTATGTTGGCTTTTGTAATTGCCTCTATCTCTTGTTTGGCTGTGAATTCATCCTACCCATAGACAACTAACAGAAATGGAGAAGACAAAAGCCATTTCCCAATAGATACATGGTCAAAGGAAATAAAATAAAGGCTCACAATAGTAGAATTGCAAACAACCAAATGAAAAAATGTCCCAAAGCACTAGAGTAAGAGAAATGTGAGGAATGTCCATGAGTACAACCCTTAGATCTCAAACTGGCAAGGAGGTCACAGATGGAAACAGAGGAAACCGCTGGAACAGTGATGGAAAAAGTTGTGAATCTGTACAGCCATTTGGAGAGCAGTGGCACCTACCCTAAGAGGTCACTGACAAAAAGGCTGTACATACACCAGCAACACCTTCTGTGGTGAGAACTGGAGACAGAGTGGAAGTTTATTGACTGAAAAATGGCTAAACCATGTGTGGAGTGTGAATGTAATGAGCTGTAAGATATGACAAACAGAATGAATACAGAGAAGAGTTTCAAAACTTGATGGAGAAGGAAGCAAGCAGAGCCAAGAAAATCACATACACAGTGACAATAATGTAAATGGAAAGAATTACCACAAAACAATGAGGCCCTAAAGAACATATGAGAAAATATCCTGGGGCAGCTAGGTGGCGCCATAGATAAAGCACTGGCCCTGGGGATTCAGGAGGACCTGAGTTCAAATCCAGCCTCAGACACTTGACACTTACTAACTGTGTGACCCTGGGCAAGTCACTTGACCCTCATTGCCCTACCCCCCTCCCAAAAAAATCGGTCAGAAGATATCCTGCTTACTCCACTCACTGGGTCCACAGATCTGAAATATCATATATTTTCAGATATTTTTGATGTATCAAGTGGCTCTGCTCATTTGCTTATATGGAATGGTTCTCTGAAGAAGAAGAAAATAATATGGGAGAAATTCAGTTATAAATAAATATGTATTTAAAAAGAAAGGAAAAGAAATATTGCAAAATTATAAAGAAAGCATGACCCCAAAGAAGAAATATGAGAAAATACCTCTGCCATTCCTTTGGAGAGATGGGGAATAAAGGTCTGTTCAGTATGAAATATTGCATGTCATATTTTTCAAAAAATCTATCAGTGTTGTACAACTTTTCTTTTTCTAATTCTTCTTTTAAGGGATTCTTTTATTACAGGGGATGGCTCTCTAAAAGAGAGGAAGGAAAGGAACACAGAGGGAAATCTAGGAAATCTAGATAACAATAAAAACCTTATTTTAAAATAAATGTTTTTGTGAAAAAGTCAAGTAGGAAAAAAATTTTCATAAAATATCTCTGATAAGGAACTAGTATCAAAGCATAGGTGACCAACAGAAACACAAAACCAAAAGCAATTCATTCCAAAAAGTAGGTAGTCTAAGGTTATGAACAAAGCATTCTCAAAAGAAAAACTGTAAACAGTTAGCAACCATATAAAAGGACGCTAAAAATCCCTGACAAAAGATGCAAATCCAAACAACTGTGAATTTTCACCTCATACCCAATAAATGGGCAGATATGAGAAAAGATGGAAAGGCTGGAAGCACTACAGAAAAAGGAACACATCAGTGTATTGTTGGTAGAAGTTCTGAATTGGTCAGACCGTTCCGAAAAGCAATTTTTAATTACACACACACAAACATACAAACATACACACATACCCCCCCCCCCCAAATGTCCAACCCAGATTTCACTGCCAGGCCTATATCCTCAAGTAAGGTGATGAGGGCCTGTACCAGAGTCGGGGCAATGTCAGAGGAGAGAAGGGGACAAATTCAAGCTATGTCACACAGGTGAAATTGGCAGGCCTTGGAAAAAGACTGGACATCCAGTGTGTGATGTATGAAAGGCAAGTCAGGATGAAACATTGGAGGTCACCAGGAAAGATTGGTAGATATGAGAATCATCAGGATAGAGAAGGTAATTAAATCCATGGGAGCTGATGAGATCACAAAGTATTACAATAGAAGAAGAAAAGAGGGCCCAGGACAGAACCCTGAGAGACACCTGGGGTTAGAAGGTGTGATCCGGAGGAGCCAGAAAAGGACACAGAAAAGGTGCAGTCAGAAGGGCAGGAGAACGGAGTCCTGCAAACCTAGAGTTGAGTGATCAACAGTGCAGAGAGCACAAGGAGAAAAAGCCATTGGATCTGGCAACTCAGGTCACTTGTTAACTTTGCAGAGAACAGTTTTGGTGGAATGATGAGGTCAGAAGCTGGTTCACAATGGGTTAAGAAGAGCATGAGGAAAGAGAATATTCCAGGCTTGGCTAGAGCCTGTACAAAGGCAAGTAGGCCAAAGATGGAATGTTGTGTATGTAGGGCAGCAAGTGAGCCACCTTGGAGAGTAGACTGTGTAAAGAGGGAGTCATGGGTAGTAAGAGAAGGAGGGTGAAGCCCAATTCTGCCAAGCTTTGAGTGCCAAAGAGAACAATCTGCAAAGGTATTAAAAACAGGAGAGTGACACGTTTATACCAAACCAATTCCATTCTGACAGTTCAAGAGCTGCCCAAGTTGTAGACAAGTTTGCCTTTTGTGATAAAAAGGGTTATCAAAGAACTCTAAAAGACCCCAAAAACTCACTTCTTAAGAGTTTTTAAATGTATCAAGTCCCAGAGGGACAAAATTGGAAACTCACTGTTTTCTGCCCGAGTGGGATAGCTTCCTGTTTAACTTGTGTCATTCCTAAGAAAGGTTTTATATGGAACTGCTGAAAAAAAGATTTTTCCAAGTTGGCTCACCACGATAGTAACATTCTCTGAGAAGACAAGAGTCTAGATCTTAATCTTGACATACCATGACCAGTGATATCACCAAAACCAAGAATTCTGAAGTAAGAATAAGTCAAAATGTAATTACTAATTAGTAAGAGAATGTCAGCTGTTCTGAGGTGACTGCGAACAATCCATAAAACAATCTGTAGAAGTGTGGTAAAGGGGAGTTTCTCACACTCTGGGATAATATGCCCCAGCTGTGGAACAGAGTCCTTTAATACAGCAATGAAAGGACTCACTCTCTGGCAAGGGATTCAGGTTGTATGAAAAAAGGGGCAAATGCCTAAAGGAGATCAGATGTTATACCCCAAATAGAAAGTGATATCCTATGAGGCTAAGATATAGAAGAAAGACTCATTATTAGCTAGTTTTATCACTCTTGTTATTTTGCAAAGAGGCATCTGTGATTTCAATATCCTCAGCAGAGCATAATCCACATGTCTTTTTATATGTTGCATATTCATTTTATATTCCTAATTCCACTTCTTATGACAGAAGTACAACAGGCTAAGATACAAAAAAGCAAAATCTGGACATCCCAGAGGGGAGGGGGGGCATGACAAAGTAATTCTCCTATCAATCTTTTCTAACCCTGTCCCTCAGGAAATGGGGAGCCAGAGTCTCTAACAAAAGTGCATCCATATTTAAACCCTTCCATTTCATTGCGGGACCTGATGTCAGTTTCCACTGCAGTAAAAATCAGCAGTGCACCTCGATGACAGCTTGGGTTTTGAGCTGTTGTACACTCCTGGGTTCAAACTGACATTATGCCACCATCAATAAGGCTGGGGGTTTTTAAATATGGAATTTAAAGGAAACTTACCCTTCCTTCCCTTTGTGCAGCTCTGACTTCCAACCCAGTTTCTATTTTCTACAGAAACAGGAGGACAAGTGTCCATGCCAGAAGTCTGCCCATGAGAACTCATCTTTTTAGCTGCTGGTTAACAGTACCAGATTCCAAAGCCCGTTATACATTTCTGATTGTCAGTAGTGCCTAAAAAGAGACCCAGGAGGGAAAAAAAATGTTTAACCAGTCATGCTGATACTATTTCCTTAAAAAAAATTTTTTAACAGGAACAGTAAATTAATTTACTGGGATTATAGAAATAGAGCTGCATACTCCTTGAAGGGCAGATAGCATAAAGAAAAGGTGACAGGGTTCAAAATAACTGTAGCTACCATCACTACATGAATATCATTTTAAAATATACACTAAATAAAGTATTCACCAAACACATACACACAACCAAATTAAGTCCCATAGAGATCTTGTAGAATGAATTTTCCACCTGATTGCAAAAGTTTTAAGTGTGCAGGAAGAGTGATCCTTATAAACAATGCTTTTCATCAGCAAAAAGTGATTCTCTTACTCCTAACGAAAACCTAGACCAGATCTGAGCCCCAGCCAAGGAGCATGCACAGAATGAAAAGACAGTATTTCTCACAACCACCCTCTACCACCACCCCCTCCCCTCAAAGCACATCCCAACTTTTTTTTAAAACAGAAGAAGTCAATGTTGTTCAAGCTAATCTAAAAAACTATAGGCACAAAGTACATCCTTCCTTAGTCAGCAAACTAAAGCCTGAGGACCAAGTCCAGCACACTGCTGGTTCTTGTACAGTGCTGAGAACAGTGTTTAACATGTATTTTAAAATGTAAGAGCCATTCTTAGCTTACAGGCTACACACAAACAGGCTGGGGGACCTCATTGTAGTTTACTCACCCCTTGCTTAATACTACAATACATGTGCTGACTTCTAGAGCACATCTAATTTACCAGATCAGAAAATGGAGGCACAACAGTTTAATGAGATGCCAAAATGAAATTTAAAGAAGGCTTATACTGAATTAGGTTGAGGGTTTCTAGTCTCAGCTCTACAGAATTTTACGGAAACACTAAGCAACTAAGGGAAAAACAATGATTTTTTTTTACCTGAAAAAATACACAACAGTTACCCCAATAACTATCACTTTTTGTTTGTTTGTTTTGTGGGGCAATGAGGGTTAAGTGACTTGCCCAGGGTCACTCAGCTAGTAAGTGTCAAGTGTCTGAGACTGGATTTGAATTCGGGTCCTCCTGAATTCAGGGCTGGTTCTTTATCCACTGCGCCACCTAGCTACCCCCAAACTTGCCAACTGAGGATTCAAATTAGTTGGGTTCCGGTTAACTGAAGTTTTATTTTTGTATTCATAAATTATCATTTATTGGTTATTTGCTTACTTTAAGTGTAAAGTAAAAGGGTCTGTGATAGTTATTTCCTGTAACATAGTAAAAGTAAAATGAAATTCACACAGAAGGGGGACTGATTTGTAAGTAACTCCTTTAAATATATCTACTGGAGAATGTGTGTACACATTGTATGACTTTTTGCATTTAATTTCCATTCTGGTCACATGTTACATGGTTCTTCCAGCTACAACAATCCATGACTCTACATATGATTACTTCATGAAGACTCTTTTTCAGGATAAAAAGAACATGTTGTCTTCAAGTTGTTGGGAAGCAAAAGGAATAGGGTTAAAAAACATGCCAGTACTTAAAAATCTCTCACACATACATGCAAGCAGCATGTGCGCGTGCATGCGCGCGCGCACACACACACACACACAATCTCTTTACTCGGTTCACGTACAACAGCATTCTACAAAGAGGAACCTATGTCAGGTCAACAAGGAAGAAGGCAACTGTCTAAGAACATCAGGTTAAATAAGTTATAAAATGTGAAAACATATTACAGCTTATTAGGCTATAACATATCGATGCCTGCAATTCAACTATGTGGTTCCAGATGAAATAAGAATAAGCATGAGAAGAAAGCTGCAGAAGGGGAAAAGAGGGGGAAGGATGCCTTTAAAACCTTAGTTTGGCTAACAATTGTTGAGAAAAACTACATTCAGAGCAAAGAGCATTCGGCTGGTCCCTACGGCTGCGTTCATGTTCTACAAAGCCCCTGGTTTTTCTGGAATTCTTAAGAAAAAAACAGCTGTTCCATTACCACCCTACACCTCTGCAGCCTCACAGTACGCCAGTCCTCTTCCTACACACTGTGGTGCGTTCCTCACACACAGCAGGCCCTGGCCATCCCCCATCCCCTAAATGGGCTCTCCTACCCTCACGGAATCCTTCCCTCTTCCTTGCTATGTGAAATCTCTCCTGATTCTTTCTGCCTCCCCTAACTCCCTTGCACTGATTCTATCTATACTTATCCCCGAAGGCAGCATGGCTGCAGAACCTCCTCCATGAAGAACACCTGAGCTGAGGTCCCACTGCTGACAAATAGGACCCACCCATGACCCTGGTCAAGGCACTAACTCCAGGCTGCTGAGACAAAGGTGTGGAGCAGGTACCAACCTGTATGGTAGAGGAAGGTCCTCACCCTGGGGCTCCAAACACTGCTGAAATCAAAAGTCCAGTCTCCAAGAGAACAGCAACTCTTTTTAGAAGGGCAGTTTTCAATTTCTGAATCTGTATACACCAAGCAATATGCCTGGCACACGGTAGGCATGTAACTGTTGATTATGTGAATGTAAGATTAAATTTGAACCCATTCTAGTCACTGACTTTGGGGGGGGGGAGGGGAGGGCAGGGTAAGGAGGGTTAAGTGACAACTTGCCCAGAGTCACACAGCTAGTGTCAAGTGTCTGAGGCCAAATTTGAACTCAGGTCTTCTTGACTCCAGGGCCAATGCTTTATCCACTGTGCCACCTAGCTGCCCCCTAGTCACTGACTTGATTATCTCCACTGATGATGGAGGGGAGCAGCACAAATCACTCAAAACAGAATTTTATTTTTAATTTTGAAACACCAGTTGATACATATACACTCACCTTCAGCTCCAATCCTTCTGAATTAATTGGGGGGGGGGGCAGAGCAATGAGGGTGAAGTGACTTGTCCAGGGTCACACAGCTAGTAAGTGTCAAGTGTCTGAGGCCGGATTTGAACTCAGGTACTCCTGAATCCAGGGCTAGTGCTCCATCCACTTCACCACCTAGCTGCCCTGCCTTCTGAATTAATTCTGTTAGCAGCCTAGCTAGGATCATAGCTAATTGAAAAATATATGCAGAATCAAGTCTGAATTCAAGGCACAGTGGTCAAGGGATTTCAGTTTAATACAGTCGTATCACTGTGCCACTAACAGCATTCTTGGTTAATTCATTTAACTTCTTCAGAGATCAGTTTTCCTCTCTCTAAAATAAGGGTTCTTCTTCACCAAGGCTAAATGGGACAACTGAGATAAACTGAGTTCCAGGAGAAACATGCTACATAAACATAACCTTTCCAATAATAGAGAGGCAGCATGGTAGACTGAAAGCCAGTCTCAGCCTTCCAGACCTGAGTACAAATCCCACTTGACACATACTAGCTGTAGGACTCTGGACAAGTCATTTAGCCTCAGAGTTCTAGGCAACTCTCTAAGTTTCAGAAAAGCTAGTCTTGGTATGGTGAAGAATTTTCTAAGCCATTAATTATCTGCTCTACTATAAGGATAGTTCCCTAGCCCAACACTATTTAACAATGAATTCATAAATCCCCAAATCTACTAGTCTTTCCTTTGTCCTCATTCTCATTGTTAACTTTCTCCAACATTAAAAACCTGAAGACTATGGTTTCCTTCAGTGACATTTCCATTCCCTCCTCCTCCAGGTAGACTATGCTCCTTTTATCTCTTGCCAGCCCTGAGGGGTTAATGGAGAAGCTCTCTGCTTTACTCCCTCCCCTTTCACTCAAAGCTCCCACAATCACCCCCAGAGTTCCATCATCCACCCAGATGATTCCTGTCTGGAGCCCCTAATCCCACCTTTCCCAACTGGACTTCTACCTCAAACTAAGCAAGTGGTTTTGTTTGTTTGTTTGTTTTTTTAGTGAGGCAATTGGGGTTAAGTGACTTGCCCAGGGTCACACAGCTAGTAAGTGTTAAGTGTCTGAGGCTGGATTTGAACTCAGGTACTCCTGACTCCAGGGCCGGTGCTCTATCCACTGCGCCATCTAGCTGCCCCCTAAGCAAGTGTTTTTAAAACACCTTCCCTCCCTCTCAAAACCAGCTCTCTTCTGACCCCACCTTTTATTTCTGTTAAAGGCAACTGACCACCTGCCTCCCAACCTTGACTCCCTCTCCCTCATGTCTATGGACTTCCCTGATTCCCCATCAGAAATGACCCCTTTTCTCCCTTAGTCTTCTTCTCTAAGTGGTTGTCTATATAAGAAGCCCCTGCTTCCTGAGCATAGCTCTAACTGTTTTTTTTTTTTTTAATGGTCCTTAGCCTTTCTCACTTAATGTGTCATCTACCTCCCCAACTGATTTGCAAGCTTCTGGAAGGTAAAGTACTTCTCATCTCCTACAGCACAAAACATAGGCCTTAAACAAAAGTGATGTGCATTAAAGATTGGAGTTGGTTTTGAAACTCACACCTAAGAAAAAGGTCATCTGAGTTGTATCACCTAGGACATTCATTGTTTTACCTCAAGGTCATCTCCAGGTGGTTATCAGGAGTTAGGCCCTAGTGGGTCTACTGTAAATCCATATACTCAAAAGAATGATGTGTTTTTTCAAGGAGACCACCAACAGCTCAGGAGTAGGTTGATAATTAGATCAAGGAGTTGAGGGCAATGAATAGGGGAATGTTCCTCCAAGCAGAATGACAATATGGATCTCCAGGAAGATTATGTGCCATTTTAAGCTAGGAACCTTAAATATGCTGTCTCCAAGGATGTCATTTTAATTTACGTGGATGTTATAATAGCTTGTGACCTACCACTATGCAAGGAAACAAACCTACATGTTTCACTGAGTGGCCCCTTTTTTACTGTTTTTTGGAGCAGCCCAGTTCAGTCTAGAAGTCTACAAAGTCCTTAGAAGTGCTCTTTATTTACAGTAGCACTTAAACCTAAATCACAATAATCTATTTACTTCAGAGTTTTCATTTTATAATCAGAAGTCTGGCTTTGTACCACATCCTCTAATCGGTTAATAGCAAATCTTTTTACAAAAAAGTTACAATTTAAAAAAAACATTATCTTTTGTATTCTTCCCATATCAAATCTTCATCCTTCCAATAACCTATGATTTCACTGGTGTAGGTCTCTCCCTCTACTAAATCTGATCAAAACTCCCCTATGACTTAAGTCTTCAGGGTCACTGTGGCCAATCTGATTGTCCCTATATAGGTGTGTATAATTTTGTTTTCCTGTTTCCCTTTGTATGACACACCCTAGAAATGCAATTAAAATTTATAAAAGCCATGAAATTCTCCCAAGAGTTATGTGTTTACTTACTATAAATCTGAGTACATGAGTAGACACCCATGATTTAATTTGCTATTACTAAATAGGCAAAATGGCAACTATGGCAAATAAAAATGTTTTTTAAACTGGGATATTTGAAATCACTTTGCAAAACCTTCCGTGAAAACCACCTTTTGTGCACGGTTTCTTTTGTGTGTATTTTTTTTAAAGTAGCCCTGTTAAAAAGTTCAGACTCTGAATACCCCGAACTCCAAACCAAATTCCTCAGTGGCACAGAAAAGCTGTGGGCCTGAAGTCAGGAAAGACCAGAGTTCAAATCCAGCCTCAGACACTTACTAGCTGTGACCTGGGCAAGTCACACAACCTGTTTACCTCCATTACTTTGTGAAATAGTGGTAATAAAAGCACCTAACTCCTAGGGTTGCTGCAAGGATCAAATGAGATAATAATTGTAAAGTGCTTAGCACAGTGACTGTCACAAAGTAAGTGCTATACACTTTATCATTATTAGCACTATTATTATTAGGACAAAATATTGCCCAGAGGGGCTGCCCAAACCTGTGAAGAAATAAAATAAACTCTAATGAAACTACCCTACACCCTACGCCAAGTTCTATGAGCCATTGGGGATAAGTAAAACTCCAAAATTACATCCTTGGTTAAATACAAAGTAGTAATAGGATCTGAGCAATGAATGCCACATGATAGTTGTGGGCCACCTACTTGGGTCTGGAAAAAAATTAAAATAAAAATTGGGAGCAACTATTCTTAAGCTCCCCAAGTATTCTTCTCCCTAAGTAAAAAGATGTAGATTTAACTAAATTTTATAATGAACCTATCTCCCTTCCCGGGATGAGAAGGCAAACCTATTTAATCTAGTCTATGAATTCTGCACCGTCATCCTAAAGTCTATTCTTCTTGTACATGAAAAAAATGATGATACCATCACTATCTAAGTTTAAGACTCGATGCTTATGGATAACAGCAAAACTTTTTTCTGCAGTAGCAGGTGTCTCTTGCCAGAACAGACAAGTGAACAATATTCATATTTCCTATCTGAGTTCATTGGACGGTAAATATCCTTACAAAAGAAATTCTACTCGCTGCTAATAGTAAGTAGCTCATCAGAAGATCAGATTCCTTACCTGCTCCCCCACCCCCCACCCCAGGAAACTAGGCCCCAGGTAATATTTAAAATGCAGAGAGGACCAGATGAGAGGATTTCTAACGCAGATGTCCAGGTTGGATAGCTAAGATTCCAATGTCTTGTAAGTGAACATTCTTTAAGAAGTTCCTCTAAGAATAAGAGGGGGGGAAAAAAACATTAGTAGCAAAGTTCTCATTCTACCTCCCACATGCCACATGTAAATTGGTAGCATGGTACTTTAGTGAAGGAGGAAGGTGTTAGTAAGAGAGAGCAGTAAAGGCACCTGAGAATTTCCATCTGCAGAAACTCAACAGGGAACACAAGCAAAAACCCTCACCCTATATATTACAATGCATGTTGACTTCTGAAATCCCCCCTTACCTGTTTACAAGTTTACACAGCAGTTTGCCAGGGGAACACCACCTTGTGCAGAATACAACCGTGGCATCCTTTGTTGGTAATCACCTGTTGCCTAGCAATCAACATCCTGCAGGGAGACGGACAGCACTAGGGCTCTTCCATCCGAGGTTAAAATTCAACACAAGCCAGATAAGCCTGCATTTCAAGGTTGTCTTCGTCTGCAACTAGTTAACTTTAAAACTGGCCAACAACAACAAAAGGTGTCTGAAGCCAGGATGGTGCAGCAAGGTTAGCTTCCTCTTGGGCTCTGGCGATGTCCCCGGGCCGTGATGTCTCCTGCGGCAAACATGGGAGTTGTGCTCCTTTACCGGGAGCAGACTTCCAAAGCTCAGGAGCCCCCATACAGGACAACGCAGGAACTAAGGCAAACCCTTTCTTTCCTTAGGAATGCCTTTTTTTTTTCCTCACAATCTGTACTACAAACCGGAGTGACAGGGACTGAGTGTGCGTTCGTACCTACGAAACCATCACGATGCATGCACATCCAAGGCTTGTGGAACCAGAGGTCAAATAAGGCACTGAGACCAAGGAATGGTTTTAATTACAAACGCTAGCTCTCAGGAACTCTTCATCCATTCAGAACTAAACCCATGACTGCATAATTGGTGAGAAGCCCCTGGAGACGGAGGAGCTCCTCAAATGTGTCAGCAAAGGTTTTATTAACATCATTAACATTTAAAAGCAAACGGAGCATTTCTCTTTCTTTTGGCAATTTGGTGCGAGCGTTTTAAGTGCAAGACAAAGCAATTTCAAACTTTTTCTTCAAATTAAAAATGAAACTAAGGCCAAACGTGTTGGGTGAACAAAATAAATCAAAACTTAAAATTCAGCAACTCCAGCTCTTCCAACCAGCAAAGCCCCAGACTTGTGCAACGTTCTGAGGCTTAAGGTGCTCTCCCTGCTTCTTGCATCCCAGCAAACAGCACCATTCCCTCCAAAGGATGAGGATTGAGCAGCAAATGACCCCCAGTAACACATTCACTAGAGATCCTTCAGATTTGACACACCAGGCTTGTCAACATGAAATGATGGTTTAACTGCTTCTTGCTCAGGACATACAAGATCTGAGCAGCAGCAAGTACCCCCTCCGCTGCAAACAAAGGGGTCAAAGGTTTGTCGTCAATTCACTTCCAGGCAGAAAAACATTTTCCTCAAAAGAAACAATTTATTTAGAATGAAACAAAATCAGCTCAACTGTGAGCGCACGTTTGAGTGACAGCTACTTTTAAGCTGTGTGAGCCATAAAAAGGGTTTTCCTTTACTTTTCCAGAAATCTTGTGTACACAGCACAAAGCAAAGAGGTCATTTTTTTCCACTTAAAACACGGGCATTGGCATCACAATAGCAGATACACAACTTTTTAAAGCTGCCATTTTAGTAAAATGCACAAATACTAAACAGATAAGCTTTCTTCCAATCAAGAGGCCCATGTAAATTCCACATAAGCCACAACTTCTCTTCAAAAAGGTCCATTAGAGCTTAGAATTCCAAATCTTCATCCGCTGTCCACCAGCTTTGCTTGCAGAGGGGGAAAAAAAGGTTATTAAGTACAAATGTTTACAACATATTTTTTCCCTACAATACATAGATGAACATAAGCTACAAGGCCTTTCTGGATAGTCCACTTTGATTTCAAAAAGCACCAATAATACCCACTGGCACAGACCTTGAAATGAATTCATTCCATGAAGACACATAACAAGTAAAACAACAGGTTGGGGTTTTGTTTTTCTTTTTCTTTTTTATAAGCTAAGCTTAGGGTTATAGAACTGAAAATATTCTTTACACTCAATTGAGTGTGTGAGGGAAAGGGGGAAACAAAAAATTTCCACAGAGAAAAACCTAGTGAAAGCTTATAATTATTTGCATGTTTTTTTTAAGGGGTTTCTTCCTGAAGGCAACTTAAAAGTGAAAAAAATGAAACCATGAATTGCAGTCAAACTTTCACCTCTGTGGTGTTTTTGTCTATAATAAGCTTTCCAAAGGGGGTCAATGTACACAGACATTGAAAATCTATCTAATGGGCTATGTTACCACTTAAGAGACAAGATGATCCATTTCCATATACAGAACCGCTCAATAACCAGCAAACCTTTGAAGATCCTTAGTTTCAGCAGTATTCAAATCTCATAGACAAAATTCTACATTAAGCTTAACAGTTCAGTACTGTGATAATATTCCTTTTGAGGATGTCACTATCATCAAGGATAGGATTCAAGTCTATAAATCTAACACTGCTTCTCATTTTCTCAGTGGACTCCTTTGTAAATATTGTCTCAAAACTAGTCATGGAAATGAGAAAAAAATAGACCCCAAAATTTTGCTCATCACATATACCAAAAATGTTCTTTCCACAAAAGGTCATAAAGACCTTCTCCTAAGGTGGTCTTCTCATTCTATTACTACTGGAAGTTTCTGATGAATGGTTCTTACACTTAGAAAGCAAAGGTAATTCTTTCAGTTATACCAGGTAGGAAACAAGGGGCTTCAAAGCAAATTAACTTCAAAGAGGAATTGAATTTTTATAATAACCCTCAGAGGAACTTCCAGTTTCAGTCAACAAAAGAGATTAGGTAAAGTTATTGACCAGCAGTTGAGACAATTACTTATTCCTTTTAAAGTTTAGAATATTGATACAAATGTCTTAGTCATCTTGATATTTTCCCTTTTTTTATGTACCAAGTCATTAAACGCTTTATAGAAATAATATTCTTTCAATTCACTTGAACTAATAAATTCTAGAAACATCAACTGCATGCACATAGCCAGCATCGAGAAAATTTGGTTGTTATAGAAAATTTAAAAAAAGAAAAAAAGAAAAAAGAAATCCAATGGCAGGATTATAAAATTCTGGCTAATAGCGTTTAGCACCACAGAGATGGTTCTAGACTTTCAGAATTTCCCAATTCTAAATGAAGTGAATAGTAACTGATGTTACACACCCCTACAACAGGATAGACAACACAGATAAGACAGCAGTATCATGAATTGATATCACTCAGATAATTGCCCCATGCTAAACATAATCAATTACTTTACCTTACACATTCAAGAATGATGTTAAACCTATTTTACAAATAGAGCAGGAAGCACAAATTACCAGATCTAACAAAAACCGTAACTCCAAATAAACATTCAAACAGTAAGTTAAAGGGCAGTACTGCCTATTCCTGTTACCCTTCAAAACAACCTGATTGAAAAAACACCCTGGATCATAGTGAAAACTAGATGCCAAAAGTTTACTCTTCAAAAGAGCAAAAAATGCTTTCCCAGTTCATTTTATCAAAAGGGGCTCCAAAAATTGAGATAATTTCTCACTGATAAAGTGTTATTAGGCATAAACTGTACTTTGACCCCATACATGCATCAGTTTTTAAAACAGGTGTCTATTGCATATTTGAGACCTAATCACTGCTTTTCAAAGGCATTAATACAAAAGGCCTAATGAGAATACAATTTTTTCTCCCCAGAGGTATACCAAAGATCTCAAATTCGAAGTCCAATGCTTACTTTCTCTCCAAAATAGTCATCAAAAGTATGAGGGTTTTTTCCACAGTTTCAAAAAAACAACAAAAAAACAAAAACAAAAACAAAAAAAACTTACAGATGTATAAAGAAAATCAAAAGGATGATGTACTACAGCAGTGATGAGGGTAGTGCTGACATGCGTTAGACACCTGCCATAATGGAAAACAATGAATACAACCTTTTAAAAAGTAAATAATGATGAATTTAACACGTTAAGTTTCCCTTGGGTTATTATTGGTGCTATTTCAAAGTATCAGCATCCTTACCGATAATAGAAAGAACAGCAGAACTCTACAAGGCTTTCAAGAAGTAAAATGCTTTCACAGATAATAGTGACCATAATCCAGAACTTCCTAATATGTACTACAGGCATTAGTGGAGGTCATCATCACCATTTCAATGGGGGGGGGGGGGGATGCAAAATACAGTGAAGGATAAAGTGATATATTGAAAATAAATAAGACACTGATAAGTTGCTAGATACATAAGCAGCAAAACGCCTGCTTACCTAACAGAAATAAAAATAATGTTCAGTTAAAAAAACTCACAAGGGTGGACTGGAGAGAAAATTCAAAATCCAATTTAAGAGATGCATTAAATTTACATTTACATTTGGGGATCAGCTATATACAATAAGCTGTCTAGGGAAAAATGGGCCTTAGAGAACTGGAATCTATTCAACTTTTTAAACTTTGTCAGATACCAGGTAAGCCCACTGAATGTGACTAACACTTAAAACATTTACAATGATGTAACAGGTTCCCCCCCCAAAAAAAAAACAATGAACAAACAAAAAATCCACAAAGGGTCCTTCTAAGACATTTTTTAGACAGCCAACCAAAAATTCTTCAACTCAGATATGGTAGATTAATGACCAATGACCTAAGGTATACCTTAAAAGCCTGTAGACAAAAAAAAAACACAAAAAAAAAACCACAAAACAAAACAAACAAAAAAAGCCTGTAGACAACTGTTTCTTTCTATTACTGAAACCAGAACCTTAAACAGTCACAAAAATTAACACCCCCCCTTTCGATGACAAACATTTAATTTTGGAGTATGCACTAAGTATGAATTGTACCTCTTACACTTCTTTGAAAAGTCAGTAAAAACAAACACCTATACTGACTTATTTTTTTTCTTCTTAAAGCACCTACTTGTTTCTTGCATACTAGAGTAAGCACAAGACATATATGGTTTGTAACATAGTCTTCAATATTTACTGAACAGTCACAGCTACAAACCAAAAGTGCATATATGGGATACAGTAGAACTCATGAATAGATGCTAGAATGCATGTGTTAAAGCATACTTTTTGGGAATTAATTTTGTATATTAAGTGAAACACTCAAACACCTGATTAAAAGAATTAAACTGCTGTACAGTGTACCACCTGACATTTGCACTCCCTGATCAAATTTTAGTCAAAATAAAACAAAAATTATCCTTGACATAGGAATTCTTTGCATATACACCAAACCTAACACTTAGTCTTTTAATCAGATTGATAAGTACAACAGAGGCCAAGTCATTCTCAGGTGTATATGATTTCTTCTGCCAGTCCTGGGGTTTTTTTTTGACTTGTTTTCCAAATTCTGACTTTTCAAATATATGGGTATGTAACTTAGAGGATTTTTTTTTAAACTAAAGTTTACAAAAATGAGGATAAAGGACAAATGTTACAAATAAAAGGATGGGAAGTTTCAGTCAAAGCAGGTTTATCTGCCTGCTCCTTTCAGGGTGATCCCCTTCACTTATGTATGCTAACAGCTAAACTTTCCTGACTTCTACTTTAAAGTGGTTTATAGAAATGTAAGGAGGAAATAGCTACAAATAAACATCTAGTTAAAAAAATAATAAAGTTGTGTGTCTGATGCTGTATCCCATTACACATCACACATTAGGAACCATGTCAAGTAGTAAATGCAAGCTACACATGGACTTTTTAGGACGCACCACGGACAATGACCATGACCAGGTAATCTTCTTCAGATTTGGCCAGTGCCTTGGCAGGAGAATCCAGAAACTGCTGGGAGAACTCACAGGGCGGAAAGGCGTGGAGGACCCCGGTATTCTCCTTGTCTTTGTTGCCCCCCACGGGGAGGCTGATGACTCCAGCTGCCTGCTTTTGCTTAAGGTAGGACACCAGGTTCCTAAGCGGCCTCTGAGTCGAGGTGGTGGCCTCAGACACGGCTGAGGAGCGGCTGTCCGAGTTGCCAGGCACAGCAAGCAGAATGGCATAGCCATTGGGCCCGGCCACCTTGATGCGGCGGGTCACCTCGTCCAATTTGGGCTGGTCCAGACGCAGGCGCTGGGTGATCTTGAGCTGGGCCACCTTGCCCCCCGTGGAGCCCTCCACCAGAAGGCTGCTGGCCACATGGAGATCACCCTGCAGCAGATGCATGTTGGAAGGAAAGTTGCTGTTTTTGAGCAGCAGCATGCCCTGCCAAGCGAGGCACAGCTTGGGGGCCGCTGCGGGGGCAGAGGCCACTGGGGCTTCGGGCTTCTGCGGAGGGGATTTCAGCCGTGACCCGCTACTGGTGCTGGGCGCAGATGCCTCGGCCCGCTCCTCCTTCTTCATGGGACTCTTGCCCTCTGAGGGCGCAGGGGCCCGGTGCTTCCGCTCCCGCTCCACTGACGCAGAGTTCTTGCGGTCTCTCTTGTCGCCCTGACCCCTCTCCAAGCTGCCCCTCCGGTCTGCCCGCACCGGGGAGGGCCGCTCGAGCAGGAGCAGGCGTGAGGAGCGGTCAGGGTCGCTGTTGTAGCGGTCTCGGCCACCGCCCATGTCGGGGCTGCGGTCTGGCGTGGGAGGGCAGTGTCTTTTCCGGGAGCGCTCGCTCTCCGGGGACCTGTCCGCGTGCCGGCCCCCGCCGTCCTCGGGCATGCGTCTCTTGCGGGGAGGGTCTCGGCTGCCAGGCAGGTCTCTTTCCCCACGGTCCCGCTCCAGGGACCAACCGTCCCGCCGGCGCTCCAAGCTGTCCAGGGGCTCATAGGCCGGCACGGCAGCGGCAGCGGCCCTCGTGCCACGCTCGCGGACTGGCGGGGGAGGTGGCGCCCAGTCTGTGTCCGGGTAAAGGTCCCGGTCCCGGTCCCGGTACAGCAGGGGGGGCGTGCGGTCTCGGGCACCCCGCAGGGGGTCGGGGGCGCGGTGCCCGAAGGCGTCAGCCACCAGCTCGTAGTGGGTCAGGGGCAGCGGCTGCAGATACTGCTGCTGGTAGCGGTGCTCCGTGTCAGCAAAGTCCACCCGCAGCCGGCGGTCGGGGCCCCCTAGTGGGAAGCCCCGCATGTGGGTCCAGGCGGCGTGCGCCGCGTCCAGGCTCTCGTACTGGATGTAGGCCCAGCTGTCGCCCTTGCGGTAGTCGATGGTGCGGATCGTGCCGAAGCGGTCGAACTCGCGGGCCAGGGCAGCCAGCGGCACCCAGGGGCCCAGGCCGCCCACCCAGAGGCGCGTGGTGGGCGTGGCCTTGCCGTAGCCGATCTTGATGGGGTTGCGGATGATGACCTTGCCGGACATGGCCAGCTTGGCGCGGTGAGACATGTCCAGGTTCTCGAACTTGAGGAAGCCGTAGGTGCTCGTCTGGCCCCGCGTGGGCCGCTTGATGTCCACCTCGGTGATGACGCCGAAGCGGTCGAAGGCGCGGCGCAGGTCGCTCTCGGTCACCGTGATGTCCAGGTTGCCCAGGAAGAGGGTGCGGTTGGCTCGCTGGCCGTCCTCGGGGGAGAGCTCGTCCAGCTCGCGGAAGGGGGCGGCGCCGGCGGCACCCACACGGGGCTCCAGGCCGTAGGCCGGGCGCACACGCTCATAGAAGGGGTAGTCTCGCTCGCGCTCCAGCTCGCGGGGCAGCGGCGGGGGCGGTGGGGGCGGCAGGCGGCCCAGGGCCAGCTGCTGCAGGCGGTAGTCTCGGTAGCCCAGGGCCGCACCGCCAGGGGACAGCGCCCGCTGGCCGCCCCCTGGCGGGTGCCGGTGGCCAGCGGCAGCGCCCGTGGTGGCGGCCGGTGCATAGGCCTCCTTGTCCAGAGGTGAGCGGCTGCGGCGCCGGCTCACGTACACTGCCTCGATCTTGAGCGGGCGGTCGTAGAGCACCAGGCGGCCCCGGGCGTGCTTGGCGGCCCGCGCGTCCTCGGGCCGGCGGAAGTTCACGAAGGCCACGCGCTCGTCACTCGAACCCCCTGGCAGACGGCTGATCTTGACGCTCACGTCCCCGAAGCGCTTGAACTCGTGAAAGAGCCCGTCCTCCACAGCCTCGTCGCTCAGCTGGGAGCCCAGCTCGCTGATCTTGAGAGTCTTGTACTCGCCGCCCCCGCCCTCACCGCCTGTGGAGCCGGGGGCGCCGGCAGAACGGGCCTCCCCGCCCCCGCGGGAGCCGCCGCGCGACTCGCCCCCGCCCGAAGAGTTCTTGGCGCTCGGGGAGCTGTAGCTGTGCAGGCGGCCGCCCGAGCCGCCGCCCGGCGCGTCGTACTCGCGGCTGCCGCCCCGGCTGCTGCCCTTGTCCAGGTGCAGGCTCCGGCGGGTGCCGCCGCTCTCCGCCTTACCGCCGCCGCTGCCGTTGCTGCCGCCCGAGCCCCCGAGTTTCTTGCTCCGCTCCCCGCGGGTGCTCGACTCCTCCCCGCCGCCGCGGGAGCGCTTGGCCTTGGCGGGAGAGCGCTCCTTCCCCTTCATGGCTGAGGACTGTCCGGGGCCGCCTCGGAACTGGGGAGCTCGCCTGCCCGCGCTGGTTTCACACAGCGGAATCCCGCGCCGCCATCTTGGACACCGCCGCGGCAACGGACCCCGCCCCACCGCCCTCATTGGTCAGCGGGCGCCTCTCTTCCTCAGAGTCATTGGGGGCTCTCGCTGTCCGTCTTCCCAGCTCCCAGCGCCGAGCGAAAGATCCCGCCCGGCTTCTCTTATTGGATCCTCGACGGCCCGGCGAGAGGATCCCATTGGTTGTTGCCGTTGTCTGTATTAACGGTTCCTCGCGCCGGTCGGTGGTTCCGCCCCTGCCGCACTGTCCAATCGCCTGACCCTAATCCTAGAGAGGTTGATTGGCTGATAGACCCGTCCTGTAACGGTTCATCTCGCGCGGGGAGAAGAGCGAGCCCACCTCTTCGTCCTTTTCATTGGTCTGTCACCCCTCCCCTTTGCTTCTAATTGGCAAGTGGAACCATCAGTTCGGGCACTTTTTCGAGGCGAGGGTTAGGCAAAAATCTCGCGAGAAACTATTTTTCCCCCCACCCCTTTACTCTTCATTTCGTCCGATGTCTGAGTGAGGATTCAAATCTGGTTGTGTGAATATGATAGGCTTAAAAGCACGTCAATCAAGTTGTTAACCGTTCAACTTCCCCCCCCCCCCTCCACCCTTAAAGGGCTAGGCTCAGCGACCAAGGGAGGAGACTGAAGGTGAAGACCAGAGAGGAGCGCGTGTTTGCGTACTGACGTTACGAGAGCCGCAGTGCTTTGAGCGCGAGCCGGCCCCACCCCCGCTGCGCGGTCAGCGCATAGAGTGCTTGGAGCCTCTAGATGACTCTGCGGCGCGAGTTCCCTCTGGACCACCCCCCCCCCTTCCCCCTTCCTCCCTCCCTCCCCAGGACTGGGCAGGAAGGGACGGCTTATGTCCTTTCCTGAACCCCTCAATACCAACGGAAACTGACCGGCTCCCCAACGTCACGCGCCGTAGGGCTGTGCGGGGTCCACCCCGAGCTCTGGGAGGCCACTCTGAGCCCCCGGCTTAGTGCCGTTACCTCCCCCCACACCCAGCCCTTTTCCCTGCGGCACAGTCAGAGGAGAAGCCGGGGCCTGCGGGCCTGCCACACCCAATTAGAGATTTAGTTGAGCGCTACCTGTATGCCCGGGCCCTGCTAGTAAAAAAATCACAGCCTCCTACCTCTGACAGGGTTCAAGTGACAGTCACAATCGTATTAAAATGTGTACTATTAAATGATAATAGTGTTTATAGGGAAACTGAGGCAGAGAAAAATACGTCAGAGCTTTTGGGGTCGGGGCGTCCAGCACCTACTAAGCACCTGCGGTGTACCGCGCTGTGCGACCCAATTGGAACCTGGGCCTGGCCTATAGGAGCAACGTGGGTGGAGGGGCGAACCCGGGGTGGGGGGTGGGGGGGAGGATGTTCCTCGGAGAATGCAGGGCCCCGGGTGTAAATGCAAGCCCGGATCTTTGAGGCTGTCTTCATCCCAGACCAACCCCACGTGCCTCAAATGGAAATACCTGAGCGCTTAGTAAAAGCATCTTTAGTAGTAGACAGTAGAGGGAGAGAGGCTCACTTGATAGGGATGGTTCTTCATCCTTCATTTCAAAGCAGACAAATGATATCACTGTCAGCCTCTCACTTTCTTCCAGAGTCATCAAAGGGCAAGAGTCAAGACAACTGGTGATGGTCTGGGTTATAGTGGATGATCTTGGCTTCTTTGATGTCTGACCACGCTCTAAGCTCTCCACAGTGCCTGCTTCAGCTCCCTTCCTTACCTTTGGAACAAATTGTTCTCAACTGGCCATTCTCCTGGGGGAAGTCTTCACATGCTTAGCGTAGACATCCCCCTAATTTACTGATGGTTACTCTCAACCTGGTTTAGCATGTCTGCTGAAAAGATTTACTGGGGTGTGGCCACTGAGTGTGCTGAAGCTTCTTGGAAACACCAGAGGTGGATTAGCAGCTCCTGAAAAGGGCTCAGCAAGCCCTCATACCAGATGTGCTGGTCCTCCTTGACCACCCCATACACCCCAGAGAGATGGTAAAATGCTAATAGACTACAGACTTGAACTATTGAATTGCCATTTTTTTCTCTCTCTCTGAATGAAGACAGGCTAAAAAAGGTACAATAAGGACAATGAGTAAATGAAAAGACTTTTTAAGCACTTACTACATGCCACCCCTGTGCTAAGCCCTGGGGGAATAGAAATATAAAGGCAAAAAGAGTACATTCGCATAGGAGAGACCACAAAAATAGAGAAGCTGAGGAGGGGCACTTTGGTCCTGAAAACTATAGGGATAGAGATATGGGGGGGGGGGGCAGGAAGAAAGCAAGCCAGTTGGGCCAGGTCCAGGCTATTGGGACTGGGGAGCCAAGAAAGAAGTGGAAAGGATTTCAAGACTTATGGCCCTGACAAAGGATACCCTAAGTGTCTTACAAAAAGATTCAAAGATGTAATTGATCATTGAAATGCTGTTAGAATCTTTAGAGAATCTTTTATGAAAATCTTTTAAATTAAATTTAGTTTAATTAATCTTTAATGAAAAACAGAAGCAAATGCTAAAAAGCTGAAGATGACTAAAAGCACTAGTTTTCAAGAGGAAAGAGGGGTTAGTTCCTTCAACCAGATATTGGCCCCTGAATAATTTGTTAGATTTTAGAGGGAAAAAAAAAAGCAGTGGCTTGCCCATTTCTGTCAACAGAACCTTCATTCAACACTTGGTAACCCTCTGCCCAAAATCTGACTGTTGTATCTTCCTTATTTTTCTCTGCCTTTTCTTTAACCACCTACATCCATGAACAAGCATTTAAGTAGCACCTACTGTGTGTCAGGCACTGTGCCAAGCACTTTGCAAATACCTCATTTGATCCTTACAACAGCCCTGGGAATTAGATGATCACCACTTTCAAGTTGAGGAAACAGAGGCAAACAGGTAAATACCCTGGCTTACAGAGCTAGTGTCTGAGGCTGCATTTGAACTCAAGGTCTTCCTACTCCAGATGGATAACCAACCAGCTGCTTCTATGAATTGGCCAAGACCTACCCATTCAACCTCCAAAATATCTCTTAAATTATGGAGTCATAGATAGAGAACTGGAAGGACCTTAGAGGCCATCAAATGCAACTACCAGATAAGGAAACTGAGGCTGAGAGAGGATCCTGGAGATACTTCAATGACTGAGTTCACAAGCCTTGGTAACTAGGAGATGGTGGGGTAACGAAGAAGGAAAGGTCAAAGGGAACACCCAGATTTTGAAGATGGATACCTGAGTGAATGATAATAGTAGTACTTCTCTAGACCTCAGTTTCTTCATCTGAACAAGATTATCTCCATGCTTCCCTTCCAGGTGTCAATCTGGGACCCTATTAGTCCATCTCTTACTTCATGTTCCCCGATGCCTCAACCTAGAACAAGGGTCCAATCTAGCACCTGAAATGCTAGAACATCCTCCTAGCTAGTTTCCTGTTTCTAGTTCCTCTTCTAGGTTGCCTTTCAAACCACTGCTATCAGATGAACCTTTAAAAATATATATTTATTCCATTTAACATATTTATATTTATTAAAAATATGTAAATTTACATTTATAAAACATGTAAGTACATTTCTAGTTGTGAAATATATTAATATGCTCTATAAACATTTATAAAATATAAATATATTTATAATATATTTTGTAATTTTTGTTTTTAGTTCCAAATTCTCTCCCTTGCTCCATACCTTCCCCTCACCCATTGAGAAGGCCACAAATACAATAAACATTATACATATGAAGTCATGCAAAATACATTTCCACATTAGCCAGGTTGCAAGAAAAAAAAATTAATATGAAGTGAAAAAATACACTTCAATCTACACTCAGAATTTATCAGTCCTCCCTTTGAGATGGATAACTTTTTTCCACTTGAACCAATGTGATCACAAACAAATCTGATCATGTCACTATTCTCCTGAAACCTTATAAGTGGTACCTCCTCACCCTTCTAGCTTTATTTAGAAATTCTTCTTACTGTGCTATCCTGAAGCCAGATTTCAACTCACCTCCATTCTTTTTCTTTTCTTTTTTTTTTTTTTTTGTGGGGCAATGAGGGTTAAGTGACTTGCCCAGAGTCATACAGCTAGTAAGTGTCAAGTGTCTAAGGCTGGATTTGAATCCAGGGCTGGTGCTTTATCCACTGCACTACCTAGCTGCCCCCTCACCTCCATTCTTACTGCACACCTAGTGCTTTCTTAACTCCTTGACTTTGTTCACAAAAGCCCTTTACCCAAGATGCCCTTCTGTCATCATCTTTAATTGCTGAAACTTGATAGTATTTAAAGGCAGGTTTAGATGCCTCTGTCCAACCCAATTTTAGCATGTGGTAGTATATATTGTCCTGAGCTTTGAATGAGAAAGATTTGGGGTAAAATTCCATCTCCAACACCGATTAGGCATGTGATAGTAAATTAGTTACTTTCCTTCTGAGTCTTAAGTTCCATCATCTTTAAAATGGGGATGAGTATAACACACAAGATTGTTGGGAAACTTAAATCAAAGGCATTTTTGGAAATCAAAGGCATTTTGATGCATTATGCATGTAGCAAGGACTTAAGGTCTCACTGCCACTCTGGGATTTCCCCAAAAAAGCCCTGACAGTGTTATTTATAAATGTCAGTTAATATCTTATCAGTCAGAATCTTCCTTTGGTCTCACATGGCACTTAGTACTTCTCTTATGCTTTTATAATTTTCTTATTGTTTATTGAATTCTGTCCCATAGTAGTTACTGCATATTTGTAGATGTGTACCATCCTGCTCCTGGGTTCTGAGCTCTTTAAGAGGAGGGATCATGTCTGAATTATCTTCTGACCTCTCCTAATGCTTAACACTCAGTGTTGAATGAATGGATAAGACAAAATAAGAAATTATGCTAGATTAACCTAATTCTTTTTTTTTACAGTTATCAAACTGGACCAAAGTAATGCTATAAACCAGTCAAATAAACCATAATGCTATAAACCAGTGAGCTCTTTTACAGTGAAATTGTCTTGATTTTCTCTTTGTATCCCCAGTACCTTGCACATAATGGACATAGAATCAATGTATGTTGACTTGAAATTATCTGGATTTTAACAAGTCAGAAAGGTCTTGGCGATATTTCCAAAAAGCCTAATATTCTCTTGGACAAGTTGGAGCTAAGAGCCAGATCTACGTAGAGTTAGGTGGTTTCCTATGTGACTGAACAAAAGAAGAACCCAAAGGTGCCAGTCTTGAAGGAATACTGTAGGAGTATGCTGAAAGGTTCTGTCCTTGACCATATATATATATATATATATATACATATATATATATATTTTAGTGAGGCAATTGGGGTTAAGTGACTTGCCCAGGGTCACACAGCCAGTAAGTGTTAAGTGTCTGAGGCTGGATTTGAACTCAGGTACTCCTGACTCCAGGGCCGGTGCTCTATCCACTGCGCCACCTAGCTGCCTCCGACTTGACCCTATTTTGTTCTGCCATTTTATCAATGGTTTGTATGAAGATATTAATTAAATTTAATTCAGTTCAGCAGACACTTTATGTGCCTACCTACCTACTATGTGCAAACCATAGTTCCTGGAAGAAATATAAGATAGACCCTACCTCTATGAAATTCAACATCTGATAGCATACTGATGGCCCACAGGATGTAAAAAGATCTCAGAATCTGGAATAGCCAGCACTTTGAGGTTCCCAAAGCATTTTCCAAATATCTTCTCATTTCATCCTCACTACAAGCCTGTAGGGCAGATGTGATTATAACCTGTCTTGGCAGAGAGATGCTGGACTAGAGATACAGAATGGGACATAGGCTTTCAGACACAGACAATGCAATATACTGGTTTGTTTTGTTTGACGTCCTTACTTGTTACAAGGGAACACAGGCCATCATCAGACCCACCTAATTCAAACCAACTCAACAAATGCTGACCACTTGTAGGATACAGGATACTTTGCTATACCCTAAGTGTCCAAAACCAAACCATTCCCTGCCTTTGAAAAGCTTATGCCCAAGTGGGGAGGAGAGGATGGGGAGAGGACTGTAATGGGTGACAGAAAGGGAAACAAGGTAATTTGATGAGAATGAAGGTACTAATGGGGGCAGGGAGTGGCAGAAAGTCTTGCTTCAAGAAGAGGCACCTAAGCCTAAAGGCTGAGTGCCAGGAACAGCTAATAGGTTGGTTTGTCTGGAATGAAGACTATATGAAGCAGGATAATATGAAATGTGACTATAAAGTTAGGTCAAAGGCATTACTTCTTAATGCCAGGCTAAGTAGTTTGTATTTTATGCTACAGGTTAAAAACCACAGAAGATTTTCACTTGAGGCAGTGACTCATGCCTTGGAAAGATTATTCAGCAGTTTCAAAGAGAGTTTGTTTTGGAGAAGGGAGGGACTTGAGGCAAGGAGACCAATCAGCCAGCTATTAAGTAGTCAAGGCCAGAGGTAATGACATCCCAAGCAAGGGCAATGTGTGAATACTAGAGACATTAAGAAAGTCGAATCAACTTGGGCCTGGATTGAAGGTAGGAGGGGGAAAGAAGAAAGAAGTGCCTGGAAGGATGGGGATTCCCTCAGTGGATGTGCCTGGTGAGTTTGGGATGCCTTCGAGATATCCAGGTGCAGATGAACAGCACGAAGTTGTCCTAGATTCAGTTAGAGCTACAGATGCAGAATAGGAGCTGCAAGCTGCACCTTTGGAACGACCACAGTGATTAGAAGTTGGTGGATCTCTTAAAGCATTGAAATAAAGAGGAAGACCTTTTGGGCAGTCTAAAAATGATACAGACTAAGGAGACCGGGCTAAATTACTATCAAGGCCCCTTCTAGCAGGGCCTGGAAATTCTATAATTCTCTGCCTCCCACCACTGGAGGAAGTTAGTCAGAATCTGGACTGGGTGATAAATTGTCAAGTGGATTGCCGAGGATTCATTTACTAGGAAGGGAGCAGATGATAGACACAGACACGAAAGGGACATGAAATGTCCTCTAATCTAACTCATTTTATAAAGATTAAGCTGAGGCCGAGAATATGAAGAAACTTGTCTAGGACTTTTTAAGGTTTTGTCCAGACCTGTAATTTCATTTGTGGAGGAACTCTGGGTGTGGAAACACCTTCCATTTATCCAAAGGGGAAATTTATAGTCTTAGAAAATTGTTTGGGGAACCAATGGCCAAGTGACTTAATGTGGTAACACATTGAGGAAGTGTTGAAAGCAGGATCTGAATCCAGGTATTCTAGATTCCAAGTCACCACCCTCTCTACTAGGTCCTGCTACCTCTAAGGTTCAGCATCACACAGCCAGTTAATGATGGAGCCAACATGAGAATTTAGGTCTACTGAACCCTGTTTTAGCACCGTTTTTTTTTTTCATTTAAATATGTTTAGCATATAATAAAATATAGGATGTGCCTATACGCAGAATGGGGCAGCTAGGTGGCACAGCAGATAGAATACTGCACCTGGAGTCAAGAAGACCTAAGTTCAGATGTGACCTCAGAAACCTACTAGCCTTCTGACCCTGGGCAAGTCACTTAACCCTGTTTGCCTCAGTTTCCTCATCTATCAAATGAGCTGAAGAAAGAAATGGCAAACCATTTCAGTGTCTTTGCCAAGAAAACCCTAAACTGGGTCCTGAAGAGTCTGGCATGACTCAACAACAACAGTCAGAATGTTCCTGCCAAGAGTTCAGATGCGCATCTTGTTTAATAGGGAGGTGACTCAATATCACAAATAGAGCTCTAGAATTGCAGTCAGTTAGACGTGGGTAACTGAGGACATTTATTAACTGTGGGCCCCTGGGCAAATTACTTAATCTCTTTAAGATTGTTTCCTCAGTTGTAAAGAGGGATAATAATGGCACCCACCTCCCTGGATTGTTGTGAGGATCAAAATGGACAATATATGTAAAATACTTTGCAAACTTTAAAATGCTATATAATTGTTAGCTTGTATAATGGGTGTGCTCCTGAAAATTGTTGTTCATAATTTACTATATAAATATTGAATTCTTTTGCAAGAAGACTGTTCACCTAATTAATGTTATTTATTAATTTCGCTATTCATATATCAGAATTTCTCAGTTTATGAGACATTCTATAAACAGACAAATAAAGAAAAATTCCGTTATGTAACTCAATAGGAGTTTGCCTAAAATTTCATTAAGTTTCTAAAAGGGTCTACAGCATATTCTTAAAAGGCTTCATTTATTACACAATTATTTGTCATTTTAAAGCTCATTTAAGCAAATAGAAAAGATTAAAAATAACATTAATGTTAATAATTCACCTTGCTCATAGAGTACTCTGAAAAGAAGTAAAAAAAAATACACTTGGCATGTTAAATGATAATATTTATTCATGGGTTGCCATGTCCAAAAAAAATGTATCACCACATGGCAAACCTACTAGTAACGTATCTTTTGATAATTAACTAGTTTAGTCCTCATAAAATAGTCTTGGCCCTTTTCCAAGGCCATAGTTGAAGCCTTTCCAGCATGATAAAATCTACCAGACATTGTACTCCACTGGTATAACCTTTCAGAACCCAAGGTCATACTAACTTGTCTGTAAAATCTTAAGATTGATGGATGGTTATGGGCACAATTCTCTTAAAATACAGAGAGAAGCCGTGGAAGGTAAAGCCAGGTTTTTAAAACCATGGCAAGGTATCTTACTAAGCAAAGTCATCTCAAGGGTGTTCAAAGATGAAAATGGAAGAACTAAGATGGAAAAGATTAAAAAAAAAACATTTTATCAAATTGTTTTCTCCATTGTAGATAGTAGAACATCACAGTGGGGGAAAGGAATACAACAACTATTAAGTACCTACTATGTGTCAGGCACTGTATTAAGCACTTTACAAATATTATCTCATTTGATCCTCACAACAACTCTGCAAGATAAGTGCTATTGTTATCCCCATTTTTATACATGAAGAAACTGAGGCAGACAGGCTAAGTGACTTGCCCAGAGTCTTACAGTTAGTATCTAAGGTCAGATTTGAACTCAGGACTTCTTGACTCCAGGCCTTGATCTCCACCCTCTATGATCTATTTTCTTAAACTAGGTTATGACCACATATGTATAAACTGAATGTGTGTGTGTGGGGGGAGGGGGTCACGAAAAAATTTGGTAACAGTAAAAGGTTATGTATACGTATTTTATATACCTACATATGCAGGTTCGTGTAAAAATTTCTCCAGTGAAAAGGGGTCATGAGTGGAAAAAGTTTAAGAAGCCCTGCTCTATGACACCAGCTACTTCGTAGTTCTCTATGTGCTTATAGAGGAGCTAAAAAGGACACTGAGAATAAAGATGGGAAAAACAGCCAGACTGGACTAAGTACACCTAGAGGAGATCCATAGTGGAGGGGATCCTCTTCTGAAGGTCTTACGAGGTATCTGAAGGAACAGAAGATATCAGAGGCATTGAAAACAAATATTTGAAAACTGCCTGCAAGTGTCTGCTCTCCCATCATATCTTTATGAAAGTCATATATACACAAATACAGGGAATCACCATTGATGACCCTTGCAAGGCATAGTAAACAATGGATCACATTTTTATCATCTCATACTGATGGAAACTTGTAAAGAATATAATAAGATGCCACCATGCCAATTGTTGATGACGAAAAAAGCATTCGATTTAGTCGCACAAACCACCTTGCTTACTCTTTTTAAAATATCGAAGAGTCCTTGAAAGATATAATAGAAATAACCCTACCCAATGACCCTATGACCATAAACATTAGCAAAGCATAAAACAAGGAGCTATATGCTTTTTACCACTGTGGCTATTGTAAGGGGCTAAAATTCTAGCTATACTGTCCAAAAATCTAATGAGTGGTCACCAATAAATTAGAAGCTTTAGCAAGAGTTTAGACTTTTAAGCATTTATTAAGGAGCATAAGAATTTGGTGAAGAGAGAGAGAAAGAGCCCTAGATTCAGCTGTCTATCTCAGGCAGCCAGCGTCTCCTGCTCCACTCCCCCCTGAGGTCCTGGTAAAAGAGAAAGCCTCACCCCTTCTTCCTCCCAGAAGCCTCCTGTGAAAACCGGAAACATCCCATCCACACATGCACACAAAGCTTCAAGCTAATTGGCTGGTAGCTTTGATCGACAGTACCCACAAGTAAACATCACTTCCTGACACCAAGGATCTGACCTTCCAAGCCACATGGCTTGCCCTCAGACGCCTTCTCCTCATGGCAGAGCTTTCCTACAGTAACTCTCCAGCAGGTGGCATCACTCCAATTGTCACACTATACACATGTGCACAGCAACATAATATAATGGAAGAGATCCAGCACAGGATTCCCTGTGGATAGTAAGCCCCGCCCCCCTAGGCCCTCTTGTTTCTGGATGACATCATGCTGATTGCTTTAAGCCCCAGGACCTTGCAGAGCTTCCTGAAAGACATCTCTAGGAAGGGGGCACCTAGGTGGTGAAGTGGATAAAGCACCAACCCTGGATTCAAGAGGACCTGAGTTCAAATCTGGCCTCAGACACTTGACACTTACTAGCTGTGTGACCCTGGGCAAGTCACTTAACCCTCATGGCCCCACCCAAAAATAAATATCAAATGGATGAAGAGTGTCTTTTGCTCAGACCTCAACATGCATTTGGATGTTGTTGTTGTTTGTTCTTTGTTCTCAAAGAGGACGATGACATCAGGGTGATATCGTAACTTGCAGTAAATTGGATTTAAGTGAGGGAGGGCTTTGCTACATCACCAACCTCACTCTCTTCTCCAGAGCCAGTGGCAAGATATATATCAGGATGAATGGAGATGGCCCCAGATATTTAAGGCAATTGGGGTTAAGTGACTTGCCCAGGGTCACACAGCTAATAAGGGTCTGATGTGAGATTTGAACTCAGGTCCTTCCAACTTCAGGGCCAGTACTCTACTCACTGCGCCACCTAGCTTCCCCATTTGGGTGACTACACTATGGATCACATCCAACAATATATTTATCTGGGACAAACAGTACAGATGGACAATATCCCTGGGTGAAAAGGGAAGAGAGTGAACTAGATTAAGTTTGGGAAATTGCAAAGCTATTTTTCTGGCCTCCAAGATTCCCTTGAAAGGAAAGAACCAACTCTTTGAGACCAACATTTGACCAGTGTTGTTGTATGCCAGTGATTCCTGGAATAACATTATCTCCAATGAATTAAAGATGAACATTACACAAGGGAATGGAGAAACACATAGTGGGTGTGAGCAGGCTGTCCATTTAATCAGTAAGAAATTCCATCCAGAGAAGAACAGGAATAATATTAAGGCATTGTTTGTCCAAAGGAGATAGACTAGTCATATGGCAAGAAGAGAGGAGAGGTAGACCACTAGAGTGTCCCTCTGGTGCCACTGTGATGTTGGGGCATTGAGGAAGGCTTCTGTGTAGCAAACTTTTGGGAGAACATAGGAGTCTCACAGGATGGGGAGACATGGAGGGGGCACAATCTGAATCACTGAACTTCCAAACTGATGTGATCACACCTACATCTGAGTAATATTCATTCATTCAACAAACATTTATTAAGCACCACCTTTATGCAACTTCTTATGGGAATTTACATACAGAGTAGGAAGAAATTACTTGTAGTTGAGAGGATAAAGGAAACTTTTCATAGACTCATAGAATTCCAGATCTGGAAAAGTTCTTCAGACTCCTTTAGTTCATAGCAGTCTTTTCAGAACTTCCAGTGCCCTTGTATATAATAGGTGTTTAGATGGAGGAGTTGGTACTTGACAGAATCTCACCCTCTACATTAAACCTGTTTTCATCCCCCTTCATTCTACCGCTTTCCTTCTGCTGATTATTTCCAATTTATTACATATACATATATGCACATATATGATAAATTGGAAAATATATGTATATATAGTATATGTGTTATATGTATACACATGTGACACATTTGTACATAGTTGTTTACATTTTGTCTCCCACGTTTGACTGTGAGCTCCTTGAGAACAAGGTTTGTCTTTTGCTTTTTTTTTTTTTTTTGTATGCCTTGCAATTAGTACACTGCCTGGAATGTAGTTGGTACTTGATGAATTGTTGACTGACTGATATGGGCCTTGAAGATTTCAATTCAGTTCACTTCTATAGTCATTTATTAAACAACTACTATATGCTAGGCAAAATGCTAGATAATATGGATAGGTAAAATTTCAAGGCTGAAACAAAGCAAGGAGGAAGTTGGGGTAGGAGGAAAGAGTGAGAAAAGAGCATCCTAAGGCTAAGTAGAGGTAACCGAAGTTGTGAGTAAAGACCTTGGAGTGAGAAAGGATGGAGTGTGTTCAGAAAGAAGCAGGTATTCTCTGGTTATCCTCTAGGCTGAAAGGGAGGGCATTTAAAGGGGGAGTGGTGGAAGATGAGACTGGAAAGGCAAGAGAGTACAGTTCCACATGCTCCCAGGTCCTTGAAGTTTTTGGAACAAGGGTGTATCTGCTTGGTGCAGAGTGGGCAGAAAGTATAGCACAAGATAAGTAGTTTAAAACAAGACAGAATAATAAAAGTCTTAATTCATTGTCGGTAGAGGAGAAAAGAGATGAGTTGTTTCTCCTCATGAAGTACATAATCTCAAGTTTCTTAGCATGTGCCTGAGCACGAGGTAATGCCAGTACCAAAAATAAAATTAAACATGTGCTGTCTTTCATTTATATATTTATTCATTCATTTAGCAAACATATATGGAGGCCCTAATACCCAGCAAAAACATATTATCATGTTGCTGTGTATATGTGTATAGCTACCATATAAGTAAAAACTCAGTATGTTCAGTTCATGTCTACAGAAAGAATAAATCATTACATACATGTACATGTATGTATAGTTGCATGTTTATATGCACATAAATACATATAATAGCTGACATTTAAAGGGGCCTTTTATATGCTAAATGTTTTGTGAATATTATCTCATTTGATCCTGGCAACACACCTGGGAGGTAGGTGCTATTATTATCCCCATTTTATAGATGAGGAAAATGAGGCAAAAAGAGATGAAGTGAGGGGCAGCTAGGTGGCGAAGTGGACAAAGCACTGGCTCTGGATTCAGGAGTACCTGAGTTCAAATCCAGCCTCAGACACTTAACACTTACTAGCTGTGTGACCCTGGGCAAGTCACTTAACCCTCATTGCCCCTCAAAAACAAACAAAACAACAACAAAAACTAACTTAGTAGTGTTTGAATTGGGTGTGAATGAGAAACTGCTAAGTATCCATTTGAGGTGATTAGATCTTATGCCACACCTGGCCAGCCCTGTCATACCTTAGTCTAAATTTGGCCAACCCTAAGAAGTAGTGTCCTCAGAGGCTGTGGACTGCATCATCAACGGAGAACCAGTCTCAGCCACAACTACTTGAAGGACCCCCACTTTGGGGGAGGGAGAAAAGGTAGAAAAGAGGACCCCAACAGGAAGTAAGAGAGATTCCCACACTTTCTCTCCCTCTGGCTTCTGAGCTGACTAGAGACTGGTTGCTGACTCCCAAAAAAACTACGGACCCCTGGTGGTGAGTTAAATCTGGCCCTTTGAATTAGCTGAGCTAGAATAGAGTTTGGGGATTGTATAGGTTTTTGTTAGAGCCAGGGAGATTATCCATTTTCCTTTTTCCCTATTCCCTTGTCCTTGACTTTATTAATTTCACCCTTGCTGTGTATTTTATTCCCATTAATAAAACCTGATTCGATTGTGGAAAAGAGGCTGCTGTTAAGCTCCTTTCTTATTGGCCTGGGAGAAATAGCTAAACAGGCCATTCAGAGGGGAGCAAGTTTTGGACCTAAAGGTCCCTCATTATTTTCTGAACCCCAATATTATGGCGAGTCACCCAATTAACTCTCTACATATTAAATTTGGCCCCTACAATATGAATGAAGAAAGGAGCTACCTCCAGTTTTCAGACTGGTACAGTAGAAAGAGCAGACTGTGGACACAGAGGCCCTGGTTTCAAGTCCTTTATCTCATTTTCATTGCTCCCTCCCTCCCCCCTTGGAACTCTTCCCCCGCCTCATCTCTGACTCTTTCTTCAAGTTTTAGCTAAAATCCCACCTTCTGCAAGCAGCCTTCCCAATCGCCGTTAATGCTAAATCCTTCCCTCTGAGGATTAACTTCAGTTTATCCTTCTGTATATAATTGTTTACATGTTGTCTTCCCCATTACACTGAGAACTCCTTGAGAGCAGTCTTTGTATCTTGAGTTTCTTTGTATCCACAAGACCTGACACATAGTAGGTGCTTAATAAATGCCAGGCTACTGACCAAATGACCAGCACTTACTGCTTGTATGACCTCAGGTAAGTCTCTTAACTTCCCTGTGGCTTTGTTTCTTCAACTATAAAAGGAGCAGTTTGAACTTTTGTAGTTTCTTCTAGATCAATGATTCCTGCCAGTTCTTCAGTTCTAGTTTCAATAGAAAGCAATATAAAATTTGCTTGATCGTATGCATGTGGAACATAACAAATATGTAATAATAAAAAAGCAAGCTTTCAATCCCCATGTGTTCCCTTCTCACCAAACTCCTACACTTTAAAAATTATTACAATATCTTCAATATACATAAAGACAGTTATGATTGAAGTATGAAATTTATTTTGGAAGCTGCGTGCCATTTGATTTCCCAACAGATGTAGAAAGAGTTCATACAGGGATTTGAAAAAACTTTCCCCACCTATAGCAGTAGATTAAATTTTATACCTCATCTCACTCCATAAACTGAATAGTCTCTTGACACTGGATATATTTTGTTGGCTAAAAAAGAAAGTATGCTTTTATTCCTAGGCATATATTCAGCCTTTAAAGTAACAAATAAGTTATTTAAGAACCAGTATGTTTTTATAAGCAATAGTATTTATTTATTTTAGTTTTCAACATTTATTTTTGGAAGATTTTGAGTTTCAAAGTTTTCTTCCTCTCTCCCTTCCCTCCCCACCTCCCTAAGATGGCAAACGATCTGAGACAGGTTAAATACGTACAATCATGTTAAACATATTTCCACATATTTCCACATTAGTCATGTTGTAAAAGAAGAAGCAGAATGAAAAAGAAAAAAAAACCCTCAACAAATAAAGTGAAAATAGTATGCTTTGATCTGCATTCAAACGCCATAATTCTTTTTCTGGATGTGGAGAGCATTTCTATCATGAGACTTTTTGAATTGTCTTGGATCATTGTATTGCTGAGAAGAGCTAAGTCTATCACAGTTGAACATTATATAATGTTGCTGTTACTGTGTACAATGTTCTCCTGTCTACTCACTTTACTCAGCATCAGTTCATGTTAAGTGTTTCCAGATTTTTCTGAAATCCACCTGCTCATCATTCTTTATAGCACAATAGCATTCCATTACATTCATAAACCACAGCTTATTCAGACATTCCCCAATTGCTGGGCCTCTCCTCAGTTTCCAATTCCTTGTCACCCCAAAAAGAGCTGTTATAAATATTTTTGTACATGTGGGTCCTTTTCCCTCTTCTGTGATCTCTTTGGGATACAGACCTACTAGTGCTATTGCTGGGTCAAAGGGTAGGCACAGTTTTATAGCCCTTTGGGCATAGTTCTAAATTGCTCTCCAGAATGGTTGGATCAGTTCACAATTCCACCAACAATGTATTCGTGTTCCAATTTTCCCACATCTTCTACAACATTTATAATTTTCCTTTTCTGTCATATTAGCTAATCTGATGGGGTGAGGTGGTACCCCAGAGTTGTTTTAGTTTGCATTTCTCTAATCAATAGTGATTTAGAATATTTTTTCATATGACTATAGATCACTTTAATTTCTTCATCTGAAAACTGACTAGAACCAATATGTTTTTTTTAACAGGCAGGCATAAATGGATTCCAGTCTATAGTACTGGAGGAAATAAATCGGTGAGAACACAAATCTACCAGATTATATTTTATAAGCCACCTCTTTATTTGTTGTCTGTATTATAATGTTGCATCACAGGAAAAGAGTCCATTGTCCCCGCTACATAATCAGGCAACCAGACAAAGGAATCACCTTAAGGGAAGATAGTGATAGACTGAGAGTCTTTTATAGCATTTTATTACATGCCTAAGAAGAATGAGCAAATTTTCCCTGGTGTTAGTGTCTCTCTTAAGTTTAACCTGAAAGTAAATACAGGCCAAAAAATAGCTTCTAAGAAACTCCTGCTTTAATCACACCAGTGAGCTTGATTCAACTACTGGCAAAATTCTGGAAATCCTTATTAGGAAAGGAATCAATGATCACTAAAAGCCAGCAGAGTAGACTCTAACTAGACTGTGAAGAAGCATCGTGGTTTGTAGGTCAAAAAGTGAGAACTGGTCTTGGAGTGTGGAACACTAGAGTTAAAGTTTTGCCTCTTATAGATACCAGCTGTGTGATTGTGAGCAAGTCACAGGGGAGTTACCAGTTTTCAATGTTGGAGAGGTGTGCCATTAAAAAATGGTTTATTGATGATATATTTATATGTGTATGTGTGTGTATATATGTGTGTATGTACGTATGTATATACTAAAAGTTGTCAATTTCTGCAAACTCCTTGCCTCCTCCCATCATAGAACCCTCACTCTTGTAGAAGATTATACAAGTCAACATAGTGACTGTGCCTAAATATGTGTGCTCCACATCCCTGCTCTATCTATTCCTTACCTACTAAGAGTCAGGAGGAACACTTCACAATTGGTTCTCTGAAGTCATGATTGGTCACTGTATTGATTAAAATATTGAAGTTATTCAGTAATGTTTTTGGAGAGAGTTTCCACACTGGGAGTTCCCCATACAAATGACATCATAAGTCTGCTCCTTCCCCCACCACCCCAAAAAAAACCCAACCACCTAGATTGGTAAAAGTACTGCTGACACAGTACATTGAGCAAAACATCTTATAAAAGCTTCTTGTGCTACTGTAGAATCATAGACCTAGAGCTAGACAGCCATCCAGACCAACCCCCTTATTTTGCAAATGAGGAAACTGAGGCACAAAAATTACTTAGGATCATAGATTTAGAGCTAAAAAGGTCTTTGTCCATGTCAGGACACACCATATCTAGAATATTAATTGTAGCTAGTATTTACAGCTAGTTCAAGATTAATGCAAATTCAAATGATTTAAATATTCTTAGTTTGGATTTTAAAATGATACTAGCCTGCATTTAACATGAGACAAAAATCAGTCAATGTGATGGTATGCAAGCTAAAGGAAGGTGAGCTCTTGGTCAGTACTGGCCTGCCCTCCATGTGTGGATCTCCTGAGCTACTGCATACTATAGCACCAATAGGGGGCTTAATTTTTTTGGGGGGAGGGGCAATGAGGGGGTAAGTGACTTGCCCAGAGTCACACAGCTAGTGTCAAGTGTCTGAGGATGGATTTGAACTCAGGTCATCCTGAATCCAGGGCTGGTGCTTTAGCCACTATGCCACCTAGCTGCCCCAGTTTAATTATTTTTTAAGGAGCTCTTAGCAAAATAGATACATGGAAGAATGCTTTAGAGGGGAAAACTACTAGCACAAAAACAAAAACATCTGATGTATTTGAATGGTGTGAATGTGGTTATAGTAGTAAAAATAGGACAAGGGGTCAAAATGCCTGAATAAACATGAAACATAAAATTTCATATAAAACATGTTATATGCTAAATCCATTATCTTAACACATATGTATACACACATATACATATGCATATACACATACATATACATATATACATATTGTGTATGTAAATATAGATGTGTGTATATAATATTATAAATGGCAAAAGAAAAGAAAAGGGCGGTTATAAAAGCCTTTTGTGGTTTGCAAACAACAACAAAGAGTAGGAGTGAGAAAGTGACAAAAGGGAGGTCTCTGAGCAACTGCTGGGACTGAAGGATCCAGTCAAAAGCACAGGCCTTGTACTATATATATTTTTTTTTGGGGGGGGTGAGGCAATTGGGGTTAAGTGACTTGCCCAGGGTCACACAGCTAGTAAGTATTAAGTATCTGAGGCCAGATATGAACTCAGGTACTCCTGACTCCAGGGCTGGTGCTCTATCCACTGCACCACCTAGCTGCCCCAAGCACAGGCCTTGTGGTAGCAGAGCAGCCGTTCAGACAAAACCCTCAAGTTTATTTAAGGCAATGAAAAAAAAACCAACCTGAAGTGAAATGGACAGTGAATAAACTTTTATTGCAAACATTTTTTTGTTCTTTCTCCTCAAAAATTGAATCGGGTTGCATAATGTTAAAATAACCAGAGGCAGCCAGTGCAGATCAGGACACAACAGCTATTTTGAAGAAAATAATTGAAGAAGTGGATAGCCTGATCAAAAGATGTTTAATGTAGATGTAACAGTCTTGTTCTGGGAAAAGAGGCCTTCCAGGGCGCAGCTAGGTGCCACAGTGGATAAAGCACTGGACCTGGATTCAGGAGGACCTGAGTTCAAATCCAGCCTCAGATACTTGACACTTACTATCTGTATGCCCCTGGGTAAGTCACTTAACATTGCCCAGCAAAAGAAAGAAAGAAAGAAAATAAAGAAAAAAGGCATTCCAAAAGTCACATTTCTAAGAAAAAGAAAACTTAATCTGGATTTAAAATATCCAAGCATCACTTAACACTGTTATTGGGAGGCAGTGCACCTCCCAATTAAACTGATGCTTGTTTATCAGTCTCAAAATCCCTGAATTCAGAAGCTGCTTTGGACCATCAATTGCTTCCAGTTCTTTGATGTTCCAAAAGCAAATCATGGGTGCCTAGAGCTGTTTTTGAAAATTGATATACAAGCTATTTTAGACCAGTTATTGAAAAAAAAAAGATTTCAAAGAAACAGTATCACCTTTAGAGCATTGTGTGAGAAAGTGAACATGCAAATTTTCTGATCTGTAGATAAAGCTCTCTGCACCTCCCCGTGGATGTTATGAAGATTTAAAGAAAGAGAAGACAGTTTAGTCTTAGCTACAGATAAATAGCTTAAATGGTAATAACAAGGTTATACCATCGGTGTAGGCTTATCTTTAAGTAAGGTAATCATTTAAAAAAAATTTTGCTCTCTATGAATTATTATTTTGTAATAAACGAACCAGAAAAACATACTTTCTTATCCTTTATTGCTATATTATGTTTTGGGTTTTTTGGGGTTTTGGTTTTTTTGGGTTTTTGGTGGGGCAATGAGGGTTAAGTGACTTGCCCAGAGTCACACAGCTAGTAAGTGTCAAGTGTCTGAAGTCATATTTGAACTCAGGTCCTCCTGAATCCAGAGCTGGTGTTTTATCCACTGCACCATCTAGCTGTCCCCACTATATTATGTTAATAAACAGACCAAAACTTATTTTTACATTTTTTATTGCATATTTCCATTGACCTGGAACCACTGACCGTGTTTTATATATAATTTCAGATAATGCAAGTTCAAATAATGTAACCACTTCAGGGGAATTCCTTATTATCAGTAATTGGTACCTGATTTATAGCAGGTTGATGTTTTCAACAGACGTGAAAATTTTATCTCCTTAGTGCCTCACAAGAGCCCTGCGAGGTAGGTGCTATTACTATTTCAGGTTTTACACAGGGGGAAACGGAAGCTGAGAAAATTTAAGGAATTTTCTCAGGGTTCCACTACTATATAGTATCTGAGGCAAGATTAGAACTCAGGTCTCTGACTCTACCCCCAGCACTTTCTCCATTCCATTATAACTGGCCTTCGCCCCATCTCCTCACTATAGCCGCTGTGTTCTTTCACTTCTGGGCACTGTATTTTAGGGAGAATGTTGAAAACTTGAATTGTGTCTCGAGAAAGCTAACCAAAATGGCAAGAGGATTGGAAGAGATTCTGTACAAGGATCCCTTGAAGAAGGATCAGATGTTTAGCATGGATGGAGAAGGTAAGACTTGTGGAGGGGGGAAGAATGGAAAACATAATGGCTCTCTTTGCATGGCTGTCATGTAGAAGAGGTGTTAGGTTAGTGGAAGCTACAAAGATGTGCATTTTGGTTCCAAGTAAGGTAAAACTTCCTAAAAATTTGAGCTATTCAAAGATGGTCTGGCCTATCCTGGAAGTGGTATCTCCCCCTTCTCAATATAAGGTTTCTTGTTTTGTTTTGTTTTTGCGGGGCAATGAGGGTTAAGTGATTTGCCCAGGGTCACACAGCTAGTAAGTGTCAAGTGTCTGAGAGCAGATTTGAACTCAGGTCCTCCTGAATCCAGGGCCGGTGCTTTATCCACTGTGCCACCTATCTGTCCCCTCACTATAAGTTTTTTTTTTTTCCTTTTTCTTTACAACAAACATTTTATTTTATTTTTCCAGTTACATATAAGGGTAGTTTTCAACATTCATTTTCATAAGATTTAGAGTTCCAAATTTTTTTCCCTCCCTCCCTCCCTTTCCTCCTCCCTCTACAAGGCAACAACCAGGTTATATATGTACAATCCACAAATGCTCTTTTTATCAGTTCTTTCTATGAGGGTGGATGGTAAGCTTCCTCATTAGCTCCTTGGGATTGTCTTGGATCCAATGATACAATTATTGCTGAGAGTAGTTAAGTCATTCACAATTGCTCATTGAACAATACAGCTGTCACTATGCACAATGTCCTCCCAACTCTGCTCATTTCACTATACATCAATGTTCATTAGTCTTTCCAGATTTTTCTGGGATCATCCTGTTTGTCATTTCCTATAGCACAAGACCATTCCACCGCAATCATATAGCACACCTTCTTCCATCATTCCTCAGTTGATGGACATTCCCTTGATTCTCAATTCTTAGCCACCACCAAGAGTTGCTATAAATATTTTTTGTGCAATTTTTCCCCCTTTTCTCTTTTTCATGATTATTATTGTTAACTGTTGTTTCCCTTCCATCCTATTCCCTTCCCCATGATACTTATTCTATTATCCATCTTCTTTCATCCTATCCCTCTTCAAAAGGGATTTGCCTCTGTCTGTCTCCTCCCCCAACCTGCCCTTCCTTCTTTTGCCCCTCTCTTTATCTCCTTCTCCTATTTTCCTGCAGGGTTAGAGATATTACTCCACCCAATTGAGTGTGTATGTTATTCCCTCCTTGAACCAATTCTAATGAGATTGAGGTCTTTGAGACAATTCTGATGATTGTTGGGCTCATTTACTGCCTAGATTAAATAGATTACTTGACCCAGTTGGGTGTGTATGTTAATCCCTCCTTGAGGCAACTCTCAAGAGTTTAAAGTTTTTGAGCCTTTTCTGATGAGTGTAAAATTCATTTACTGCCCTGCTCCTCTTCCATCTCTTCCCCCACTCCATAAGCCTTTTCCTGTTTCTTTCATGTAGGATTTCACCTCTGCCCTTCCCCCTCCCCCAGTGCATTCCTCTCACCCCTCAATTTAACCCTAAAGATATCATCATGGGGCAGCTAGGTGACACAGTGGACAAAGCACCACCCCTGGACCCAGGGGGATACCAGCCAAAACTTATCCTCAGTCACAAGACAGTCACCCACTGCACGACCCCAGGTATGTGTCCCAATTCCAATTTTTTATGGTCCTCTAGGATCTTGTATTTGAAAGTCAAATTTGCCATTCAGTTTAGGTCTTTTCATCACAAATATCTGAAAGTCCTCTTTTTCATTAAACTCCCATTTTTTCCTCCGGAAGATTATGATGAGTTTTGCTGGGTAGGTGATTCTTGGTTGTAATCCCAATTCCTTTGCCCTCTGGAATATCATATTCCATGCCTTCCAGTCCTTTATTGTAGAAGCTGCTATATCTTGTGCTATCCTGACTGGGGCTCCACAGTAATTGAATTTTTTTTTTTATTTGTCAGCTTGCAATATTTTCTCCTTGACCTGAGAGCTCTGGAATTTGGCTATAATATTGCTAGGAGTTTTCCTTTTGGGATCTCTTTCTGGAGATGATTGGTGGATTCTTTCAATTTTTATTTTTATCTTTTGCTTCCAGAATATCAGGGCAATTTTCCCTCACAATTTCTTGGAAGATGATGTCTAAACTCTTTCCTTGATCATGGTTTTCAGGTAGACCAATAATTTTCAAATTATCTCTCCTGGACCTGTTTTCCAGGTCAGCAGTTTTTCCCAGAAGATATTTCACATTGCCTTCTATTTTTTTATTCATTTGGATTTGCTTTATTGTGTCTTGGTTTCTCATAAAGTCACTAGCTTCCATTTGTTCAATCCTCATTCTTAGGCAATTATTTTCATCAGAGGGCTTTTGTCTCTCCTTTTCCATTTGGCCAATTTGGCTTTTCAAGCTGTTGACTTTTTTTCTCTCGTGTCTTTCCTACGTCAGCCTCATTTCTCTTTCCATTTTTCCTCTACCTCTCTAACTTTATCTTCAAAGTCATTTTTGAGCACCTCTATGGCCTGAGACCAATCCATATTTTTCTTGGAAGCTTTAGATATAGGAGCCCTGATGTTGACATCTTCCTCTGAGGGTACACCTAGATCTTCCTAGTCACTAAAGAAACTTTCTATGATCCTCACCTTTCTCTGTCGGCTCATCTTGCCTTTCTTTTACTTGACTTTTAGCTCCTTAAAGTGGGGCACTGTTTCCAGGCTGCACTATCCCAAGCTTCAGGAGGTCCCAGGTAGTATGATTTAAGGAGGATCAGGTTCTTCACCCCCCTGGCCTGTTCCCTGGTCCATAGATCACCCCAGACCAACTTGCTAATCAACCAGCTTTGTGTGTTGTGGTTGTTAGCTCTGACGAGCCTGTGCCCCTCCCCCACCTGGCACATTGCTACTCAAGCCTACCTCCTGGTTCTCAGCAGGGGTGAAAAACCCAAGTTCTGCTTCAGCACCCCTGTAGTCTTCCCCTGCCCAGGGCTCAGCTCTCTTACCAGACTGTCAGCTTAGTTCCAGATGACACTGGCACTTCAGCTGATTCAGAGGCTCTGGGGGTCTCCTTCTCTGGTGAGGCCTTCCTGGGACTGGATCTGTGTCAGGGTGACTGTGGGGTTGGGCTAAACTCCTGTCTCAGCACAGCAGCTCCCTCCTTCTAACCTTCCAAGCCATTCTTGGTTAGAAGGTGATTTTAGCACATTCTTCTGTGGGCTTTACTGCTCCAGGCATTGTCCTATGGCATTATTTGGATGTATTTATGGAGCGATTATGTCATGAGTTCGAGACACTTTCCTCCACCATCTTCTATAAGTTTTTTGTTTTGTTTTGTTTTTGCTTTTTTAGTGAGGCAATTGGGGTTAAGTGACTTGCCCAGGGTCACACAGCTAGTAAGTGTTAAGTGTCTCAGGACAGATTTGAACTC
The DNA here is from genome assembly GCF_019393635.1 of Dromiciops gliroides. Taxonomy (NCBI): domain Eukaryota; kingdom Metazoa; phylum Chordata; class Mammalia; order Microbiotheria; family Microbiotheriidae; genus Dromiciops; species Dromiciops gliroides. The sequence continues at coordinate 437,545,369 of NC_057864.1, read as the reverse complement.
AGGTACTCCTGACTCCAGGGCCGGTGCTCTATCTAGGTGCACCACCTAGCTGACCCCTTCTATAAGTTTTTAAGTAAAGACAGTATGACCACTTGTTATGGAAAGGATTCTGGACTGTGTAGAGACTGTATAGAGATGGCCTTTGAAGTCCCTATTGGCCCTGTCCATCACTGAAGCTAATGAGAGAACAGCCAGCACCAGATGCTGGGACAAAGTCAAAGTGGTTCAGACTTCAATGTGTGTATTTCAGACTACCCTATTAAACAAAACAAAATGAAGGTATTGAAGAAAGAACTATGTTAAAACTGATTGCTTCTTATTAGAAACATGTAATCATCAGTTCCTTATGTAAGGGCATGAACATATATGAGCATTTAATATTTGCTTGTCTGAATGAGGGTATGTTTATAGCGAGACTTGCCTTCTGGAGATGATGGTTGTTTCTGGTCACTGAGGTTAAACAACAGGGACAGCAAGGTTGCTCAGTGGATAGATCACTGGCCCTGAAGTTGGGAGGACCTGAGTTCAAATCTCACCTCAGACACTCATTAGCTGTATGACCCTAGGCAAGTCACTTAACCCCAATTGCTTTAAACATCGGGGCCATCTTCAGTCGTCCTGATGTATATCTTGCCACAGGACTCAGATGGCTCTGGAGGAGAGAGTGAGATTGGTGACCTTGCACAGCCCTCCCTCACTTAAATCCAATTCAGCATGAACCCTTCTTCTCACCACAGGTTGTTGCCCATGCTGGCAAAAGCATCAAGGGAAGTTTAGTTTGCTGAAAAATAGTACTCTGATCAGTAGATTCCCACATGGCCTGGAATTTGAGACCAAAGGATGGAGCCACAAGTACCAGGTTCCACAAGGAGGAACCACCCTCATTAGCAAAGGTATATTTAAACCAGGCAGGAGAGACTGCAGTGCCCTCACTCCTCTATTCACAAATAGAAACACTGTCAGTGGTTCTATCTTTTAATAGCAGGAACAATCATAGAGTCCCATGTGAACAGACAACATTGTGAATGACTCTATTTTTTAATAGAAAGAAGAGTCATAGAATTCCAGAGTGATACGTGCTGTGTAATTGAACCTAAAATACGAGCTCTGGGGAATGATAAGATAAGCTGGCTAACATTAACCACACTGAGAGGTCTTCTGGGATAGTAAATCTCTGAAGACTGGGTGTCTACTTATTAAATGGACTTAAAAGAGGTGTCATAGAATTTAAGTGCTAATAAGTGTTGGTTTTAAAGTTTGCCAGTTTGGTGATAACCCATTTTGTCATTTATTTTGTTCTAATGAGATTCAGTATCAACTTCGTGCCAAGTCCAGCAACCTCTGTCCTTGGTATATTTGCCCTCCCCACATCATCTGGCCCAGGTTTTCTTCTTTGTGGATGATTCCCATTAACCCTGACCTCTCACATTTCTTTATAGTCCAGGTAATTCTTGGGTGTTTGCATGCCTCACTGGGGTGTGGTGTGGACTTACCTAATTAGTGACGATAAAATCTTACATAAATGCCAGGCATAATTATGAAGAGAAATTATTTTTGCCTGGAGAGGAACCTATCCGGATGCCTCCAGGATATCTTCACTTGGATATCCCACACTTACCTCCAACTCGACATGTCCATTGTCGTAGGAGAAAAAGCACCTCAGACTTTGTCAGAAAATTTGAGACATCGTGCTAGAGCTGTCATTCTGTGTGAACTTCATCTCCCTAAACCTCAGTTCTCATCTGTAGTTTTACCTGCACTACCCCAAAGGCCTTGTGAGCAGCATTACATGAGATAAAGTGCAGCATATAAAGCATATAAAGTGCTATATATGTGACTGGTTATTATGCCTGAAACTGAGTTCACTACCTTTTCTCCAGAACCGGTTTATTTTCCCAGCTTTCTTATTTCTGTTAGTGGTACCACCAGTTCAGCCGCCATAAAATCCTAGAATCAGAGAATTAGAATTGTAAAGAACCTCAGAAAATATCTTGTCTAATTCCCTTACTTTATAGGTGAGGAAACAAACCCAGAAAAGTCACAGTGTCATAGACCAAGAAGAGACTTCAGAGACAATCTGGTTAAAACTCCTCACTTTACAGGTGGGGAAACTGAGGCCCAGGAAGGTGAAGTGACTTGGCAAGCATACAGGTAGGTAGTAAGGATTACTGGTAGAATTTGAACACAGGTCCTCTGACTACTGAGTCAGAGATCTTTCCACTGCACCATGAAAGAGCTTATTCTTTGCCATATAGTGAGTGGTAGAGAGAAGTACCTGGGTTGTCTTTTTTTTTTTTTACTCTAGAAGCTTTCCAAAGCATTACTTTTGCTTGAAAGAAACAGCTTAGAGTCATTATTATTTATTTTTTTTAATGAGGCAATTGGGGTTAAGTGACTTGCCCAGGGTCACACAGCTAGTAAGTATTAAGCGTCTGAGGCCAGATTTGAACTCAAGTACTCCAGGGCTGGTGCTCTATCCACTGTGCCATTTAGCTGCCCCTTAGAGTCATTATTAAAGGCACAGAGATCAAAATGCCAGAACGGCCCTGGAAGATCATTTAGGCCAGGGATTCTTAACTTTTCTTGCATCTTGGAACCCATTGGCAGTCTTGAGAGGTTTATGGATCTCTTCCCAGACTGACATCATTAAATTCATGAAGTAAAATATGTAGGGTTACAAAGGAAAGCAATTCTATTGAAACGCAATTATTAAATATATGTCTTTTAAAAACATGTTCAAAGACACTAGGTTAAGAACCCATGAGTTAGGTCAAACTCCTTTGCTGGACAAACAGTTTGTTTGTTGTTCAATCATTTCATCACTTTCCTGACTCTTCCTGACTCCATTTGAAGTTTTCTTGGCAGAAATACTGGAGCAGTTTGTCATTTCTTTCTCCAGCTCATTTTATAGATATAGAAACTGAGGCAAACAGAGTTAAGTGACTTGCCCAGGGTCACACAGCTAGTAAATGTTTGAGGCCAGATTTGAACTCGGGAAGATGCATCTTACTTCAGACCCACTGACAAATGGAGAACTCTCTAAATTCAGAAAAGTTCAGCGACCTTTCCAAGGTCACACAAACTGTAGGTACCAGATCCATGACCCATTGATGTGTGACCTCAGCTCTGTCCTTCATCCCTTTGTACCTCTGATAATTCTTGGATGCTTGCATGCCTCCCTGGGATGTGGGGTAGATTTAACTAATTAGTGACAGTAAAATGTTACATAAATGCCAAGTATAATTATGATGAGAAATTATTTTTGCCTGGAGAGGAAGCATCTAGGCCACTGTCAAGGGAGGAAGATAAATTATAGTTTGTTCTTTCTGGAGCCATGTGGAAGCCAAAACTATTTTTCTGGTCCTTGGAGGGTTTGAAACCTAAGGATAGCTCTTTTATACCTGGGGCATAAATAGAAAGGGAACTCATAGCATCTGGAACTTGTCTTTTTATAGATTCCTCCTTGGTGGCCAGTAGGTACTCAGGATAGACTTGATCATAGAAGTAGTTACTGCCTGGGGCAGCTAGGTGGCACAGTGGATAGAGCACCGGCCCTGGAGTCAGGAGTACCTGAGTTCAGATCCAGCCTCAGACACTTGACATTTACTGGCTGTGTGACCCTGGACAAGTCACTTAACCCCCATTGCCTCGCAAAAAAAAAAAAAAAAAGAAGTAGTTACTGCCTAATAACAATGAGCAAGTCACTTCACCCCTCTGGGCCTTAGTTTACCCAACTAGCAAAGGGGAAGATTGGATTAGATGGTTTCTAAGGCTCCTTGCAGCTCTAAAACCTACATGTCTGGTTCAGATTGCTGCAGAATTTTGTCTGATGGGTGAATGCCACGTGGTCAAAATGGAGTTAATTACTTTTTCCCTATGCACACTCCTCTTCCAAATTTCCCTATTTCCACTAAGAGCACTACAACTTTTCTACCCACCCAGATTCCTAACACAATCATTAGCTCCCACTCCTCTTCCTCTCTCTCATCTCATCCCCTCTCTCTATCTGATCAATTGCAAAGTCTTGTCAGGTCTGTTTCCATGGCATCTTTCACATCTGTTCCCTTCTCTCCATTAACTCAGCTAAACACTCAGATTCAGGACCTCATCACCTCTTCCTTGGACTATTGTGACCACCTCCTATTGGGCACCTGCTTCCAATTCTTTCCCTCTCAAATCTTTCCCCAACAAAATTGCCAGTGCAATGTTCCTAAAGTACTCATCTAACCTCATCACTCTTCTTCTTAAAAGGCTCCAATGGCTCCCTTTTGCCTCTGGGCCAGGTATTCTTAGCTTTTTGTGCGTCGTAGAACCCTCTGGAAGTCTGTGGACCCCTTCTCAGAATAATGGCTTTTTTTCATAAATATTCATCAATTCCACTTAGATCGTTAGATTTATTGGCATATAATTGGACAAAACAGAATGTTTTTAAATGTGTAAAATAAAATACCTAAGATTAGAAAGGAAATATTACACTGAAATATACTCATCAAAATATCTTTTAAAACAAGCCCCCAAGTTTAGAAACCCTGCTCTAGGATAAAAGAAAATCAACTCAGCTTGGGATTTAAAGATCATCATACATCCACAACCTCCCTTTCCAGGTTTGTCATATCATACCTTACTCTCCTGCATCCTGACAAAATGGCCTGTTTCCTTGTCCCCTGAATGGTATATACTATGAGTGAAGAGGCCCTGTGCAAAGGGGGATGAGAGATACAAGGTAGAGGACTGGGCCTTGCTTCTTGCCCTTGCAAATGTTCCTGCTCCTGAGGCCAGAGAATGACGGAGGAGTGTAAAGAAGAGTCAGAATGGGAGGGTTAATTCCGACAGATCCCAGGAAATTACAAAGAGACAGCAGGAGAAGGAAAGAGTCAGGAAGCTGGGAGCTAAGCAAGTCCCCCTGTGGTCTTCTCCCCACTTTCCTTTATTTTGTCATGGTGGCTCAGGATTTTACCTCCTGGCTGTGGCTACTTGCCAAGAAAGAGGAAAAAGAGCTTCTAAGACTGAGTTCCTCACTGAAACCCTGGAGAAATGCAGCCTCCCAAAGGATTAGGGAGTTATTAGAAAAGCTTCCTTTCCTTATCATTGAGATGTGAAGCAGGTTTTGTGACTAGCGAAGTGCCTTCGATTTGCTCATCAGTCAATCAAAAATCCATTTCTCCACCAGCCTTGAATGGGAAAGTCATAGAATACCTGCATGTGCTCTCAAGCACAGAGCCGGAACCCTTCCTTTCCAGGTAATTAGGCACTTCCACAAGTAAGCCCGATGCTCCCCTCCTGTATGCCCTCGCTGGCTGCTATACTATAACAACACCATATACAGAAGACAGACAGAATGAACAGCAGTTTGGGAAGGGAAAGTACTAGCACTTGGGAGGGGAGGGGCAGGAAGACCCTTGTGAAGGTTAGACTTAATAGAGCCCAACACCTCCATTTTACAGATGAGGGAAACTGAGGACCAAAGAAATAAAGCCATCTGGTCAAAGCTGTATGCCACAGTTAATCGACAAGTATTTATTAAGCCTATCCTGGACCAGATACTGCACTTAAGCATCAGGGATACCAAAAGGGAAAATAAAAGTGAAAATATGACAACCATAAGCTGACGTTTTACTGAAGGACAGGCACACACAAGTATTTATCTACAGGATACATACCGGGTAGATATAAAGTGCCTTTAGCGGGGAAGCCACTCGCAGTTGGAAGTATCAGAAAGGCCTGGTATAGAAAGAGGAGTTTGGACTGAACTGTGTAGGAAGCCTGAGATTCCAAGTGGTGGAGGTGAAGAGTGAGAGTATGCCAGGCTTGGGGCATAGCCAGTGCAGAAGAAATGGAACATCATGCCTAAGGAATAGCAATTAGGCTAATTAGGACCATAGGTGGCAGAGGAAGAATGTATCCGATTAGAAAGGTGAGAAGCCGTCAGCATGTGCAGAACTTGAGAGCTAAGGGGCTCAGTGAATAGAGCACTGAAGTGCCCTGAACCTGAGTTCAAATCTGACCTCAGACACTTACTAGCCATGTGACCCTGGGCAAGTCACTTAACTGCCAAAAGAAAAAAAAAAGTGGCTTCAAAAGGGACTTATTGATTGGAGAGGGGAGATCTGTGCTTTAGGAAAATCACTTTGGCATCTGTGTAGAGGATCGATTGGAATGGGGAAAGACTTGATGAAAGGAGATTAATTTAGAGGCTATTGCATTACTTCAGGGAAAGGGTGATGAGGGACAAAAAGGGGAAAGAGCTGTGTGAGTGGAGAGAGGGGACACTCTGGGGATAGAAATGACAAGATCTGGCAGCTGATTGGTTACATGAAATGAGTGAAGGGTCAAGGGTGATAACAGGCTTGCCAACCTAGCTGAGTGGAGTGATAATACATAGTTCCCTCTGCACCAATGGGGAAGTGCAGAAGAAGGGCAGGTTTGGTTTACCTCAAGTCTCTACTTACTCCATCCCATCCTCCACTCGTTTATCACAGCAATCTTCCTAAAGCTCGGGTCTGACCATATCACTCTATTCAGTAAACACCAGTGGTTTCTTCTTACTCTTCCAGGACTTTAAAAGCCCTTCATAGCCCAGCCCCCTTCAACTTTCCCCATCTTTTTGGGGGGGGGGGGCAATGAGGGTTAAGTGACTTGCTCAGGGTCACACAGCTAGTAAGTGTCAAGTGTCTGAGGCTGGATTTGAACTCAGGTCCTCCTGAATCTAGGGCCGATGCTTTATCCACTGCTCCACCTAGCTGCCCTTTCCCCATCTTTTTATATCTTTCTCTGCTCTACATACTATGTGATCTTCCCTAGAATTCCCTGATTCCTCTGGAAATGCCCCAAGAAAGGTCAGTGTCACCAAGATCTCATTCCCCTGGATGTCCCCTATTCCTGGAATTCTCTCCCTCCTCATCTCTCTTCCCCCAGCTTCAATGATGGCTTTCTTCAAGTCCCTATGAGAAATCTTTCCCATTCCCCCTTAGTGCTACTGCTTTCCCTTTATTGATTTCTTTTATTTGTAGATTTATTTATTATCAATATATTCTTATATTTATTTATATAGTTAATATACACGTATTTCTTTTATATATGTATGTGTGTACAAACACATTTATACATTCACATGTATACATATGTACACAAGTATAGTAAACACTTGGTTGTGTGTTGTCTCTCCCATTAGACTGTGAACTAAGAGGAAAAATAGTTTTTTGCCTCTTTTTGTATCCCAAACTCTTAGCCTAGTCCCTGTCACATGGCAGGGACTTCATAAAGACTTGTTGAAGACAATACTTGTTGATGAAAAATGCTATGCATCTCCAGAGAAAGAACTGATGGAGTCTGAATGCAGATCAAAGCATACTATATTTCCCCATGGGCTTTTTTTTTGGTCTGTTTTTCTTTCACAACGTGTCTAATAAGGAAATATGTTTTACATGATTGCACATGCATAATCTATATCAAATTGCTTACCATTTCAAGGAGGGGGGGTGTGAGGAAAGGAGGGAGAGAATTTGGGGCTTAAAATTAAAAAAAATAATGTTAAGATTTATTTTTATGTGTAATTGGAAAAAATATTAAAATAAATAAATACTTGTTGACTAGACTCAGGCACCTTTTAAAATGTAGATTCCCTGGAAGGTATGAACTAATGATTTCATGGCAATTCTTTTCTTATTTATAATTCTTTGGGAGTTACCTAGGGCATTAAATGGTGAAGTGACTTGCCCACTATTATCTAATATCTGTCTGAATTGAGACTTGACCCCAAATTTCCCCACCTGTGAGGATGGCCCTTAAATTACTAAACCATACTGTATCCTCATTTATTACCATATGATTGAAAATGTATGTACAGGGGGCAGCTAGGTGGCGCAGTGGATAGAGCACCGGCCCTGGAGTTAGGAGTGCCTAAGTTCAAATCCGGCCTCAGACACTTAACACTTACTAGCTGTGTGACTTTGGGCAAGTCACTTAACCCCAATTGCCTCACTTAAAAAAAAAATGTATGTACAGAAAATCTTTTTAAAGAACTAGAAGACCTGAAAAAACACTATGCTACCTCATACACTGAAATTAGGGTAACAGCTTCATAAATGCACAGCTGGGAGCAACCTTAGAAGTGTCTAGTTCAACCCTCTCATTTTACTATTAATAATAATAACCAGCATTTATATCTCGAAAAATACCTTACATACATCATTTCATTTCCATTTCTGCCTCACAACAATCCTGCGGGGCAGGTGCTATTATTATGAGTCAGTACTCTTTTCACTGTAACAATAAATTGAAGTGTAAATAGCTACTAAGCAAGTGGCATTATTTATTTTGATGTTTAATGTTTTTAAAAGAAGACCACCTGACCTTAAATCCCTGGACTGCCGCTGGTCAATCTTGAGGCCACTTAACTTTCCCGGGCCTTAATATTTTGTAAAATTGACTAGCTAGGTTATTGTTGTTCAATTGTTTTCAATTGTGTCCTATTCTTCATGACCTCATTTGGCATTTTCTTGGCAAAGATCCCAGAGAAGTTTGCCACTCCTTTCTCCAGCTCATTTTACAGATGAGGAAACTGAGGCAAACAGGGTGAAGTGACTTGCCCAGCGGCACCCAGCTAGTAAGTATCTGAGGTCAGATTTGAACTCAGGGAGATGAGTCTACCCCATTCCAGACCTGGCACTCGGGGCTAGCACCTTTGGTACGAGGGCTTGCCAAGCCCTTTTCAGGGATGCTCATCCACCTTTGGTGTCTCGCTTTACCCAGCTCTCACCTGTGGCTCTGAGAAGCTGTAGCATGCGAAGCAGCCGCACTCCAGTAAAACCATCCTGGCAGATGGGCTAAACCAGGTTGGGGGTAACCGACAGGCCTCAAACCTGTAGGTGAATTAGGGATGCCTGTCCCAAGCATGTGACAACTTCTCCCAGTAGAAGTCGGGGTTGAGAACTTTTGCTCTAACGGCCACGAAGGCGGCTGAATCGGGAACCATGGAGCACTTAGAACTTGGTGAGACACGGAAGATGCCAGGATCATCCACTGCATCCTGGGCCAAGGTCGTTCAGTCTTACTCTTGTCTTGCCACTGGACTTTGATGACTCTGGAAGAGAGTGAGGCTGATGATTTTGTGCAGCTCCGCCTCACCTAAATCCCATTCATGAGCGGGTCATGACATCATCATCGGCTCTCTGAAAACGAAAGAGAACAGCACTTTTGTAAAACAGGGCTCTGAAAACGGAGAACAATGCTTTTACAACCTCCTTCACAGGATCGCTAGGAAAACCAGATGAGATCACCTAAATTAAGACTGTTAAAGCCTATGTAAGTGCACTTTTAATTCTCCTGTTCTTCTCATCTTTTCCCAACAACAGCTAACACTTTAGCTTAGGCTGGAGGGCCAGTGGCTGAGACCAAGGCCCTGGAGGGGATAGATCTCAGGATGGTAAGAGACAGAGGAAGCAAGCAGGGAAGAGGTCCCTGAAGGAGAAGATGGGAGGCTGTCAGAGTCCATTACCTCTATTCATTTACCTAGGGCCATCCCTGTCTCATGTCCCTTTTAGATTATGAAAGCCCAGTTCAGGACATTCACTGCTAGAGTTCTTTCGACAAATATTTACAGACCTGTTTCCGCTGGGATTGCTCGGATACTTGATTTTCTCCTTCCATGGAGACCAGCAGAGGGCAGGAATGACACACAGATACCCAAGCCCTTCTCTGCCTGTCCAAACTATGCACCACAGGGACCTGAAGAAATCCGGGTCGCTCAGTCCCTCCAAGCAGCAAGCAAGGAGCGTGCCCGTGGATCGCCTAGGGCCAAGACTGTGAGGCTCTACATGGCAATGACTGGCCAAGCCACCAATAGCTACAGAATTAAAAAAAAAAAAATCTATCTAGCCATCAATACTCTGATTTGATAGGAAAGAAGGGAATGTGTGAAACAGATTCTATTTCCTCAAAGAAAAAGCTGATTTGAGGAGCAAAGGAGGTAGTTAGGTTGATCTCTTATAAGATCAAATGGGAACTTCTGCAGATTAAAGCATAGTGAGGCCTCTCCTGGATCAGGCAGGATTTGGCGAGAAGGCCCCAAACTTGACATCTGACTTGGTCTTTGGTGATCACTTTGTTCCTGGAAGCCTCGGCTCAGTCCGTCGAGAAACATTTATTGAGTACCTGCTAAGTTCCCGGCCCTGTGCTAAGCACTGGGGAGTACAAAGAAAGGCAAAAGACAGTCCCTGCTCTCAAGGAATTTATAGTATAATGGGGGAGACAGCACGCAAACAAAATGTATACAGGATGGGGCAGCTAGGTGGCACAGTGGATAGAGTACTGGCCCTGGACTCAGGAGGACCTGAGTTCAAATCCGGCCTCAAACACTTGACACTTACTAGCTGTGTGACCCTGGGCAAGTCACTTAACCCCCATTGGCCTGCAAACAAACAAACAAACAAAAAAACCTCCAAAAAACTGTATATAGGATTAATTGGAGATAATCAACAGAGGGAAGGCACTAGCATTAAGAGGGTTTGGGAAAGGTTTCTAGTAGAAGATTTCAGCCTGGATTTTAACTTGAAGGAAACCAGGGAAGTCAGGAGGCAGAGATGGGGAGGAAGAGAATTCAGTAGTCAGTAAAGATGCATTAAGTGTCTAGTGGGTGCTGTGTTAAGCACGGAGTTACAAATAGAAATAAAAATAAAGACAACCCTTGCCCTCAAGGAGTTTACAGTCTAATGAGGAAAGACTTCACACAAAAGGAAGATGACAAGCTAGAGAGGATGGGAAGGGAGAGGGAGAAGGTACCCAGAGAGTGGGCATGCTGCCATCCAGTCAGTCAGAGGATACAATCAGAAGGGTGAGAAGGTACTGAGGCAATGGAGGTAGCCATCAAAATGCATGGAGTTGGGGGCAGCTAGGTGGCACAGTGGATAAAGCAACGGCCCTGGATTCAGGAGAATCTGAGTTCAAATCCAGTCTTAGACACTTGATACTTACTAGCTGTGTGACCCTGGGCAAGTCACTTAACTCCCATTGCCCCTCAAAAAAAAATGCATGGAGTCAGGTGACGAAATACTGTGTGGGAGTAACAGAGAGGAGGCCAATGTTAGTGGATTGTAGAGTATGTGGAGGGGTGTAAGGTGTAAGAAGATTGTAAAGGCTTTAGAGGGACAGATTATGAAAGGCTTTGAAAGCCAGACAGAAAGTTTTATATTTCTTCCTTGAGATGATAGGGAGCCCCTGGAATTTATTGAATGGGGTGGGGTGATGTGGTCAGACCTGTGCTTTAGAGAAGAATACTTTGACAGATGAGTGGAGAGACTTGAGGCGGGGAGACTGATCTATTGTATTCTTCTGTGAAAATTTACATGGAAGTAACCAGATCCTTAAGCTCAAGAAAGAGGCCCCCTACTCCATTTAACTTTCTCGCAGGCCAGAACACGCATTTTTCCAGCCACTGGTTGAAGCCTTACATGACCAAGGCTCAGAAACCTGATCTATGGACCAAATTTGAGGAAAGCTCATTTCTCATGGTAGATAATGATAATTTTTTTTGGTATGCTTCTTTTTAATCATAAAAGTATTTTGTTATTTTCCAGTTACATGCAAAGATAGTTTTCAACATTTGTTTTCATAGGCTTTTTGGTTCCAGGTTTTTCTCCCACCCTTCCTTCCCTGCCCCCTCCCCTAAGACAGAAAACAATCTGATATAGCTTATATATGTACAATCACATTAAACATATTTCTGCATTAGTCATATTGTGAAAGAAGAAGCAGAACACAAGGTAACAATCTCATAACAAGAGGGGAAAAAAAACAGCCAAGAAGTAGAAACAGCATGGTTCAATCTGCATTCAGAATCCACAGTTCTTTTTTCTGGATGTGGAGAACATTTTCTAGATAATGATAATTCTTGACTAAAATCCTCTCCTGTGCCTCAGCATAGCTGGAACGAGGATGGATTCCTATGGGTAGACCAACAGAGAGTAAGTCTCATGAGATCTTGCCAAGGAGAGAATGTCTTCAGATATGGGTGTGGCAAACAGTCTGGGGTACAGCCTAATTAATTTTGGTGGGGCTTACTTCTGGCCAGGCTGACTTCATCATTTAATTTTTATTATAATCTTATTTTTATTCATAGAAATTCATGAAAACCACCCAAAACTTTGATCTACACAGGCAGGAACATACCCAACACTAATGAAATCAAAAATTTTTAAGTCTTGAAGAAGTAATACTAATGAATTATGTTTCCTTAGTATTTTTTCAAAACCATCAGAAAAACATCATTCATTGTGTCACTTGATCCTCACAACAATTCTGTTGGCAAGTGGGTTATTATTCCCATTTCACAGATTGGGATCCCAAATTGGGTCACAAAGAGTTGGACATGACTGAAAAACAGTCCAACAACAACACCACAGAAGAGGAAAGCAAGGGGGGAGGTCACTTGTGGAAAGAGAGCATAACAGAGGCCTCCAATTTCATGTAACAATCTTCTTTTTCTTTGGGCAGTTGGTGGCACCATAATGGATAGGGCACTGGACTTGGAATTAGGAAGACTCCTCTTCCAGAGTTCAAATCCAGCCTCAGACACTTAGTAACTGTGTGACCCTGGGCAAGTCACTTCACCCTGTTTATTTCAATTTCCTCATCTGTAAAATGAGCTGAAGGAAATGGCAAACCCCTCCAGTATCTCTGCCAAGAAAACTCTGAATGGACTCTCAGGAAGCACAATTGAACTGACTGAACAATAACAACAAAGATAATGGGTTATGGTAACTAAACACTTTCACTTGTAAGATTTTGTTCCATCAACCTTAGTCAGGTCAGGAGTTTTGCTCCTGGGCATTTAGAGGTTGGCCACTCCTTTAAAGTGAAAACACCTGAGTTTAACACCTAATTAGCAAGGCCAATTAGTGAAGAAGCAAAGCTACAGGTGGTAGGCTATTTCTTTCTGGCCTGGCTGGGTTAGCTCCCAGGTCTTTCTCACCCTAGAGCTGTCTCAATCTCCACATAGAGACTAAAGAGCCAAGGGTTTCTATCCGCCCCTGCCCCCAACCCTGGGGCAGTGTCTCCAACTCGGAGGTCTCTCTCAAGGCTTCCACACCCACCTCGTAGTATTAAGTTATCCTCATTTTATAAGTGAGGAAACTGAGTCTCAGAGGGTCCAATCCAAGTTCTCTAGTACTACAACAAATGGCCTTTGAGAATGAAGGACCTGAGATCAATCAACAGGAATTTATTTAAAGTACCTACTATGTGCCAGGCACCTTACTCTAACCTTTGTGCACAAAGACAAAAGGAATGCAGGTGCTTATGTTCTACTGAAGGATATATGCGCACAAATAAGGGATAGGGGACTTATTTGGCATAAGGGACTCCCAGAAGAGGAAACCCCTTCTACTGATGCAGGTTGAGATTTTCTTGGCAATTTATAATCTTAGAAAGAGTTACCTGGAGTGGTGAGAGGTTTTGTGACTTGCCCAGGGTTAAACAACCAGTATGTGTCAGAGACAGAACTGGAGCCCCAGTCTTCCTGGTTATGAGGCTAGCTCTCTATATACTGTACCACACTGCCTCTCTGAGGGATATATCTACTCAGATAAATACAAAAATTTTAAAAATGTATACAATAGGGGCAGCTAGGTGGTGCAGTGGATAGAGCACCAGCCCTGGAGTCAGGAGTACCTGAGTTCAAATCAAGCCTCAGACACTTAACACTTACTAGCTGTGTGACCCTGGGCAAGTCACTTAACCCCAATTGCCTCACAAAAAAAGAAAAACAAAAACAAAAATGTATACAATATATATTCAAATAAAATAGGGAGGGGTAGTGGGACAAGACCTATGATTTCATTAGTATAAGGAATTGACTACAAATGTAGGTTGGTGCCTTTTCTTCAATTTATAGCCAGAGAATTGTCTAGAACATTTAGAGGCTTAGTGCTTGCCTAGGGTCACACAATAGTCAACAGACAGGACTTGAGCTTGGGTCTTCATGACTTCCAGGCTGGCCGTCCAGATTCTATGTCTCTGATTGTCTCTTGAAAGTTAAAGCCTACAATGCAGCATTTCTGGGGAGTGTCTCCATCCAAGTGCAGACCATGCCTAATCCTGCTTAGCTTCCAAGGCAAGATGAGACAGGAGGTGTGTAGGGGCCAATTTATGTATATATGTGTGTATTTATGCGTGCATGTATGTATGCGTGTATGCATGCATACACACATATATATGCATATATGTTCGTGTATTAAATGATACACAACATATTTTATATACAAAAATACAAAATGGTTTCTTGGGTGAATACTAAAAACTGGGAGAAATCAAGAAAGACGTCTTGAAGGAGGTGGCATGTGAGCTGAGCCTTCTACCAGGAGGAGATTGGGTAATTTGCCCAGGGTCCCTGGACCAATCAGGGTTAGAGCTGGTACTGTCTCTTGCCATTTCTTCTAAACCAGGGAAACCTTCCCATTGGTCCTTCCTTCTCTCCCCCACCAAGCTCTATTCACAAAGCTTTCCCTCTTTGTATTCCTCCCCATCCTCTCCCCTCCCAAAAGGGATAACAAGGTGGGGGGAGGGGGGGAGAATAAACTAAAGATTTCCTGTCCTGGAAAAAAACCAAGCAGACAAGAGGGAGGCAGGAGCCATGTGTAACAAGGTCATTCTTTCCAGATCAGACTTTTAACACCCCAACAAGATGCTGCATCATTTGAGGTGTGGCATCCATTCCAAGATTCCCCTCCTCTCACCACTCCACCCCCCCTCCCCCATGACAGCAAAGGCTGGATCTGGGTGCTGCTGGAGAGCCCCCAAAAGCTATCTCTGAGCTGACATTGTCCAATCCCAGCCCAGAGCTTTCCAGGGAAAGATGAGGGCTGCTGCCTGAGCCAGCAGCAGCCAGAGATGGTGTTAGCAAAAACTGAGAGAACTCGGCCGGGGGCTTAGGACTGACGCTTCTCCTTGAAAGCTGCCTCCTCGTCTGTGACCTGGGAAACCAAGGAAGATCTGAACACGGGGACCAGGCTGGAGCCCAAGGAAAGGTTTGGGTTTCCTGTTTGAAGAAAGGATGGATTCCGTAGCATGGAAGGAAGAAAGGAAGGAAGGAAGAAAAGAAAAAAATGAAAGAAGAGGGGAAAGGAAGGAATGAGTGAGGGAGGAAGGAAGGAAGAAAAGAAAAAAGGAAGGAAGAGGAGAAAGGAAAGAATGAGTGAGGGAGGAAGGAAGGAAGAAAAGAAAAAAGAAAGGAAGAAAGGAAATAAGGAAAGAAAGAGAGTGGAGACAAAAGGCAGTGCTGGGGAAACAGGCTAGGGTTGAAACAGTCCCATCCTCATGCTTTTATCAGTAAGTGTTGACTGAACACCTACTACGTGAACATTTCCCAGGGAACATTTCCCCTCAGTCACACACTAGGTGTTGTTTGTCCTTACTTCTTGTTCTTGAAGAGTACTAACCCAGAACGAGCCATATAACTTCTCACTGTCTCCGGTGACTCTAAGATTGTAGATTGCAAATAAAGGGCAATTTCTGGGGTAG
Organism: Dromiciops gliroides; assembly: GCF_019393635.1. Classification (NCBI taxonomy): domain Eukaryota; kingdom Metazoa; phylum Chordata; class Mammalia; order Microbiotheria; family Microbiotheriidae; genus Dromiciops; species Dromiciops gliroides. Next base: position 437,529,856 of record NC_057864.1, on the reverse strand, counting down.
CCTGAAGGGTTTAGGGATTTCTTTTCAGTGGAGGCTCAAGCTCATCTGCTGCCTGCCCCCTTACCCAGACCTTGTAGGAGCTTGTAACTAGCTCCCAGGTTCCATTTAACTATTTAATATCAATTAGGTTTTACAAAGAGATATTTAGAATATTCAATAAGAACAAACTAGAAACATTTCCCTAAATACCTCTGGGGCATATTCTGTCCTATTGTCACCTCTGTTTCGGAGAGTAGATTCAAAACTTTGCTCAATTTCTGCATAATATTCAATTCAATAAACATTCATTAAACGCCCATTCCATGCCAGGCACATTGCTAAGCCCAGGGAATACAAAAAGAGCCAAAAGATAGTCTCTGCCCTCAAGGAAGTTACAATCTAGTAAAGACAACATGCAAACAAATATATACAAAGCAAGCTATATACGGGGTAAGTAGGAAATAATTAAGAGATGGGAAACACTGCTTGGGGAAGACTTCCTGTAGAAAGTAAAATTTTTGTTGGGACTTAAAGAAAGCCAGGGAGGACAGTAGTAGAGGAGGGAGAACATTGCATGTACATGTCCAGATGATTTCTAAGCATTCTGCATTAAAATGCAATTGGGGGGCAGCTAGGTGGTGCAGTGGATAGAGCACCAGCCCTGGAGTCAGGAGGACCTGAGTTCAAATCTGGCCTCAGACACTTAACACTTACTAGCTGTGTGACCCTTGGCAAGTCACTTAACCCCAACTGCCTCACAAAAACAAAAGAAAGAAAAAAAGAAAAGAAAATGCAATTAGGGGAGCATTCCATCAATTCATAGCTAATACTTTAATTGTCAATTAATACCTTAGCAAAGATGAGTGAAGACCAAAACTGGCAGATACCAGGGGTACTGGGAGAAAAAAATATAATAGCTAATATTTATATAATCCTTACAATGTGCCGGACTCTATGCTAAGAGCTTTAAGATGATTTCATTAGAACCCTACAACAACCCTGGGAGGTAGGTGCTGTTATTGTCCCCATGTTACAGATGAGGAAACTCAGGCAAGAAGTGCTATTATTGTCCCCATGAGGAAATGGAGGCAAATAGAGGGTTGATGCGGTAATGAGGAGGAAGAATAGTGAATGGAGAAAGAGGAAAGAAGGTGCCTCGTAGCCTGCTATCTTCAGTGACGCACAGCCTGATTATTATTCATTGCTCACACTTACGAATAAGTCAATGTTTAAAAGCATGTGTTAAGCACTTAGGATATTGGATCTGCTAGAAAAAGCTGGACAGCAGGAAGCAATTGCTTAGCAGATTGTGTCCAGACAGAGAGAAAGGATTCAGAGAAAAGAAACTTGATAGGGTATAGAGTAACAGATCAGATCAAAAGAGACTGGGTGGGGGCAGCACTTCCTGACTCCAGGCCCAGCATTGTATCTACTGTGCCACCTAGATACCCTTTGCATTTAGGAGGTCTTTCATAAAAGCATCTTGGATTAGAAGTATCACACCTAGGAGCAGAAGTCCCTGTCTCTCTGCTGCTGTTACCAGCTCATGCCTAGGGCAGCAGAGTGGCCCTATGGGGGTTTCCCTGGAATTTGAAGCAAGGAATGATGCTGTCTCTATGGTAGATGAAAGTTTTAGGTCTAGAATGGGGCCTATTAGAGTTCTAGTAAACTAGCATCTTTGTGGCACAAGTGCACTGTGATGTTTAAAATCTAAATGCGGGGGGCAGCTAGGTGGTGCAGTGGATAAAGCACTGGCCCTGGATTCAGGAATACCTGAGTTCAAATCTGACCTCAGACACTTGACACTTACTAGCTGTGTGACCCTGGGCAAGTCACTTAACCCTCATTGCCCCGCAAAAAACAAACAAACAAACAAAAAACACACAAAAAAAATCTAAATGTGTAATGGCCTTCAATTAGAAGCTTTAGCACCAGTCTTTGGGCACTAAGCATTTATTAAAGCATATTAGGTATTAGGGGAAAAAAAGAACATGTGGTGTTAAGAAAAGGCCTATCTAGCCTAGAGTTCCAGCCTGATCTGGTTCTTCCTCAAGTCCTCCGCCATGAGCCTGCTTCAACCATGAATTCCTCTTAAACTGAGCGGAAGCTTTTTATTTTTTATTTTTTTAGTGAGGCAATTGGGGTTAAGTGACTTGCCCAGGGTCACACAGCTAGTAAGTGTTAAGTGTCTGAGGCTGCATTTGAACTCAGGTCCTCCTGATTCCAGGGCCAGTACTCTATCCACTGAGCCACCTAGCTGCCCCCCAGCATTTTTTTTTTAAAGAAACTTGTGATGTCATCTTTGTGGGCAGCTCCAGATGAGAGATTCCTTTAACAGAACAGATCTGTACCTTCTCTGATACCTGCTGTCTCTGCTTCCTGGAGCATGGGGGAGGTTAAGTGACTTGCTCAGGGTCAGTATGTGTCAGAGGCTGCCCCTGAACCCTGGTCTTCTTGATTCAGAGGCTAGCTATATTCCTCTATAGTGCACTATAGCAAAATGACCAACATTAACAACAACAACAACTCACATTTGTATTGCATTTTTGTCCTTTTTTTTTTTTTTTGCATTTAAAAAATTTTTTTAAAAGAGGTTTCCAAACAGAGTGCAGCTGGGTAGCTGAGACAAACAGCTCTAATCAGGAAAACCTGGATTTAAGTTGTGCCTGACCCCTGATGTCTGTGTGACCCTGGCAAAGGACTGCTAGTGAAAGTTTAACAACTGATATGGTAGAAAGGACAGGGAGGAACAGAGGCATGATGCCTGTTTAAGTTTAATCTGCTTTATCATCAAGTTCCCATCACTTTCCTAAGTCTAGACAGCCAAAAAAACCACAAATCAGTCCCTAGCTCATGACCTTTGAGGATTTCCCAGATATAAGCACTCCCACTGAACATTTAACTATAAACCCTTTGAATGGTCTTCAGAACAAGCTTGGGGCTTGTAATAATTGGAGTGATGCCACCTGATGGAGAGTTACTGTAGGAAAGCTCCACCATGAGGAGAAGGCATCTGAGGGCAAGCCATGGGGCCTTTCCTTGGCATCAGGAAGTGACATTTGCCCGTGGATACTGTCAATCAAGGCTACCAGCCAATTAGCTTGGAGATGTGTGTGCATGTGGATGGGATGTTCCCAGTTTCAGATGAGGCTTCTGGGAGGAAGAAGGGGAGAGGCTTGCTCTCATTCTTTCATTTTTTTCTTTTTTTTTTTTTTTTTAGTGAGGCAATTGGGGTTAAGTGACTTGCCCAGGGTCACACAGCTAGTAAGTGTTAAGTGTCTGAGGCCGGATTTGAACTCAGGTACTCCTGACTCCAGGGCCGGTGCTCTATCCACTGCGCCACCTAGCTGCCCCTTCTCACTCTCTTTCGAAAGGACCTCAGTGGGGAGAGGAGCTGGAGACATTGGCTCCTGAGATAGACAGCTGAATCTAGGCCTCCTTCTCTCTCTCTTCACCAAATTCTTATTCTCCTTAATAAATGCTTAAAAGTCTAAACTCTTGCTAAAGCTTATAATTTATTAGCGGAGCAGCTAGGTGGTGCAGTGGATAGAGTACCGGCCCTGGATTCAGGAGGACCTGAGTTCAAATCTGGCCTCAGACCCTTTGACACTTACTAGCTGTGTGACCCTGGGCAAGTCACTTACCCCCCATGGCCTCACCAAAAAAAAAAATTATTAGCAACTACTCATTAGATATTTTAGACAGTATAGCTAGAATTTTAGCCCCTTACAGACTTGGACAAGTGGCTCAAGATCTCTATCATAATAAGGTACAGAGAGAGTATTGCTCTGCATTGATCAAGAGAGCTCCTCCCTGGGAACTCCCAATACTGATCAAATCGAAGGACTTGTCCAAAATCCCTTCCACAAAAAACGAAACCACTTTCCTCATGGCCACCAGATAGGGTAGGTCTTGCAAGCATTATTGTCCCCATTTACAGATGAGAGGACTGATACTCTGAAAGGTCAAGTGACTTGTCTTAGGTCACACAGCAAGTTAGGAATAGCTGACCTCTACAATGCTTTAAGATTTGCAAGCACTTTATATATGAGCTAATAAGTGCCACCAGCATGATTTTATCTGCTTTATATTTCTAGATGGGCAGTTGGGTGGTGCAGTGGATATAACACTGGTCCTGGAGTCAAGAAGACTCATCTTTCTGAGTTCAAATCTAGCTTCAGATACTTACTAGCTATGTGACCCGGGGCAAGTCACTTCATCCTGTTTGCCTCAGTTTCCTCCTCTGTAAAATAAGCTGGAGAAGGAAACAGCAAACCACTCCAGTATCTTTGCCAAGAAAACCCCAAATGGGGTCACGAAGAGTTGGCTATGACCGAACAACAACAAAACAATGTATTTCTGAATAAGGAAACAAGACACCAGGAGGTTGTGATTTGTCCCAACCAGAGACAAATAAAGTAGAATTACCTTTTTGCTTTGGTCTGGAGAGCTAAAGGGTCCAGGGCAGTATTTCTCAGAGTGCCCTCCCTTCTCTGCTCTGACCCCTGGCTCTCTAGAATCTGCTCAAATCCCACCTTCTGGACAGGCCTTTCCTGTTATTCGCTGCCCCACCCCCCCTTCAAAATTACCTTCTATCTTTTACATGCACAGCTACTTGTAAATTCTCTACCCCCAAAAGAATGTGGGTTATACCTCTCTTTGTATCTCCATGCCTGGCACATAGTAAATGCTTAACAAGTTCTTGTTGACTGACTGGCAAGAGAAGAGGGAAGGTATATGGGTGGATGAGCTGGCTGCTTAGGGCTCAGAGGAGAGAGGTTTGTTTTCAGGTCTAGGCCTGAATCTTATGACTTCACTTTATCACAGTAAACATAGCAGGTGTTTATAAAATACTTCGTGACTTTGTAAGCCACTGCTGGGAAGAGACAAGTCCTGGAATTTGGGAGAGTCGCTGGCATACAATGGTAGTACCAAAGCCAGGTCAAATGAAGGTTATTCAAAGGATCTGGAGGTGTTTACCTGGACGGTGTGTGTGGTTGTGGGACTCCCTTGTGAATCAAGAATACTTCCCCCATCTCTCCCAGTTCCCAGATCAGCCCCATGGCCCGTTGTGCTACTCTTCACCCTCTTGCCCCCAGAGACTGTGGAATGAGAACATCAGCACTGAACGAGGTGTCTGTCCAGCTCCGTTTTCTTGATGCCCAGGCCCAGGGCAGTGAGCTGCCTTGCACAGGATCTTTAGCAAATCTTCCAGGCATCAGAAAAAAGAACTTGTGCTCCTGCATCCCAGGGGGGGATTCTAAGCCATCCGGCAGTACTTACTCCCAAGCCTCTGCCTGATGCAGCCCACAGCCAGAGGAAGCAGAGCAGACACTGATCGCCTTACTTCCGTTTTCAATGCTGGCTCATTTCTTTCTTGTTCTTCCCTATTATCTCCTCTCTGGGGAAAGCTCATTTTCCACTCCTGTACATGATACAAGACTGGCTGGCCCAATTCGGGCCAAACTTCTCCAGAAAAAGAATAGGAGAGAGATGAGGAGCCGACTCATGACTGTAGACAGGCTAGCAGAGGTGGGGATACTCACCCATAGCATATGGTGTCTCACCGCTAGATCTGAAAAGGACCTTCCAACTCCCAACTTTTGTGATCCTATAACTTTACAGCCTTTGCTCCCCACAACCCTTCAGAGGCCAGCACAAGGTGTGCCTTCTTCCAGGAGTCTTCCCTCATCTCTCTTTCCTCTTAAGACTTATTGTTCTGATCAGCTGCCTTATTTTGGCACTTAGGAAAAATTGTGATCAATTCCTATTCATTCTGGTTTACCTTGTCTCTGAAACTGCATCTTGAGCTCCCTTCATAGAAAGGCAAATTGACTCATTTGTTGATATTTGTCAAGTTTTGAAAAAAAAATTATAAATAAAATAAAGCACAAAACCATAGAAATAAACAAGTTAAATTTATGATAACTTAAAAATTAAATAAAAATGTATAATTGTTATAGGTAATAAATAATGATAATAATAATAATGCAGTTTGGCATAGTGGATGGCTGTACTAGACTTAGGATTGCTTGGAGGCTAGGAAGGTCTGGGCTCACATCCCATCTGTGACATTATTAGTTATGAAAGGAGCAAAAATCATTTAAATCCTCTCAGTCTCAATTTCCTCATCAGGGAAATAGGACTAATAATACCTGTGGTACCTGTCTCTTTTGCAGGGCAGTTGTGTGGCTTAAATTTGACTATATCCACAAAGTGCTTTGTAAGCTTCAAAACTCTGTACAGGGTGTCCCAAAAGTCTTTGTGTAGTTTTAAGCCTTGCTAGTTTAAAACTGCAGGGAGACTTTTGGAACAACCCGAGTGAAGGCCAAGCTGACCCAAAGCACCGTACTATGCCCTAAAAGCTGCTCTATGAACATTTACTGATTGGTCCTCCAGTTTAAGGGAGCAAATACAACCACTAAGGTCCAAAAAGAAATCCTTCAACCTGCAACACAATGATAATAATTGTCATTGTCATTGTCGTTGTTGTTGTTGTCGTAGTCATAGTCGTAGTCATAGTAATATTCAGAGCATTTACAGAAGCACAACATTTTACACAGGGCACCTTCAAAACAGCACATGGAGGTGGCGCAAGTGTCATTTTTCCATTTTACATATTTGGGAAACTGAAGGTCAAGGAAGTTGAATGTGACAGGGATCTATGGCTAGCAATAATCATAGTTGATTTCACGTAGCACTTTCAGGTTTTCAAAATATTTTGTGCATCCTTTCAGTTGTTCCTCTTGGAGGACCTGGAAGGGGGTGAGGGTGGAGGGGAGGGACCCAACCCTTGTTTTGACTCAACATTAGCATTAGGGCAGGCTTATATAGTGCAAAGTTGACAAAACCATTTTTCTTTTCTTTTTGTTTTGTTTTTTTTGGTCAGGACAATGAGGGTTAAGTGACTTGCCCAGGGTCACACAGCTAGTAAGTGTCAAGTGTCTGAGGGTAGATTTGAACTCAGGTCCTCCTGAATCCAGGGCCAGTGCTTTATCCACTGCACCACCTAACTGCTCCCATAAAACCATTTTTCTTGCACTAACCCTGTCAATAGGTCAATTCAATAAACATTTATTAAACACCTACTATGTGCTAGACACTCCCTCCTTCCCACCCTGTGTTAAGAGCTGGGGAAATAACAAGAAAGGCAAAAAAAAATTGGAGAGGGGGGATCAATATGCAAACAACAATGTACAAATCTGTGTGTGTGTATAAATTTGAGATAATCACTGGAAGGAAGGTACTAAGAATTAAAGGAGGAATGGGAGAAGCTTCTTGCAGAAGATGGGACTTTAGCTGAGATTTGGAGGCACCAGGAGGAAGAGATTTCCAGGCATGGGACAGCCACTGGGAAACCATAGAGTGGGGAGATGGGACATCTTGCATGAGAGGCAGCATGGAGCTCAGTGTCACTGGATCACAGTCGGTCGAGAAGCATGAAATGTAAGAAGACTGGAAAGGTAAGAAGGGGCTGGGTTATAATGGGTTCTAAAGCCAGACACGGAGTTTTATTTCCCTGGAGATGACGTGGCACCACTAGAGTTTATTGACTAGGTGGGGTGATATGGTCAGACCTGCCCTTTAGGAAGAACATTTTGGTGGCTGAGTGAAAGACAGACTGGAATAGAAAGAGACCAATCAGAAGGCTAGGACAGTGGTATGAGGTAATGAAGGCAAGATAGAGGCTGGTGGTGGTGTCAAAGGAGAGAAGGAGATGTATACATGAAATGTTGAAAAGATAGAATCCACAGGACTTGGTAACGGATTGGAAATATGAAATAAGTGGTGTCATTATTATTATTATCCCCATTATACAGATGAGGGGAACAGGAAAGAAGAGATTTGCCCAGATTTACACAATTAGAAAGCATGAATCAGGATTAAAACCCCAAGTATCCAGAATCTAAGGTTCAGTGATCTTTACATTATGATATCAGGGGTGTCTTTGAAGTCTTATCTTTATCATTGATTCTTTCTCTGCATTTCATTGCTCTCTCCTCCCAGCTCCTTCTCTTTTTAAATTTGGCATCGGAGATCTCAACATCCTTCCCCAGGATGCATTCCTCCACTTCAGACTATTGTCTTAATCTGCAGGTGGGGTTGGGGGAGAGCCGTCTTTCCCCACCCCCTCCCCTCTCCTCCCTTCTTCAGTCCCCAAGAAGCAGCCAAGACTTCTCATTCTTCTGTCCTTGGCTGTTCTCTTCAGTTGCTTCTCATCTTAACTTTGCCAAAGCCCTGCCAACCTCCTCCTCCACACCTGATGGCAAACCTTCCTTGGTTCTCAGCCACACTCTTGATGTGACTCTTCTGGCTTCCAAATCAACTGTCTTTTTTTTTTTTTTTTCTCCTTCCTCATTAGTAGGAAACATCCACAGCGCCTGGATCTGCGATTTACCACCTGGTACTTTCTTTTCTCCACCTGGGTCGCCTCTTTCTGGCATCTCCTAAAGTATCACTGTCTGGATCATTCATGTGTCACTGATCTCAAGCCTTCTGTTGGTTACCTTTTCTTGTGTCTGTCTCATCTTTCCAAACAGACTATAAATGCCTTGGTGGAGGTGGGGTGGGGTGGGGTGGGAGAGAAAGTGGCAGAGATGGGCTTTTGTCATGGGATCATAGATTTTGAAATGGGAAGGGCCTCTATGGCTATCCAATCCAAAATTCTAATTTAAGAAAATGAGGGGGCAGCTAGGTGGTACAATGGATAAAGCACTGGCCTTGGATTCAGGAAGACCTGAGTTCAAATCCAGCCTTAGATACTTGCCATGTACTAGCTGTGTGACCTTGGGCAAGTCACTCAACCCTCATTGCCCCACAAAAATAAAAAAAAAACCACACACACAAAAAAAGAAAATGAGGAACAGAGAGGTTAAGTGATATGCCTAGGCTGACACAGCTAGTAAGTGTCTGAGTTTGGATTTGAACCTAGGTCTTCCTGATTCCAAGGTCAGCTTTCTAGCCATTGTAGCTAGGTGGCATAATGGATGGAATACCAGGCCTGGAGTCAGAAAGATCTGAGTTCAAAGCCTGCCTTAGACACTTACTAGTTGTGTGATGATAGACAAGTCATTTAATTTCCCTCACACTCCATCTCCTCATCTATAAAATGGGAATAATAACAGTGCCCACATCATAGGGCTGCTGTTGAGATAACATGTGTAAAGTACTTTGTAAACCTTTAAGAGCTAAATAAATATTGTTGTTCATTTATTATTATTGTTATATCAGTGATTCTTATAGATTAAGGTTAAGGGCCTCAGGGCCCCTTTCCATTTAAAAAAATTGAATACCCTAGTTTTCATTTATATGGGTTAAATCTATTAATATTTATTATATTAGACATTAAAATAATAGTTTTATTGGAAAATAGCTATTTTAATTAAAACATGTTATATAATATGTTTCTTTGGAAAGAAATTCATAAAACATTTGATTAATAATATTTTTTAATTTTTAAAAAATAAACACATTACATATTAATATAAATAACATGTTTTAATGAAAATAGTTATTTTCCAATGCAAAAAAAATGGTGAGAAGAGTGGCATTGTTTTATATATTTTTGTAAATCTGTTTTATTTAATAGAAGACAGCTAGATTCTCCTGTCTTCTTCTTCATCCATTCACTGGGTTACAATACGTTTATATGAATTATTTGCGCCTGACTCACGGCAGAGCATTCTGAGCTTGCAACTGGTCTGATCAGCCACAGTTGGACACACACTATACATCAACCCCATTTTGGTCCTCTTCGAATACCAACAACCAACTACAATATATTATTCTGAACGGAGTATAGGAGGAAAATTCTCACCTAGATGTGTAGTTGGAAAAGGGAGGCATATTTTAATATAAAAATAACTTATCATTATTATGTAAAGACTTTTGACTTCATGGATTCTGTGAAAGAGTCTTGGGATGCCCAGGGATTCTCAGACAATATTTTGAGAACCTCTGTATCCATCAGTCACATGACACAATGCCCTAGAGATCTGAGATGCCATCCATAGATTGGCTAATTTGATTTCACCCAAGTACAGCTGAGTTCATCCTTCAATAATAATGCCTCTTCATGAAGGTGAAGATCTATTAAGAGTTTCGGGAAACCTGGACCTATTTCTCATACAAAGGCGTGAACTCAGGCTACCCTTCTTGAAAACATCTTTTTGTACCAGCGTAAGTTTCAGATGAATAGTGGTAGATAGACTTTCGTTTTTTTGTTTTTGTTTTTATTTTTATTTTTTATTTTTTTGTAGGGCAATGAGGGTTAAGTGACTTGCACCCCCCTTTTTTGTGAGGCAATTGGGGTTAAGTGACTTGCCCAGGGTCACACAGCTAGTAAGTGTTAAGTGTCTGAGGCTGGATTTGAACTCAGGTCCTCCTGAATCCAAGGCCAGTGCTTTATCCACTGTGCCACCTAGCTGCCCCCCCATAGATAGACTTTCTATCTAGATGTAGTGGTCTTGCTGTATGACCCTAGGCAAATGATTTAATCTGTAAAATGAGATAGTTTGACTCTAAGATTTCTTACAGCTCTAAACCTCTGACATTATGAAGACTGTGGTTGGTGGGTTAGATTCTGTGAGTTAAACACATAGTTCCTGCCCTGAGAGAGCTTGTAGTCCAACTGGGGGAGCAGAATGACTTTTTAGATTTGGACAAAAGCATAAACATCTAACGATAACTCTTCATCGCTGAAGAATATGGGTAGTAAGTACATCAATGGAGAAAATTTGGCTCAATATTTAAAAAAATAAATGTTGGGGCAGCTAGATGGCGCAGTGGTTAAAGCACTGGCCCTGGATTGAGGAGTACCTGAGTTCAAATCTGGCCTCAGACACTTGACACTTACTAGCTGTGTGACCATAGGCAAGTCACTTAGCCCCCATTGCCTAAAAATAAATAAATAAATAAATGTAAAAAATTGTCTTTACATGAAATTGGAAAAAATAAAATACTTTTTAAAAATAAAAAAGTTGAAAGATATAACCTATATCAAATTGCTTATTATCTTAGGGAGGGGAGAAGGAGGGAGAAAATTTGGAGCTCAATTTAAAAAAAAATGAATGTTAAAAAATGTATATCGGTGGGACAGTGTTGGGGGTTGGGTGGAGGGGCTGGAAGGCTTGACTGGACTCTTTTTTGGTGGGGTGGGGCAATGAGGGTTAAGTGACTTGCCCGGGGTCACACAGCTAGTAAGTGTCAAATGTCTGAATCCGCATTTGAACTCAGTTCCTCTTGAATCCAGGGCCGGTGCTTTATCTTCTGCACCACCTAGCTGCCCCTGCATTCTGCTTATTTTGAAAAGTGTCATGATTCCCATTCACCAAACTGATTCTTATCCGGTTCCAAAGTCTTTTCTCTTCCTTTTGCTGATCTTTCAAAAGTTGGATTATGTGAATAGACTTCATATAATGATAATTACAGAGGAAGAAACTGAGGCTGAGAGCATTGAATTGACTTGCCTATGTTCATAATTAGCATTTTCTTTTGTCCTGACTTCTCTATCCACTGAACCTCCAACCATACTGCCTCCTGTTGCTAGGTAGAAAAGCTGAGATCTATTCCCAGGTTCCCTGACTCCCAGTCATTCCACTCAATGAAATTCAGTAAACATTTATTATAGATATAGCATATGCCTAGTACATTCCTAGACACTGGGAGAGGTACAAAGGTGAATAAGATATGGGCATTAAGCTCAAGGAGTCTATAACCCAATAGGGGTGATAACTCATTTATGTATGACACTTTCAGGATTACAAAATGCTTACCCAACAATGTAGGTAGGTAAATAGTGCAGATATAATTACCATTTTATAGATAACGGATTATATATAATGATATATAATTTCTATTTAATTATATATAATTTTACAGATAAAGAAACTGAGACTCAGATGAAATAACTAGGTGTATGACCCAGGGCAAATCGAATGTCAGAGCCTGGATTTGAACTCAGCTTTCCTGACTCTTTTTTTCCATCACCACAAACTAGCACATACAAAAATAATTATGGTACAAAATGAACTCTAGGAGAGGTAGGAAAAAAATCTAATGGGGGTCTATGCTTCAGACCCCTTAAGACAGCATCTCTCTGCTTTGAAGACCCTAGGGAGCTGTTTCCAAGGGAATCATGATGGTATTTAAAGTAATTGCCTTAGAGAGACAGACTATGGGGAATTCTATAACAGGTTCTGGTTGGCTAACCATATTTTGAAGAGTAGGCTATCTGATTGTCTGTGGAGGCAGTCAAAAAGTCATAGGGGCAGGGAGATCAGCCAACATGGCAGAGAAGAAGGAAGTACACTTTTTTATGTGAGGAACAAAAAGTAGGCCAGTATGCCTGGACTGCAGAGTAAGAGGGGGTGGGGCAAGTAATAGAGAAGACTGGAAAAATATGAAGAAACCAGGTTGTACAGAGCTTTAAATTCCAAATAGAGGAACTTAGGTAGATGGATGGATTGATGGATGGATGGATGGATGGATGGATAGATGATAGATAGATAGATAGATAGATAGATAGATAGATAGATAGATAGATAGATAGATAGAGAATGCTAGAAGTAATGAGAGAGCTACTGGAGTTTGGTGAATAGTGAGGTGACATGGTCAGACATGTGCTATAGAAAGTCCCTTTGGCAAGGGAGTGGAAGATAAATTGGAATGTGGAGAGACTTTAAGCAGGGAGACATATAGAAGCTATTGCAATAGTCCAGGGGAAAGGAAACAAGGATCTGAACTGGAGTGGTGGCTATGCTAGTGGAGACAGGGAAACACATATGCAAAAGATGGCATGGAGGTAGGAATGACAAGATTTGCCAACTGGTTGGTTATTTGTGGGTGAGTGACTGTGAGGAGTTGAGGATGACACCAAGGTTTTGAATCTGAATGACTGGGAGGATGGTGGTACCTTCAACAGTGACAAAGGATCTCTTTCGGGTGGTGAATGGTAGATTTAAAATATTTCTTCTTTACCCTCTTATTCTGAAACTTTAGGACAATTTTTCCTTAATAATTTCTTATAATATTCTATCTAGATTAATTTTTTAATCCTAACTTTTAGGTAGTCTGACAATTCTGGTAAGTGGAAGGGTAGCGGGGAGAAGATAAGGTAATGTGGTGAATAAAAACTTATGGGGGGCAGCTAGGTGGCTCAGTGGATAGAGCAACTGGAGGCCCTGGAGTCAGGAGTGCCTGAGTTCAAATCTGACCTCAGACACTTGACCCTTACTAGCCATGTGACCCTGGGCAAGTCACTTAATCCCAATTGCCTCACCAAAAAAACCAAAACCAAAAACAAAACTTATGGGGTCACCCTATTACTGTCCCAAGTTTAGGGAAAATTAGCTGGGGTTTATCATATATTTGTTACTTAGAAATTAAAGGCTACTGCACCAATTTTGGACATTAAGCATTTATTAAAGTATATCAAATATTAGTAAAGAGATAGAGCACATGGCTCAGAAAGTTAAGAAGCCCTACATACCTAGGATAGAGGGGAAAGAGAGAGCAGCTTAGGAGAGGAAAAAGCATCCCAAGAGAGCAAGAGACCTCTCTCCAGGGTTTTTAATCTGTTTCAGGTAGAGGTGGGTCACTCCACCTTCATCCAAGCTAATTGGCTGGTAACATTTAAGTCCATTGATTGACATGACTTGAGGGTGGTCTTAAATTAGTTAACTTCCTTTAGTTAGTTAGGAAGTTCGATCTACATTTCCTTTGAAATTCTCCTGACTGTGGGCTGGCCCTGCAAAACCAGTCAGAGTCCCCATGTGTTTGTGTGTGGTCTCTGAGTCCCCAAAACACCCTATTATTTCACAAGTGTTCTTTTTATCAGTTCTTTCTATGGGGGTACATAGTACATTAGTTCCTTGGGATTGTCTTGGATCATTGCATTGCTGAGAGTAGTTAAGTCATTCACATTTGCTCATTGAACAATACTGCTGTCACTACACACAATGTCCTCTCAGCTCTGCTCACTTCACTATACATCAATGTTCATTAGTCTTTCCAGGTTTTTCTGGGATTGTCCTGTTTGTCATTTCCTATAGCACAAGACCTTTCCACCACAATCATATAGCACAGCTTTTTCCATCATTCCTCAATTGATGGACATTCCCTTAATTCTCAATTCTTAGCCTCCACAAAGAGTTGCTATAAATATTTTTTGTGCAATTTTCCCCCTTTTCTCTTTTTCATAATTACAATTGTTAACTGTTTCCCTTCCATCCTATTCCCTTCCCGATGATATTTATTCTATTATCCATCTTCTTTCATCCTATCACTCTTCAAAAGGATTTGCTTCTGTCTGTCCCCTCCCCCTCTCTGCCCTTCCTTCTTTTGCCCCTCTCTCTTCCCTTCCCCTCCTATTTTCCTGCAGGGTTAGAGAGATTACTCCACCCAATTGAGTGTGTACATTATTCCTTCCTTGAGTCAGTTCTAATGAGATTGAGGTCTTTGAGCCAATTCTGATGAGTGTTAGGCTCATTTACTGCCCAGATTGAATAGATTACTCCACCCAGTTGGGCGTGTGTGTTAGTCTCTTCTTGAGCCAACTCTGATGAGTCTTTGAGCCTTTTCTGATGAGTGTAAAATTCATTTACTGCCCTGCTCCTCTTCCATCTCTTCCCCCACTCCATAAGCCTTTTCCTGTTTCTTTCATGTAGGATTTCAGCTCTGCCCTTCCCCCTCCCCCAGTGCATTCCCCTCACCTCTCAATTTAACCCTAAGGATATCATCATGGGGCAGCTAGGTGACACAGTAGACAAAGCACCACCCCTGGACCCAGGGGGATCCCACCCCAAACCTCCAGAGCCTCTGAATCAGCTGAAGCACCAGTGTCATCTGGAACTAAGCTCAAAGTCTGGTGGGAGGGCTGAGCCCTGGGCAGGGGGGAGACTACAGGTGCTGGTGCTGAGGCAGAACTTGGGTTTTTCATCCCTGCTGAGAACCAGGAGGTAGGTTTGAGTAGCAGTGGCCCAGGTGGGGGAGGGGCACAAGCTCATCAGAGCTGACAATCACAACACACAAAGCTGGTTGATTAGCAAGTTGGTCTGGGGTCATCTAAGGACCAGGGAACAGGCCGGTGAGGGAAGAACCTGATCTTCCTTAATTCATACCACCTGGGACTTCTGAAGCTTGGGATAGTGCAGCCTGGAAACAGTGCCCCACTTTAAGGAGCTAAAAGTCAAGTAAAAGAAAGGCAAGATGAGCAGACAGAGAAAGGTGAGGACCATAGAAAATTTCTTCAGTAACAAGGAAGACCGAGGTGCACCCTCAGAGGAAGATGTTAACATCAGGGCCCCTATATCTAAAGCTTCCAAGAAAAATATGAATTGGTCTTAGGCCGTAGAGGTGCACAAAAATGACTTTGAAGATAAAGTTAGTGAGGTAGAGGAAAAAATGGAAAGAGAAATGAGGGTGATGCAGGAAAGACATGAGAAAAAAGTCAACAGTTTGAAAAGCCAATTGGAAAAGCTCTCTGATGAAAATAATTGCCTAAGAATGAGGATTGAACAAATGGAAGCCAGTGACTTTATGAGAAACCAAGACACAATAAAGCAAATCCAAATGAATAAAAAAAAAAATAGAGGGCAATGTGAAATATCTTCTGGAAAAACTGCTGACCTGGAAAATAGGTCCAGGAGAGATAATTTGAAAATTATTGGTCTACCTGAAAACCATGATCAAGGAAAGAGCTTAGACATCATCTTCCAAGATATTCTCAGGGAAAATTGCCCTGAAATTCTAGAAGAAGCTAAAATAGAAATTGAAAGTGAAAGTCAGTGGGACTTTAATGAAAAAGAAGACCTTCAGATATTTGTGATGAAAAGACCTGAACTGAATGGCAAATTTGACTTTCAAATACAAGACCTGAGAGAACTATAAAAAATTGGAGTTGGGGGACATACCTGGGATCATACAGTGGGTGACTGTCTTGTGTCAAAACACTCTATTATTAATGATTTTCTCACAGTAAGATAGGGTAAAAAGAGAGATTAAGAAAATAGTGAGTAAAAATAAGATGGAAGGAAATTCACAAATAGTAATCATAACTTTTAATGTGAATGGAATGTTTTTAGCAGCTCTTTGTGGTGACAAAAAACTGGGCATCTCAGGGATCCCCATTAACTGGGGAATGGCTGAACAAGTTGTGGTGTATGGTTGTGATGAATACTACTGTGCTATAAGAAATAATGAGCTCGAGGGCGGCTAGGTGGCACAGTGGATAAAGCACTGGCCTTGGATTCAGGAGGACCTGAGTTCAAATCCAGCCTCAGACATTTGACACTTACTAGCTGTGTGACCCTGGGCAAGTCACTTAACCCTCATTGCCCCTAAAAAAAAAATTTAAAAAAGTCAAAAAGAATGTGGATTGAGAAAAGGCCTTTGGATCTGGCAATTAAGAGACAATTAGCAACTTGGAATATAGAGCAATTTCAGTGGAATGATGAGGTCAGAAGTCAGATTGCAGAGAGTTTAGTTTCTCCTTTTCTCTCTCTGTCTCTGTCTCAGTTTCTGTCTCTGTCTATCCATTTGTCTGTACACCTGTCCATCTGTCCGTCCATTCGTCCATCTGTCTGTCTCATTCCCGCCCCGCCCCCTCACCCTCCTTCTCTCTTTCTCTAGGAGGGGTTTTCACTTCACTCAGCATCAGTTCATGTAAGTCTTTCCAGATTTTTCTGTAATATTTCATTACATCGATATATTACAAACCAAGTATCATTCATAAGAAAAGTTAGCAGTTTCCTTCGGTTGAAATTGAAGCAAAATGGGGTTAAGTGACATTACTACCACACATCCTTGAGTATGGGCCCAAGGATGCCAAAGATACCAAATACCATGGGCTGGTTGGAGTCCTTTCTAAATGCTTCCCTCCTTCCTCCCGGCTCAAATATTTGATTGCTTGAAGTAGCTGAACATTTCTCACTCACCCTATCTTAAGCCTACTTAAACTCCCCAAACCAGAGGCTAAGGAAGGTTTGGACCATATGAATGCTGCCTGTTGTTGTTGTTATTATTATTATTAGTGGTAGCAGTAGTAGTAAGTCATTAAAAGACAGAACACAGGGGCAGCTAGGTGGCGAAGTGGATAAAGCACCAGCCCCGGATTCAGGAGGACCTGAGTTCAAATCCAACCTCAGGTACTTGACACTTACTAGCTGTATGATCTTGGGCAAGTCACTTAACCTTCATGGTCCCCCCCCCCCCCCCCCCCCCCCCCCCCCCCCCCCCCCCCCCGTCAAAGACAGAACATGAAGTCAGAGCCCTGGTACATGCTGTTGCAGACCTCTCTCCAAAGTCACTAGTGACTCCACCTTCCATCCTGTCGCCTAGGATAGCATAAGGGATTTTGTCAGATGCCTTTCCTCCATTATCCTGGACTCCAACCTGCCCAGTTGTAACTATGACCCTGTGACACTCTTCCTTGTGTCTACGTGCCAGTCAAACTAGACTAGGAGATCACATCCTCCATCCCTCTCTTCTCCAGGCTGAACATCTATAGTTCCTTTGAGCAACCCTGAGTCCATATCCCACCTCTGACACTTATTATGTGTGTGATCTTTAGCAAGTCACTTGCTCTTTCTTCCCATCTATAAAATGAGGGGATTGGGTTAAATGAACTCTGAGACCCCTTTCAGCTCCAGCCTATGATTCTATGATCTATGACACACATTCTCGTGATTCTGGTTGTCTTCCTCTGGACGCACTCTGATTTGTAAAGGGTCCTCTAGAACAGAGCATATTACTCCGGCTA
Organism: Dromiciops gliroides; assembly: GCF_019393635.1. NCBI lineage: Eukaryota > Metazoa > Chordata > Mammalia > Microbiotheria > Microbiotheriidae > Dromiciops > Dromiciops gliroides. The sequence goes on along the minus strand of NC_057864.1, from coordinate 437,512,119 downwards.
TGCCCCCAACGCCATGCATTTTCACTACCTGTCTCTCCCTCCTCATCTCTTCCTTCCCCCTTGTCTTTGCCTCCTACTTTCCCTGGATTCCCTCAGGTCCCAGCTAAAATCCTACTTTTTACAAAAAAGGCCTTTCCCAGTCCTCCATAATCTTAGTGCTTTCCCTTTGAGATCACTCCTAGTTTATCTTAGACATAGCTTGTTTATATATAGTTATTTGGAGCAGTTAGGTGGCACAGCAGACTGGGCCTGGAGTCAGGAAGAACTGAGTTCAAATCCAACCTCAGACACCTACCAGCTATGTGACTCTGGGCAAGTCACTTGATCCTGTTTGCCTCAGTTTCCTCATCTGTCAAATGAGCTGGAGAAGAAAATGGCAAACTACTCCAGTATCTTTGCCAGGAAAACCCCAAATGGAGCCACCGAGTCAGACACAACTGAAAAACAAACAGCAAACCTCCTTGCAAATCCAGTACTTCCCCCACTGTACCATGCTGCTTCCCCCTGGATCATAATGATTTTCAGTTCATCTTTTTCCCCTTTCAATTTTAAACTCCCTGGGATCTGGGCTTATGTGACATCAATCCTTATGCCCAGCACCCAGCGCCTTGCACTTATTTACTGAATAAATGACTAAATGAATGGAAAGGAGGAAGAAGGAAGCATGTGGCTGTCCATAGAGAGGGCATTTTGGAGCAGCTACTTCCCATCCCCCATCACTGGAAAGAAGATGAATGAACCAGACTCAGCATTCATCTGCCGGCAGCTCCCCTTAAGTGAGAAACACTTTCATTGATAAAAAGAAAATCGAGTTGGAATGCAGTCAGTCACAAACCCCTCAATCAGTCCTCTGTATGAGGGGGTGAAGGAGAAACACAGCCCTCAGCTAAAAATCCGCACCCCTCCCCCTCACTCCCCAGGTTTCGTTGACCCAGGGCTCACAGCGTTTGGAGAAGCTTTCACTGGGGAGAGGAAGAAGGCAGCAGAGAGTGCAGGAAGCCAATGGGAAAAGAAGGAAAGGCATATACAAGGAAAGAATGTTGGAGTGGGGTGGGGAGAGAAATGTTTGTAAAGCGGAGAGGGCAGGTGGGGGAGGAGATGAGGGTACTGCAAACCTTGCCATCATCTCCCCCCTCTCCCCTCCAGGAAGCCTGGGCAGGAAGTCAGAAAGGTTTCTAAGAGAGGGAGGCTCCCTTGATTTCTGGCATGTTCCCTGGGGGTGCTGGAGCATACAGAAACAAGATGATTCAATTCCCAGCCCCTCTCAGTGGAAACCCTTTCCAAACTGGTGCTGGGGAGAAAGAAACAAGATGCCTTCTTCCTCCCTTAATGGCTAAACCGTGATTAAAAAAAAAAAAATAGGTAAAATCCTGTACTGAGGAGGGAGGGAGAAAGGGTTCTGTGGAGGAGGTGGGGAGAAAACCACACAGAGAAGGGAGGAGAGAGAGTTTGAGGAGAAGAGGATGTGACAGGTAGGAAGCCTCGGGAGGAGAGGGAGATGGAGAGGCAGAGATGAGATTAATCCGTGTCACGGAAGAGTGAGCAAGATACAAACAAGGGCTCCCAGAAAGGCAGGAGGGGGCCGGGGAAGGCGGTGCTGATGGACAGCAGAGGGGGGCTGGAGAAAATGGAGAGGAAAAGGACAAGGACAAAATGCGGCTTGGGTGCCTGCTGGGGCCAGGGGGGGCAGGCAGAGAGGAAGTTGGAAGTTCCGATTTAATTGGGTAGCTCCTGGCCTCGGGCCACTGGTGACCACTTCATGCCTGTGCTTGAGATGTAGCTTAATTGGACTGAAACCCTGTTTTGAGGGGTTTCTTCTGAATGACCACAAATGGTCAGCTCAGTCAAGCCTGTACTCTAGTGTCTGGACACGGAGCAGGCCTCTTATTTATTCTGTCCAGCTGTCCAACTCTTGCTGTCTCAGTGGAACCCTGTGAAAGCTGTGGTCTCATTGTTGCATGGGGTCACAGACAACTCCAGAGTCCTCTGTAGGGGCACGGTAAGAGGGCTGGAGAGGGTCTGCCTTAAGTGTAGGCATATCGATTAGGTGTCTACATGCTCTAATAGCAGGGCCTCCAATATGACACCTGCCAAAACATAGACCACCCTGCCCAGGTGCCAGTGAGGCCTGAAATTCCACCATTATCTAGTCATTCCTTTTGGTTCAGTATTTCTCTCTTCAAGCATCCCTCTTTTAAAAGGTTTGTGCCCTTGAGAATTGATTTGCTAACACCATAGGTAAGTGTTAATTTCTCATAGTGTGGTCGAGATGGAAGGGACCTTGGTGATCTAGTCTAACTATGTTGTAGATGGGAAAACCTAGTTACGGGGCCCAGGTAACATGAAGACCATTGGGTGCTTGGGACAGATGTGCAGGGATGACAGGAGAAAAAGCCTAGAGAAAGGGGAAGTGGGAGGCACCAGAGGCAAATTTGGCCAGCTTCATAATTTGAACAGGACGGTTGCTCCAATGACCTACCACTGACTTGCTGGGACCACTAGGGGGCGACACAGTACACAGAGAGCTGGGTCTGGAGTCAGGATGAGCTGAGTTCAAATCCTTGCAAGCTGTGTCACCCTGGGCAAGTCACTTAACTGCCATCTGCCTCAGTTTCCTCATCTGTAAAGTGGTGATAACAATGGCACCTACCTCCCAGGGTTACTGTGGGGATCAAATGAGATAATAATTGTAAAAGCACCCAGCCTGTCACCAAAAACAAAAACAAAAACACCCAGCCCAGTGGCTGGTACATAGTAGGTGGTATTGTTTGATCGTTGTGCTTGAAGAGCTAGTAAGTGCTATTTAATGTTGGCTACTATTACGACTGCTACTACTGTGGGACTTCGGGCAAATCACTTAAACTTTGACTTCAGGTTTATCTTCTGTAAGGATAAATTTGAGAATAATAACACCCAAACCGATTATCTCACAATCATTCTCCTAAGGGTTAAATTGGAGGCTTACTATGAAAGCAATTGGAAAAAATTTCAAGAATTCTATTGCCGGTCTGCCCATAAAAGTGGCCTTGACTTGGCCCGATCTATGTTTTGGGTCCCACTGTGTCATGGAGTCTAAAACTCCCATCAGAGATGCATTCCTTTGGGATAATATTGAGGAAGAGGGAGGTGGCATACGGAGTTACTAAAATCTTAGTATGAACGAATGTTTCCGACCCCCTGTCTGAGAAGGGGCAGCATAAGGACCCAGACACCTAGGGCTTAGGATGATTCAGGTGGATTAAAAGCTCCAGAAATAGCCCCCCCCCCAATCCAGCCCATCTGGTGTATCTGGTGGCAAGGAAAAAGGAAATTCTTTGTGCAGGAGCGACTCAGGACCTCCATCATCAAAGCGATCCCCAGGCTGAGTGAGAGATGCCACCCCCGACTTGGGCTGCACCTTTCCCTGGCCCTTGTTTTCTGATGGAGGAGAGAGATTGCTATCTACTTTTTTAAAACCCAGAGCTAAAAACACACAACCAATGAAATCAACAAGCTCAGATACTGTGAGTCAGCCTGCTATCAGCAGAGGGCAGCTAGGAGTCACAGTGGAGAGAGTGCTGGACCTGGAATCAGGAAGATTTAAATGAAAATTTGACCTCAGACGCGTATTAGCTGTGTGACCCTGGGCAAGTCACTTAACCCTGTTTGCCTCAATTTCCTCCTCTGTAAAATGAGCTGGAGAAGAAAATGGCAAACCACTCCAGTATCTCTTCCAAGAAAACCACAGATGGGTCACAAAGAATCAGACTGAATTTACTGAATAACAACAACAACACTATCAATAGAAGCACCAAGGTTATTATTACTTGTCTCAAGACATTTGCACATCAAGACTATAAGCTTCTTGAGGACAGGGACCTATTATATTTACCTTTGTATTTTTCTGGTGCCTAGCACTGTGTTAACAATGTGAAAAGCTACTTTAAAATATTTGCTGCTTTCCCTGTAAAGGTTCCACCACACTTCTACTCTGGGAGGGCTAAGACATGTATATGATCCAGAGCATGAAAAAAAATACAGAGCATAAAAATGAAACAAAATCTAAGAGATTTGAAATGATTCTATGGGCATCTATAGACACAGCCTGAGGAGATGGGTATATTGACCCTAACATAATGAGATCCACATTGTGGTCCCTTTGGATCTTCTTTAGTATGGACATAACAGTCATGTTGTTGTGTTGTTCAGTTGTGTCTGACTTTTTGTGATCCTATTATGGGGGTTTCTTGGCAGAGACACTGCAGTGGTTTGCAATTTCCTTCTCCAGTGGATTAAGGCAAAGAGAGGTTAAGTGACTTGTCCAGGGTCACTCGGCTAGTAAGTGTCTGAGTCTGAATTTGAACTTAGGTCTTCCTGACTTCAGGCCCAGCATTCTGTGCACTGAGCCGCCTAGCTGCCTAACATCTATTTAGAATTGTCCTTTGCCACATGGTTGTAGCCATTAAGTGTATTGTCCTTTCGGTAGCAGCCTGGTTCTTTTACTCCCTGATACCCTTCCCTAAGTCTTTGCAGCCTGTGAGGGGCACATTGGGAAATCCTCTGTCACCAGCCACTTCTTCACCAATCAGGCCAGCTGTCCATCCACACCTCTGTGAACTGATCTCCATCATATGGAGATGTGTAACCATCCAGGTAAAGGAAACAGGTTGGTGCTTGGCAGCTGTTATTGGTTGAGTAAACAGAGAATGTTGCTTTGCTTTCCCCCTCTGGAGGCTGGATGACTTGCTTTGTTTGGAAAAGGATCAGAAAACTGCCCTGCACATTGGACAAGGGAGGCCAGGTGTCTGGGAACAGAGAAAATGGCAAACAAAGCCTAGAGAAAATTTTGAAAATGGAGGAGCATTTTGTTTCACAAAATAGACATATTTGTAAGGGAAGTCATTGAGTTACAGCTGGGGAAACTGAGAGCAGAAAGATTAAGTAACCTGCTTGAGGTCAGACAGCTGTTAAGGAGGAGTAGCAGGACAAGAACTTGGGTTTCCTGATGACTATGTTGCACCTTCTGTTTTGTTGTGCTTTGTCTCTCTTTGGTGAAGATATGCATTAGGAAAATAGACTAGAAAGAAAGTAGGGGACCAAGAAAAGAATCCTTTCTGCAGAGAGTGTAGAGGGAATGGTGTGAGCTGTCCCCAAAAATAGATTCTAGTGCCCCGAACAGAAGTCAGGACTTTTCTTCCTTCTGACCCTACCCCCTCTCCAGACATCTGTCTCAGCAGAAGTCACCACCATCCTTCCAAGCCACCCAGGGTCAGCCTTGACTCTTCACTGTCCATCCCTCAACCCTCATGTCTATTCACCTGCCAAGTCCTATTGATTCTGTTTCCATGGATCTCCTGAATCTTTCTTCTTTCAACTCACGCAACTGGCTGCCTCTCTAGGTCAGGACCTCATTATTTCTCTCCTGGACTATTGGAACAGAATTCTAATTTGTCTCTCTGCTCCTAGTGTCTCCTAGTCACAGATACCAAAATAATCTTCCTGGGGCATGGGTCTGATCATGTCACTTCCCTACTCAAAAGTCTCTGGGGACCCTAACACCCTGAAGAGGGCCTACCTGCTTCTTCACCTTGACTTCCGAGCCCTTTCTGATCTCAGAAACCACAGTCCTACTGAGGTTATAAGCTTTGCTGGCTTAAAAGTGGGAGAACTTTACTAAGTGGTAAAGTATTTTATGAGCACTTCAGGGTCACCTTCTATTTCACATTGCTCCCCTTCACAATTCCTCCCAGATTGGCCCTTTGCTATTCCATGACTCAGTGCCTCTTTGTGGCTTGTCTGACACCATTCCTGTAAGATATCCCCTCCTCAGCTCCAACTCTTATATTCCCTCTTTTCCTTCAAGGTCCACTCAGGTCCTACTTCCTTTGAGTAGTTTTTCTTACACGTCTTCTCTCCCAAACCCCAATTGTTGCTATTCTTTTCCTCCTCAAATTTCCTGAATTTTTTTGGTCTGTGTCCATGTTGTATTCTCTAATACATCACATGCTCCTTGAGGGCAGGGACTGTTTAACAGTTTTCCCACAGCACATAGTAGGTGCTTAATAAGAACTCACATTCACATAGTGCTTTAAGGTTGGCAAAACACTTTTTGTATATCATCTTGTTTTGAGCCTCACAGTCACCCTAGTAAGTGGGTTATTCCTATTTTATAGACAAGGTAACCGAGTTTCATAGGGGTTGTGACTAGCACAGGTTTCACAGAGCTAGGAAATATCTGATGTGGGATTCAAGTCCAGGTTTCCTGACTCCAACTCCAGGACTTTATTTATTATGCTAGGCTGTCTCCCTCTTTGTTGAATTGGGTTTTATGTTCTTGTGATTGCCTGACTTGTTAATAACCCATTCCTGCACTGACTTCAGTGCCCATGGCAAAGTAGTTAGTCTAGTACTGAGATAAATAGATCTTCAGTTACTCAGAGGAGGCAGGCAGAAGACTGGGGGTTATTTTCCCATTAGCCATATATCATACAAGAATCGCTGCAAACACTTAGTTGGCAAAAGAGCCTTAATGCTAGAGCCTTCTCTCTGTTGATTGTCTCCAATTTATGCCATTAAATCTTGCTTCCACGTTGTCTCCCCATTAGACTGTAAGCTCCTGCAGGACAGGGGCTATCTTTTTGCCTCTCTTTGTAACTCCAGAGCTTAACACAGTGACTGGCACGCAGTAAGTGCTTAATGAATGCTTATTGACTTGACAGGGAAGTCAGAGCTTATACATGCTTAGAATTTCAATACTGCAAGCACTCAGCCACATTTCAATAAGACATTCCCTACTTTCCCTCCTGGGTCATCCTCTTCTCTGCCTACTAAAGTCAGTTACTTCTGTTTCCACTCATTATCCTTCTAGTCATATGCTGATGGATGCCAGTGAATAACTCCTCACCCCATATAAGTTCATTTTGAGCAACACACATTTGGTTTGGTAGAGAGTACCGCATCTGAAATCAAAGAGTTTGGGTTTGAATTCCACTTCTACTATTTATTACAGGTGTAGCCTTGACCAAGTCACTTGACTTTTCAAGGCTTTGGGCTGAAAAATGAAGTGATAGGGTTGGATAAATGACCTCTAAAATCATCCCCTCCCCAAATTCTATGTAGTTCTTTAAGCTTTTCAATGAGCTTTCCTTACATCTATACTAGGAGCTCAACATTACACGTATTATGATCATTGTTTTGCAGAAAAAGAGATTGAGATTCAAAAAAATTAAGTGACTGACCCAAGGTCACACAGCTAATATGTGGAAGAGAGCCAAGAACCCAGGTCCTTTGGTTCCAGATCCAGTGCTTTTTTTCACCATAAAGGAGAACAATCTGGGACCAGTCAGGAATATTTCTCAGATGGACCAATGTTTCCCAATCTACCAGTTAGTACACAGTTATTAATTGTGGACTCAGGGACAACAAATCAATTATTTAAGAAAACAGATGTCAGCAGCATTCAGGACTAAACCCACAAACTACAGTTCTTGTAAAAATGATGTCATTGTCCCCATGCAGGGTTTTGACATCATCAGGTGCTAATAGTCCCCTCTGCCATGATTTCATAGAGTTACTTACCACAGAATAAAGGAAAACCATTGGACATCCCCCAAAAGAGAAAAAAAAACTATTTGTACAAAAATATTTATAGCAGCTCTTTTTTGGTGGCTGAGAATTGGAAATCAAAGGAATGTCCATTAGTTGAGGAATGGCTGAACTAGCTGTGGTATGTGATGGTGATGGAATATTATTGTGTTATAAGAAATGACAAGCAGGATGGCTTCAGAGAGGCCTGGAAAGACTTGTATGAACTGATGTA